>NW_026734319.1:0-600000 GCF_949786415.1 Peromyscus eremicus | reverse complement strand
CTCTTCTACTCTACTGTGTTTCCTATGGGGTTCGAAATGTGAGCTTGCTCAGAACAAAAGAACTGTGCTTCCTACACACACGGGCCATATCTACTTCAACTCTGCTTAGGAAACTGACAAGAACAGTAGATCCTCTTCAGTCCAATACGCTGTACATGCTGGGTACAGACGCCAGTGCTATTTGCACTGTGTATGGCAATGGGAGCGCAATAGTGACTCTTCTTACCAGAAAACAACTCTTGCTCGTAGGACCAGAAACTGCATGTGATTCAACTCCATTTAGGACTGGGAAACAAATGCTAGCTCGCCTTACAAGAAACACACACTGCTTTTGAGAAAAGAGCACTCTTCTACTCTACTGTGTTTCCTATAGGGCCAGTACAGTGAGCTTGCTCAGAACAAAAGAACTGTGCTTCCTACACAAATGGCCATATCCAGTTCAATTCTGCTTAGGAAACTGACAAGAAGAGTAGCTCCTCTTCAGTCCAATACACTGTACTTGCTGGGAACAGATGCGAGTGCTAATTGCACTGTGTTTGTCAATGGGAGCACAATAGTGACTTTCCTTACCAGAAAACAACTCTTGCGCGTAGGACCAAAAACTGCATGTGATTAAACTCCATTTAGGACTGGGAAACATACGCTAGCTGGCCTTACAAGAAACACACTCTGCTTTTGGGAAAAATGCACTCTTCTACTCTACTGTGTTTCCTATGGGGTTCGAAATGTGAGCTTGCTCAGAACAAAAGAACTGTGCTTCCTACACACACGGGCCATATCTACTTCAACTCTGCTTAGGAAACTGACAAGAACAGTAGATCCTCTTCAGTCCAATACGCTGTACATGCTGGGTACAGACGCCAGTGCTATTTGCACTGTGTATGGCAATGGGAGCGCAATAGTGACTCTTCTTACCAAAAAACAACTCTTGCTCGTAGGACCAGAAACTGCATGTGATTCAACTCCATTTAGGACTGGGAAACAAATGCTAGCTGGCCTTACAAGAAACACACTCTGCTTTTGAGAAAAGAGCACTCTTCTACTCAACTGTGTTTCTTATGGGGTCCAAACAGTGAGCTTGCTCAGAAAAAAAGAACTGTGCTTCCTACACACACGGACCATATCTAGTTCAAATCTGATTAGGAAACTGACAAGAACAGTAGCTCCTCTTCAGTCCAATACACTGTACTTGCTGGGAACAGACGAGAGTGCTATTTGCACTGTGTATGGCAATGGGAGCACAATAGTGGCTTTCCTTACCAGAAAACAATTCTTGCTCGTAGGAACTGAAACTGCATGTGATTCAACTCCATTTAGGACTGGGAAACAAACACTAGCTCGCCTTACAAGAAACACACTCTACTTTTGAGGAAAGAGCACTCTTCTACTCTACTGTGTTTCCTATATGGTCAGAACAGTGAGCTTGCTGAGTACAAAAAAACTGTGCTTCCTACACACATGGAACATATCTAGTTCAACTCTGCTCAGGAAACTGACAAGAACAGTAGATCCTCTTCTGTCCAATACACTGTTAATGCTGGGTACAGATGCCAGTGCTATTTGCACTGTGTATGGCAATGGCAGCACAATAGTGACTCTTCTTACCAGAAAACAACTCTTGCTCGTATTACCAGAATCTGCATGTGATTCAACTCCATTTAGGACTGCGAAACAAACGCTAGCTCGCCTTACAAGAAACACACTCTGCTTTGGAGGAAAGAGCACTCTTCTACTCTACTGTGTTTCCTATAGGGCCAGAACAGTGAGCTTGCTGAGTACAAAAGAACTGTGCTTCCTACACACATGGGCCATATCTAGTTCAACTCTGCTTAGGAACCTGACCAGAACAGTAGATCTTCTTTAGTCCAATACACTGTACATGCTGTAAACAGTGGCCAGTGCTATTTGCCCTTAGTATGGCAATGGGAGCACAATAGTGACTCTTCTTACCAGAAAACAACTCTTGCTCGTAGGACCAGAAACTGCATGTGATTCAACTCCATTTAGGACTGGGAAACAAACGCTAGCTCGCCATACAAGAAACACACTCCGCTTTTTAGAAAAGAGCACTCTTCTACTCTACTGTGTTTCCTATGGGGTCAAAACAGTGAGCTTGCTCAGAACAAAAGAACTATGCTTCCTACACACACGGTTCATATCTAGTTCAATTCTGCTTAGGAAATGACAAGAACAGTAGCTCCTCTTCAGTCCAATACACTGTACTTGCTGGGAACAGACGCGAGTGCTATTTGCACTGTGTATGGCAATGGGAGCGCAATAGTAACTTCCCTTACCAGAAAACAACTCTTGCTCGTAGGACCGGAAACTGCATGTGATTGAACTCCACTTAGGACAAGGAAACAAACACTAGCTCGCCTTACAAGAAACACACTGTATTTTTGAGAAAAGAGCACTCTTCTACTCTACTGTGTTTCCTATGGGGTCCAAACAGTGAGCTTGCTCAGTACAAAACAACTGTGCTTCCTACACACACGAACCATATCTAGTTCAACTCTGCTTAAAAAACTAACAAGAAGAGTAGCTCCTCTTCAGTCCAATACACTGTACTTGCTGGGAACAGACGCGAGTGCTATTTGCACTGTGTATGGCAATGGGAGCGCAATAGTAACTTTTCTTACCAGAAGACAACTCTTGCTCGTAGGAACGGAAACTGCATGTGATTCAATTCCATTTAGGACTGCGAAACAAAGGCCAGCTCGCTTTACAAAAAACACACTCTGTTTTTGAGGAAAGAGCACTCTTCTACTCTACTGTGTTTCCTATATGGCCAGAAAAGTGAGCTTGCTGAGTACAAAAGAACTGAGCTTCCTATACACATGGGCCATATCTAGTTCAACTCTGCTTAGGAAACTGACAAGAACATTAGCTCCTCTTCAGTCCAATAAACTGTACTTGCTGGGAACAGACACGAGGGCTATTTGCAATGTGTATGGCAAAGGGAGCAAAATAGTGACTCTTCTAACCAGAAAACAACTCTTGCTCGTAGGACCAGAAACTGCATGTGTATTTCAACTCCATTTAGGACTGGGAAACAAACGCTAGCTCTCCTTACAAGAAACACACTCTGCTTTTGAGAAAAGACCACTCTTCTACTCTACTGTGTTTTCCATGGGGTCCGAAAAGTGAGCTTGCTGAGAACAAAAGAACTGTGCTTCCTACACACACAGGCCACATCTAGTTCAACTCTGCTTAGGAAACTGAATAGAACAGTAGCTCCTCTTCAGTCCAATACACTGTACTTGCTGGGAACAGACGCGAGGGCTATTTGCACTGTGTATGGCAAAGGGAGCGCAATAGTGACTCTTCTTACCAGAAAACAACTCTTGCTCGTAGGACCAGAAACTGCATGTGTATTTCATCTCCATTTAGGACTTGGAAACAAACGCTAGCTCGCCTTACAAGAAACACACTGTGCTTTTGAGAAAATTGCACTCTTCTACTCTACTGTGTTTCCAATGGGGTTCGAAATGTGAGCTTGCTCAGAACAAAAGAACTGTGCTTCCTACACACACGGGCCATATCTAGTTCAACTCTCCTTAGGAAACTGACAAGAACAGTAGATCCTCTTCAGTCCAATACGCTGTACATGCTGGGTACAGACGCCAGTGCATTTGCACTGTGTATGGCAATGGGAGCGCAATAGTGACTCTTCTTACCAGAAAACAACTCTTGCTCGTAGGACCAGAAACTACATGTGATTCAACTCCATTTAGGACTGGGAAACAAACGCTAGCTCACCTTACAAGAAACACACTGTGCTTTTGAGAAAAGAGCACTCTTCTACTCTACTGTGTTTCCTATAGGGCCAGAACAGTGAGCTTGCTGAGTACAAAAGAACTGTGCTTCCTACACACATGGGCCATATCTAGTTCAACTCTGCATAGGAAACTGACAAGAACAGTAGCTCCTCTTCAGTCCAATACACTGTACTTGCTAAGAACAGACGCGAGGGCTATTTGCACTTGGTATGGCAAAGGGAGCACAATAGTGACTCTTCTTACCAGAAAACAACTCTTGCTCGTAGGACCAGAAATTGGATGTGATTCAACTCCATTTAGGAATGGGAAACAAACGCTAGCTCGCCTTACAAGAAACACACTGTGCTTTTGAGAAAAGAGCACTCTTCTACTCTACTGTGTTTCCTATGGGATCCAAACAGTGAGCTTGCTCAGAACAAAAGAACTGTGCTTCCTACACACACGGGCCATATCTAGTTCAAATTTGCTTAGGAAACTGACAAGAACAGTAGATCCTCTTTAGTCCAATACACTGTACATGCTGGGAACAGAGGCCAGTGCTATTTGCCCTGAGTATGACAATGGGAGCGCAATAGTGACTCTTATTACCAGAAAAAAATCTTGCTAGTAGGACCAGAAACTGCATGCGATTCAACTCTATTTAGGACTAGGAAACAAACGCTAGCTCGCCTTACAAGAAACACACTCTGCTTTTGAGAAAAGAGCACTCTTATACTCTACTGTGTTTCCTATAGGGCCAGAACAGTGAGCTTGCTCAGAACAAACGAACTGTGCTTCCTACACACACGGGCCATATCTAGTTCAATTCTGCTTAGGAAACTGACAAGAACAGTAGATCCTCTTCAGTCCAATACACTGTACATGCTGGGTACAGACGCCAGTGCTATTTGCACTGTGTATGGCAAAGGGAGCACAATAGTGACTCTTCTTACCAGAAAACAACTCTGACTCATAGGACCAGAAACTGCATGTGATTCAACTCCATTTAGGACTGGGAAACAAACGCTAGCTCGCCTTACAAGAAACACACTCTGCTTTTGAGAAAAATGCACTCTTCTACTCTACTGTGTTTCCTATGGGGTTCGAAATGTGAGCTTGCTCAGAACAAAAGAACTGTGCTTCCTGCACACACGAGCCATATCTAGTTCAACTCTGCTTAGGAAACTGACCAGAACAGTAGCTCCTCTTCAGTCCAATACACTGTACTTGATTGGAACAGACGCAAGTGCTATTTGTACTGTGTATGGCAATGGGAGGGCAATAGTGACTCTTCTTACCAAAAAATAACTCTACTCGAAGGACCAGAAACTGCATGTGTTCAAATTCATTTAGGACTGGAAAACAAAAGGTAGCTCGCCTTACAAGAAACACACTCTGCTTTTGAGAAAAGAGCACTCTTCTTCTCTACTATGTGTCCTATGGGTTCCGAACAGTGAGCTTGCTCAGAACAAAAGAAATGTGCTTCCTACGCACACGGGCCATATGTAGTTCAACTCTGCTTAGGAAACTATCAAGAACTGTAGCTCCTCTTCAATCCAATACACTGTACTTGCTGGGAAGAGATGTGAGTGCTATTTGCACTGTGAATGTCAATGGGAGCACAATAGTGACTTTCCTTACCAGAAAACAATTCTTGCTCGTAGGTCCAAAAACTGCATGTGATTCAACTCCATTTAGGACTGGGAAACAAATGCTAGCTCGCCTTACAAGAAACACACACTGCTTTTGAGAAAAGAGCACTCTTCTACTCTACTGTGTTTCCTATAGGGCCAGTACAGTGAGCTTGCTCAGAACAAAAGAACTGTGCTTCCTACACAAATGGCCATATCCAGTTCAATTCTGCTTAGGAAACTGACAAGAAGAGTAGCTCCTCTTCAGTCCAATACACTGTACTTGCTGGGAACAGATGCGAGTGCTAATAGCACTGTGTTTGTCAATGGGAGCACAATAGTGACTTTCCTTACCAGAAAACAACTCTTGCGCGTAGGACCAAAAACTGCATGTGATTAAACTCCATTTAGGACTGGGAAACAAACGCTAGCTGGCCTTACAAGAAACACACTCTGCTTTTGGGAAAAATGCACTCTTCTACTCTACTGTGTTTCCTATGGGGTTCGAAATGTGAGCTTGCTCAGAACAAAAGAACTCTGCTTCCTACACACACGGGCCATATCTACTTCAACTCCGCTTAGGAAACTGACAAGAACAGTAGATCCTCTTCAGTCCAATACGCTGTACATGCTGGGTACAGACGCCAGTGCTATTTGCACTGTGTATGGCAATGGGAGCGCAATAGTGACTCTTCTTACCAGAAAACAACTCTAGCTCGTAGGACCAGAAACTGCATGTGATTCAACTCCATTTAGGACTGGGAAACAAATGCTAGCTCGCCTTACAAGAAACACCCACTGCTTTTGAGAAAAGAGCACTCTTCTACTCTTCTGTGTTTCCTATTGGGCCAGTACAGTGAGCTTGCTCAGAACAAAAGAACTGTGCTTCCTACACAAATGGCCATATCCAGTTCAATTCTGCTTAGGAAACTGACAAGAAGAGTAGCTCCTCTTCAGTCCAATACACTGTACTTGCTGGGAACAGATGCGAGTGCTAATTGCACTGTGTTTGTCAATGGGAGCACAATAGTGACTTTCCTTACCAGAAAACAACTCTTGCGCGTAGGACCAAAAACTGCATGTGATTAAACTCCATTTAGGACTGGGAAACAAACGCTAGCTGGCCTTACAAGAAACACACTCTGCTTTTGGGAAAAATGCACTCTTCTACTCTACTGTGTTTCCTATGGGGTTCGAAATGTGAGCTTGCTCAGAACAAAAGAACTGTGCTTCCTACACACACGGGCCATATCTACTTCAACTCTGCTTAGGAAACTGACAAGAACAGTAGATCCTCTTCAGTCCAATACGCTGTACATGCTGGGTACAGACGCCAGTGCTATTTGCACTGTGTATGGCAATGGGAGCGCAATAGTGACTCTTCTTACTAGAAAACAACTCTTGCTCGTAGGACCAGAAACTGCATGTGATTCAACTCCATTTAGGACTGGGAAACAAATGCTAGCTGGCCTTACAAGAAACACACTCTGCTTTTGAGAAGAGAGCACTCTTCTACTCAACTGTGTTTCTTATGGGGTCCAAACAGTGAGCTTGCTCAGAAAAAAAGAACTGTGTTTCCTACACACACGGACCATATCTAGTTCAAATCTGATTAGGAAACTGACAAGAACAGTAGCTCCTCTTCAGTCCAATACACTGTACTTGCTGGGAACAGACGAGAGTGCTATTTGCACTGTGTATGGCAATGGGAGCACAATAGTGACTTTCCTTACCAGAAAACAATTCTTGCTCGTAGGAACGGAAACTGCATGTGATTCAACTCCATTTAGGACTGGGAAACAAACACTAGCTCGCCTTACAAGAAACACACTCTACTTTTGAGGAAAGAGCACTCTTCTACTCTACTGTGTTTCCTATATGGTCAGAACAGTGAGCTTGCTGAGTACAAAAAAACTGTGCTTCCTACACACATGGAACATATCTAGTTCAACTCTGCTCAGGAAACTGACAAGAACAGTAGATCCTCTTCAGTCCAATACACTGTACATGCTGGGTACAGATGCCAGTGCTATTTGCACTGTGTATGGCAATGGCAGCACAATAGTGACTCTTCTTACCAGAAAACAACTCTTGCTCGTATTACCAGAATCTGCATGTGATTCAACTCCATTTAGGACTGCGAAACAAACGCTAGCTCGCCTTACAAGAAACACACTCTGCTTTGGAGGAAAGAGCACTCTTCTACTCTACTGTGTTTCCTATAGGGCCAGAACAGTGAGCTTGCTGAGTACAAAAGAACTGTGCTTCCTACACACATGGGCCATATCTAGTTCAACTCTGCTTAGGAACCTGACCAGAACAGTAGATCCTCTTTAGTCCAATACACTGTACATGCTGTAAACAGTGGCCAGTGCTATTTGCCCTTAGTATGACAATGGGAGCACAATAGTGACTCTCATTACCAGAAAAAATTCTTGCTCATAGGACCAGAAACTGTATGTGATTCAACTCCATTTAGGACTGGGAAACAAACGCTAGCTCGCCTTACAAGAAACACACTCTGCTTTTGAGAAAAGAGCACTCTTCTACTCTACTGAGTTTCCTATAGGGCCAGAACAGTGAGCTTGCTCAGAACAAAAGAACTGTGCTTCCTACACCCACGGGCCATATCTAGATCAATTCTGCTTAGGAAACTGACAAGAACAGTAGATCCTCTTCAGTCCAATACACTGTACATGCTGGGTACAGACGCCAGTGCTATTTGCACTGTGTATGGCAATGGGAGCACAATAGTGACTCTTCTTACCAGAAAACAACTCTTGCTCGTAGGACCAGAAACTGCATGTGATTCAACTCCATTTAGGACTGGGAAACAAACGCTAGCTCGCCATACAAGAAACACACTCTGCTTTTGAGAAAAGAGCACTCTTCTACTCTACTGTGTTTCCTATGGGGTCAAAACAGTGAGCTTGCTCAGAACAAAAGAACTGTGCTTCCTACACACACGGTTCATATCTAGTTCAATTCTGCTTAGGAAATGACAAGAACAGTAGCTCCTCTTCAGTCCAATACACTGTACTTGCTGGGAACAGACGCGAGTGCTATTTGCACTGTGTATGGCAATGGGAGCGCAATAGTAACTTCCCTTACCAGAAAACAACTCTTGCTCGTAGGACCGGAAACTGCATGTGATTGAACTCCACTTAGGACAAGGAAACAAACACTAGCTCGCCTTACAAGAAACACACTGTATTTTTGAGAAAAGAGCACTCTTCTACTCTACTGTGTTTCCTATGGGGTCCAAACAGTGAGCTTGTTCAGTACAAAACAACTGTGCTTCCTACACACACGAACCATATCTAGTTCAACTCTGCTTAAAAAACTAACAAGAACAGTAGCTCATATTCAGTCCAATACACTGTACTTGCTGGGAACAGACTCGAGTGCTATTTGCACTGTGTATGGCAATGGGAGCGCAATAGTAACTTTCCTTACCAGAAGACAACTCTTGCTCGTAGGAACGGAAACTGCATGTGATTCAATTCCATTTAGGACTGCGAAACAAAGGCTAGCTCGCTTTACAAAAAACACACTCTGTTTTTGAGGAAAGAGCACTCTTCTACTCTACTGTGTTTCCTATATGGCCAGAAAAGTGAGCTTGCTGAGTACAAAAGAACTGAGCTTCCTATACACATGGGCCATATCTAGTTCAACTCTGCTTAGGAAACTGACAAGAACATTAGCTCCTCTTCAGTCCAATAAACTGTACTTGCTGGGAACAGACACGAGGGCTATTTGCAATGTGTATGGCAAAGGGAGCAAAATAGTGACTCTTCTAACCAGAAAACAACTCTTGCTCGTAGGACCAGAAACTGCATGTGTATTTCAACTCCATTTAGGACTGGGAAACAAACGCTAGCTCTCCTTACAAGAAACACACTCTGCTTTTGAGAAAAGACCACTCTTCTACTCTACTGTGTTTTCCATGGGGTCCGAAAAGTGAGCTTGCTGAAAACAAAAGGACTGTGCTTCCTACACACACAGGCCACATCTAGTTCAACTCTGCTTAGGAAACTGACTAGAACAGTAGCTCCTCTTCAGTCCAATACACTGTACTTGATAAGAACAGACGCGAGGGCTATTTGCACTTGGTATGGCAAAGGGAGCACAATAGTGACTCTTCTTACCAGAAAACAACTCTTGCTCGTAGGACCAGAAATTGGATGTGATTCAACTCCATTTAGGAATGGGAAACAAACGCTAGCTCGCCTTACAAGAAACACAATGTGCTTTTGAGAAAAGAGCACTCTTCTACTTTACTGTGTTTCCTATGGGATCCAAACAGTGAGCTTGCTCAGAACAAAAGAACTGTGCTTCCTACACACACGGGCCATATCTAGTTCAATTCTGCTTAGGAAACTGACAAGAACAGTAGATCCTCTTCAGTCCAATACACTGTACATGCTGGGTACAGACGCCAGTGCTATTTGCACTGTGTATGGCAAAGGGAGCGCAATAGTGAATCTTCTTACCAGAAAACAACTCTGACTCATAGGACCAGAAACTGCATGTGATTCAACTCCATTTAGGACTGGGAAACAAACGCTAGCTCGCCTTACAAGAAACACACTCTGCTTTTGAGAAAAATGCACTCTTCTACTCTACTGTGTTTCCTATGGGGTTCGAAATGTGAGCTTGCTCAGAACAAAAGAACTGTGCTTCCTACACACACGGGCCATATCTAGTTCAACTCTGCTTAGGAAACTGACAAGAACAGTAGCTCCTCTTCAGTCCAATGCACTGTACTTGCTGGGAACAGACGCGAGGGCTATTTGCACAGTGTATGACAATGGGAGCACAATAGTGACTCTTCTTACCAGAAAACAACTCTTGCTCGTAGGACCAGAAACTTCATGTGATTCAACTCCATTTAGGACTGGGAAACAAACGCTAGCTCGCCTTACAAGAAACACACTCTACTTTTGAGAAAAGAGCACTCTTCTACTCTACTGTGTTTCCTATGGGGTTAGAACAGTGAGCTTGCTCAGAAGAAAAGAACTCTGCTTCCTACACACACGGGCCTTATCTAGTTCAACTCTGCTTAGGAAACTGACAAGAATAGTAGCTCCTCTTCAGTCCAATACACTGTAATTGATTGGAACAGACGCAAGTGTTATTTGCACAGTGTATGTCAATGGGAGCGCAATAGTGACTCTTCTTACCAAAAAATAACTCTACTCGTAGGACCGGAAACTGCATGTGATTCAAATTCATTTAGGACTGGGAAACAAAAGCTAGCTCGCCTTAAAAGAAACACACTCTGCTTTTGAGAAAAGAGCACTCTTCTTCTCTACTATGTGTCCTATGGGTTCCGAACAGTGAGCTTGCTCAGAACAAAAGAACTGTGCTTCCTACGCAAACGGCCCATATCTAGTTCAACTCTGCTTAGGAAACTGACAAGAACAGTAGCTCCTCTTCAGTCCAATACACTGTACTTGATTGGAACAGACGCAAGTGCTATTTGTACTGTGTATGGCAATCGGAGCACAATAGTGACTTTCCTTACCAGAAAACAACTCTTGCTCGTAGGACCAAAAACTGCATGTGATTCAACTCCATTTAGTACTGGGAAACAAACGCTAGCTCGCCTTACAAGAAACACACTCTGCTTTTGAGAAAAGAGCACTCTTCTACTCTACTGTGTTTTTTATGGGGTCCGAACAGTGAGCTTGCTCAGAACAAAAGAACTGTGCTTCCTACACACACGGGCCATATCTACTTCAACTCTGCTTAGGAACCTGACTAGAACAGTAGCTCCTCTTCAGTCCAATACACTGTACATGCTGGGAACAGACCCCAGTGCTATTTGCACTGTGTATGACAATGGGAGCGCAATAGTGACTCTTCTTACCAGAAAACAACTCTTGTTCGTAGGACCAGAAACTGAATGTGATTCAACTCCATTTAGGACTGCGAAACAAACGCTAGCTCGCCTTACAAGAAACACACTCTGCTTTTGAGAAAAGAGCACTCTTCTACTCTACTGTGTTTTCTATGGGGTCCGAACAGTGAGCTTGCTGAGAACAAAAGAACTGTGCTTCCTACACACACGGGCCATATCTAGTTCAACTCTGCTTAGGAAACTGACAAGAACAGTAGCTCCTCTTCAGTCCAACACACTGTACTTGCTGGGAACAGATGCGAGGGCTATATGCATTGTGTATGGCAAAGGGAGCACAATAGTGACTCTTCTAACCATAAAACAACTCTTGCTCGTAGGACCAGAAACTGCATGTGTATTTCAACTCCATTTAAAACTGGGAAACAAACGGTAGCTCGCCTTACAAGAAACACACTCTGCTTTTGAGAAAAGAACACTCTTCTCTCTACTGTGTTTCCTATGGGGTTAGAACAGTGAGCTTGATCAGAACAAAAGAACTGTGCTTTCTACACACACGGGCCTTATCTAGTTCAACTCTGCTTAGGAAACTGACAAGAATAGTAGCTCCTCTTCAGTCCAATACACTGTAATTGATTGGAACAGACGCAAGTGTTATTTGCACTGTGTATGGCAATGGGAGCGCAATAGTGACTCTTCTTACCAAAAAATAACTCTACTCGTAGGACCGGAAACTGCATGTGATTCAAATTCATTTAGGACTGGGAAACAAAAGCTAGCTCGCGTTACAAGAAACACACTCTGCTTTTGAGAAAAGAGCACTCTTCTTCTCTACTATGTGTCCTATGGGTTCCGAACAGTGAGCTTGCTCAGAACAAAAGAGCTGTGCTTCCTACGCACACGGCCCATATCTAGTTCAACTCTGCTTAGGAAACTGACAAGAACAGTAGCTCCTCTTCAGTCCAATACACTGTACTTGCTGGGAACAGGGGCGAGCGCTATTTGCACTGTGTTTGGCAATGGGAGCGCAATAGTGACTTTCCTTACCAGAAAACAACTCTTGCTCGTAGGAACAAAAACTGCATGTGATTCAACTCCACTTAGGACTGGGAAACAAAAGCTAGCTCGCCTTACAAGAAACACACTCTGCTTTTGAGAAAAGAGCACTCTTCTACTCTACTGTGTTTTTTATGGGGTCCGAACAGTGAGCTTGCTCAGAACAAAAGAACTGTGCTTCCTACACACACGGGCCATATCTACTTCAACTCTGCTTAGGAACCTGACTAGAACAGTAGCTCCTCTTCAGTCCAATACACTGTATATGCTTGGGAACAGACGCCAGTGCTATTTGCACTGTGTTTGGCAATGGGAGCACAATAGTGACTCTTCTTACCAGAAAACAACTCTGGCTCTGAGGTCCAGAAACTGCATGTGATTCAACTCCACTTAGGACTGGGAAACAAACGCTAGCTTGCCTTACAAGAAACAAGCTCTACTTTTGAGAAAAGGGCACACTTCTAATCTACTGTGTTTCCTATGGGGTCCGAACAGTGAGCTTGCTCAGAACAAAAGAACTGTGCTTCCTACACACACGGGCCATATCTAGTTCAATTCTGCTTAGGAAACTGACAAGAACAGTAGATCCCCTTCAGTACAATACACTGTACTTGCTGGGAACAGACGCCAGTGCTATTTGCACTGTGTATGACAATGGAAGCGCAATAGTGACTCTTCTTACCACAAAACAACTCTTGCTCCTAGGACCAGAAACTGCATGGGATTCAACTCCATTTACGACTAGGAAACAAACGCCAGCTTGCCTTACAAGAAACACACACTGCTTTTAAGAAAAGATGACTCTTCTACTCTAATGTGTTTCCTATAGGGCCAGAACAGTGAGCTTGCTCAGAACAAAGAAATGTGCTTCATACACACATGGGCCATATCTAGTTCAACTCTGCTTAGGAACCTGACAAGAACAGTAGATCCTCTTCAGTGAAATACTCTGTACATGCTGGGAACAAATGCCAGTGCTATTTGCCCTGTGTAAGACAATGGGAGCACAATAGTGACTCTTCTTACCAGAAAAATCTCTTGCTTGTAGGACCAGAAACTGCATGGGATTCAACTCCTTTTAGGACTGGGAAACAAAAGCTAGCTCGCCTTACAAGAAACTCTCTCTGCTTTTGATAAAAGAGCACTCTTCTTCTCTACTATGTGTCCTATGTGTTCCGAACAGTGAGCTTGTTCAGAACAAAAGAACTGTGCTTCCTATAAACACGGGCCATATCTAGTTGAACTCTCCTTAGGAAACTGACAAGAACAGTAGCTCCTCTTCAGTCCAATACACTGTACTTGCTGGGAACAGAGGCGAGTGCTATTTGCACCGTGTTTGGCAATGGGAGCAGAATAGTGACTTTCCTTACCAGAAAACAACTCTTGCGCGTAGGACCAAAAACTGCATGTGATTCAACTCCATTTAGGACTGGGAAAAAAACGCTAGCTCGCCTTACAAAAAACACACTCTGTTTTTGAGGAAAGAGCACTCTTCTACTCTACTGTGTTTCCTATAGGGCCAGAACAGTGAGCTTGCTCAGAACAAAAGAACTGTGCTTCCTACACACATGGGCCATATCTAGTTCAACTCTGCTTAGGAAACTGACAAGAACAGTAGCTCCTCTTCAGTCCAATACACTGTACTTGCTGGGAACAGACGCGAGGGCTATTTGCACTGTGTATGGCAAAGGGAGCGCAATAGTGACTCTTCTTACCAGAAAACAACTCTTGCTCGTAGGACCAGAAAGTGCATGTGTATTTCATCTCCATTTAGGACTTGGAAACAAACGCTAGCTCGCCTTACAAGAAACACACTCTGCTTTTGAGAAAATTGCACTTTTCTACTCTACTGTGTTTCCTATGGGGTTCGAAATGTGAGCTTGCTCAGAACTAAAGAACTGTGCTTCCTACACACACGGGCCATATCTAGTTCAACTCTGCTTAGGAAACTGACAAGAACAGTAGATCCTCTTCAGTCCAATACGCTGTACATGCTGGGTACAGATGCCAGTGCAATTTGCACTGTGTATGGCAATGGGAGCGCAATAGTGACTCTTCTTACCAGAAAACAACTCTTGCTCGTAGGACCAGAAACTAAATGTGATTCAACTCCATTTAGGACTGGGAAACAAACGCTAGCTCACCTTACAAGAATCACACTCTGCTTTTGAGAAAAGAGCACTCTTCTACTCTACTGTGTTTTCTATGTGGTCCAAACAGTGAGCTTGCTCAGAACAAAAGATCTGTGCATCCTACATACACGGGCCATATCTAGTTCAATTCTGCTTAGGAAACTGACAAGAACAGTAGCTCCTCTTCAGTCCAATACACAGTACTTGCTGGGAACAGACACAAGTGCTATTTGCACTGTGTATGGCAAAGGGAGCACAATAGTGACTTTCCTTACCAGAAAACAACTATTGCTCGCAGGAACGGAAACTGCATGTGATTCAAATCCATTTAGGACTGTGAAACAAACGCTAGCTCGCCTTACAAAAAACACACTCTGCTTTTGAGGAAAGAGCACTCTTCTACTCTACTGTGTTTCCTATGGGGTTAGAACAGAGTGCTTGCTCAGAAGAAAAGAACTCTGCTTCCTACACACACGGGCCTTATCTAGTTCAACTCTGCTTAGGAAACTGACAAGAATAGTAGCTCCTCTTCAGTCCAATACACTGTAATTGATTGGAACAGACGCAAGTGTTATTTGCACTGTGTATGTCAATGGGAGCACAATAGTGACTCTTCTTACCAAAAAATAACTCTACTCGTAGGACCGGAAACTGCATGTGATTCAAATTCATTTAGGACTGGGAAACAAAAGCAAGCTCGCCTTAAAAGAAACACACTCTGCTTTTGAGAAAAGAGCACTCTTCTTCTCTAATATGTGTCCTATGGGTTCCGAAAAGTGAGCTTGCTCAGAACAAAAGAACTGTGTTTCCTACGCACACGGCCCATATCTAGTTCAACTCTGCTTAGGAAACTGACAAGAACAGTAGCTCCTCTTCAGTCCAATACACTGTACTTGATTGGAACAGATGCAAGTGCTATTTGTACTGTGTATGGCAATCGGAGCACAATAGTGACTTTCCTTACCAGAAAACAACTCTTGCTTGTAGGACCAAAAACTGCATGTGATTCAACTCCATTTAGGACTGGGAAACAAACGCTAGCTCGCCTTACAAGAAACACACTCTGCTTTTGAGAAAAGAGCACTCTTCTACTCTACTGTGTTTTTTATGGGGTCCGAACAGTGAGCTTGCTCAGAACAAAAGAACTGTGCTTCCTACACACACGGGCCATATCTACTTCAACTCTGCTTAGGAACCTGACTAGAACAGTAGCTCCTCTTCAGTCCAATACACTGTACATGCTGGGAACAGACGCCAGTGCTATTTGCACTGTGTATGACAATGGGAGCGCAACAGTGACTCTTCTTACCAGAAAACAACTCTTGTTCGTAGGACCAGAAACTGAATGTGATTCAACTCCATTTAGGACTGGGAAACAAACGCTAGCTCGCCTTACAAGAAACACACTCTGCTTTTGAGAAAAGAGCACTCTTCTACTCTACTGTGTTTTCTATGGGGTCCGAACAGTGAGCTTGCTGAGAACAAAAGAACTGTGCTTCCTACACACACGGGCCATATCTAGTTCAACTCTGCTTAGGAAACTGACAAGAACAGTAGCTCCTCTTCAGTCCAATACACTGTACTTGCTGGGAACAGATGCGAGGGCTATATGCATTGTGTATGGCAAAGGGAGCAAAATAGTGACTCTTCTAACCATAAAACAACTCTTGCTCGTAGGACCAGAAACTGCATGTGTATTTCAACTCCATTTAAAACTGGGAAACAAACGGTAGCTCGCCTTACAACAAACACACTCTGCTTTTGAGAAAAGAACACTCTTCTCTCTACTGTGTTTCCTATGGGGTTAGAACAGTGAGCTTGATCAGAACAAAAGAACTGTGCTTCCTACACACACGGGCCTTATCTAGTTCAACTCTGCTTAGGAAACTGACAAGAATAGTAGCTCCTCTTCAGTCCAATACACTGTAATTGATTGGAACAGACGCAAGTGTTATTTGCACTGTGTATGGCAATGGGAGCGCAATAGTGACTCTTCTTACCAAAAAATAACTCTACTCGTAGGACCGGAAACTGCATGTGATTCAAATTCATTTAGGACTGGGAAACAAAAGCTAGCTCGCGTTACAAGAAACACACTCTGCTTTTGAGAAAAGAGCACTCTTCTTCTCTACTATGTGTCCTATGGGTTCAGAACAGTGAGCTTGCTCAGAACAAAAGAGCTGTGCTTCCTACGCACATGGCCCATATCTAGTTCAACTCTGCTTAGGAAACTGACAAGAACAGTAGCTCCTCTTCAGTCCAATACAGTGTACTTGCTGGGAACAGATGCGAGCGCTATTTGCACTGTGTTTAGCAATGGGAGCGCAATAGTGACTTTCCTTACCAGAAAACAACTCTTGCGCATAGGACCAAAAACTGCATGTGATTCAACTCCATTTAGGACTCGGAAACAAACGCTAGCTCGCCTTACAAGAAACACACTCTGCTTTTGAGATAAGAACACTCTTCTACTCTACTGTGTTTCCTATAGGGCCAGAACAGTGAGCTTGCTCAGAACAAAAGAACTGTGCTTCCTACACACACGGGCCATATCTCGTTCAACTCTGCTTTGGAAACTGACAAGAGCAGTAGCTCCTCTTCAGTCCAATACACTGTACTTCCTGGGAACAGACTCGAGTGCTATTTGCACTGTGTTTGGCAATGGGAGCACAATAGTGACTCTTCTTACCAGAAAACAACTCTGGCTCTGAGGTCCAGAAACTGCATGTGATTCAACTCCACTTAGGACTGGGAAACAAACGCTAGCTTGCCTTACAAGAAACAAGCTCTGCTTTTGAGAAAAGATGACTCTTCTACTCTAATGTGTTTCCTATAGGGCCAGAACAGTGAGCTTGCTCAGAACAAAGAAATGTGCTTCATACACACACGGGCCATATCTAGTTCAACTCTGCTTAGGAACCTGACAAGAACAGTAGATGCTCTTCAGTGCAATACTCTGTACATGCTGGGAACAAATGCCAGTGCTATTTGCCCTGTGTAAGACAATGGGAGCACAATAGTGACTCTTCTAACCAGAAAAATCTCTTGCTTGTAGGACCAGAAACTGCATGGGATTCAACTCCATTTAGGACTGGGAAACAAAAGCTAGCTCGCCTTACAAGAAACTCTCTCTGCTTTTGATAAAAGAGCACTCTTCTTCTCTACTATGTGTCCTATGGGTTCCGAACAGTGAGCTTGTTCAGAACAAAAGAACTGTGCTTCCTACGAACACGGGCCATATCTAGTTCAACTCTGCTTAGGAAACTGACAAGAACAGTAGCTCCTCTTCAGTCCAATACACTGTACTTGCTGGGAACAGATGCGAGTGCTATTTGCACCATGTTTGGCAATGGGAGCACAATAGTGACTTTCCTTACCAGAAAACAACTCTTGCGCGTAGGACCAAAAACTGCATGTGATTCAACTCCATTTAGGACTGGGAAAAAAACGCTAGCTCGCCTTACAAAAAACACACTCTGTTTTTGAGGAAAGAGCACTCTTCTACTCTTCTGTGTTTCCTATAGGGCCAGAACAGTGAGCTTGCTGAGTACAAAAGAACTGAGCTTCCTACACACATGGGCCATATCTAGTTCAACTCTGCTTAGGAAACTGACAAGAACAGTAGCTCCTCTTCAGTCCAATACACTGTACTTACTGGGAACAGAAGCGAGGGCTATTTGCATTGTGTATGGCAAAGGGAGCGAAATAGTGACTCTTCTTACCAGAAAACAACTCTTGCATGTAGGACCAGAAACTGCATGTGTATTTCAACTCCATTTAGGACTGTGAAACAAACGCTAGCTCACCTTACAAGAAAAACACTCTGCTTTTGAGAAAACACCACTCTTCTACTCTACTGTGTTTTCCATGGGGTCCGAAAAGTGAGCTTGCAGAGAACAAAAGAACTGTGCTTCCTACACACACAGGCCATATCTAGTTCAACTCTGCTTAGGAAACTGACTAGAACAGTAGCTCCTCTTCAGTCCAATACACTGTACTTGCTGGGAACAGACGCGAGGGCTATTTGCACTGTGTATGGCAAAGGGAGCGCAATAGTGACTCTTCTTACCAGAAAACAACTCTTGCTCGTAGGACCAGAAACTAAATGTGTATTTCATCTCCATTTAGGACTTGGAAACAAAGGCTAGCTCGCCTTACAAGAAACACACTCTGCTTTTGAGAAAATTGCACTCTTCTACTCTACTGTGTTTCCTATGGGGTTCGAAATGTGAGCTTGCTCAGAACAAAAGAACTGTGCTTCCTACACACACGGGCCATATCTAGTTCAACTCTGCTTAGGAAACTGACAAGAACAGTAGATCTTCTTCAGTCCAATACGCTGTACATGCTGGGTACAGACGCCAGTGCAATTTGCACTGTGTATGGCAATGGGAGCGCAATAGTGACTCTACTTACCAGAAAACAACTCTTGCTCGTAGGACCAGAAACTAAAAGTGATTCAACTCCATTTAGGACTGGGAAACAAACGCTAGCTGACATTACAAGAAACACACTCTGCTTTTGAGAAAAGAGCACTCTTCTACTCTACTGTGTTTTCTATGTGGTCCAAACAGTGAGCTTGCTCAGAACAAAAGATCTGTGCATCCTACAAACACGGGCCATATCTAGTTCAATTCTGCTTAGGAAACTGACAAGAACAGTAGCTCCTCTTCAGTCCAATACACAGTACTTGCTGGGAACAGACGCAAGTGCTATTTGCACTGTGTATGGCAAAGGGAGCACAATAGTGACTTTCCTTACCAGAAAACAACTATTGCTCGTAGGAACGGAAACTGCATGTGATTCAAATCCATTTAGGACTGTGAAACAAACGCTAGCTCGCCTTACAAAAAACACACTCTGCTT
The DNA here is from genome assembly GCF_949786415.1 of Peromyscus eremicus. NCBI lineage: Eukaryota > Metazoa > Chordata > Mammalia > Rodentia > Cricetidae > Peromyscus > Peromyscus eremicus. Next base: position 580,697 of record NW_026734319.1, on the reverse strand, counting down.
TTGAGGAAAGAGCACTCTTCTACTCTACTGTGTTTCCTATAGGGCCAGAACAGTGAGCTTGCTGAGTACAAAAGAACTGTGCTTCCTAAACACATGGGCCATATCTACTTCAACTCTGCTTAGGAAGCTGACAAGAACATTAGCTCCTCTTCAGTCCAATACACTGTACTTGCTGGGAACAGACGCGAGGGCTATTTGCACTGTGTATGGCAAAGGGAGCACAATAGTGACTGTTCTTACCAGAAAACAACTTTTGCTCGTAGGACCAGAAACTGCATGTGTATTTCAACTCCATTTAGGACTGGGAAACAAACGCTAGCTGGACTTACAAGAAACACACTCTGCTTTTGAGAAAAATGCACTCTTCTACTCTACTGTGTTTCCTATGGGGTTCGAAATGAGAGCTTGCTCAGAACAAAAGAACTGTGCTTCCTACACACACGGGCCATATCTAGTTCAACTCTGCTTAGGAAACTGACAAGAACAGTAGATCCTCTTCAGTCCAATGCACTGTACATGCTGGGTACAGACGTGAGTGCTATTTGCACTGTGTATGGCAATGGGAGCACAATAGTGACTCTTCTTACCAGAAAACAACTCTTGCTCATAGGACAAGAAACTGCATGTGATTCAACTGCATTTAGGACTGGGAAACAAACGCTAGCTCGCCATACAAGAAACACACTCTGCTTTTGAGAAAAGAGCACTCTTCTACTCTACTTTTTTCCTATGGTGTCCAAACAGTGAGCTTGCTCAGAACAAAAGAACTGTGCTTCCTACACACACGGGCCATATCTAGTTCAATTCTGCTTAGGAAACTGACAAGAACAGTAGCTCATCTTCAGTCCAATACACTGTACTTGCTGGGAACAGACGCGAGTGCTATTTGCACTGTGTATGGCAATGGGAGCGCAATAGTGACTTTCCTTACCAGAAAACAACTCTTGCTCGTAGGAACGGAAACTGCATGTGATTCAACTCCATTTATGACTGCGAAACAAACGCTAGCTCGCCTTACAAAAAACACACTCTGCTTTTGAGGAAAGAGCACTCTTCTACTCTACTGTGTTTCCTATAGGGCCAGAACAGTGAGCTTGCTGAGTACAAAAGAACTGTGCTTCCTACACATATGGGCCATGTCTAGTTCAACTCTGCTTAGGAAACTGACAAGAACAGTAGCTCCTCTTCAGTCCAATACACTGTACTTGCTAAGAACAGACGCGAGGGCTATTTGCACTTGGTATGGCAAAGGGAGCACAATAGTGACTCTTCTTACCAGAAATCAACTCTTGCTCGTAGGACCAGAAATTGGATGTGATTCAACTCCATTTAGGACTGGGAAACAAACGCTAGCTCGCTTTACAAGAAACACACTCTGCTTTTGAGAAAAATGCACTCTTCTACTCTACTGTGTTTCCTATGTGGTTCGAAATGTGATCTTGCTCAGAACAAAAGAACTGTGCTTCCTACACACACGGGCCATATCTAGTTCAACTCTGCTTAGGAAACTGACAAGAACAGTAGCTCCTCTTCAGTCCAATGCACTGTACTTGCTGGGAACAGACGCGAGGGCTATTGGAACTGTGTATGACAATGGGAGCACAATAGTGACTCTTCTTACCAGAAAACAACTCTTGCTCGTAGGACCAGAAACTTCATGTGATTCAACTCCATTTAGGACTGGGAAACAAACGCTAGCTCGCCTTACAAGAAACACACTCTGCTTTAGAGAAGAGAGCACTCTTCTACTCTACTGTGTTTCCTATGGGGTTAGAACAGTGAGATTGCTCAGAAGAAAAGAACTCTGCTTCCTACACACACGGGCCTTATCTAGTTCAACTCTGCTTAGGAAACTGACATGAATAGTAGCTCCTCTTCAGTCCAATACACTGTAATTGATTGGAACAGACGCAAGTGTTATTTGCACTATGTATGGCAATGGGAGCGCAATAGTGACTCTTCTTACCAGAAAACAACTCTTGTTCGTAGAATCAGAAACTGAATGTGATTCAACTCTATTTAGGACTGCGAAACAAACGCTAGCTCGCCTTACAAGAAACACACTCTGCTTTTGAGAAAAGAGCACTCTTCTACTCTACTGTGTTTTCTATGGTGTCCGAACAGTGAGCTTGCTGAGAACAAAAGAACTGTGCTTCCTACACACACGGGCCATATCTAGTTCAACTCTGCTTAGGAAACTGACAAGAACAGTAGCTCCTCTTCAGTCCAACACACTGTACTTGCTGGGAACAGACTCTAGGGCTATATGCATTGTGTATGGCAAAGGGAGCGCAATAGTGACTCTTCTAACCATAAAACAACTCTTGCTCGTAGGACCAGAAACTGCATGTGTATTTCAACTCCTTTTAAAACTGGGAAACAAACGGTAGCTCGCCTTACAAGAAACACACTCTGCTTTTGAGAAAAGAACACTCTTCTCTCTACTGTGTTTAATATGGGGTTAGAACAGTGAGCTTGCTCAGAACAAAAGAACTGTGCTTCCTACACACACGGGCCTTATCTAGTTCAACTCTGCTTAGGAAACTGACAAGAATAGTAGCTCCACTTCAGTCCAATACACTGTAATTGATTGGAACAGACGCAAGTGTTATTTGCACTGTGTATGGCAATGGGAGCGCAATAGTGACTCTTCTTACCAAAAAATAACTCTACTCGTAGGACAGGAAACTGCATGTGATTCAAATTCATTTAGGACTGGGAAACAAAAGCTAGCTCGCGTTACAAGAAACACACTCTGCTTTTGAGAAAAGAGCACGCTTCTTCTCTACTATGTGTCCTATGGGTTCAGAACAGTGAGCTTGCTCAGAACAAAAGAGCTGTGCTTCCTACGCACACGGCCCATATCTAGTTCAACTCTGCTAAGGAAACTGACAAGAACAGTAGCTCCTCTTCAGTCCAATACAGTGTACTTGCTGGGAACAGATGCGAGCGCTATTTGCACTGTGTTTGGCAATGGGAGCGCAATAGTGACTTTCCTTACCAGAAAACAACTCTTGCGCATAGGACCAAAAACTACATGTAATTCAACTCCATTTAGGACTGGGAAACAAACGCTAGCTTGCCTTACAAGAAACAAGCTCTGCTTTTGAGAAAAGGGCACACTTCTACTCTACTGTGTTTCCTATGGGGTCCGAACAGTGAGCTTGCTCAGAACAAAAGAACTGTGCTTCCTACACACACGGGCCATATCTAGTTCAATTCTGCTTAGGAAACTGACAAGAACAGTAGATCCCCTTCAGTCCAATACACTGTACTTGCTGGGAAGAGACGCCAGTGCTATTTGCACTGTGTATGACAATGGGAGCGCAATAGTGACTCTTCTTACCACAAAACAACTCTTGCTCCTAGGACCAGAAACTGCATGGGATTCAACTCCATTTACGACTAGGAAACAAACGCTAGCTTGCCTTACAAGAAACACACTCTGCTTTTAAGAAAAGATGACTCTACTACTCTACTGTGTTTCCTATAGGGCCAGAACAGTGAGCTTGCTCAGAACAAAGAAATGTGCTTCATACACACACGGGCCATATCTAGTTCAACTCTGCTTAGGAACCTGACAAGAACAGTAGATCCTCTTCAGTGCAATACTCTGTACATGCTGGGAACAAATGCCAGTGCTATTTGCCCTGTGTAACTCAATGGGAGCACAATAGTGACTCTTCTTACCAGAAAAATCTCTTGCTTGTAGGACCAGAAACTGCATGGGATTCAACTCCATTTAGGACTGGGAAACAAAAGCTAGCTCGCCTTACAAGAAACACACTCTGCTTTTGAGAAAAGAGCACTCTTCTTCTCTACTATGCGTCCTATGGGTTGCGAACAGTGAGCTTGTTCAGAACAAAATAACTGTGCTTCCTACGAACACGGGCCATATCTAGTTCAACTCTGCTTAGGAAACTGACAAGAACAGTAGCTCCTCTTCAGTCCAATACACTGTACTTGCTGGGAACAGATGCGAGTGCTATTTGCACTGTGTTTGGCAATGGGAGCACAATAGTGACTTTCCTTACCAGAAAACAACTCTTCCGCGTAGGACCAAAAACTGCATGTGATTCAACTCCATTTAGGACTGGGTAACAAACGCTAGCTCGCCTTACAAGTAACACACTCTGCTTTTGAGAAAAGAGCACTCTTCTACTCTACTGTGTTTCCTATAGGGCCAGAACAGTGAGCTTGCTCAGAACAAAAGAACTGTGCTTCCTACACACACGGGCCATATCAAGTTCAACTCTGCTTAGGAAACTGACGAGAACAGTCGCTCCTGTTCAGTCCAATACACTGTACTTGCTGGGAACAGATGCGAGTGCTATTTGCACGGTGTATGGCAATGGGAGCACAATAGTGACTCTTCTTACCAGAAAACAACTCTTGCTCTTAGTACCAGTAACTGCATGTGATTCAACTTCACTTAGGACTGGGAAACAAACGCTAGCTCGCCTTAGAAGAAACACACTCTGCTTTTGAGAAAAGAGCACTCTTCTACTCTACTGTTTTCCTATGGTGTCCGAACAGTGACCTTGCTCAGAACAAAAGAACTGTGCTTCCTATACACACGGGCCATATCTAGTTCAACTCTGCTTAGGAAACTGACAAGAACAGTAGATCCCCTTCAGTCCAATACACTGTACTTGCTGGGAACAGACGCGAGTGCTATTTGCACTGTGTATGGCATTGGGAGCGCAATAGTGACTCTTTTTACCAGAAAACATCTCTTGCTTGTAGGACAAGAAACTGCATGTGATTCAACTCCACTTAGGACTGGGTAACAAACGCTAGCTTGCCTTACAAGAAACAAGCTCTGCTTTTGAGAAAATGGCACACTTCTTCTCTACTGTGTTTTCTATAGGGCCAGAACAGTGAGCTTGCTCAGAACAAAAGAACTGTGCTTCCTACACACACGGACCATATGTAGTTAAACTCTGCTTAGGAAACTAACGAGAACAGAAGCTCCTCTTCAGTCCAAAACACTGTACTTGCTGGGAACAGACGCGAGTGCTATATGCACTGTGTACATCAATGGGAGCACAATAGTGACTCTTCCTACCAGAAAACACCTCTGGCTCTTAGGACCAGAAACTGCATGTGATTCAACTCCACTTAGGACTGGGAAACAAACGCTAGCTTGCCTTGCAAGAAACACACTCTGCTTTTGAGAAAAGAGTACTCTTCTACTCTACTGTGTTTCCTATAGGGCCAGAACAGTGAGCTTGTTCAGAACAAAAGAACTGTGCTTCCTACACACACGGGCCATATCTATTTCAACTCTGCATCAGAAACTGACAAGAACAGTAGATCCTCTTCAGTCCAATACACTGTACATGCTGGGAAAAGACGCCAGTGCTATTTTCCCTGTGTATGACAATGCGAGCACAATAGTGACTCTTCTTACCAGAAAACAACTCTTGCTTATAGGACCAGAAACTGCATGTGATTCAACTCCATTTAGGATTGGGAAACAAACGCCAGCTCGCCTTACAAGAAACACACTCTGCTTTTGAGAATAGGGCACACATCTACTCTACTGTGTTTCCTATGGGGTCCAAACAGTGAGCTTGCTCAGAACAAAAGAACTGTGCTTCCTACACACACAGGCCATATCTAGTTCAATTCTGCTTAGGAAACTGACAAGAACAGTAGATCCTCTTCAGTCCAATACACTGTACTTGCTGGGAACAGACGCAAGTGCTATTTGCACTGTGTATGACAATGGGAGCCCAATAGTGACTTTTCTTACCAGAAAAAACTCTTGCTTGTAGGACCAGAAACTGCATGTGATTCAAATCCATTTAGGACTGGGAAGCAAACGCTAGCTCGCCTTACAAGAAACACACTCTGCTTTTGAGAAAAGAGCACTCTTCTACTCTACTGTGTTTCCTATGGGGTCCGAACTGTGAGCTTGCTCAGAACAAAAGAACTGTGCTTCCTATACACACGGGCCACATCTTGTTCAACTCTGCTTAGGAAACTGACAAGAACAGTAGCTCCTCTACAGTCCAATACACTGTACTTGCTGGGAACAGACGCGAGTGCTATTTGCACTGAGTATGGCAATGGGAGCACAATAGTGACTTTCCCTACCAGAAAAAAACTCTTGCTCCTAGGAACGGAAACTGCATGTGATTCAACTCCATTTAGGACTGCGAAATAAAGGCTAGCTCGCCTTACAAAAGACACACTCTGTTTTTGAGAAAAGAGTACTCTTCTACTCTACTGTGTTTCCTATACGGCCAGAATAGTGAGCTTGTTCAGAACAAAAGAACTGTGCTTCCTACACACACGGGCCACATCTAGTTCAACTCTGCATCAGAAACTGACAAGAACAGTAGATCCTCTTCAGTCCAATACACTGTACATGCTGGGAAAAGACGCCAGTGCTTTTTGCCCTGTGTATGACAATGCTAGCACAAAAGTGACTCTTCTTACCAGAAACCAACTCTTTTTTGTAGGCCCAGAAACTGCATGTGATTCAACTCCATTTAGGTCTTGGAAGAAAACGCTATCTCGCTTACAACTAACACACTCTGCTTTTGAGAAAAGAGCACTGAGTTTCCTATGGGGTCTGCACAGTGAGCTTGCTCAGAACAAAAGAACTGTGCTTCCTATACACACGGGCCATATCTAGTTCAATTCTGCTTAGGAAACTGACAAGAACAGTAGCTCCTCTTCAGTCCAATACACTGTACTTGCTGGGAACAGACGTGAGTGCTATCTGTGCTGTGTATGGCAAAGGGAGCGCAATAGTGACTTTCCTTACCAGAAAACAACTCTTGCTGGTATGACTAAAAACTGCATGTAATTAAACTCCATTTAGGGGTGGGAAACAAACGCTAGCTCACCTTACAAGAAACACACTCTGGTTTTGAGAAAAGAGCACTCTTCTACTCTACTGTGTTTCCTATAGGGCCAGACAGTGAGCTTGCTCAGAACAAAAGAACTGTGCTTCCTACACACATGGCCGTATCTAGTTCAATTCTGCTTAGGAAACTGACAAGAACAGTAGATCCTCTTCAGTCCAGTACACTGTACATGCTAGGAACAGACGCCAGTGCTATTTGCCCTGTGTATGACAATGGGAGCGCAATAGTGACTTTCCTTACCAGAAAACAACTCTTGCTCGTACGTCCAGAAACTGCATATGATTCAACTCCATTTAGGACTGGGAAACAAATGCTAGCTCGCCTTACAAGAAACACACTCTGCTTTTGAGAAAAGAGCACTCTTCTACTCTACTGTGTTTCCTATACGGCCAGAACAGTGAGCTTGTTCAGAACAAAAGAACTGTGCTTCCTACACACGGGCCACATCTAGTTCAACTCTGCATCAGAAACTGACAAGAACAGTAGATCCTCTTCAGTCCAATACACTGTACATGCTGGGAAAAGACGCCAGTGCTATTTGCCCTGTGTATGACAATGCGAGCACAAAAGTGACTCTTCTTACCACAAAATAACTCTTGTTTGTAGGCCCAGAAACTGCATGTGATTCAACTCCATTTAGGTCTTGGAAGAAAACGCTATCTCGCTTACAACTAACACACTCTGCTTTTGAGAAAAGAGCACTGAGTTTCCTATGGGGTCCGCACAGTGAGCTTGCTCAGAACAAAAGAACTGTGCTTCCTATACACACGGGCCATATCTAGTTCAATTCTGCTTAGGAAACTGACAAGAACAGTAGCTCCTCTTCAGTCCAATACACTGTACTTGCTGGGAACAGAGGCGAGTGCTATTTGCACTGTGTAGAGCAATGGGAGCACAACAGTGACTCTTCTTACCAGAAAACAACTCTGGCTCTGAGGACCAGAAACTGCATGTGATTCAACTCCATTTAGGACTGGGAAACAAACGCTAGCTTGCCTTACAAGAAACAAGCTCTGCTTTTGAGAAAAGGGCACACTTCTACTCTACTGTGTTTCCTATGGGGTCCGAACAGGGAGCTTGCTCAGAACAAAAGAACTGTGCTTCCTACACACATGGGCCATATCTAGTTCAATTATGCTTAGGAAACTGACAAGAACAGTAGATCACCTTCAGTACAATACACTGTACTGCTGGGAACAGACGCCAGTGCTATTTGCACTGTGTATGACAATGGGAGCGCAATAGTGACTCTTCTTACCACAAAACAACTCTTGCTCCTAGGACCAGAAACTGCATGGGATTCAACTCCATTTACGACTAGGAAACAAACGCTAGCTTGCCTTACAAGAAACACACTCTGCTTTTAAGAAAAGATGACTCTTCTACTCTACTCTGTTTCCTATAGGGTCAGAACAGTGAGCTTGCTCAGAACAAAAGAAATGTGCTTCATACACACACGGGCCATATCTAGTTCAACTCTGCTTAGGAACTTGACAAGAACAGTAGATCCTCTTCAGTCCAATACTCTGTACATGCTGGGAACAAATGCCAGTGCTATTTGCCCTGGTAAGAAAATGGGAGCACAATAGTGACTCTTCTTACCAGAAAAATCTCTTGCTTGTAGGACTAGAAACTGCATGGGATTCTACTCCATTTAGGTCTGGGAAGCAAACGCTAGCTCGCCTTACAAGAAACACACTCTGCTTTTGAGAAAAGAGCACTCATCTACTCTACTGTGTTTCCTATGCGGTCCGAACAGTGAGCTTGCTCAGAACAAAAGAACTGTGCTTCCTATACACACGGGCCATATCTAGTTCAACTCTGCTTAGGAAACTGACAAGAACAGTAGATCCCCTTCATTCCAATACACTGTACTTGCTAGGAACAGACGCGAGTGCTATTTGCACTGTGTACGGCTTTGGGAGCACAATAGTGACTCTTTTAACCAGAAAACATCTCTTGCTCGTATGACCAGAAACTGCATGTGATTCAACTCCACTTAGGACTGGGAAACAAATGCTAGCTTGCCTTAAAAGAAACAATCTCTGCTTTTGAGAAAAGGGCACACTTCTACTCTACTGTTTTTTCTATAGGGCCAGAACAGTGAGCTTGCTGAGAACAAAAGAACTGTGCTTCCTACACACACTGGCCATATCTAGTTCAACTCTGCTTAGGAAACTAATGAGAACAGTAGCTCCTCTTCAGTCCAATACACTGTACTTGCTGGGAACAGACGCGAGTGCTATTTGCACTGTGTACAGCAATGGGAGCACAATAGTGTCTCTTCCTACCAGAAAACACCTCTGGCTCTTAGGACCAGAAACTGCATGTGATTCAACTCCACTTAGGACTGGGAAACAAACGCTAGCTTGCCTTACAAGAAACAAGCTCTGCTTTTGAGAAAAGGGCACACTTCTACTCTACTGAATTTCCTATGGGGTCCGAACAGTGAGCTTGCTCAGAACAAAAGAACTGTGCTTCCTACACACACGGGCCATATCTAGTTCAATTATGCTTAGGAAACTGACAAGAACAGTAGATCCCCTTCAGTCCAATACACTGTACTTGCTGGGAACAGACGCCAGTGCTATTTGCACTGTGTATGACAATGGGAGCACAATAGTGACTCTTCTTACCAGAAACAACTCTTGCTCGTAGGACCAGAAACTGCATGTGATTCAACTCCATTTAGGTCTGGGAAGCAAACGCTAGCTTGCCTTACAAGAAACACACTATGCTTTTGAGAAAAGAGTAGTCTTCTACTCTACTGTGTTTCCTATAGGGCCAGAACAGTGAGCTTGTTCAGAACAAAAGAACTGTGCTTCCTACACACACGGGCCATATCTAGTTCAACTCTGCATCAGAAACTGACAAGAACAGTAGCTCCTCTTCAGTCCAATACACTGTACATGCTGGGAAAAGACGCCAGTGCTATTTGCCCTGTGTATGACAATGCGAGCACAAAAGTGACTCTTCTTACCAGAAAACAACTCTTGTTTGTAGGCCCAGAAACTGCATGTGATTCAACTCCATTTAGGTCTTGGAAGAAAACGCTATCTCGCTTACAACTAACACACTCTGCTTTTGAGAAAAGAGCACTGAGTTTCCTATGGGGTCCGCACAGTGAGCTTGCTCAGAACAAAAGAACTGTGCTTCCTATACACACGGGCCATATGTAGTTCAATTCTGCTTAGGAAACTTACATTGAACAGTAGCTCCTCTTCAGTATATACACTGTACTTGCTGGGAACAGACGTGAGTGCTATTTGTGCTGTGCATGGCAAAGGGAGTGCAATAATGACTTTCCTTACCAGAAAACAACTCTTGCTCGTATGATTAAAAACTGCATGTAATTAAACTCCATTTAAGTGTGGGAAACAAACGCTAGCTCACCTTGCAAGAAACACACTCTGCTTTTGAGAAAAGAGCACTCTTCTACTCTACTGTGTTTCCTATAGGGCAAGAACTGTGAGCTTGCTCAGAACAAAAGAACTGTGCTTCCTACACACATGGCCGTATCTAGTTCAATTCTGCTTAGGAAACTGACAAGAACAGTAGATCCTCTTCAGTCCAATACACTGTACATGCTAGGAACAGACGCCAGTGCTATTTGCCCTGTGTATGACAATGGGAGCGCAATAGTGACTTTCCTTACCAGAAAACAACTCTTGCTCGTACGTCCAGAAACTGCATATGATTCAACTCCATTTAGGACTGGGAAACAAATGCTAGCTCGCCTTACAAGAAACACACTCTGCTTTTGAGAAAAGAGCACTCTTCTACTCTACTGTGTTTTTGATGGGGTCTGAATAGTGAGCTTGCTGAGAACAAAAGAACTGTGCTTCCTACACAAACGGGCCATATCTAGTTCAACTCTGCTTAGGAACCTGACTAGAACAGTAGCTCCTCTTCAGTCCAATACACTGTACATGCTGGGAACAGACGCCAGTGCTATTTGCACTGTGTATGAAATGGGAGCGCAATAGTGACTCTTCTTACCAGAAAACAACTCTTGTTCGTAGGACCAGAAACTGAATGTGATTCAACTCCATTAGGACTGCGAAACAAACTCTAGCTCGCCTTATAAGAAACACACTCTGCTTTTGAGAAAAGAGCACTCTTCTACTCTACTGTGTTTTCTATGGGGTCCGAACAGTGAGCTTGCTGAGAACAAAAGAACTGTGCTTCCTACACACACGGGCCATATCTAGTTCAACTCTGCTTAGGAAACTGACAAGAATAGTAGCTCCTCTTCAGTCCAATACACTGTAATTGATTGGAACAGACGCAAGTGTTATTTGCACTGTGTATGGCAAATCGAGCGCAATAGTGACTCTTCTTACCAAAAAATAACTCTACTCGTAGGACCGGAAACTGCATGTGATTCAAATTCATTTAGGACTGGCAAACAAAGCTAGCTTGCGTTACAAGAAACACACTCTGCTTTTGAGAAAAGAGCACTCTTCTTCTCTACTATGTGTCCTATGGGTTCCGAACAGTGAGCTTGTTGAGAACAAAAGAACTGTGCTTCCTACGCACACGGCCCATATCTAGTTCAACTCTGCTTAGGAAACTGACAAGAACAGTAGCTCCTCTTCAGTCCAATACACTGTACTTCCTGGGAACAGATGCGAGCGCTATTTGCACTGTGTTTGGGAATGGGAGCGCAATAGTGACTTTCCATACCAGAAAACAACTCTTGCGCATATTACCAAAAACTGCATGTGATTCAACTCCATTTAGGACTGGGAAACAAACGCTAGCTCGCCTTACAAGAAACACACTCTGCTTTTGAGATAAGAGCACTCTTCTACTCTACTGTGTTTCCTATAGGGCCAGAACAGTGAGCTTGCTCAGAACAAAAGAACTGTGCTTCCTACACACACGGGCCATATCTAGTTCAATTCTGCTTAGGGAACTGACAAGAACAGTAGCTCCTCTTCAGTCCAATACACTGTACTTGCTGAGAACAGACGCGAGTGCTATTTGCACAGTGTAGAGCAATGGGAGCACAATAGTGACTCTTCTTACCAGAAAACAACTCTGGCTCTGAGGTCCAGAAACTGCATGTGATTCAACTCCACTTAGGACTGGGAAACAAATGCTAGCTTGCCTTACAAGAAACAAGCTCTGCTTTTGAGAAAAGGGCACACTTCTACTCTACTTTGTTTCCTATGGGGTCCGTACAGGGAGCTTGCTCAGAACAAAAGAACTGTGCTTCCTACACACACGGGCCATATCTAGTTCAATTCTGCTTAGGAAACTGAAAAAAACAGTAGATCCCCTTCAGTACAAAACACTGTACTTGCTGGGAACAGACGCCAGTGCTATTTGCACTATGTATGACAATGGGAGCGCAATAGTGACTCTTCTTACGACAAAACAACTCTTGCTCCTAGGACCAGAAACTGCATGGGATTCAACTCCACTTACGACTAGGAAACAAACGCTAGCTTGCCTTACAAGATACACACTCTGCTTTTAAGAAAAGATGACTCTTCTACTCTACTGTGTTTCCTATAGTGCCAGAACAGTGAGCTTGCTCAGAACAAAAGAAATGTGCTTCATACACACACGGGCCATATCTAGTTCAACTCTGCTTAGGAACTTGACAAGAACAGTAGATCCTCTTCAGTCCAATACTCTGTACATGCTGGGAACAAATGCCAGTGCTATTTGCCCTGTGTAAGACAATGGGAGCACAATAGTGACTCTTCTTACCAGAAAAATCTCTTGCTTGTAGGACTAGAAACTGCATGGGATTCTACTCCATTTAGGTCTGGGAAGCAAACGCTAGCTCGCCTTACAAGAAACACACTCTGCTTTTGAGAAAAGAGCACTCTTCTACTCTACTGTGTTTCCTATGGGTTCCGAACAGTGAGATTGCTCAGAACAAAAGAACTGTGCTTCCTATACACACGGGCCATATCTAGTTCAACTCTGCTTAGGAAACTGACAAGAACAGTAGCTCCTCTTCAGTCCAATATACTGTACTTGATTGGAACAGACGCAAGTTCTATTTGTACTGTGTATGGCAATCGGAGCGCATTAGTGACTTTCCTTACCAGAAAACAACTCTTGCTCGTAGGACCAAAAACTGCATGTGATTCAACTCCATTTAGGACTGGGAAACAAACGCTAGCTCGCCTTACAAGAAACACACTCTGCTTTTGAAAAAAGAGCACTCTTCTACTCTACTGTGTTTCCTATAAAGCCAGAACAGTGAGCTTGCTCAGAACAAAAGAACTGTGCTTCCTACACAAACGTCCATATCCAGTTCAATTCCGCTTAGGAAACGGACAAGAACAGTAGCTCCTTTTCAGTCCAATACACTGTACTTGCTGGGAACAGATGCGAGTGCTATTTGCACTGTGTTTGGCAATGGGAGCGCAATAGTGACTTTCCTTTCCAGAAAACAACTCTTGCGCGTAGGACCAAAAACTGCATGTGATTCAACTCCATTTAGGACTGGGAAACAAACGCTAGCTCGCCTTACAAGATACACACTCTGCTTTTGAGAAAAGAGCACTCTTCTCTCTACTGTGTTTCCTATGGGGTTCAAACAGTGAGCTGGCTCAGAACAAAAGAACTGTGCTTCCTACTCACACGGGCCTTATCTAGTTCAACTTTGCTTAGGAAACTGACATGAATAGTAGCTCCTCTTCAGAACAATACACTGTACTTGCTGGAAACAGACGCGAATGTTATTTGTACTATGTATGGCAATGGGAGCGCAATAGTGACTTTCCTTACCAGAAAACAACTCTTGCTCGTAGGAACGGAAACTGCATGTGATTCAACTCCATTTAGGAGTGGGAAACAAACACTAGCTCGCCTTACAAGAAACACACTCTGCTTTTGAGGACAGAGCACTCTTCTTCTCTACTGTGTTTCCTATAGGGCCAGAACAGTGTGCTTGCTGAGTACAAAAGAAGTGTGCTTCCTACACACATGGGCCAATCTAGTTCAACTCTGCTTAGGAACATGACAAGAACAGTAGATCCTCTTCAGTCCAATACACTGTACATCCTGGGAACAGAGGCCAGTGCTATTAGCCCTGATTATGACAATGGGAGCGCAATAGTGACTCTTATTACCAGAAAAAACTCTTGCTCGTAGGACCAGAAACTGCATGTGATTCAACTCCATTTAGGACTGGGAAACAAACGCTAGCTCGCCTTACAAGAAACACTCTGCTTTTGAGAAAAGATCACTCTTCTACTCTACTGTGTTTCGTATAGGGCCAGAACAGTGAGCTTGCTCAGAACAAAAGAACTGTGCTTCCTACACACACGGGCCATATCTAGTTCAATTCTGCTTAGGAAACTGACAAGAACAGTAGATCCTCTTCAGTCCAATACACTGTACATGCTGGGTACAGACGCCAGTGCTATTTGCACTGTGTATGGCAATGGGAGCACAATAGTGACTCTTCTTACCAGAAAACAACTCTTGCTCTTGGACCAGAAACTGCATGTGATTCAACTCCATTTAGGACTGGGAAACAAACGCTAGCTCGCCTTACAAGAAACACACTCTGCTTTTGAGAAAGAGCACTCTTCTACTCTACTGTGTTTCCTATGTTGTCCAAACAGTGAGCTTGCTCAGAACAAAAGAACTGTGCTTCCTACACACACGGGCCATATCTAGTTCAATTCTGCTTAGGAAACTGACAAGAACAGTAGATCCCCTTCAGTCCAATACACTGTACATGAAAGGTACAGACGCCAGTGCTATTTGCACTGTGTATGACAAAGGGAGCGCAATAGTGACTCTTCTTACCAGAAAACAACTCTTGCTCATAGGACCAGAAACGGCATGTGTATTTCAACTCCATTTAGGACTGGGAAACAAACACTAGGTCACCTTACAAGAAACACCCTCTGCTTTTGAGAAAAATGCACTCTTCTACTCTACTGTGTTTTCTATGGGGTTCGAAATGTGAGCTTGCTCAGAACAAAAGAACTGTGCTTCCTACACACACGGGCCATATCTTGTTCAATTCTGCTTAGGAAACTGACAAGAACAGTAGCTCCTCTTCAGTCCAATACACTGTACTGGCTGGTAACACACGAAAGGGCTATTTGCAATGTGTATGCCAAAGGGAGAGCAATAGTGACTCTTCTAACCAGAAAACAACTCTTGCTGGTAGGACCAGAAACTGCATGTGTATTTCGACTCCATTTACTACTGGGAAATAAACGCTAGCTCGCCTTACAAGAAACACACTCTGCTTTTGAGAAAAGAGCACTCTTCTCTCTACTGTATTTCCAATGGGGTTCGAACAGTGAGCTTGCTCAGAACAAAAGAACTGTGCTTCCTACACACACGGGCCTTATATAGTTCAACTTTGCTTAGAAAACTGACATGAACAGTAGCTCCTCTTCAGACCTATACACTGTACTTGCTGGAAACAGACTCGAGTGTTATTTGTACTATGTATGGCAATGGGAGCACAATAGTGACTCTTATTACCAGAAAAGAACTCTTGGTCGTAGGACCAAAAACTGCATTTTATTCAACTCCATTTAGGACTGGGAAACAAACGCTAGCTTGCCTTACAAGAAACACTCTCTGCTTTTGAGAAAAGAGCACTCTTTTACTCTACTGTGTTTTCTATGGGGTCCGAACAGTGACCTTGCTGAGAACAAAAGAACTGTGCTTCCTACACACACGGGCCATATCTAGTTCAACTCTGCTTAGGAAACTGACAAGAACAGTAGATCCTCTTCAGTCCAATACACTGTACTTGCTGGGAACAGACTAGAGGGCTATTTGCACTATGTATGGCAAAGGGAGCACAATAGTGACTCTTCTAACCAGACAACAACTCTTGCTCGTAGGACCAAAAACTGCATTTGATTCAACTCCATTTAGAACTGGGAAACAAACGCTAGCTCGCCTTACAAGAAACACACTCTGCTTTTGAGAAAAGAGCACTCTTCTACTCTACTGTGTTTCCTATAGGGCCAGAACAGGGAGCTTGCTCAGAACAAGAGAACTGTGCTTCCTACACACACGGGCCATATCTAGTTCAATTCTGCTTAGGAAACTGACAAGAACAGTAGATCCTCTTCAGTCCAATACACTGTACATGCTGGGTACAGACACCAGTGCTATTTGCACTGTGTATGGCAATGGGAGCGCAACAGTGACTCTTCTTACCAGAAAACAACTCTTGCTCCTAGGACCAGAAACTGCATGTGATTCAACTCCATTTAGGACTGGGAAACAAACGCTAGCTCGCCTTACAAGAAACACACTCTGCTTTTGAGGAAAGAGCACTCTTCTACTCTACTGTGTTTCCTATAGGGCCAGAACAGTGTGCTTGCTGAGTACAAAAGAAGTGTGCTTCCTACACACATGGGCCATATCTAGTTCAACTCTGCTTAGGAACCTGACAAGAACAGTAGATCTTCTTCAGTCCAATACAATGTACATCCTGGGAACAGAGGCCAGTGCTATTTGCCCTGAGGATGACAATGGGAGCACAATAGTGACTCTTATTACCAGAAAACAACTCTTGCTCGTAGGACCCGAAACTGCATGTGATTCAACTCCATTTAGGACTGGGAAACAAACGCTAGCTCGCCTTACAAGAAACACACTCTGCTTTTGAGAAAAGAGCACTCTTCTACTCTACTGTGTTTCCTATGTTGTCCAAACAGTGAGCTTGCTCAGAACAAAAGAACTGTGCTTCCTACACACACGGGCCATATCTAGTTCAATTCTGCTTAGGAAACTGACAAGAACAGTAGCTCCTCTTCAGTCCAATACACTGTACTTACTGGGAACAGACGCGAGTGCTATTTGCACTGTGTATGGCAATGGGAGCACAATAGTGACTTTCCTTACCAGAAAACAACTCTTGCTCGTAGGAATGGAAACTGCATGTGATTCAACTCCATTTAGGACTGGGAAACAAACACTAGCTCGCCTTACAAGAAACACACTCTGCTTTTGAGGAAAGAGCACTCTTCTACTCTACTGTGTTTCCTATAGGGCCAGAACAGTGTGCTTGCTGAGTACAAAAAACTGTGGTTCCTACACACATGGGCCATATCTAGTTCAACTCTGCTTAGGAACCTGACAAGAGGAGTAGATCTTCTTCACTCCAATACAATGTACAACCTGTGAACAGAGGCCAGTGCTATTTGCCCTGAGTATGACAATGGGAGCACAATAGTGACTCTTATTACCAGAAAATCTCTTGCTCGTAGGACCAGAAATTGCATGCGATTGAACTCCATTTAGGACTGGGAAAAAACGCTAGCTTGCCTTACAAGAAACATACTCTGCTTTTGAGAAAAGAGCACTCTTCTACTCTACTGTGTTTCCTATAGGGCCAGAACAGTGAGCTTGCTCAGAACAAAAGAACTGTGCTTCCTACACACACGGGCCATATCTAGTTCAATTCTGCTTAGGAAACTGACAAGAACAGTAGCTCCTCTTCAGTCCAATACACTGTACATGCTGGGTACAGACGCCAGTGCTATTTGCACTGTGTATGACAAAGGGAGCGCAATAGTGACTCTTCTTACCAGAAAACAACTCTTGCTCGTAGGACCAGAAACTGCATGTGTATTTCAACTCCATTTAGGACTGGGAAACAAATGCTTGGTCACCTTACAAGAAACACCCTCTGCTTTTGAGAAAAATGCACTCTTCTACTCTACTGTGTTTTCTATGGGGTTCGAAATGTGAGCTTGCTCAGAACAAAAGAACTGTGCTTCCTACACACACGGGCCATATCTTGTTCAATTCTGCTTAGGAAACTGACAAGAACAGTAGCTCCTCTTCAGTCCAATACACTGTACTGGCTGGTAACACACGCGAGGGCTATTTGCAATGTATATGCCAAAGGGAGAGCAATAGTGACTCTTCTAACCAGAAAACAACTCTTGCTGGTAGGACCAGAAACTGCATGTGTATTTTGACTCCATTTACTACTGGGAAATAAACGCTAGCTCGCCTTACAAGAAACACACTCTGCTTTTGAGAAAAGAGCACTCTTCTCTCTACTGTATTTCCTATGGGGTTCGAACAGTGAGCTTGCTCAGAACAAAAGAACTGTGCTTCCTACACACACGGGCCATATCTAGTTCAATTCTGCTTAGGAAACTGACAAGAACAGTAGCTCCTCTTCAGTCCAATACACTGCACTTGCTGGGAACAGACGCAAGGGCTATTTGCACTGTGTATGGCAATGGGAGCGCAAGAGTGACTTTCCTTACCAGAAAACAACTCTTGCTAGTAGAAATGGAAACTGCATGTGATTCAACTCCATTTAGGACTGCGAAACAAATGCTAGCTCGCCTTACAAAAAACACACTCTGCTTTTGAGGAAAGAGCACTCTTCTACTCTACTGTGTTTCCTATAAGGCCAGAACAGTGAACTTGCTGAGTCCAAAAGAACTGTGCTTCCTACACACATGGGCCATATCTCGTTAAACTCTGCTTAGGAAACTGACAAAACAGTAGCTCCTCTTCAATCCAATACACTGTACTTGCTGGGAACAGACACGAGGGCTATTTGCACTGTGTATGGCAAAGGGAGCACAATAGTGACTCTTCAAAACCAGAAAACAACTCTTGCTCGTAAGACCAGAAACTGCATGTGTATTTCAACTCCATTTAGGACTGGGAAACAAACGCTAGCTCGCCTTACAAGAAACACACTCTGCTTTTGAGAAAAATGCACTCTTCTACTCTACTGTGTTTCCTATGGGGTTTGAAATGTGTGCTTGCTCAGAACAAAAGAACTGTGCTTCCTCCACACACGGGCCATATCTTGTTCAATTCTGCTTAGGAAACTGACAAGAACAGTAGCTCCTCTTCAGTCCAATACACTGTACTTGCTGGGAACAGACGCGAGGGCTATTTGCATTGTGTATGGCAAAGGGAGCGCAATAGTGACTCTTCTAACCAGAAAACAACTCTTGCTGGTAGGACCAGAAACTGCATGTGTATTTCAACTCCATTTAGGACTGGGAAACAAACGGTAGATCGCCTTACAAGAAACACACTCTGCTTTTGAGAAAAGAGCACTCTTCTCCAAATGTGTTTCCTATGGGGTTCGAACAGTGAGCTTACTCAGAAAAAAAGAACTGTGCTTTCTACACACACGGGCCTTATCTAGTTCAACTTTGCTTAGGAAACTGACATGAACAGTAGCTCCTCTTCAGACCAATACACTGTACTTGCTGGAAACAGACGCGAGTGTTATTTGTACGATGTATGGCAATGGGAGCGCAATCGTGACTCTTCTTACCAAAAAACAACTCTTGCTAGTAGGAACGGAAAATGGATGTGATTCAACTCCATTTAGGACTGGGAAACAAACACTAGCTCGCCTTACAAGAAACACACTCTGCTTTTGAGAAAAGAGCACTCTTCTACTCTACTGTGTTTCCTATAGGGCCAGAACAGGGAGCTTGCTCAGAACAAAAGAACTGTGCTTCCTACACACACGGCCATATCTAGTTCAATTCTGCTTAGGAAACTGACAAGAACAGTAGATCCTCTTCAGTCCAATACACTTTACATGCTGGTTACAGACGCCAGTGCTATTTGCACTGTGTATGGCAATGGGAGCGCAATAGTGACTCTTCTTACCAGAAAACAACTCTTGCTCGTAGGACCAGAAACTGCATGTGATTCAACTCCATTTAGGACTGGGAAACAAACGCTAGCTCACCTTACAAGAAACACACTCTGCTTTTGAGGAAAGAGCACTCTTCTACTCTACTTTGTTTCCTATAGGGCCAGAACAGTGTGCTTGCTGAGTACAAAAGAAGTGTGCTTCCTACACACATGGGCCATATCTAGTTCAACTCTGCTTAGGAACCTGACAAGAACAGTAGATCTTCTTCAGTCCAATACAATGTACATCCTGGGAACAGAGGCCAGTGCTATTTGCCCTGAGGATGACAATGGGAGCACAATAGTGACTCTTATTACCAGAAAACAACTCTTGCTCGTAGGACCAGAAACTGCATGTGATTCAACTCCATTTAGGACTGGGAAACAAACGCTAGCTCGCCTTACAAGAAACACACTCTGCTTTTGAGAAAAGAGCACTCTTCTACTCTACTGTGTTTCCTATGTTGTCCAAACAGTGAGCTTGCTCAGAACAAAAGAACTGTGCTTCCTACACACACGGGCCATATCTAGTTCAATTCTGCTTAGGAAACTGACAAGAACAGTAGCTCCTCTTCAGTCCAATACACTGTACTTGCTGGGAACAGACGCGAGTGCTATTTGCACTGTGTATGGCAATGGGAGCACAATGGTGACTTTCCTTACCAGAAAACAACTCTTGCTCGTAGGAATGGAAACTGCATGTGATTCAACTCCATTTAGGACTGGGAAACAAACACTAGCTCGCCTTACAAGAAACACACTCTGCTTTTGAGGAAAGAGCACTCTTCTACTCTACTGTGTATCCTATAGGGCCAGAACAGTGTGCTTGCTGAGTACAAAAAACTGTGGTTCCTACACACATGGGCCATATCTAGTTCAACTCTGCTTAGGAACCTGACAAGAGGAGTAGATCTTCTTCAGTCCAATACAATGTACAACCTGTGAACAGAGGCCAGTGCTATTTGCCCTGAGTATGACAATGGGAGCACAATAGTGACTCTTCTTACCAGAAAACAACTCTTGCTCGTAGGACCAGAAACTGCATGTGTATTTCAACTCCATTTAGGACTGGGAAACAAACGCTTGGTCGCCTTACAAGAAACACACTCTGCTTTTGAGAAAAATGCACTCTTCTACTCTACTGTGTTTTCTATGGGGTTCGAAATGTGAGCTTGCTCAGAACAAAGAACTGTGCTTCCTACACACACGGGCCATATCTTGTTCAATTCTGCTTAGGAAACTGACAAGAACAGTAGCGCCTCTTCAGTCCAATACACTGTACTTGCTGGGAACAGACGCGAGGGCTATTTGCACTGTGTATGGCAATGGGAGCGCAAGAGTGACTTTCCTTACCAGAAAACAACTCTTGCTCGTAGAAACGGAAACTGCATGTGATTCAACTCCATTTAGGACTGCGAAACAAATGCTAGCTCGCCTTACAAAAAACACACTCTGCTTTTGAGGAAAGAGCACTCTTCTACTCTACTGTGTTTCCTAAAAGCCAGAACAGTGAGCTTGCTGAGTACAAAAGAACTGTGCTTCCTACACACATGGACCATATCTCGTTAAACTCTGCTTAGGAAACTGACAAAACAGTAGCTCCTCTTCAATCCAATACACTGTACTTGCTGGGAACAGACGCGAGGGCTATTTGCACTGTGTATGGCAAAGGGAGCACAATAGTGACTCTTCAAAACCAGAAAACAACTCTTGCTCGTAAGACCAGAAACTGCATGTGTATTTCACCTCCATTTAGGACTGGGAAACAAACGCTAGCTCGCCTTACAAGAAACACACTCTGCTTTTGAGAAAAATGCACTCTTCTACTCTACTGTGTTTCCTATGGGGTTTGAAATGTGTGCTTGCTCAGAACAAAAGAACTGTGCTTCCTACACACACGGGCCATATCTTGTTCAATTCTGCTTAGGAAACTGACAAGAACAGTAGCTCCTCTTCAGTCCAATACACTGTACTTGCTGGGAACAGACGCGAGGGCTATTTGCATTGTGTATGGCAAAGGGAGCGCAATAGTGACTTTCCTTACCAGAAAACAACTCTTGCTAGTAGGAACGGAAACTGCATGTGATTCAACTCCACTTAGGACTGGGAAACAAACACTAGCTCGCCTTACAAGAAACACACTCTGCTTTTGAGGAAAGAGCACTCTTCTACTCTACTGTGTTTCCTATAGGGCCAGAACAGGGAGCTTGCTCAGAACAAAAGAACTGTGCTTCCTACACACACGGCCATATCTAGTTCAATTCTGCTTAGGAAACTGACAAGAACATTAGCTCCTCTTCAGTCCAATACACTTTACATGCTGGGTACAGACGCCAGTGCTATTTGCACTGTGTATGGCAATGGGAGCGCAATAGTGACTTTACTTACCAGAAAACAACTCTTGCTCGTAGGAACGGAAACTGAATGTGATTCAACTCCTTTAAGGACTGCGAAACAAACGCTAGCTCGCCTTACAAAAACACACTCTGCTTTTGAGGAAAGAGCACTCTTCTACTCTACTGTGTTTCCTATAGGGCCAGAACAGTGAGCTTGCTGAGTACAAATGAACTGTGCTTCCTACACACATGGGCCATATCTAGTTCAACTCTGCTTAGGAAACTGACAAGAACAGTAGCTCCACTTCAGTCCAATACACTGTACTTGCTGGGAACAGACGCGAGGGCTATTTGCACTGTGTATGGCAAAGGGAGCGCAATAGTGACTCTTCTTACCAGAAAACAACTCTTACTCGTAGGACCAGAAACTGCATGTGTATTTCAACTCCATTTAGGACTGGGAAACAAACGCTAGCTCACCTTACAAGAAACACACTCTGCTTTTGAGAAAAGAGCACTCTTCTACTCTACTGTGTTTTCTATGGGGTTTGAAATGTGAGCTTGCTCAGAACAAAAGAACTCTGCTTCCTACACACACGGGCCATATCTTGTTCAATTCTGCTTAGGAAACTGACAAGAACAGTAGCTCCTCTTCAGTCCAATACACTGTACTTGCTGGAAACAGACGCGAGGGCTATTTGCATTGTGTATGGCAAAGGGAGCGCAATAGTGACTCTTCTAACCAGAAAACAACTCTTGCTGGTAGGACCAGAAACTGCATGTGTATTTCAACTTTATTTAGGACTGGGAAACAAACGGTAGCTCGCCTTACAAGAAACACACGCTACTTTTGAGAAAAGAGCACTCTTCTCCAAATGTGTTTCCTATGGGGTTCGAACAGTGAGCTTACTCAGAAAAAAAGAACTGTGCTTTCTACACACACGGGCCTTATCTAGTTCAACTTTGCTTAGGAAACTGACATGAACAGTAGCTCCTCTTCAGACCAATACACTGTACTTGCTGGAAACAGACGCGAGTGTTATTTGTACGATGTATGGCAATGGGAGCGCAATAGTGACTTTCCTTACCAGAAAACAACTCTTGCTAGTAGGAACGGAAACTGGATGTGATTCAACTCCATTTAGGACTGGGAAACAAACACTAGCTCGCCTTACAAGAAACACACTCTGCTTTTGAGGAAAGTGCACTCTTCTACTCTACTGTGTTTCCTATAGGGCCAGAACAGGTAGCTTGCTCGGAACAAAAGAACTGTGCTTCCTACACACACGGCCATATCTAGTTCAATTCTGCTTAGGAAACTGACAAGAACAGTAGATCCTCTTCAGTCCAATACACTTTACATGCTGGTTACAGACGCCAGTGCTATTTGCACTGTGTATGGCAATGGGAGCGCAATAGTGACTCTTATTACCAGAAAACAACTCTTGCTCGTAGGACCAGAAACTGCATGTGATTCAACTCCATTTAGGACTGGGAAACAAACGCTATCTCGCCTTACAAGAAACACACTCTGCTTTTGAGGAAAGAGCACTCTTCTACTCTACTGTGTTTCCTAAAAGGCCAGAACAGTGTGCTTGCTGAGTACAAAAGAACTGTGCTTCCTACACACATGGGCCATATCTAGTTCAACTCTGCTTAGGAACCTGACAAGAACAGTAGATCTTCTTCAGTCCAATACAATGTACATCCTGGGAACAGAGGCCAGTGCTATTTGCCCTGAGGATGACAATGGGAGCACAATAGTGACTCTTATTACCAGAAAACAACTCTTGCTCGTAGGACCAGAAACTGCATGTGATTCAACTCCATTTAGGACTTGGAAACAAATGCTTGCTCGCCTTACAAGAAACACACTCTGCTTTTGAGAAAAGAGCACTCTTCTACTCTACTGTGTTTCCTATGGGGTCCGAACATTGAGCTTGCTCAGAACAAAAGAACTGTGCTTCCTACACACACGGGCCATATCTAGTTCAACTCTGCTTAGGAAACTAAAAAGAACAGTAGATCCTCTTCAGTCCAGTACGCGGTATATGCTGGGTACAGACGCCAGTGCTATTTGCACTGTGTATGGCAATGGGAGCACAATAGTGACTCTTCTTACCAGTAAACAACTCTTGCTCGTAGGACCAGAAACTGCATGTGATTCAACTCAATTTAGGACTGGGAAACAAACGCTAGCTCGCCTTACAAGAAACACACTCTGCTTTTGAGAAAAGAGCACTCTTCTACTCTACTGTGTTTCCTATAGGGCCAGAACAGTGAGCTTGCTCAGAACAAAAGAACTGTTCTTCCTACACACATGGGCCATATCTAGTTCAACTCTGCTTAGGAAACTGACAAGAACAGTAGCTCCTCTTCAGTCCAATACACTGTACTTGCTGGGAACAGATGCGAGGGCTATTTGCACTGTGTATGGCAAAGGGAGCGCAATAGTGACTCTTCTTACCAGAAAACAACTCTTGCTCGTAGGACCAGAAACTGCATGTGTATTTCAACTCCATTTAGGACTGGGAAACAAACGCTAGCTCGCCTTACAAGAAACACACTCTGCTTTTGAGAAAAATGCACTCTTCTACTCTACTGTGTTTCCTATGGTGTTCGAAATGTGAGCTTGCTCAGAACAAAAGAACTGTGCTTCCTACACACACGGGCCATATCTAGTTCAATTCTGCTTAGGAAACTGACAAGAACAGTAGTTCCTCTTCAGTCCAAAACACTGTATTTTATGGGAACAGACGCGAGTGCTATTTGCACAGTGTATGGCAATGGGAGCGCAAGAGTGACTTTCCTTACCAGAAAACAACTCTTGCTTGTAGGAACCGAAACTGCATGTGATTCAACTCCATTTAGGACTGCGAAACAAACGCTAGCTCGCCTTACAAAAAACACACTCTGCTTTTGAGGAAAGAGCACTCTTCTACTCTACTGTTTTTCCTATAGGGCCAGAACTGTGAGCTTGCTGAGTACAAAAGAACTGTGCTTCCTACACACATGGTCCATATCTAGTTCAAATCTGCTTAGGAAACTGACAAGAACAGTAGATCCACTTCAGTCCAATACACTGTACATGATGGGAACAGAGGCCCATGCTATTTGCCCTGTGTATGACAAGGGGAGCGCAATAGTGACTCTTATTACCAGAAAAAACTCTTGCTCGTAGGACCAGAAACTGCATGTGATTCATCTCCATTTAGAACTGGGAAACAAACGCTAGCTCTCCTTACAAGAAACACACTCTGCTTTTGAGAAAAGAGCACTCTTCTACTCTACTGTGTTTCCTATAGTGCTAGAACAGTGAGCTTGCTCAGAACAAAAGAACTGTGCTTCCTACACACACAGGCCATATCTAATTCAATTCTGCTTAGGAAACTGACAAGAACATTAGATCCTCTTCAGTCCAATACACTGTACATTCTGGGTACAGACGCCAGTGCTATTTGCACTGTGTATGTCAATGGGGGCACAATAGTGACTCTTCTTACCAGAAAACTACTCTTGCTCGTAGGAACGGAAACTGCATGTGATTCAACTCCATTTAGGACTGGGAAACAAACGCTAGCTCGCCTTACAAGAAACACACTCTGCTTTTGAGAAAAGAGCACTCTTCTACTCTACTGTGTTTCCTATGGGGTACAAATAGTGAGCTTTCTCAGAACAAAAGAACTGTGCTTCCTACACACACGTGCCATATCTAGTTCAATTCTGCTTAGGAAACTGACAAGAACAGTAGCTCTGCTTCAGTGCAATACACTGTACTTGCTGGGAACAGACGCGAGGGCTATTTGCACTGTGTATGGCAAAGGGAGCGCAATAGTGACTCTTCTTACCAGAAAACAACTCTTGCTCGTAGGAACGGAAACTGCATGTGATTCAACTCCATTTAGGACTGGGAAACAAACGCTAGCTCACCTTACAAGAAACACACTCTGCTTTTGAGAAAAGAGCACTCTTCTACTCTACTGTGTTTCCTATGGGGTCCGAACAGTGAGCTTGCTGAGAACAAAAAAACTGTGCTTCCTACACACACAGGCCATATCTAGTTCAACTCTGCTTAGGAAACTGACAAGAACAGTAGCTCCTCTTCAGTCCAATACACTGTACTTGCTGGGAACAGATGAGAGGGCTATTTGCACTATGTATGGCAAAGGGAGCACAATAGTGACTCTTCCTACCAGACAACAACTCTTGCTCGTAGGACGAAAAACTGCATTTGATTCAACTCCATTTAGAACTGGGAAACAAACGCTAGCTCGCCTTACAAGAAACACACTCTGCTTTTGAGAAAAGAGCACTCTTCTACTCTACTGTGTTTCCTATAGGGCCAGAACAGTGAGCTTGCTCAGAACAAGAGAACTGTGCTTCCTACACACACGGGCCTTATCTAGTTCAACTTTGCTTAGGAAACTGACATGAACAGTAGCTCCTCTTCAGACCAATACACTGTACTTGCTGGGAACAGACGAGAGGGCAATTTGCACTATGAATGGCAAAGGGAGCGCAATAGTGACTCTTCTTACCAGAAAAAACTCTTGCTCGTAGGACCAAAAACTGCATTTGATTCAACTCCATTTAGGACTGGGAAACAAACGCTAGCTTGCCTTACAAGAAACACACTCTGCTTTTGAGAAAAATGCACTCTTCTACTCTACTCTGTTTCCTATGGGGTTCGAAATGTGTGCTTGCTCAGAACAAAAGAACTGTGCTTCCTACACACACGGGCCATATCTTGTTCAATTCTGCTTAGGAAACTGACAAGAACAGTAGAACCTCTTCAGTCCAATAGACTGTACATGCTGGGAACAGACGCCAGTGCTATTTGCCTTGTGTGTGACAATGGGAGCACAACAGTGACTCTTCTTACCAGAAAACAACTCTTTCTCGTATGATCAGAAACTGCATGTGATTCAACTCCATTTAGGACTTGGAAACAAATGCTAGCTCACCTTACAAGAAACACACTGTGCTTTTGAGAAAAGAGCACTCTTCTACTCTACTGTGTTTCCTATGGGGTCCGAACAGTGAGCTTGCTCAGAACAAAAGAACTGTGCTTCCTCCACACACTGGCCATATCTAGTTCAACTCTGCTTAGGAAACTAAAAAGAACAGTAGATCCTCTTCAGTCCAGTACACGGTACATGCTGGGTACAGACGCCAGTGCTATTTGCACTGTGTATGGCAATGGGAGCGCAATAGTGACTCTTCTTACCAGTAAACAACTCTTGCTCGTAGGACCAGAAACTGCATGTGATTCAACTCCATTTAGGACTGGGAAACAAACACTAGCTCGCCTTACAAGAAACACACTCTGCTTTTGAGAAAAGAGCACTCTTCTACTCTACTGTGTTTCCTATAGGGCCAGAACAGTGAGCTTGCTCAGAACAAAAGAACTGTTCTTCCTACACACATGGGTCATATCTAGTTCAACTCTGCTTATGAAATTGACAAGAACAGTAGCTCCTCTTCAGTCCAAAACACTGTACTTGCTGGGAACAGACGCGAGGGCTATTTGCACTGTGTATGGCAAAGGGAGCACAATAGTGACTCTTCTTACCAGAAAACAACTCTTGCTCGTAGGACCAGAAACTGCATGTGTATTTCAACTCCATTTAGGACTGGGAAACAAACGCTAGCTCGCCTTACAAGAAACACACTCTGCTTTTGAGAAAAATGCACTCTTCTACTCTACTGTGTTTCCTATGGGGTTCGAAATGTGAGCTTGCTCAGAACAAAAGAACTGTGCTTCCTAAACACACGGGACATATCTTGCTCAATTCTTCTTAGGAAACTGACAAGAACAGTAGATCCTCTTCAGTCCAATATGCTGTACATGCTGGGTACAAACGCCAGTGCTATTTGCACTTTGTATGCCAATGGGAGCACAATAGTGACTCTTCTTACCAAAAAACAACTCTTGCTCGTAGGACCAGAAACTGTATGTGATTCAACTCCATTTAGGACTGGGAAACAAATGCTAGCTCGCCTTACAAGAAACACACTCTGCTTTTGAGAAAAGAGCACTCTTCTACTCTACTGTGTTTCCTATAGGGCCAGAATAGGGAGCTTGCTCAGAACAAGAGAACTGTGCTTCCTACACACACGGGCCTTATCTAGTTCAACTTTGCTTAGGAAACTGACATGAACAGTAGCTCCTCTTCAGACCAATACACTGTACTTGCTGGGAACAGACGAGAGGGCTATTTGCACTATGTATGAAAAAGGGAGCACAATAGTGACTCTTCTTACCAGAAAAAACTCTTGCTCGTAGGACCAAAAACTGCATTTGATTCAACTCCATTTAGGACTGGGAAACAAACGCTAGCTCGCCTTACAAAAAACACACTCTGCTTTTGAGAAAAATGCACTCTTCTACTCTACTGTTTTCTATGGGGTTCGAAATGTGAGCTTGCTCAGAACAAAAGAACTGTGCTTCCGACACACACGGGCCATATCTTGTTCAATTCTGCTTAGGAAACTGACAAGAAGAGTAGAACCTCTTCAGTCCAATAGACTGTACATGCTGGCAACAGACGCCAGTGCTATTTGCCCTGTGTGTGACAATGGGAGCGCAATAGTGACTCTTCTTACCAGAAAACAACTCTTGCTCGTAGGACCAGAAACTGCATGTGATTCAACTCCATTTAGGACTGGGAAACAAACGCTAGCTCGCCTTACAAGAAACATACTCTGCTTTTGAGAAAAGAGCACTCTTCTACTCTACTGTGTTTCCCTTGGGGTCCGAACAGTGAGCTTGCTCAGAACAAAAGAACTGTGCTTCCTACACACACGGGCCATATCTAGTTCAACTCTGCTTAGGAAACTGAAAAGAACAGTAGATCCTCTTCAGTCCAGTACGCTGTACATGCTGGGTACAGACGCCAGTGCTATTTTCACTGTGTATGGCAATGGGGGCGCAATAGTGACTCTTCTTACCAGAAAACAACTCTTGCTCGTAGGACCAGAAACTGCATGTGATTCAACTCCATTTAGGACTGGGAAACAATCGCTAGCTCGCCTTACAAGAAACACACTCTGCTTTTGAGAAAAGAGCACTCTTCTACTCTACTGTGTTTCCTATGGGGTCCAAACAGTGAGCTTGCTCAGAACAAAGGAATTGTGCTTCCTACACACACGGGCCATATCTAGTTCAATTCTGCTTAGGAAACTGACAAGAACAGTAGCTCCTCTTCAGTCCAATACACTGTACTTGCTGGGAACAGAAGCGAGGGCTATTTGCACTGTGTATGGCAATGGGAGCGCAAGAGTGACTTTCCTTACCAGAAAACAACTCTTGCTCGTAGAAACGGAAACTGCATGTGATTCAACTCCATTTAGGACTGCGAAACAAATGCTAGCTCGCCTTACAAAAAACACACTCTGCTTTTGAGGAAAGAGCACTCTTCTACTCTACTGTGTTTCCTATAAGGCCAGAACAGTGAGCTTGCTGAGTACAAAAGAACTGTGCTTCCTACACACATGGGCCATATCTCGTTCAACTCTGCTTAGGAAACTGACAAAACAGTAGCTCCTCTTCAGTCCAATACACTGTACTTGCTGGGAACAGACGCGAGGGCTATTTGCACTGTGTATGGCAAAGGGAGCACAATAGTGACTCTTCAAAACCAGAAAACAACTCTTGCTCGTAGGACCAGAAACTGCATGTGTATTTCAACTCCATTTATGACTGGGAAACAAACGCTAGCTCGCCTTACAAGAAACACACTCTGCTTTTGAGAAAAATGCACTCTTCTACTCTACTGTGTTTCCTATGGGGTTCGAAATGTGAGCTTGCTCAGAACAAAAGAACTGTGCTTCCTAAACACACGGGCCATATCTTGTTCAATTCTGCTTAGGAAACTGACAAGAACAGTAGAACCTCTTCAGTCCAATAGACTGTACATGCTGCAACAGAAGCCAGTGCTATTTGCCCTGTGTGTGACAATTGGAGCACAATAGTGACTCTTCTTCCCAGAAAACAATTCTTGATCGTATGACTAGAAACTGCATGTGATTCAACTCCATTTAGGACTGGGAAACAAACGCTAGCTTGCCTTACAAGAAACACACTCTGCTTTTGAGAAAAGAGCACTCTTCTACTCTACTGTGTTTCCTATGTGGTCCGAACTGTGAGCTTGCTCAGAACAAAAGAACTGTGCTTCCTAAACACACGGGCCATATCTAGTTCAACTCTGCTTAGGAAACTGAAAAGAACAGTAGATCCTCTTCAGTCCAATATGCTGTACATGCTGGGTACAGACGCCAGTGCTATTTGCACTTTGTATGGCAATGGGAGCACAATAGTGACTCTTCTTACCAAAAAACAACTCTTGCTCGTAGGACCAGAAACTGCATGTGATTCAACTCCATTTAGGACTGGGAAACAAATGCTAGCTCGCCTTACAAGAAACACTCTTTGCTTTTGAGAAAAGAGCACTCTTCGACTCTACTGTGTTTTCTATGGGATCTGAACAGTGAGCTTGCTGAGAACAAAAGAACTGTGCTTCCTACACACACAGGCCATATCTAGTTCAACTCTGCTTAGGAAACTGACAAGAATAGTAGCTCCTCTTCAGTCCAATACACTGTACTTGCTGGGAACAGATGCGAGGGCTATTTGCATTGTGTATGGCAAAGGGAGCGCAATAGTGACTCTTCTTACCAGAAAACGACTCTTGCTGGTAGGACCAGAAACTGCATGTGTATTTCAACTCCATTTAGGACTGGGAAACACACGCTAGCTCGCCTTACAAGAAACACACTCTGCTTTTGAGAAAAGAGCACTCTTCTCCAAATGTGTTTCCTATGGGGTTCAAACAGTGAGCTTGCTGAGAACAAAAGAACTGTGCTTTGTACACACATGGGCCTTATCTAGTTCAACTTTGCTTAGGAAACTGACATGAACAGTAGCTCCTCTTCAGACCAATACACTGTACTTGCTGGGTACAGACGAGAGGGCTATTTGCACTATGTATGGCAAAGGGAGTGCAACAGTGACTCTTCTTACCAGGAAACAACTCTTGCTCGTAGGACCAAAAACTGCATTTGATTCAACTCCATTTAGGACTGGGAAACAAATGCTAGCTCGCCTTATAAGAAACACACTCTGCTTTTGAGAAAAATGCACTCTTCTACTCTACTGTTTTCTATGGGGTTCGAAATGTGAGCTAGCTCAGAACAAAAGAACTGTGCTTCCGACACACACGGACCATATCTTGTTCAATTCTGCTTAGGAAACTGACAAGAACAGTAGAACCTCTTCAGTCCAATAGACTGTACATGCTGGCAACAGACGCCAGTGCTATTTGCCCTGTGTGTGACAATGGGAGCGCAATAGTGACTCTTCTTACCAGAAAACAACTCTTCCTCGTATGACCAGAAACTGCATGTGATTCAACTCCATTTAGGACTGGGAAACAAACGCTAGCTCTCCTTACAAGAAACACACTCTGCTTTTGAGAAAAGAGCACTCTTCTACTCTACTGTGTTTCCTATGGGGTCCGAACAGTGAGCTTGCTCAGAACAAAAGAACTGTGCTTCCTACACACACGGGCCATATCTAGTTCAACTCTGCTTAGGAAACTGAAAAGAACAGTAGATCCTCTTCAGTCCAGTACGCTGTACATGCTGGGTACAGACGCCAGTGCTATTTGCACTGTGTATGGCAATGGGGGCGCAATAGTGACTCTTCTTACCAGAAAACAACTCTTGCTCGTAGGACCAGAAACTGCATGTGATTCAACTCCATTTAGGACTGGGAAACAAACGCTAGCTCTCCTTACAAGAAACACACTCTGCTTTTGAGAAAAGAGCACTCTTCTACTCTACTGTGTTTCCTATGGGGTCCGAACAGTGAGCTTGCTCAGAACAAAAGAACTGTGCTTCCTACACACACGGGCCATATCTAGTTCAACTCTGCTTAGGAAACTGAAAAGAACAGTAGATCCTCTTCAGTCCAGTACGCTGTACATGCTGGGTACAGACGCCAGTGCTATTTGCACTGTGTATGGCAATGGGGGCGCAATAGTGACTCTTCTTACCAGAAAACAACTCTTGCTCGTAGGACCAGAAACTGCATGTGATTCAAATCCATTTAGGACTGGGAAACAATCGCTAGCTCGCCTTACAAGAAACCCACTCTGCTTTTGAGAAAAGAGCACTCTTCTACTCTACTGTGTTTCCTATGGGGTCTAAACAGTGAGCTTGCTCAGAACAAAGGAACTGTGCTTCCTACACACACGAGCCATATCTAGTTCAATTCTGCTTAGGAAACTGACAAGAACAGTAGCTCCTCTTCAGTCCAATACACTGTACTTGCTGGGAACAGACGCGAGGGCTATTTGCACTGTGTATGGCAATGGGAGCGCAAGAGTGACTTTCCTTACCAGAAAACAACTCTTGCTCGTAGAAACGGAAACTGCATGTGACTCAACTCCATTTAGGACTGCGAAACAAATGCTAGCTCGCCTTACAAAAAACACACTCTGCTTTTGAGGAAAGAGCACTCTTGTACTCTACTGTGTTTCCTATGGGGCCAGAACAGTGAGCTTGCTGAGTACAAAAGAACTGTGCTTCCTACACACATGGGCCATATCTCGTTCAACTCTGCTTAGGAAACTGACAAAACAGTAGCTCCTCTTCAGTCCAATACACTGTACTTGCTGGGAACAGACGCGAGGGCTATTTGCACTGTGTATGGCAAAGGGAGCACAATAGTGACTCTTCAAAACCAGAAAACAACTCTTGCTCGTAAGACCAGAAACTGCATGTGATTCAACTCCATTTAGGACTGGGAAACAAATGCTAGCTCGCCTTACAAGAAACACACTCTGCTTTTGAGAAAAGTGCACTCTTCTACTCTACTGTGTTTCCTATGGGTTCCAAACAGTGAACTTGCTCAGAACAAAAGAACATTGCTTCTTACACACACGGGCCATATCTAGTTCAATTCTGCTTAGGAAACTGACAGGAACAGTAGCTCCTCTTCAGTCCAATACACTGTACTTGCTTGGAACAGACGCGGGTGCTATTTGCACTGTGTACGGCAATGGGAGCACAATAGTGACTTTCCTTACCAGAAAACAACTCTTGCTCGTAGGAATGGAAACTGGATGTGATTCATCTCCATTTAGGACTGGGAAACAAACGCTAGCTTGCCTTACAAGAAACACACTCTGCTTTTGAGAAAAGAGCACTCATCTACTCTACTGTGTTTCCTATAGGGCCAGAACAGTGAGCTTGCTCAGAACAAAAGAACTGTGCTTCCTACACACACGGGCCATATCTAGTTCAACTCTGCTTAGGAACCTGACAAGAACAGTAGATCCTCTTCAGTCCAATACACTGTATCCTGGGAACAGAGGCCAGTGCTATTTGCCCTGAGTATGACAATGGGAGCGCAATAGTGACTCTTATTATCCGAAAAAACTCTTGCTCGTAGGACCAGAAACTGCATGTGATTCAACTCCATTTAGGACTGAGAAACAAACGCTAGCTCACCTTAAAAAAAACACACTCTGCTTTTGAGAAAAGAGCACTCTTCTACTCTACTGTGTTTCCTATAGGGCCAGAACAGTGAGCTTGCTCAGAACAAAAGAACTGTGCTTCCTACACACACGGGCCATATCTAGTTCAATTCTGCTTACGAAACTGACAAGAACAGTAGATCCTCTTCAGTCCAATACACTGTAAATGTTGGGTGCAGACGCCAGTGCTATTTGAACTGTTTATGGCAATGGGGGCGCAATAGTGACTCTTCTTACCAGACAACAACTCTTGCTCGTAGACCAGAAACTGCATGTGATTCAACTCCATTTAGGACTGGGAAACAATCGCTAGCTCGCCTTACAAGAAACACACTGTGCTTTTGAGAAAAGAGCACTCTTCTACTCTACTGTGTTTCCTATGGGGTCCAAGTAGTGAGCTTTCACAGAACAAAAGAACTGTGCTTCCTACACACACGTGCCATATATAGTTCAATTCTGCTTATAAAACTGACAAGAACAGTAGCTCCTCTTCAGTCCAATACAATGTACTTGCTGGGAACAGACGCAAGTGCTATTTGCCCTGAAGCACAATAGTGACTCTGATTATCAGAAAAAACTCTTGCTCGTAGGACCAGAAACTGCATGTGATTCAACACCATTTAGGACTGGGAAACAAACGCTAGCTCCTCTTACAAGAAACACACTCTGCTTTTGAGGAAAGAGAACTCTTCTACTCTACTGTGTTTCCTATAGGGCCAGAACAGTGAGCTTGCTGAGTACAAAAGAACTGTGCTTCGTACACACATGGGCCATATCTAGTTCAACTCTGCTTAGAAAACTGACAAGAACAGTAGCTCCTCTTCAGTCCAATACACTGTACTTGCTGGGAACAGACGCCAGGGCTATTTGCACTGTGTATGGCAAAGGGAGCACAATAGTGACTCTTCTTACCAGAAAACAACTCTTGCTCGTAAGACCAGAAACTGCACGTGTATTTCAACTCCATTTAGGACTGGGAAACAAACGCTAGCTCGCCTTATAAGAAACACACTCTGCTTTTGAGAAAAATGCACTCTTCTACTCTACTGTGTTTCCTGTGGGGTTCGAAATGTGGGCTTGCTCAGAACAAAAGAACTGTGCTTCCAACACACACGGGCCATATCTTGTTCAATTCTGCTTAGGAAACTGACAAGAAGAGTAGAACCTCTTCAGTCCAATAGACTGTACATCCTGGGAACAGACGCCAGTGCTATTTGCCTTGTGTGTGACAATGGGAACGCAATAGTGACTCTTCTTCCCAGAAAACAACTCTTGCACGTATGAGCAGAAACTGCATTTGATTCAACTCCATTTAGGACTGGGAAACAAACGCTAGCTCGCCTCACAAAAAACACACTCTGCTTTTGAAAAAAAGCACTCTTCTACTCTACTGTGTTTCCTATAGGGCCAGAAGAGTGAGCTTGCTCAGAACAAAAGAACTGTGCTTCCTACACACACGGGCCATATCTAGTTCAATTCTGCTTAGAAAACTGACAAGAACAGTAGATCATCTTTAGTCCAATACACTGTACATGCTGGGTACAGATGCCAGTGCTATTTGCACTGTGTATGGCAATGGGAGCACAATAGTGACTCTTCTTACCAGAAAACAACTCTTGCTCATAGGAACGAAAACTGCATGTGATTCAACTCCATTTAGAACTGCGAAACAAACGCTAGCTCGCCTTACAAGAAACACACTCTGCTTTTGAGAAAAATTCACTCTTCTACTCTACTGTGTTTCCTAGGGGTTCGAAATGTGAGCTTGCTCAGAACAAAAGAACTGTGCTTCCTACACACACGGGCCATATCTTGTTCAATTTTGCTTAGGAAACTGACAAGAACAGTAGAACCTCTTCAGTCCAATAGACTGTACATGCTGAGAACAGACGCCAGTGCTATTTGCCCTGTGTGTGAAAATGGGAGCGCAATAGTGACTCTTCTTACCAGAAAACAATTCTTGCTCGTAGCACCAGAAACTGCATGTGATTCAACTCCATTTAGGACTGGGAAACAAACGCTAGCTCGCCTTACAAGAAACACACTCTGCTTTTGAGAAAAGAGCACTCTTCTACTCTACTGTGTTTCCTATGGGGTCCGTACAGTGAGCTTGCTCAGAACAAAAGAACTGTGCTTCCTACACACACGGGCCATATCTAGTTCAACTCTGCTTAGGAAACTGACAAGAACAGTAGATCCTCTTCAGTCCAATACGCTGTACATGCTGGGTACAGACGCCAGTGCTATTTGCACTGTGTATGGCAATGGGAGCGCAATAGTGACTCTTCTTACCAGAAAACAACTCTTGCTCGTAGGACCAGAAACGGCATGTGATTGAACTCCATTTAGGACTGGGAAACAATAGCTTGCTCGCCTTACAAGAAACACACTCTGCTTTTGAGAAAAATGCACTCTTCTACTCTACTGTGTTTCCTGTGGGGTTCGAAATGTGAGCTTGCTCAGAACAAAAGAACTGTGCTTCCTGCACACGGGCCATATCTAGTTCAACTCTGCTTAGGAAACTGAAAAGAACAGTAGATCCTCTTCAGTCCAGTACGCTGTACATGCTGGGTACAGTCGCCAGTGCTATTTGCGCTGTGTATGGCAATGGAAGCGCAATAGTGACTCTTCTTACCAGTAAACAACTCTTGCTCGTAAGACCAGAAACTGCATGTGACTCAACTCCATTTAGGACTGGGAAACAAACGCTAGCTCGCCTTACAAGAAACACACTCTGCTTTTGAGAAAAGAGTACTCTTCTACTCTACTGTGTTTCCTATAGGGCCAGAACAGTGAGCTTGCTCAGAACAAAAGAACTGTGCTTCCTACACACACGGGCCATATCTAGCTCAATTCTGCTTAGGAAACTGACAAGAACAGTAGATCCTCTTTAGTCCAATACACTGTAAATGCTGGGTACAGATGCCAGTGCTATTTGCACTGTGTATGGCAATGGGAGCACAATAGTGACTCTTCTTACCAGAAAACAACTCTTGCTCATAGGAACGGAAACTGCATATAATTCAACTCCATTTAGGACTGCGAAACAAACGCTAGCTCGCCTTAAAAAAAACACACTCTGCATTTGAGGAAAGAGCACTCTTCTACTCTACTGTGTTTCCTATAGGGCCAGAACAGTGAGCTTGCTCAGAACAAAAGAACTGTGCTTCCTACACACATGGGCCATATCTAGTTCAACTCTGCTTAGGAAACTGACAAGAACAGTAGCTCCTCTTCAGTCCAATACACTGTACTTGCTGGGAACAGACGCGAGGGCTATTTGCACTGTGTATGGCAAAGGGAGCGCAATAGTGACTCTTCTTACCAGAAAACAACTCTTGCTTGTAGGACCAGAAACTGCATGTGATTCAACTCTATTTAGGACTGGGAAACAAACACTAGCTCGCCTTACAAGAAACACACTCTGCTTTGGAGAAAAGAGCACTCTTCTACTCTACTGTGTTTCCTATGGGGTCCGAACAGTGAGCTTGCTCAGAACAAAAGAACTGTGCTTCCTACACACACGGGCCATATCTAGTTCAACTCTGCTTAGGAAACTGAAAAGAACAGTAGATCCTCTTCAGTCCAATACGCTGTACATGCTGGGTACAGATGCCAGTGCTATTTGCACTGTGTATGGCAATGGGAGCGCAATAGTGACTCTTCTTACCAGAAAACAACTCTTGCTCGTAGGACCAGAAACTGCATGTGATTCAACTCCATTTAGGACTGGGAAACAATCGCTAACTCGCCTTACAAGAAACACACTCTGCTTTTGAGAAAAGAGCACTCTTCTACTCTACTGTGTTTCCTATGGGGCCCAAACAGTGAGCTTGCTCAGAACAAAAGAACTGTGCTTCCTACACACACGGGCCATATCTAGATCAATTCTGCTTAGGAAACTGACAAGAACAGTAGCTCCTCTTCAGTCCAATACACTGTACTTGCTGGGAACAGACGCGAGTGCTATTTGCACTGTGTATGGCAATGGGAGCTCAAGAGTGACTTTCCTTACTAGAAAACAACTCTTGCTCGTAGGAACGGAAACTGCATGTGATTCAACTCCATTTAGGACTGCGAAACAAACGTTAGCTCGCCTTACAAAAAGCACAGTCTGCTTTTGAGGAAAGAGCACTCTTCTACTCTACAGTGTTTCCTATAGGGCCAGAAGAGTGAGCTTGCTGAGTACAAAAGAACTGTGCTTCCTACACACATGGGCCATATCTCGTTCAACTCTGCTTAGGAAACTGACAAGAACAGTAGCTCCTCTTCAGTCCAATACACTGTACTTGCTGGGAACAGACGCGAGGGCTATTTGCACTGTGTATGGCAAAGGGAGCACAATAGTGACTCTTCAAAACCAGAAAACATCTCTTGTTCGTAAGACCAGAAACTGCATGTGTATTTCAACTCCATTTAAGACTAGGAAACAAACGTTAGCTCGCCTTACAAGAAACACACTCTGCTTTTGAGAAAAATGCACTCTTCTACTCTACTGTGTTTTCTGTGGGGTTCGAAATGTGAGCTTGCTCAGAACAAAAGAACTGTGCTTCCTACACACGGGCCATATCTTGTTCAATTCTGCTTAGGAAACTGACTAGAACAGTAGCTCCTCTTCAGTCCAATACACTGTACTTGCTGGGAACAGACTCCAGTGCTATTTGCCCTGTGTGTGACAATGGGAGCGCAATAGTGACTCTTCTTCCCAGAAAACAACTCTTGCTCATATGACCAGAAACTACATTTGATTCAACTCCATTTAGGACTGGGAAACAAACGCTAGCTCGCCTTACAAGAAACACACTCTGCTTTTGAGAAAAGAGCACTCTTCTACTCTACTGTGTTTCCTATGGGGTCCGAACAGTGAGCTTGCTCAGAACAAAAGTACTGTGCTTCCTACACACACGGGCCATATCTAGTTCAACTCTGCTTAGGAAACTGAAAAGAACAGTAGATCCTCTTCAGTCCAGTATGCTGTACATGCTGGGTACAGACGCCAGTGCTATTTGCACTGTGTATGGCAATGGAAGCGCAATAGTGACTCTTCTTCCCAGAAAACAACTCTTGCTCGTAAGACCCGAAACTGCATGTGATTCAACTCCATTTAGGACTGGGAAACAAACGCTAGCTCGCCTTACAAGAAACACACTCTGCTTTTGAGAAAAGAGCACTCTTCTACTCTACTGTGTTTCCTATAGGGCCAGAACAGTGAGCTTGCTCAGAACAAAAGAACTGTGCTTCCTACACACACAGTCCATATCTAGTTCAATTCTGCTTAGGAAACTGACAAGAACAGTAGATCCTGTTTAGTCCAATACACTGTACATGCTGGGTACAGATGCCAGTGCTATTTCCACTGTGTATGGCAATGGGACCACAATAGTGACTCTTCTTACCAGAAAACAACTCTTGCTCATAGGAACGTAAACTGCATGTGATTCAACTCCATTTAGAACTGCGAAACAAACGCTAGCTCACCTTACAAAAAACACAATCTGAATTTGAGGAAAGAGCACTCTTCTACTCTACTGTGTTTCCTATAGGGCCAGAACAGTGAGCTTGCTCAGAACAAAAGTACTGTGCTTCCTACACACATGGTCCATATCTAGTTCAACTCTGCTTAGGAAACTGACCAGAACAGTAGCTCCTCTTCAGTCCAATACACTGTACTTGCTGGGAACAGACGGGAGGGCTATTTGCACTGTGTATGGCAAAGGGAGCGCAATAGTGACTCTTCTTACCAGAAAACAACTCTTGCTCGTAGGACCAGAAACTGCATGTGTATTTCAACTCCATTTAGGACTGGGAAACAAACGTTAGCTCGCCTTACAAGAAACACACTCTGCTTTT
Source organism: Peromyscus eremicus (assembly GCF_949786415.1). Lineage (NCBI taxonomy): Eukaryota > Metazoa > Chordata > Mammalia > Rodentia > Cricetidae > Peromyscus > Peromyscus eremicus. The sequence goes on along the minus strand of NW_026734319.1, from coordinate 541,448 downwards.
GTGAAAAATTCACTCTTCTACTCTACTGTGTTTCCTAGGGGTTCGAAATGTGAGCTTGCTCAGAACAAAAGAACTGTGCTTCCTACACACACGGGCCATATCTTGTTCAATTCTGCTTAGGAAACTGACAAGAACAGTAGAACCTCTTCAGTCCAATAGACTGTACATGCTGAGAACTGACGCCAGTGCTATTTGCTCTGTGTGTGACAATGGGAGCACAATAGTGACTCTTCTTACCAGAAAACAACTCTTGCTCATAGGACCAGAAACTGCATGTGATTCAACTCTATTTAGGACTGGGAAACAAACGCTAGCTCGCCTCACAAGAAACACACTCTGCTTTTGAGAAAAGAGCACACTTCTACTCTACTCTGTTTCCTATGGGGTCCGAACAGTGAGCTTGGTCAGAACAAAAGAACTGTGCTTCCTACACACACGGGCCATATCTAGTTCAACTCTGCTTAGGAAACTGAAAAGAACAGTAGATCCTCTTCAGTCCAATACGCTGTACATGCTGGGTACAGACGCCAGTGCTATTTGCACTGTGTATGGCAATGGGAGCGCAATAGTGACTCTTCTTACCAGAAAACAACTCTTGCTCGTAGGACCAGAAACTGCATGTGATTCAACTCCAATTATGACTGGGAAACAATTACTAGCTCTCCTTACAAGAATCACACTCTGCTTTTGAGAAAAGAGCACTCTTCTACTCTACTGTGTTTCCTAAGGGGTCCAAACAGTGAGCTTGCTCAGAACAAAAGAACTGTGCTTCCTACACACACGGGCCATATCTAGTTCAATTCTGCTTAGGAAACTGACAAGAACAGTAGCTCCTCTTCAGTCCAATACACTGTACTTGTTGGGAACAGACGCGAGTGCTATTTGCACTGTGTATGGCAATGGGAGCGCAAGAGTGACTTTCCTTACCAGAAAACAACTCTTGCTCGTAGGAACGGAAACTGCATGTGATTCAACTCCATTTAGGACTGCGAAACAAACGCTAGCTCGCCTTACAAAAAACACACTCTGCTTTTGAGGAAAGAGCACTCTTCTACTCTACAATGTTTCCTATAGTGAGCTTGCTGAGTACAAAAGAACTGTGCTTCCTACACACATGGGCCATATCTCATTCAAGTTTGCTTAGGAAACTGACAAGAACAGTTGCTCCTGTTCAGTCCAGTACACTGTACTTGCTGGGAACAGACGCGAGGGCTATTTGCACTGTGTATGGCAAAGGGAGCACAATAGTGACTCTTCAAAACCAGAAAACAACTCTTGTTCGTAAGACCAGAAACTGCATGTGTATTTCAACTCCATTTAGGACTGGGAAACAAACGCTAGCTCGCCTTACAAGAAACACACTCTGCTTTTGAGAAAAATGCACTCTTCTACTCTACTGTGTTTCCTGTGGGGTTCGAAATGTGAGCTTGCTCAGAACAAAAGAACTGTGCTTCCTACACACACGGGCCATATCTTGTTCAATTCTGCTTAGGAAACTGACAAGAACAGTAGAACCTCTTCAGTCCAATAGACTGTACATGCTGGGAACAGACGCCAGTGCTATTAGCCCTGTGTGTGACAATGGGAGCGCAATAGTGACTCTTCTTCCCAGAAAACAACTCTTGCTCGTATAACCAGAAACTGCATTTGATTCAACTCCATTTAGGACTGGGAAACAAACGCTAGCTCGCCTTACAAGAAACACACTCTGCTTTTTAGAAAAGAGCACTCTTCTACTCTACTGTGTTTCCTATGGGGTCCGAACAGTGAGCTTGCTCAGAACAAAAGAACTGTGCTTCCTACACACACGGGCCATATCTAGTTCAACTCTGCTTAGGAAACTGAAAAGAACAGTAAATCCTCTTCAGTCCAGTACGCTGTACATGATGGGTACAGACGCCAGTGCTATTTGCACTGTGTATGCAATGGAAGCACAATAGTGACTCTTCTTACCAGTAAACAACTTTTGCTCGTAAGACCAGAAACTGCATGTGATTCAACTCTATTTAGGACTGGGAAACAAACGCTAGCTCGCCTTACAAGAAACACACTCTGCTTTTGAGAAAAGAGCACTCTTCTACTCTACTGTGTTTCCTATAGGGCCAGAACAGTGAGCTTGCTCAGAACAAAAGAACTGTGCTTCCTACACACACGGGCCATATCTAGTTCAATTCTGCTTAGGAAACTGACAAGAACAGTAGATCCTCTTTAGTCCAATACACTGTACATGCTGGGTACAGTTGCCAGTGCCATTTGCTCTGTGTATGGCAATGGGAGCGCAATAGTGACTCTTCTTACCAGAAAACTTCTCTTGCTCATAGGAACGGAAACTGCATGTGATTCAACTCCATTTAGGACTGCGAAACAAATGCTAGCTCGCCTTACAAAAAACACACTCTGCATTTGAGGAAAGAGCACTCTTCTACTCTACTGTGTTTCCTATAGGGCCAGAACAGTGAGCTTGCTCAGAACAAAAGAACTGTGCTTCCTACACACACGGGCCATATCTAGTTCAACTCTGCTTAGGAAACTGACAAGAACAGTAGCTCCTCTTCAGTCCAATACACTGTACTTGCTGGGAACAGACGCGAGGGCTATTTGCACTGTGTATGGCAAAGGGAGCGCAATAGTGACTCTTCTTACCAGAAAACAACTCTTGCTCGTAGGACCAGAAACTGCATATGTATTTCAACTCCATTTAGGACTGGGAAACAAACGCTAGCTCGCCTTACAAGAAACACACTCGGCTTTTGAGAAAAGAGCACTCTTCTACTCTACTGTGTTTCCTAGGTGTTCGTAATGTGAGCTTGTTCAGAACAAAAGAACTGTGCTTCCTACACACACGGGCCATATCTTGTTCAATTCTGCTTAGGAAACTGACAAGAACAGTAGAACCTCTTCAGTCCAATAGACTGTACATGCTGAGAACACACGCCAGTGCTATTTGCCCTGTGTGTGTCAATGGGAGCGCAATAGTGACTCTTCATACCAGAAAACAACTCTTGCTCGTATGACCAGAAACTGCATGTATTCAACTCTATTTAGGACTGGAAAACAAACGCTAGCTCGCCTTACAAGAAACACACTCTGCTTTTGAGAAAAGAGCACTCTTCTACTCTACTGTGTTTCCTATGGGGTCCGAACAGTGAGCTTGCTCAGAACAAAAGAACTGTGTGTCCTACACACACGGGCCATATCTAGTTCAACTCTGCGTAGGAAACTGAAAAGAACAGTAGCTCCTCTTCAGTCCAATACGCTGTACATGCTGGGTACAGACGCCAGTGCTATTTGCACTGTGTATGGCAATGGGAGCGCAATAGTGACTCTTCTTACCAGAAAACAACTCTTGCTCATAAGACCAGAAACTGCATGTGATTCCACTCTATTTCGGACTGGGAAACAAACGCTAGCTCGCCTTACAAGAAAAACACTCTGCTTTTGAGAAAAGACCACTCTTCTACTCTACTGTGTTTCCTATGGGGTCCGAACTGTGAGCTTGCTCAGAACAAAAGAACTGCGCTTCCTACACACATGGGCCATATCTAGTTCAACTCTGCTTAGGAAACTGAAAAGAACAGTAGATCCTCTTCAGTCCAATATGCTGTACATGCTGGGTACAGACGCCAGTGCTATTTGCACTGTGTATGGCAATGGGAGTGCAATAGTGACTCTTCTTACCAGAAAAAAACTCTTGCTCGTAGGACCAGAAACTGCATGTGATTCAACTCCATTTAGGACTGGGAAACAAACGCTACCTCGCCTTACAAGAAACACACCCTGCTTTTGAGAAAAGAACACTCTTCTACTCTACTGGGTTTCCTATGGGGTCCAAACAGTGAGCTTGCTCAGAACAAAAGAACTGTGCTTCCTACACACACGGGACATAACTAGTTCATTTCTGCTTAGGAAACTGACAAGAACAGTAGCTCTTCTTCAGTCCAATACACTGTACTTCCTGGGAACAGACATGAGGGTTTTTGCACTGTGTATGGCAATGGGAGCGCAATAGTGACTTTCCTTACCAGAAAACAACTCTTGCTCGTAGGAACGGAAACTGCATGTGATTCAACTCCATTTAGGACTGGGAAACCAACGCTAGCTCGCCTTACAAGAAACACACTCTGCTTTTGAGGAAAGAGCACTCTTCTACTCTACTGTGTTTCCTATAAGGCCAGAACAGTGAGCTTGCTGAGTACAAAAGAACTGTGCTTCCTACACACATGCGCCATATCTAGTTCAACTCTGCTTAGGAACCTGACAAGAAGAGTAGATCCTCTTCAGTCCAATACACTGTACATGCTGCGAAGAGAGGCCAGTGCTATTTGCAATGTGTATGGTAATGGTGGCGCATTAGTGACTCTTCTTACCAGAAAACAACTCTTGATCGTAGGACCAGAAACTGCATGTGATTCAACTCCATTTAGGACTGGGAAACAAACGCTAGCTCACCTTACAAGAAACACACTCTGCTTTTGAGAAAAGAGCACTCTTCTACTCTACTGTGTTTCCTATGGGGTCCAAACAGTGAGCTTGCTCTGAACAAAAGAACTGTGCTTCCTACACACACGGGCCATATCTAGTTCAATTCTGCTTAGGAAACTGACTAGAACAGTAGCTCCTCTTCAGTCCAATACACTGTACTTGCTGGGAACAGACGCGAGTGCTATTTGCACTGTGTATGGCAAGGGGAGCTCAAGAGTGACTTTCCTTACCAGAAAACAACTCTTGCTCGTAGGAACGGAAACTGCATGTGATTCAACTCCATTTAGGACTGCGAAACAAACGCTAGCTCGCCTTACAAAAAACACATTCTGCTTTTGAGGAAAGAGCACTCTTCTACTCTACTGTGTTTCCTATAGGGCCAGAACAGTGAGCTTGCTGAGTACAAAAGAACTGTGCTTCCTACACACATGGGCCATATCTAGTTCAACTCTGCTTAGGAAACTGACAAGAACAGTAGCTCCTCTTCAGTCCAATACACTGTACTTGCTGGGAACAGACGCGAGGGCTATTTGCACTGTGTATGGCAAAGGGAGCACAATAGTGACTCTTCTTACCAGAAAACAACTCTTGCTCGTAGGACCAGAAACTGCATGTGTATTTCAACTCCATTTAGGACTGGGAAACAAACCTTAGCTCACCTTACAAGAAACACACTCTGCTTTTGAGAAAAATTCACTCTTCTACTCTACTGTGTTTCCTAGGGGTTCGAAATGTGAGCTTGCTCAGAACAAATGAACTGTGCTTCCTACACACACGTGCCATATCTTGTTCAATTCTGCTTAGGAAACTGACAAGAACAGTACAACCTCTTCAGTCCAATAGACTGTACATGCTGAGAACCGACGCCAGTGCTATTTGCTCTGTGTGTGAAAATGGGAGCACAATAGTGACTCTTCTTACCAGAAAACAACTCTTGCTCGTAGGACCAGAAACTGCATGTGATTCAACTCTATTTAGGACTGGGAAACAAACGCTAGCTCGCCTCACAAGAAACACACTCTGCTTTTGAGAAAAGAGCACACTTCTACTCTACTCTGTTTCCTATGGGGTCCGAACAGTGACCTTGGTCAGAACAAAAGAACTGTGCTTCCACACACACGAGCCATATCTAGTTCAACTCTGCTTAGGAAACTGAAAAGAACAGTAGATCCTCTTCAGTCCAATACGCTGTACATGCTGGGTGCAGACGCCAGTGCTATTTGCACTGTGTATGGCAATGGGAGCGCAATAGTGACTCTTCTTACCAGAAAACAACTCTTGCTCGTAGGACCAGAAACTGCATGTGATTCAACTCCAATTATGACTGGGAAACAATTGCTAGCTCGCCTTACAAGAATCACACTCTGCTTTTGAGAAAAGAGCACTCTTCTACTCTACTGTGTTTCCTAAGGGGTCCAAACAGTGAGCTTGCTCAGAACAAAAGAACTGTGCTTCCTACACACACGGGCCATATCTAGTTCAATTCTGCTTAGGAAACTGACAAGAACAGTAGCTCCTCTTCAGTCCAATACACTGTACTTGTTGGGAACAGACGCGAGTGCTATTTGCACTGTGTATGGCAATGGGAGCGCAAGAGTGACTTTCCTTACCAGAAAACAACTCTTGCTCGTAGGAACGGAAACTGCATGTGATTCAACTCCATTTAGGACTGCGAAACAAACGCTAGCTCGCCTTACAAAAAACACACTCTGCTTTTGAGGAAAGAGCACTCTTCTACTCTACAATGTTTCCTATAGTGAGCTTGCTGAGTACAAAAGAACTGTGCTTCCTACACACATGGGCCATATCTCATTCAAGTTTGCTTAGGAAACTGACAAGAACAGTTGCTCCTGTTCAGTCCAGTACACTGTACTTGCTGGGAACAGACGCGAGGGCTATTTGCACTGTGTATGGCAAAGGGAGCACAATAGTGACTCTTCAAAACCAGAAAACAACTCTTGTTCGTAAGACCAGAAACTGCATGTGTATTTCAACTCCATTTTGGACTGGGAAACAAACGCTAGCTCGCCTTACAAGAAACACACTCTGCTTTTGAGAAAAATGCACTCTTCTACTCTACTGTGTTTCCTGGGGGGTTCGAAATATGAGCTTGCTCAGAACAAAAGAACTGTGCTTCCTACACACACGGGCCATATCTTGTTCAATTCTGCTTAGGAAACTGACAAGAACAGTAGACCCTCTTCAGTCCAATAGACTGTACATGCTGGGAACAGATGCCAGTGCTATTAGCCCTGTGTGTGACAATGGGAGCGCAATAGTGACTCTTCTTCCCAGAAAACAACTCTTGCTCGTATAACCAGAAACAGCATTTGATTCAACTCCATTTAGGACTGGGAAACAAACGCTAGCTCGCCTTACAAGAAACACACTCTGCTTTTTAGAAAAGAGCACTCTTCTACTCTACTGTGTTTCCTATGGGGTCCGAACAGTGAGCTTGCTCAGAACAAAAGAACTGTGCTTCCTACACACACGGGCCATATCTAGTTCAACTCTGCTTAGGAAACTGAAAAGAACAGTAGATCCTCTTCAGTCCAATACACTGTACTTGTTGGGAACAGACGCGAGTGCTATTTGCACTGTGTATGGCAATGGGAGCGCAAGAGTGACTCACCTTACCAGAAAACAACTCTTGCTCGTAGGAACGGAAACTGCATGTGATTCAACTCCATTTAGGACTGCGAAACAAACGCTAGCTCGCCTTACAAAAAACACACTCTGCTTTTGAGGAAAGAGCACTCTTCTACTCTACAATGTTTCCTATAGTGAGCTTGCTGAGTACAAAAGAACTGTGCTTCCTACACACATGGGCCATATCTCATTCAAGTTTGCTTAGGAAACTGACAAGAACAGTTGCTCCTGTTCAGTCCAGTACACTGTACTTGCTGGGAACAGACGCGAGGGCTATTTGCACTGTGTATGGCAAAGGGAGCACAATAGTGACTCTTCAAAACCAGAAAACAACTCTTGTTCGTAAGACCAGAAACTGCATGTGTATTTCAACTCCATTTTGGACTGGGAAACAAACGCTAGCTTGCCTTACAAGAAACACACTCTGCTTTTGAGAAAAATGCACTCTTCTACTCTACTGTGTTTCCTGGGGGGTTCGAAATATGAGCTTGCTCAGAACAAAAGAACTGTGCTTCCTACACACACGGGCCATATCTTGTTCAATTCTGCTTAGGAAACTGACAAGAACAGTAGAACCTCTTCAGTCCAATAGACTGTACATGCTGGGAACAGATGCCAGTGCTATTAGCCCTGTGTGTGACAATGGGAGCGCAATAGTGACTCTTCTTCCCAGAAAACAACTCTTGCTCGTATAACCAGAAACAGCATTTGATTCAACTCCATTTAGGACTGGGAAACAAACGCTAGCTCGCCTTACAAGAAACACACTCTGCTTTTTAGAAAAGAGCACTCTTCTACTCTACTGTGTTTCCTATGGGGTCCGAACAGTGAGCTTGCTCAGAACAAAAGAACTGTGCTTCCTACACACACGGGCCATATCTAGTTCAACTCTGCTTAGGAAACTGAAAAGAACAGTAGATCCTCTTCAGTCCAATACACTGTACTTGTTGGGAACAGACGCGAGTGCTATTTGCACTGTGTATGGCAATGGGAGCGCAAGAGTGACTCACCTTACCAGAAAACAACTCTTGCTCGTAGGAACGGAAACTGCATGTGATTCAACTCCATTTAGGACTGCGAAACAAACGCTAGCTCGCCTTACAAAAAACACACTCTGCTTTTGAGGAAAGAGCACTCTTCTACTCTACAATGTTTCCTATAGTGAGCTTGCTGAGTACAAAAGAACTGTGCTTCCTACACACATGGGCCATATCTCATTCAAGTTTGCTTAGGAAACTGACAAGAACAGTTGCTCCTGTTCAGTCCAGTACACTGTACTTGCTGGGAACAGACGCGAGGGCTATTTGCACTGTGTATGGCAAAGGGAGCACAATAGTGACTCTTCAAAACCAGAAAACAACTCTTGTTCGTAAGACCAGAAACTGCATGTGTATTTCAACTCCATTTTGGACTGGGAAACAAACGCTAGCTCGCCTTACAAGAAACACACTCTGCTTTTGAGAAAAATGCACTCTTCTACTCTACTGTGTTTCCTGGGGGGTTCGAAATATGAGCTTGCTCAGAACAAAAGAACTGTGCTTCCTACACACACGGGCCATATCTTGTTCAATTCTGCTTAGGAAACTGACAAGAACAGTAGAACCTCTTCAGTCCAATAGACTGTACATGCTGGGAACAGATGCCAGTGCTATTAGCCCTGTGTGTGACAATGGGAGCGCAATAGTGACTCTTCTTCCCAGAAAACAACTCTTGCTCGTATAACCAGAAACAGCATTTGATTCAACTCCATTTAGGACTGGGAAACAAACGCTAGCTCGCCTTACAAGAAACACACTCTGCTTTTTAGAAAAGAGCACTCTTCTACTCTACTGTGTTTCCTATGGGGTCCGAACAGTGAGCTTGCTCAGAACAAAAGAACTGTGCTTCCTACACACACGGGCCATATCTAGTTCAACTCTGCTTAGGAAACTGAAAAGAACAGTAGATCCTCTTCAGTCCAGTACGCTGTACATGATGGGTACAGACGCCAGTGCTATTTGCACTGTGTATGCAATGGAAGCGCAATAGTGACTCTTCTTACCAGTAAACAACTTTTGCTCGTAAGACCAGAAACTGCATGTGATTCAACTCTATTTAGGACTGGGAAACAAACGATAGCTCGCCTTACAAGAAACACACTCTGCTTTTCAGAAAAGAGCACTCTTCTACTCTACTGTGTTTCCTATAGGGCCAGAACAGTGAGCTTGCTCAGAACAAAAGAACTGTGCTTCCTACACACACGGGCCATATCTAGTTCAATTCTGCTTAGGAAACTGACTAGAACAGTAGATCCTCTTTATTCCAATACACTGTACATGCTGGGTACAGATGCCAGTGCCATTTGCACTGTGTATGGCAATGGGAGCGCAATAGTGAATCTTCTTACCAGAAAACTTCTCTTGCTCATAGGAACGGAAACTGCATGTGATTCAACTCCATTTAGGACTGCGAAACAAATGCTAGCTCGCCTTACAAAAAACACACTCTGCATTTGAGGAAAGAGCACTCTTCTACTCTAGTGTGTTTCCTATAGGGCCAGAACAGTGAGCTTGCTCAGAACAAAAGAACTGTGCTTCCTACACACACGGGCCATATGCAGTTCAACTCTGCTTAGGAAACTGACAAGAACAGTAGCTCCTCTTCATTCCAATACACTGTACTTGCTGGGAACAGACGCGAGGGCTATTTGCACTGTGTATTGCAAAGGGAGCACAATAGTGACTCTTCTTACCAGAAAACAACTCTTGCTCGTAGGACCAGAAACTGCATGTGTATTTCAACTCCATTTAGGACTGGGAAACAAACGCTAGCTCGCCTTACAAGAAACACACTCTGCTTTTGAGAAAAGAGCACTCTTCTACTCTACTGTGTTTCCTAGGGGTTCGTAATGTGAGCTTGTTCAGAACAAAAGAACTGTGCTTCCTACACACACGGGCCATATCTTGTTCAATTCTGCTTAGGAAACTGACAAGAACAGTAGAACCTCTTCAGTCCAATAGACTGTACATGCTGAGAACACACGCCAGTGCTATTTGCCCTGTGTGTGTCAATGGGAGCGCAATAGTGACTTTCGTACCAGAAAACAACTCTTGCTCGTATGACCAGAAACTGCATGTATTCAACTCTATTTAGGACTGGAAAACAAACGCTAGCTCGCCTTACCAGAAACACACTCTGCTTTTGAGAAAAGAGCACTCTTCTACTCTACTGTGTTTCCTATGGGGTCCGAACAGTGAGCTTGCTCAGAACAAAAGAACTGTGTGTCCTACACACACGGGCCATATCTAGTTCAACTCTGCGTAGGAAACTGAAAAGAACAGTAGATCCTCTTCAGTCCAATACACTGTACTTGCTGGGAACAGACGCGAGTGCTATTTGCACTGTGTATGGCAAGGGAAGCTCAAGAGTGACTTTCCTTACCAGAAAACAACTCTTGCTCGTAGGAACGGAAACTGCATGTGATTCAACTCCATTTAGGACTGCGAAACAAACGCTAGCTCGCCTTACAAAAAACACATTCTGCTTTTGAGGAAAGAGCACTCTTCTACTCTACTGTGTTTCCTATAGGGCCAGAACAGTGAGCTTGCTGAGTACAAAAGAACTGTGCTTCCTACACACATGGGCCATATCTAGTTCAACTCTGCTTAGGAAACTGACAAGAACAGTAGCTCCTCTTCAGTCCAATACACTGTACTTGCTGGGAACAGACGCGAGGGCTATTTGCACTGTGTATGGCAAAGGGAGCGCAATAGTGACTCTTCTTACCAGAAAACAACTCTTGCTCGTAGGACCAGAAACTGCATGTGATTCAACTCCATTTAGGACTGGGAAACAAACGCTAGCTCGCCTTACAAGAAACACACTCTGCTTTTGAGAAAAATGCACTCTTCTTCTCTACTGTGTTTCCTGTGGGGTTCGAAATGTGAGCTTGCTCAGAACAAAAGAACTGTGCTTCCTAAACACACGGGCCATATCTTGTTCAATTCTGCTTAGGAAACTGACAAGAACAGTAGAACCTCTTCAGTCCAATAGACTGTACATGCTGGGAACAGACGCCAGTGCTATTAGCCCTGTGTGTGACAATGGGAGCACAATAGTGACTCTTCTTCCCAGAAAACAACTCTTGCTCGTATAACCAGAAACTGCATTTGATTCAACTCCATTTAGGACTGGGAAACAAACGCTAGCTCGCCTTACAAGAAACACACTCTGCTTTTTAGAAAAGAGCACTCTTCTACTCTACTGTGTTTCCTATGGGGTCCGAACAGTGAGCTTGCTCAGAACCAAAGAACTGTGCTTCCTACACACACGGGCCATATCTAGTTCAACTCTGCTTAGGAAACTGAAAAGAACAGTAGATCCTCTTCAGTCCAGTACGCTGTACATGATGGGTACAGACGCCAGTGCTATTTGCACTGTGTATGCAATGGAAGCGCAATAGTGACTCTTCTTACCAGTAAACAACTTTTGCTCGTAAGACCAGAAACTGCATGTGATTCAACTCTATTTAGGACTGGGAAACAAACGCTAGCTTGCCTTACAAGAAACACACTCTGCTTTTGAGAAAAGAGCACTCTTCTACTCTACTGTGTTTCCTATAGGGCCAGAACAGTGAGCTTGCTCAGAACAAAAGAACTGTGCTTCCTACACACACGGGCCATATCTAGTTCAATTCTGCTTAGGAAACTGACAAGAACAGTAGATCCTCTTTAGTCCAATACACTGTACATGCTGTGTACAGATGCCAGTGCCATTTGCACTGTGTATGGCAATGGGAGCGCAATAGTGAATCTTCTTACCAGAAAACTTCTCTTGCTCATAGGAACGGAAACTGCATGTGATTCAACTCCATTTAGGACTGCGAAACAAATGCTAGCTCGCCTTACAAAAAACACACTCTGCATTTGAGGAAAGAGCTCTCTTCTACTCTACTGTGTTTCCTATAGGGCCAGAACAGTGAGCTTGCTCAGAACAAAAGAACTGTGCTTCCTACACACACGGGCCATATCTAGTTCAACTCTGCTTAGGAAACTGACAAGAACAGTAGCTCCTCTTCAATCCAATACACTGTACTTGCTGGGAACAGACGAGAGGGCTATTTGCACTGTGTATGGCAAAGGGAGTGCAATAGTGACTCTTCTTACCAGAAAACAACTCTTGCTCGTAGGACCAGAAACTGCATGTGTATTTCAACTCCATTTAGGACTGGGAAACAAACGCTAGCTCGCCTTACAAGAAACACACTCTGCTTTTGAGAAAAGAGCACTCTTCTACTCTACTGTGTTTCCTAGGGGTTCGTAATGTGAGCTTGTTCAGAACAAAAGAACTGTGCTTCCTACACACACGGGCCATATCTAGTTCAATTCTGCTTAGGAAACTGACAAGAACAGTAGAACCTCTTCAGTCCAATAGACTGTACATGCTGAGAACACACGCCAGTGCTATTTGCCCTGTGTGTGTCAATGGGAGCGCAATAGTGACTCACGTACCAGAAAACAACTCTTGCTCGTAGGACCAGAAACTGCATGTGATTCAACTCTATTTAGGACTGGGAAACAAACGCTAGCTCGCCTCACAAGAAAAACACTCTGCTTTTGAGAAAAGAGCACACTTCTACTCTACTGTGTTTCTTATGGGGTCCGAACAGTGAGCTTGGTCAGAACAAAAGAACTGTGCTTCCTACACACACGAGCCATATCTAGTTCAACTCTGCTTAGGAAACTGAAAAGAACAGTAGATCCTCTTCAGTCCAATACGCTGTACATGCTGGGTACAGACTCCAGTGCTATTTGCACTCTTTATGGCAATGGGAGCGCAATAGTGACTCTTCTTACCAGAAAACAACTCTTGCTCGTAGGACCAGAAACTGCATGTGATTCAACTCCAATTATGACTGGGAAACAATTGCTAGCTTGCCTTACAAGAATCACACTCTGCTTTTGAGAAAAGAGCACTCTTCTACTCTACTGTGTTTCCTAAGGGGTCCAAACAGTGAGCTTGCTCAGAACAAAAGAACTGTGCTTCCTACACACACGGGCCATATCTAGTTCAATTCTGCTTAGGAAACTGACAAGAACAGTAGCTCCTCTTCAGTCCAATACACTGTACTTGTTGGGAACAGATGCGAGTGCTATTTGCACTGTGTATGGCAATGGGAGCGCAAGAGTGACTTTCCTTACCAGAAAACAACTCTTGCTCGTAGGAACGGAAACTGCATGTGATTCAACTCCATTTAGGACTGCGAAACAAACGCTAGCTCGCCTTACAAAAAACACTCTCTGCTTTTGAGGAAAGAGCACTCTTCTACTCTACAATGTTTCCTATACTGAGCTTGCTGAGTACAAAAGAACTGTGCTTCCTACACACATGGGCCATATCTCATTCAACTTTGCTTAGGAAACTGACAACAACAGTTGCTCCTGTTCAGTCCAGTACACTGTACTTGCTGGGAACAGATGCGAGGGCTCTTTGCACTGTGTATGGCAAAGGGAGCACAATAGTGACTCTTCAAAACCAGAAAACAACTCTTGTTCGTAAGACCAGAAACTGCATGTGTATTTCAACTTCATTTAGGACTGGAAAACAAACGCTAGCTCGCCTTACAAGAAACACACTCTGCTTTTGAGAAAAATGCACTCTTCTACTCTACTGTGTTTCCTGTGGGGTTCGAAATGTGAGCTTGCTCAGAACAAAAGAACTGTGCTTCCTACACACACGGGCCATATCTTGTTCAATTCTGCTTAGGAAACTGACAAGAACAGTAGAACCTCTTCAGTCCAATAGACTGTACATGCTGGGAACAGACGCCAGTGCTATTAGCCCTGTGTGTGACAATGGGAGCACAATAGTGACTCTTCTTCCCAGAAAACAACTCTTGCTCGTATAACCAGAAACTGCATTTGATTCAACTCCATTTAAGACTGGGAAACAAACGCTAGCTCGCCTTACAAGAAACACACTCTGCTTTTTAGAAAAGAGCACTCTTCTACTCTACTGTGTTTCCTATGGGGTCCGAACAGTGAGCTTGCTCAGAACAAAAGAACTGTGCTTCCTACACACACGGGCCATATCTAGTTCAATTCTGCTTAGGAAACTGACAAGAACAGTAGCTCCTCTTCAGTCCAATACACTGTACTTGTTGGGAACAGATGCGAGTGCTATTTGCACTGTGTATGGCAATGGGAGCGCAAGAGTGACTTTCCTTACCAGAAAACAACTCTTGCTCGTAGGAACGGAAACTGCATGTGATTCAACTCCATTTAGGACTGCGAAACAAACGCTAGCTCGCCTTACAAAAAACACTCTCTGCTTTTGAGGAAAGAGCACTCTTCTACTCTACAATGTTTCCTATACTGAGCTTGCTGAGTACAAAAGAACTGTGCTTCCTACACACATGGGCCATATCTCATTCAACTTTGCTTAGGAAACTGACAACAACAGTTGCTCCTGTTCAGTCCAGTACACTGTACTTGCTGGGAACAGATGCGAGGGCTCTTTGCACTGTGTATGGCAAAGGGAGCACAATAGTGACTCTTCAAAACCAGAAAACAACTCTTGTTCGTAAGACCAGAAACTGCATGTGTATTTCAACTTCATTTAGGACTGGAAAACAAACGCTAGCTCGCCTTACAAGAAACACACTCTGCTTTTGAGAAAAATGCACTCTTCTACTCTACTGTGTTTCCTGTGGGGTTCGAAATGTGAGCTTGCTCAGAACAAAAGAACTGTGCTTCCTACACACACGGGCCATATCTTGTTCAATTCTGCTTAGGAAACTGACAAGAACAGTAGAACCTCTTCAGTCCAATAGACTGTACATGCTGGGAACAGACGCCAGTGCTATTAGCCCTGTGTGTGACAATGGGAGCACAATAGTGACTCTTCTTCCCAGAAAACAACTCTTGCTCGTATAACCAGAAACTGCATTTGATTCAACTCCATTTAAGACTGGGAAACAAACGCTAGCTCGCCTTACAAGAAACACACTCTGCTTTTTAGAAAAGAGCACTCTTCTACTCTACTGTGTTTCCTATGGGGTCCGAACAGTGAGCTTGCTCAGAACAAAAGAACTGTGCTTCCTACACACACGGGCCATATCTAGTTCAACTCTGCTTAGGAAACTGAAAAGAACAGTAGATCCTCTTCAGTCCAGTACGCTGTACATGATGGGTACAGACGCCAGTGCTATTTGCACTGTGTATGCAATGGAAGCGCAATAGTGACTCTTCTTACCAGTAAACAACTTTTGCTCGTAAGACCAGAAACTGCATGTGATTCAACTCCATTTAGGACTGGGAAACAAACGCTACCTCGCCTTACAAGAAACACACTCTGCTTTTGAGAAAAGAGCACTCTTCTACTCTACTGTGTTTCCTATAGGGCCAGAACAGTGAGCTTGCTCAGAACAAAAGAACTGTGCTTCCTACACACACGGGCCATATCTAGTTCAATTCTGCTTAGGAAACTGACAAGAACAGTAGATCCTCTTTAGTCCAATACACTGTACATGCTGGGTACAGATGCCACGCCATTTGCACTGTGTATGGCAATGGGAGCGCAATAGTGACTCTTCTTACCAGAAAACTTCTCTTTCTCATAGGAACGGAAACTGCATGTGATTCAACTCCATTTAAGACTGCGAAACAAATGCTAGCTCGCCTTACAAAAAACACACTCTGCATTTGAGGAAAGAGCACTCTTCTACTCTACTGTGTTTCCTATAGGGCCAGAACAGTGAGCTTGCTCAGAACAAATGAACTGTGCTTCCTACACACACGGGCCATATCTAGTACAACTCTGCTTAGGAAACTGACAAGAACAGTAGCTCCTCTTCCTTCCAATACACTGTACTTGCTGGGAACAGACGCGAGGGCTATTTGCACTGTGTATGGCAAAGGGAGTGCAATAGTGACTCTTCTTACCAGAAAACAACTCTTGCTCGTAGGACCAGAAACTGCATGTGTATTTCAACTCCATTTAGGACTGGGAAACAAACGCTAGCTCGCCTTACAAGAAACACACTCTGCTTTTGAGAAAAGAGCACTCTTCTACTCTACTGTGTTTCCTAGGGGTTCGTAATGTGAGCTTGTTCAGAACAAAAGAACTGTGCTTCCTACACACACGGGCCATATCTTGTTCAATTCTGCTTAGGAAACTGACAAGAACAGTAGAACCTCTTCAGTCCAATAGACTGTACATGCTGAGAACACACGCCAGTGCTATTTGCCCTGTGTGTGTCAATGGGAGCGCAATAGTGACTCTTCGTACCAGAAAACAACTCTTGCTCGTACGACCAGAAACTGCATGTGATTCAACTCTATTTAGGACTGGAAAACAAACGCTAGCTCGCCTTACAAGAAACACACTCTGCTTTTGAGAAAAGAGGACTCTTCTACTCTACTGTGTTTCCTATGGGGTCCGAACAGTGAGCTTGCTCAGAACAAAAGAACTGTGTGTCCTACACACACGGGCCATATCTAGTTCAACTCTGCGTAGGAAAGTGAAAAGAACAGTAGATCCTCTTCAGTCCAATACGCTGTACATGCTGGGTACAGACGCCAGTGCTATTTGCACTGTGTATGGCAATGGGAGCGCAATAGTGACTCTTCTTACCAGAAAACAACTCTTGCTCGTATGACCAGAAACTGCATGTGATTCCACTCTATTTAGGACTGGGAAACAAACGCTAGCTCGCCTTACAAGAAAAACACTCTGCTTTTGAGAAAAGACCACTCTTCTACTCTACTGTGTTTCCTATGGGGTCCAAAATGTGAGCTTGCTCAGAACAAAAGAACTGCGCTTCCTACACACATGGGCCATATCTAGTTCAACTCTGCTTAGGAAACTGAAAAGAACAGTAGATCCTCTTCAGTCCAATATGCTGTACATGCTGGGTACAGACGCCAGTGCTATTTGCACTGTGTATGGCAATGGGAGTGCAATAGTGACTCTTCTTACCAGAAAAAAACTCTTGCTCGTAGGACCAGAAACTGCATGTGATTCAACTCCATTTAGGACTGGGAAACAAACGCTACCTCGCCTTACCAGAAACACACCCTGCTTTTGAGAAAAGAACACTCTTCTCCTCTACTGGGTTTCCTATGGGGTCCAAACAGTGAGCTTGCTCAGAACAAAAGAACTGTGCTTCCTACACACACAGGCCATAACTAGTTCAATTCTGCTTAGGAAACTGACAAGAACAGTAGCTCCTCTTCAGTCCAATACACTATACTTGCTGGGAACAGACGTGAGGGTTTTTGCACTATGTATGGCAATGGGAGCGCAATAGTGACTTTCCTTACCAGAAAACAACTCTTGCTCGTAGGAACGGAAACTGCATGTGATTCAACTCCATTTAGGACCGGGAAACAAACGCTATCTCGCCTTACAAGAAAAACACTCTGCTTTTGAGGAAAGAGCACTCTTCTACTCTACTGTGTTTCCTATAAGGCCAGAACAGTGAGCTTGCTGAGTACAAAAGAACTGTGCTTCCTACACACATGGGCCATATCTAGTTCAACTCTGCTTAGGAACCTGACAAGAACAGTAGATCCTCTTCAGTCCAATACACTGTACATGCTGGGAACAGAGGCCAGTGCTATTTGCACTGTGTATGGTAATGGGGGCGTAATAGTGACTCTTCTTACCAGAAAACAACTCTTGCTCGTAGGACCAGAAACTGCATGTGATTCAAATCCATTTAGGACTGGGAAACAAACGCTAGCTCACCTTACAAGAAACACACTCTGCTTTTGAGAAAAGAGCACTCTTCTACTCTACTGTGTTTCCTATGGGGTCCAAACAGTGAGCTTGCTCTGAACAAAAGAACTGTGCTTCCTACACACACGGGCCATATCTAGTTCAATTCTGCTTAGGAAACTGACAAGAACAGTAGCTCCTCTTCAGTCCAATACACTGTACTTGCTGGGAACAGACGCGAGTGCTATTTGCACTGTGTATGGCAAGGGGAGCTCAAGAGTGACTTTCCTTACCAGAAAACAACTCTTGCTCGTAGGAACGGAAACTGCATGTGATTCAACTCCATTTAGGACTGCAAAACAAACGCTAGCTCGTCTTACAAAAAACACATTCTGCTTTTGAGGAAAGAGCACTCTTCTACTCTACTGTGTTTCCTATAGGGCCAGAACAGTGAGCTTGCTGAGTACAAAAGAACTGTGCTTCCTACACACAAGGGCCATATCTAGTTCAACTCTGCTTAGGAAACTGACAAGAACAGTAGCTCCTCTTCAGTCCAATACACTGTACTTGCTGGGAACAGACGCGAGGGCTATTTGCACTGTGTATGGCAAAGGGAGCACAATAGTGACTCTTCTTACCAGAAAACAACTCTTGCTCGTAGGACCAGAAACTGCATGTGATTCAACTCCATTTAGGACTGGGAAACAAACGCTAGCTCGCCTTACAAGAAACACACTCTGCTTTTGAGAAAAGAGCACTCTTCTACTCTAATGTGTTTCCTATGGGGTTCGAACAGTGAGCTTGCTCAGAACAAAAGAACTGTGCTTCCTACACTCACGGGCCATATCTAGTTCAACTCTGCTTAGGAAACTGAAAAGAACAGTAGAAACTCTTCAGTCCAATAGACTGTACATGCTGGGAACAGACGCCAGTGCTATTTGCCCTGTGTGTGACAATGGGAGCGCAATAGTGACTCTTCTTACCAGAAAACAACTCTTGCTCCTAGGACCAGAAACTGCATGTGATTCAACTCCATTTAGGACTGGGAAACAAACGCTAGCTCGCCTTTCAAGAAACACACTCTGCTTTTGAGAAAAGAGCACTCTTATACTCTACAGTGTATCCTATAGGGCCAGAACAGTGAGCTTGCTCACAACAAATGAACTGTGCTTAGTACACACACGGGCCATACTAGTTCAACTCTGCTTAGGAAACTGAAAAGAACAGTAGAACCTCTTCAGTACAATAAGCTGTACATGCTGGGTACAGACGCCAGTGCTATTTGCTCTGTGTATGGCAATGGGAGCGCAATAGTGACTCTTCTTAGCAGAAAACAATTCTTGGTCATATGACCAGAAACTGCATGTGATTCAACTCCATTTAAGACTGGGAAACAAACGCTAGCTCGCCTTACAAGAAACACACTCTGCTTTTGAGGAAAGAGCACTCTTCTCCTCTACTGTGTTTCCTATAGAGCCAAAACAGTGAGCTTGCTGAGTACAAAAGAAATGTGCTTCCTACAAACATGGGCCATATCTAGTTCAACTCTGCTTAGGAACCTGATAAGAACAGTAGATGCTCTTCAGTCCAATACACTGTACATGCTGGGAACAGAGGCCAGTGCTATTTGCCCTGATTATGACAAAGGGAGCGCAATAGTGACTCTTATTACCAGAAAAAACTCTTGCTCATAGGACCAGAAACTGCATGTGATTCAACTCCATTTAGGACTGGGAAACAAACGCTAGCTTGCCTTACAAGAAACACACTCTGCTTTTGAGAAAAGAGCACTCTTCTACTCTACTGTGTTTCCTATGGGGTCCGAACAGTGAGCTTGCTGAGAACAAAAGAACTGTGCTTCCTACACACGGGCCATATGTAGTTCAACTCTGGTTAGGAAACTGACAAGAACAGTAGCTCCTCTTCAGTCCAATACACTGTACTTGCAGGTAGCAGACTCGAGTGCTATTTGTACTGTGTATGGCAATGAGAGCGCAATAGTGACTTTTCTTAGGAGAAAACAACTCTTGCTCGTAGGACCAAAAACAGCATTTGACTCAAATCCATTTAGGACTGGGAAACAAACACTAGCTCGCCTTTCAAGAAACACACTCTGCTTTTGATAAAAGAGCACTCATCTACTCTACTGTGTTTCCTATAGGGCCAGTACATTGAGCTTGCTCAAAACAAAAGAACTGTGCTTCCTACTCACCCGGGCCATATCTAGTTCAATTCTGCTTAGGAAACTGACAAGAACAGTAGATCCTCTTCAGTCCAATACACTGTACATGCTGGGTACAGACGCCAGTGCTTTTGCACTGTGTATGGCATGGGAGTGCAATAGTGACTCTTCTTACCAGAAAACAACTCTTGCTCGAAGGACCAGAAACTGCATGTGATTCAACTCCATTTAGTACTGGGAAACAAACGCTAAATCGCCTTACAAGAAACACACTCTGCTTTTGAGAAAAGAGCACTCTTCTACTCTACTGTGTTTCCTATGGGTTCCAAACAGTGAGCTTGCTCAGAACAAAAGAACTGTGCTTCCTACACACGCGGGCCATATCTAGTTCTATTCTGCTTAGAAAATTGACAAGAACAATAGCTCCTCTTCAGTCCAATACACTGTACTTGCTGGGAACAGACGCGAGTGTTATTTGCAATGTGTATGGCAATGGGAGCACAATAGTGACTTTCCTTACCAGAAAACAACTCTTGTTCCTAGGTACCAAAACTGCATGTTTCAACTCCATTTAGGACTGGGAAACAAACGCTAGCTCGCCTTACAATAAACACACTATGTTTTTGAGAAAAGAGTACTCTTCTGCTCTACTGTGTTTTCTATGGGGTCCTAACAGTGAGCTTGTTGAGAACAAAAGAACTGTGCTTCCTACACACACGGGCCATATCTAGTTCAATTCTGCTTAGGAAACTGACAAGAACAGTAGCTCCTCTTCAGTCTAATACACTGTACTTGCTGGGAACAGACGCCAGTGCTATTTGCACTGTGTATGGCAAAGGGAGCACAATAGTGACTCTTCTTAAAAGAAAAAAACTCTTGCTCGTAGGACTAGAAACTTCATGGGATTCAACTCCATTTCTGAATGGGAAACAAACACTAGCTTGCCTTACAAGAAACACACTCTGCTTTAGAGAAAAGAGCCCTCCTCTACTCTACTGTGTTTCCTATAGGGCCAGAACTGTGAGCTTGCTCAGAACAAAAGAACTGTGCTTCCTACACACACGGGCCATATCTATTTCAACTCTGCTTAGGAAACTGACAACAACAGTAGCTCCAATTCAGGCCAATACACTGTACTTGCTGGGAACAGACGCAAGTGCTATTTGCACTGTGTATGGCAATGGGAGCGCAATTGTGACTTTTCTTACCAGAAAACAACTCTTGCTCATAGGACCAAAAACTGCATGTGATTCAACTCCATTTAGGACTGGGAAACAAATGCTAGCTCGCCTTACAAGAAACACTCTCTGCTTTTGAGAAAAGAGCTCTCTTCTACTCTACTGTGTTTCCTATAGGGCCAGTACAATGAGCATGCTCAGAACAAAAGAACTGTGCTTCCTATACACATGGCCACATCCTATAAAATTCTGCCTAGGAAACTGACAAAAACAGTAGCTCCTCTTCAGTCCAATACACTCTACATGCTGGGAACAGACGACCGTGCTATTTGCCCTGTGTGTGACAATGGGAGCACAATAGTGTCTCTTCTTACCAGAAAACAACTCTTGCTCATAGGACCAGAAACTGCATGTGATTCAACTCCATTTAGGACTGGAAACAAACGCTAGCTAGCCTTACAAGAAACACACTCTGCTTTTGAGAAAAGAACACTCTTCTACTCTACTGTGTTTCCTATAAGGCCAGAACAGTGAACTTGCTCAGAACAAAAGAACTGTGCTTCCTACACACACAGGCAATATCTAGTTCAACTCTGCATAAGAAACTGACGAGAACAGTAGCTCCTTTTCAGTCCAATACACTGTACTTGCTGTGAACAGACGCCAGTGCTCTTTGCACTGTGTATGGAAATGGGATCGCAATAGTGACTTTCCTTACCAGAAAACAACTCTTGCTCGTAGGACAAAAAACTGCATGTGATTCAACTCCATTTATGACTGGGAAACAGACGCTAGCCTCGCCTTACAAGAAACACAATCTGCTTTTGAGAAAAGAGCACTCTTCTACTCTGTTGTTTTTCCTATATGGCCCGTACAGTGAGCTTGCTCAGAACAAAAGAAATGTGCATCCTACACACACGGGCCATATCTAGTTCAATTCTGCTTAGGAAACTGACAAGAACAGTAGATCCTCTTCAGTCCAATACACTGTACATGCTGGGAACAGATGCCAGTGCTAGTTGCCCTGTGTATGACAGTGGGAGCGCAATAGTGACCCTTATTACCAGAAAAAACTCTTGCTCGTAGGACCAGAAACTGCATGTGATTCAAGTCCATTTAGGACTGGAAACACATGCTAGCTTGCCTTACAAGAAACACACTCTGCTTTTGAGAAAAGAGCACTCATTTACTCTACTGTGTCTCCTATAGGGCCAGAACAGTGAGCTTGCTCAGAATAAAAGAACTGTGCTTCCTACACACACGGGCCATATGTATTTCAACTCTGCTTAGGAAACTGACGAGAACAGTAGCTCCTCTTCAGTCCCATACACTGTACTTGCTGGGAACAGACGCGAGTGCTATTTGCACTGTGTACAGTAATAGGAGCACAATAGTGACTTTTCTTACCAGAAAACAACTTCTGCTCTTAGGACCAGAAACTGCTTGTGATTCAACTCCACTTAGGACTGGGAAACAAACGCTAGCTCGCCTTACAAGAAACACGCTCTGCTTTTGAGAATAGGGCACACACCTACTTTACTTTTTTTCCTATGGGGTCCGAACAGTGAGCTTGCTCACAACAAAAGAACTGTGCTTCCTACACACACGGGCCATATCTAGTTCAACTCTGCTTAGGAAACTGACAAGAACAGTAGCTCCTCTTCAGTCCAATACACTGTACTTGCTGGGAACATACGCGAGTGCTATTTGCACTGTGTACAGCAATGGGAGCACAATAATGACTCTTCTTACCAGAAAACAACTCTTGCTCATAGGACCAGAAACTGCATGTCATTCAACTCCGTTTAGGACTGGGAAACAAACGCTAGCTCGCCTTACAAGAACACACTCTGCTTTTGAGAAAAGAGCACTCTTCTACTCTACTGTGTTTCCTATAGCGCCAGAACAGTGGGCTTGCTCAGAACAAAAGAACTGTGCTTCCTAAATACACGGCCATATCTAGTTCAATTCTGTTTAGTAAACTGACAAGAACAGTAGATCCTCTTCAGTCCAATACACTGTACATGCTGAGAACAGACACCAGTGCTATTTGCACTGTGTACAGCAATTGGAGCGCAATAGTGACTCTTCTTACCAGAAAATAACTCTTGCTCGTACGACCAAAAACTGCATGTGATTCAACTCCATTTAGGACTTGGAAACATACACTAGCTCGTCTTACAAGAAACACACTCTGCTTCTGAGAAAAGAGCACTCTTCTACTCTACTGTGTTTCCTATAGGGCCAGAACAGAAAGCTTGCTCAGAACAAAAGAACTGTGCTTTCTGCACAC
This sequence comes from Peromyscus eremicus, assembly GCF_949786415.1. Classification (NCBI taxonomy): domain Eukaryota; kingdom Metazoa; phylum Chordata; class Mammalia; order Rodentia; family Cricetidae; genus Peromyscus; species Peromyscus eremicus. Next base: position 517,966 of record NW_026734319.1, on the reverse strand, counting down.
ACGGGCCATATCTAGTTCAACTCTGCTTAGGAAACTGACAAGAACAGTAGCTCCTCTTCAGTCAAATACACTGTACTTGCTGGGAAGAGACGCGAGTGCTATTTGCACTGTGTACGAAATTGGGAGCACAATAGTGACTCTTTTTACCAGAAAACAACTCTTTCTCATAGGACCAGAAACTGCATGTGATTCAACTCCATTTAGGACTGGGAAACAAATGCTATCTCGCCTTACAAGAAACACACTCTGCTTTTGAGAAAAGAGCACTCCTGTACTCTACTGTGTTTCCTATAGGGCCAGAACAGTGAGCTTGCTCAGAACAAAAGAACTGTGCTTCCTACACACACGGGCCATATCTAGTTCAACTCTGCTTAGGAAACTGATGAGAACAGTAGCTCCTCTTCAGTCCAAAACACAGTATTTGCTGGGAACAGATGCCAGTGCTATTTGCACTGTATATGACAATGGGAGCGCAATAGTGACTCTTCTTACCACAAAACAACTCTCGCTCGTCGGACCAGAAACTGCATGGGATTTAACTCCATTTAGGACTGGGATCAAAAGCTAGCTTGCCTTACAAGAAACACACTCTGCTTTTGAGAAAAGAGCACTCTTCTACTCTACTGTGTTTCCTATAGGGCCAGAACAGTGAGCTTGCTCAGAACAAAAGAAATGTGCTTCATGCACACACAGGCCATATCTAGTTCAATTCTGCATAGGAAACTGGCAAGAACAGTAGCTCCTCTTCAGTCCAATACACTGTACTTGATTTGAACAGACGCAAGTGCTATTTGTAATGTGTATGGCATTGGGAGCGCAATAGTGACTCTTCTTACCAAAAAATAACTCTACTCGTAGGACCAGAAACTGCATGTGATTCAAATTCATTTATGACTGGGAAACAAAAGCTAGCTCACCTTACAAGAAACACACTCTGCTTTTGAGAAAAGAGCACTCTTCTTCTCTACTATGTGTCCTATGGTGTCCGAACAGTGAGCTTGCTCAGAACAAAAGAACTGTGCTTCCTATGCACACGGGCCATATCTAGTTCAACTCTGCTTAGGAAACTGACAAGAACAGTAGCTCCTCTTCAGTCCAATACACTGTACTTGCTGGGAACGGAGGCGAGTGCTATTTGCACTGTGTATGGCAATTGGAGCACAATAGTGACTTTCCTTACCAGAAAACAACTCTTGCTCGTAGGACCAAAAACTGCATGTGATTCAACTCCATTTTGGACTGGCAAACAAACGCTAGCTCGCCTTACAAGAAACACACTCTGGTTTTGAGAAAAGAGCACTTTTCTACTCTAATGTGTTTCCTATAAGGCCAGTACAGTGAGCTTGCTCAGAACAAAAGAACTGTGCTTCCTACACAAATGGCCATATCCAGTTCAATTCTGCTTAGGAAACTGACAAGAACAGTAGCTCCTCTTCAGTCCAATACACTGTACTTGCTGGGAACAGATGCAAGTGCTATTTGCACTGTGTTTGGCAATGGGAGCGCAATAGTGACTTTCCTTACCAGAAAACAACTTTTGTGTGTAGGACCAAAAACTGCATGTGATTCAACTCCATTTAGGACTGGGAAACAAACACTAGCTCGCCTTACAAGAAACACACTCTGCTTTTGAGAAAAGAGCAATGTGTTTCCTATGGGGTCCGCACAGTGAGCTTGGTGAGAACAAAAGAAATGTGCTTCCTATACACACGGGACATATCTAGTTCAACTCTGCTTAGGAAACTGATAAGAACAGTAGCTCCTCTTCAGTCCAATACACTGTACTTGCTGGGAACAGAAGTGAGTGCTATTTGCGCTGTGTATGGCAAAGTGAGTGCAACAGCCACTTTCCTTACCAGAAAACAACTCTTGCTCGTATGACCAAAAACTGCATGTGATTCAACTTCATTTAGGACTGGGAAACAAATGCTAGCTCACCTTGCAAGAAACACACTCTGCTTTTGAGATAAGAGCACTGTTCTCCTCTACTGTGTTTCCAATAGTTCCAGAACAGTGAGCTTGCTCAGAACAAAAGAACTGTGCTTCCTACACACATGGCCATATCTAGTTCAATTCTGCTTAGGAAACTGACAAGAACAGTATATCCTCTTCAGTCCAATACACTGTACATGCTGGGAACAGACGCCAGTGCAATTTGCCCTGTGTATGACAATGGTAGGGCAATAGTGACTCTTCTTACCAGAAAACAACTCTTGCTTGTAGGACCAGAAACTGCACGTGATTCAACTCCATTTAGGACTGGGAAACAAATGCTAGCTAGCCTTACAAGAAACACACTCTGCTTTTGAGAAAAGAGCACTCTTCTACTCTACTGAGTTTCCTATGCTGTCTGAACAGCGAGCTTGCTCAGAACAAAAGAACTGTGCTTCCTACACACACGGGTCATATGTAGTTCAACTATGCTTAGGAAACTGACAAGAACAGTAGCTCCTCTTCAGTCCAATACACTGTACTTGCTGGGAACTGACGTGAGTGCTATTTGCACTGTGCTATGCAATGGGAGCGCAATAGTGACTTTCCTTACCAGAAAACAACTCTTGCTCGTACGTCCAGAAAATGCATGTGATTCAACTCCATTTAGGACTGGGAAACAAACGCTAGCTCGCCTTACAAGAAACACACTCCACTTTTGAGAAAAGAGCACTCTTCTACTCTACTGTGTTTCCTATAGGGCCAGAACAGTGAGCTTGCCTAGAACAAAAGAACTGTGCTTCCTACACACACGGGTCATATCTATTTCAACTCTGCATAGGAAACTGACAAGAACAGTAAATCCTCTTCAGTCCAATACACTGTACATACTGGGAACAGACGCCAGTGCTATTTGCCCTGTGTATGACAATGCGAGCGAAATGGTGACTCTTCTTACCAGAAAACAACTCTTTATCGTAGGACCAGAAACTGCATGAGATTCAACTCCATTTAGGTCTGGGAAGCAAACGCTAGCTCGCCTTAGAAGAAACACACTCTGCTTTTGAGAAAAGAGCACTCTTCTACTCTACTGTGTTTCCTATAGGGCCAGAAAGTGAGCTTGCTCAGAACAAAAGAACTGTGCTTCCTATACCCAGGGGCCATATCTAGTTCAACTCTGCTTAGGACACTGACAAGAACTGTATCACCTCTTCAGTCCAATACACTGTAATTGATTGGAACAGACGCAAGTGCTATTTGCACTGTGTATGGCAATGGGAGCGCAATAGTGACTTTTTTTTACCAAATAACAACTCTACTCATAGGACCAGAAACTGCATGTGATTCAACTTCATTTAGGACTGTGAAACAAAAGCTAGCTCGCCTTACAAGAAAGACACTCTGTTTTGAGAAAAGAGTACTCTTCTACTCTACTGTGTTTCCTATTGGGTCCAAACAGTGAGCTTGCTCAGAACAAATGAATTGTGCTTCGTACACAAACGGGCCATATCTAGTTCAAGTCTGCTTAGGAAACTGACAAGAACAGTAGCTCCTCTTCAATCCAATACACTGTACTTGCTAAGAGCAGACGCGAGTGCTATTTGCACTGTGTATGGCATTGGGAGCGCAATAGTGAATCTTCTTTCCAGAAAACAACTCCTGCTCGTACGACCAGAAATTGCATGTAATTCAACTCCATTTAGGACTGGGAAACAAACGGTAGGTCGCCTTACAAGAAACACACTCTGCTTTTGAGAAAAGAGCACTCTTCTACTCTACTGTGTTTCCTATAGGGCCAGAACAGTGAGCTTGCTCAGGACAAAAGAACTGTGCTTCCTACACACACGGGCCATATCTAGTTCAACTCTGCTTAGGAAACTGACAAGAACAGTAGATCCTTTTCAGTCCCATACACTGTACAGGCTGGGAACAGACGCCAGTGATATTTGCCCTGTGTATGACAATGGGAGCGCCATAGTGACTCTTCTTACTAGAAAACAACTCTTGCTCGTAGGACCAAAAACTGGATGTGATTCAACTCCATTTAGGACTGGGAAACAAACGCTAGGTCGCCTTACACTAAACACACTCGGCTTTAGAGAAAAGAGCACTCTTCTACTCTACTGTGTTTCCTATGGGGTCCGAACAGTGAGCTTGCTCAGAACAAATGAACTGTGCTTTTTACACACATGGGCCATATCTAGTTCAACTCTGCTTAGGAAACTGACAAGAACAGTATCTCCTCTTCAGTCCAATACACTGTACTTGCTGGAAACAGACGCCAGTGCTATTTGCACTGTGTATAGCAATGGGAGCGCAATAGTGACTCTTCTTACCAGAAAACAACTCTTGCTCTTAGGACCAGAAACTGCTTGAGATTCAACTCCATTTAGGACTGGGAAACAAACGCTAGTTCACCTTACAAGAAACACACTCTGCTTTTGAGAAAAGAGCACTCTTCTACTCTACTGTGTTTCCTATAGGACCAGAACAGTGAGCTTGCTCAGAACAAAAGAACTGTGCTTCCTACACACACGTGCCATATCTAGTTTAACTCTGCTTAGGAAACTGACAAGAACAGTATCTCCTCTTCAGTCCAATACACTGTACTTGCTGGTAGCAGATGTGAGTGCTATTTGCACTGTGTATGGCAAAGGGAGCACAATAGTGACTTTCTTTACCAGAAAACAACTCTTGCTTGTATGACCAAAAACTGCATGTGATTCAACTCCATTTAGGACTGGGAAACAAACGCTAGCTCACCTTAAAAAACACACTCTGCTTTTGAGAAAAGAGCACTGTTCTACTCTACTGTGTTTCCTATAAGGCCAGAACAGTGAGCTTGCTCAGAACAAAAGAACTGTGCTTCCTACACACATGGCCGTATCTAGTTCAATTCTGCTTAGGAAACTGACAAGAACAGTAGATCCTCTTCAGTCCAATACACTGTACATGCTGGGAACAGACGCCAGTGCTATTTGCCCTGTGTATGACAATGGGAGGGCAATAGTGACTCTTCTTACCAGAAAACAACTCTTGCTTGTAGGACCAGAAACTGCATGTGTATTTCAACTCCATTTAGGACTGGGAAACAAATGCCAGCTCGCTTCACAAGAAACATACTCTGCTTTTGAGAAAAGAGTACTTTTCTACCCTACTGTGTTTCCTATGTTGTCCGAACAGTGAGCTTTCTGAGAACAAAGAACTGTGCTTCCTACACACACGGGCCATATCTAGTTTAACTCTGCTTAGGAAACTGACAAGAACAGTAGCTCCTCTTCAGTCCAATACACTGTACTTGCTAGGAACAGAATCGAGTGCTATTTGCACTGTGTATGGCAATAGGAGCACAACAGTGACTCTTCTTACCAGAAAACAACTCTTGCCCATAGGACCAAAAACTGCATGTGATTCAACTCCTTTTAGGACTGGGAAACTAACGCTAGCTCAGCTTACAAGAAACACACTCTGCTTTTGAGAAAAGAGCACTCTTCTACTCTACTGTGTTTCCTATGGTGTCCGAACAGTGAGCTTGCTCAGAACAAAAGAACTGTGCTTCCTACACACACGCGCCATATCTAGTTCAACTATGCTTAGGAAACTGACAAGAACAGTAGCTCCTCTTCAGTCCAATAGACTGTACTTGCTGGGAACATACGTGAGTGCTATTTGCACTGTGTTATGCAATGGGAGCGCAATAGTGACTTTTCTTACCAGAAAACAACTCTTGCTCGTACGTCCAGAAACTGCATGTGATTCAACTCCATTTAGGACTGGGAAACAAACGCTACCTCGCCTTACAAGAAACACACTCTGCTTTTGAGAAAAGAGCCCTCTTCTACTCTACTGTGTTTCCTATAGGGCCAGAACAGTGAGCTTGCTCAGAACAAAAGAACTGTTTTTCCTAGACACACGGGTCATAACTATTTCAACTCTGCAAAGGAAACTGACAAGAACAGTAGATTTTCTTCAGTCCAATACACTGTACATGCTGGGAACAGACGCCAGTGCTATTTGCCCTGTGTATGACAATGGTAGCGCGATAGTGACTCTTCTTACCAGAAAACAACTCTTTCTCATAGGACCAGAAACTGCATGTGATTCAACTCCATTTATGACTGGGAAGCAAACGCTAGGTCGCCTTACACTAAACACACTCGGCTTTTGAGAAAAGAGTACTCTTCTACTCTACTGTGTTTCCTATGGGGTCCAAACAGTGAGCTTGCTCAGAACAAATGAACTGTGCTTTTTACACACATGGGCCATATCTAGTTCAACTCTGCTTATGAAACTGACAAGAACAGTATCTCCTCTTCAGTGCAATACACTGTACTTGCTGGGAACATATGCCAGTGCTATTTGCACTGTGTATAGCAATGGGAGCACAATAGTGACTCTTCTTACCAGAAAACAACTCTTGCTCTTAGGACCAGAAACTGCTTGTGATTCAACTCCATTTAGGACTGGGAAACAAACGCTAGCTTGCCTTACAAGAAACACACTCTGCTTTTGAGAAAAGAGCACTCTTCTACTCTACTGTGTTTCCTATATGGCCAAAACAGTGAGCTTGCTCAGAACAAAAGAACTGTGCTTCCTACACACACGGGCCATATCTAGTTCAACTCTGCTTAGGAAACTGACAAGAACAGTAGCTTCTCTAAAGTCCAATACACTGTACTTGCTGGGAACAGACGCGAGTGCTATTTGCACTGTGTATGGAAATGGGAGCACAATAGTGACTCTTCTTACCAGAAAACAACTCTTGCTCATAGGACCAGAAACTGCATGTGATTGAACTCCATTTAGGACTGGGAAACAAATGCTAACTCGCCTTATAAGAAACACACTCTGCTTTTGAGAAAAGAGCACTCTTCTACTCTATTGTGTTTCCTATAGCGCCAGAACAGTTTGCTTGCTCAGAACAAAAGAACTGTGCTTCCTACACGCACGGCCATATCTAGTTCAATTCTGCTTAGTAAACTGAGAAGAACAGTATCTCCTCTTCAGTCCAATACACTGTACATGCTGGGAACAGACGCCAGTGCTATTTGCACTGTGTACGACAAAGGGAGCACAATAGTAACTCTTCTTAAAAGAAAACAACTCTTGCTCGTAGGACCAGAAACTGCATGTGATTCAACTCCATTTTACACTGGGAAACAAACGCTAGCTCGCCTTACAAGAAACACACTCTGCTTTTGAGAAAAGAGCACTCTTCTACTCTACTGTGTTTCCTATAGGGCCAGTACAGTGAGCTTGCTCAGAACAAAAGAACTGTGCTTCCTACACAAATGGCCATATCCAGTTCAATTCTGCTTAGGAAACTGACAAGAACAGTAGCTCCTCTTCAGTCCAATACACTGTACTTGCTGGGAACAGATGCACAACTCTTGTGCGTAGGACCAAAAACTGCATGTGATTCAACTCCCTTTAGGACTGGGAAACAAACGCTAGCTCGCCTTACAAGAAACACACTCTGCTTTTGAGAAAAGAGCACTCTTCTACTCTACTGTGTTTCCTATAGGGCCAGAACAGTGAAATTGCTCAAAACAAATGAACTGTGCTTCCTACACACACGGGCCATATCTAGTTCAACTCTGCTTAGGAACCTGACAAGAACAGTAGATCCTCTTCATTCCAATACACTGTACATGCTGGGAACAAATGCCAGTGCTATTTGCCCTGTGTATGACAATGGAATTGCAATAGTGACTCTTCTTACCAGAAAACAACTCTTGCTCGTAGGACCAGAAACTGCATGTGATTCAACTCCATTTAGGTCTGGGAAGCAAACGCTAGCTCGCCTTACAAGAAACACACTCTGCTTTTGAGAAAAGAGCACTCTTCTACTCTACTGTGTTTTCTATGTGGTCCGAACAGTGAGCTTGCTCAGAACAAAAGAACTGTGCTTCCTATACACACGGGCCATATCTAGTTCAAGTGTGCTTAGTAAACTGACAAGAACAGTAGCTCCTCTTCAGTCCAATACACTGTACTTGATTGGAACAGACGCAAGTGCTATTTGTACTGTGTACGGCAATTGGAGCGCAATAGTGACTCTTCTTACCAAAAAATAACTCTACTCGTAGGACCAGAAACTGCATGTGATTCAAATTCATTTAGGACTTGGAAACAAAAGCTAGCTCGCCTTACAAGAAACACACTCTGCTTTTGAGAAAAGAGCACTCTTCTTCTCTATTATGTGTCCTATGGCGTCCGAACAGTGAGCTTGCTCAGAACAAAAGAACTGTGCTTCCTATGCACCCGGGCCATATCTAGTTCAACTCTGCTTAGTAAACTGACAAGAACAGTAGCTCCTATTCAGTCCAATACACTGTACTTGCTGGGAACAGATGCGAGTGCTATTTGCACTGTGTTTGGCAATGGGAGCACAATAGTGACTTTCCTTACCAGAAAACAACTCTTGCGCGTAGGACACACAACTGCATGTGATTCAACTCCATTTAGGACTGGGAAACAAACGCTAGCTCGCCTTACAAGAAACACACTCTGCTTTTGAGAAAAGAGCACTCTTCTACCCCACTGTGTTTCCTATAGGGCCAGAACAGTGAGCTTGCTCAGAACAAAAGAACTGTGCTTCCTACACACACGGGCCATATCTAGTTCAACTCTGCTTAGGTAACTGACGAGAACAGTAGCTCCTCTTCAGTCCAATACTATGGTGATATTTTATTTGTATTAAATTGTTATTTGTATGTTTATAAATAAAGTTGCCCGGGGGTCAGAGCTATTAGCAAGCCATAGGAAAGCAGAGCAGTGGTGGCGTATACTTGTATTCCCAGCACTTGGTATACAGAGCTGGGTAAGTCTCTGTGTGTTCAGGGATACAGCCATTATTGGACACACATGCCTTTAATCTCAATACCAAGCAAGGAAAACCTGGAGGCCTATACAGACAGGCCGTAACAAGGCAGTCATGTGCTTGGGTTTACAACCAATGAGAAGGCAGAACAGGAACACTATATAAAGACATTAACACAGGGGTAGTGAGTTATGAGAGGTAGGACCACTGCAGGAGGAAGGGTAAGGTTTTAGCTCCTAGCTCTGACCTCTTGGCTTTCTTCTTTGCATTGGTTCTGTGTTTCTTATTAAATAAGAAGGTTGGTTACATCTACATTTGGCGCCCAACGTGACAAGATTCCATTAAAAACCGCTTGGCTTGGCTTGGCGGCAGGTCCGGTTTCCGGCCTGGGAGGCCTGGCTGCCTAGCTCGGGCCCAGGCCTGACTGACCAGCAGCTGGAGCTACTTGCAACTGCTACAAACAACTCAGGCCTGCCCTGCCGAATAGGGCCCATACCCGTAAAGCCAAGGCTTGACTCGGCTCAAGCCGCTACTCTTTCTCTCTCTCTCTCTCTCTCTCTCTCTCTCTCTCTCTCTCTCTCTCTCTCTCTCTTTCTGGATTCACACCTCGAACACCAGGAAGCTGTTTTGAAATTCCCTGGGATTCTACTGTTCTACCCAGACTTGGTAAGTCAATTAACATATCTATTTAAAAGAGAATTTTTTTCTACATTAAAAAAAATGGTCTTTATGTGTGCATTGGAAGAAAATTGGACTTTGTTTGAAATTTTAGGCACTCTGACAATGGAACAACTATATGAAAAGGTTAATATTGATCGAATTATTCAGTTTATTACTTTTCTTATCCTCATTTTACTATTTAAAAAGATAGTCAATTTAAGTACCAGGATAACAGTCTTAGAAAAACCTATTAAACTAGTAAAAATGAATTATAGAGAAATTCAAAATCAGACAGAAGAAATAAACAGTGAAGTTGTTTCAAAATTGGATCATAAGGTTACAGAAAGAAAGCCAGTTTTCACACAATCACCCTTAATTTATCCGGTAGCGGTACAGCAGCTACCTGATGAAGAGAATGAACAGAATACTTGGGCTCCAATTAAAATGTTAGACTTACGAAGATTTAAGGAGGCAATAGCATCTTATGGCATGCACTCCCCATATGTAAAGCAAATGTTAAACAACTGGTCAACTAGTAATAGGATTATACCAAAGGACTGGCGGGAATTGGCACAGGCTGTTCTTGAACCTGGACAACATCTCCAGTGGAAAATGTGGTTCAATAATGAGGCTAAAAATATAGAAAAACAATGGAGGGATAGCGGAATACAAGTCTGTCAGGATCAGCTTATTGGAGAAGGCCAATATGCTTCAGTAGAAACACAAAGTTTATATGATGTCCAAACCCTAGTTCTATGTCGAACGGCAGCTTTGAATGCATGGGACAAAGTTGAAGAACGAGGAAAAAAAACTGAGTCATTTACAAAGGTTATACAGGGCCCAAAAGAATCTTTCACAGATTTCTTACAAAGATTGACTTCAGCAGTACAGAAAATGGTCCCGAATTCAGAGGCTAGTCAGATAATAATTGAATCTTTGGCCTTTGAGAATGCAAATGCAGCATGCAAAAGGATAATCAGGCCGTTAAAGGCAAGATCTGCACCTTTGGAAGATTGGATTAGAGATACAGTTAATGTTGAGGCTTATGACCATGATGATATGTGGGTAGGAAAAGCAATTTCAAAAGGTTTGAGCAATGTTAGATGTTTTGGATGTGGAAAGCAAGGACATTTGAAAAGGGATTGTAAACAGGTCATTCCTAGAAATAATGTTTCTTCAAGGAACACTGGCAACAGAATGCCCCTTCCTTCTGGAGTATGCAGAAGGTGTGGTAAGGGAAAACACTGGACCAACGAATGTAGATCAACAAGGGACAGACAGGGTAATCCTCTGCCTCGAGCCTCGGGAAACTCCCAGAGGGGCCTCAGGCAGGCCCCCACAGTAAATCCAGTTCAAACCTTTCCTGCAGTTGTAGAGGAAACCCCTACTCAAAGCAACTAAATAACCAAATGTCTATAGGAATAAATCATGTTAGTCGAGATGATGAAACAGAGAAAATAGGGAATTCAGGAAAAAACATAAAGAAAATTTTTTGGCAAACTTCTATTAATGAACAAAGACCAAAACTAACAATAAAAATAAATGGTGTTTTGTTGTCTGGTCTGGTAGACACAGGTGCTGACATTACCATAATTGCACCAGAATTTTGGCATCCAACTTGGCCTCTTCAGGAGGTAAACGTTCAACTGTTAGGAATTGGGACATTATCTCGAGTGAAACAAAGTGCAAGATGGCTTGAATGTATAGGTCCAGAAGGACAGAAAGGAAAATTAAAACCATATATGGCTAACATAGCTATGAACCTGTGGGGTCGAGATTTGTTACAACAATGGAATACTCAGATTAATATCCCTCCAATCTCAGAAACAAATCATAAATTAGTACATGTTTCTGAGAGAAATATTAAAAGATATTATTCTAATGAGTGCTCACCAGCCATCCATGTCATACAAGAACAGGGCACAACTGATAATTTTCCAAAAACACCAACAGCTCTACCTTTAAAATGGTCAACAGATAAGCCTGTATGGGTTCAGCAATGGCCTTTAACAACAGAGAAACTCCAGGCTTTACAAGAGCTGGTGGAAGAACAGTTAAATGCTCATCATATTGAAGAATCAACCAGCCCTTGGAATTCTCCTGTATTTGTTGTTAAAAAGAAATCTGGTAAATGGAGAATGGTAACAGACCTTAGAGCAATTAACAAAGTAATTCAGCCAATGGGCTCTTTACAATCTGGAATTCCTTTGCCTACTCTGTTACCAAAAGGATGGCCTCTCATAGTTATTGATTTAAAAGACTGTTTCTTTTCAATACCGTTACAAGAAAAAGACAGAGAAAGATTTGCTTTCACAGTGCCTACTTATAATAATTCTCAACCGGTTAAAAGATTTCAATGGAGGGTTCTCCCACAGGGAATGTTGAATAGCCCAACTTTGTGCCAATATTTTGTAAAACAGCCATTAGAAGTGATACGTAAAAAATTTCCTAAATCTATAATTTATCATTATATGGATGATATTTTATTAGCTGACTCAAATGCAGATACTTTAGAAAGAATGTTTGAAGAAGTAAAGAAAATTTTGACTTGCTGGGGTTTACAAATTGCCCCCGAAAAGATACAAAGAGGAGATTCTATTAATTATTTAGGATATAAAATAGAACTTCAAAAAATTAGACCTCAAAAGGTGCAAATTAGGAGAGATAGACTACAGACTCTTAATGACTTTCAAAGATTATTTGGAGACATTTCTCATCTAAGAACTATTGTTGGGGTAAAAAATGATGAACTGAATAATTTGTTTAAAACCTTAGAAGGTGATAAGGACTTGAACAGTCCAAGAGAATTATCACCTGAAGCTGAAAAAGAATTGGCCTTGGTAGAAAAGAAAGTACATGAAGGGCACGTAGATCGTATTGATCCAAAGCTGGATTGCATTTTGGTTATTTTACCTTCTAGGCATTCTCCAACAGGAATATTAATGCAAAGGGAAGATATTATATTAGAATGGATATTTTTACCAAATAAACCAAATAAAAAATTAAAAACTTATGTAGAAAAAATCTCTGACCTGATTTGGAAAGGAAAATTGAGACTTCGTCAGTTAGCAGGAATAGACCCAGCAGAAATTGTTGTACCTTTAACTAAGGAGGATATTGAAAAATTATGGATAGAAAATGAAGCTTGGCAAAAAACTTGTAGTAATTTTTTGGGAGAAATTAACAGCAAATATCCCAAAAGCAATAGAATTGATCTTATAAAGAGAGCTGATTGGATCTTGCCTCGAATTGTGAGGAAAAAACCCATATCTGGAGTTCGTACATTTTATACAGATGCCAACAAACAAGGAAAGGCAGGTTACAAATCAGAAAATTTAAGTAAAGTGGTTCAAAGTCCTTATAATTCAGTTCAAAAATCAGAATTGTATGCTATTCTGTTGGTATTAATGGATTTTTCAGAACCTCTCAATGTAGTAACTGACTCTCAGTATGCTGAAAGAGTAGTATTACATATTGAGACTGCAGAATTTATCCACGATACTTCAGAATTAACTGCATTATTTATTCAATTACAAGATACAATCAGAAAAAGGAGTCATCCTTTATATATAACTCACATCCGATCCCATACTGGTCTGCCAGGCCCTCTAGCACAAGGCAATGATGAGATTGGTAAATTATTGATAGGAAATGTGTTGGAGGCCTCAGAATTTCATAAAAAACATCATGTAAATAGTAAAGGTTTAAAAAAGGATTTTTCCATAACCTGGCAACAAGCCAAAGAAATAGTAAGGAAATGTCCTACTTGTTCCTTCTACAATCAAACGCCATTACCAGCAGGATGTAACCCAAAGGGTACTCAGAGGAATGAAATCTGGCAGATGGACGTGTTTCACTTTGCAGAATTTGGAAAACTGAAATATGTACACCACACTATTGATACTTATTCAGGATTTCAATGGGCAACTGCTTTGAGTTCTGAAAAAGCTGATTCTGTAATCACTCATTTGCTAGAAGTTATGGCCATTATGGGTATACCTGCACAAATCAAAACTGATAATGCTCCATCATATGTCTCTGTTAAAATGAAACAGTTTTTTGCTTATTATAATATAAACCATATTACAGGTATACCACATAATCCTACAGGTCAAGCAGTTATAGAAAGATCAAACAGAACTCTAAAGGATATGCTAAATAAACAGAAAGGAGTAACAAAAACCCCCAGAAATAGACTACATAATGCTCTATTAACTTTAAATTTTCTCAATGCCAATGAGAAAGGAACAACAGCTGCAGAGAGACATTGGATAATAGAAAAAACTACAGAATTAAATCAACCTATATACTTTAAGGATGTGCTGACCTCAGAATGGAAACCAGAATATGTATTACATTGGGGACGAGGTTTTGCTTTTATTTCTACAGGAGAAGATAAGCTGTGGGTACCATCAAAATTGATAAAGGTTCGATTTGAACAAGAGAGACCTCTTAATTAGAGGAGGTGATAGTTCATCAACTATCATGAACATCCAATTTAAACTAACTTACACCAGTAACATATATCTTTTCATTTAATCAGATAGTAACTTGCCAAAAAGGAACATCCCCAAAAAACCTTGGGGAAAGGTTTTTGTTTTTGTCTTTTAGGAGAATGAAGGTTAAGGAATTTGAAGAACACTGGACAAATGAGACAACTGAAGAAAAGGGACAAATCGTCTATCCTAAGAAACAGAGTGAAATGGCGTATGGGTATGTTATCTAAAAAATTTTATGTCTTCCTAAATGTTTGTTTCTGCTTTTCTTTAAAGATTTAACACTATTTAACTTCTAATAGTCCCAGTTCAATTAAAATTTAAAGCTGACTTTGGAGTTGGAGAATGGCTCGCTCCTTCTTTAAACTCAAGCATGTTGTTAAAAGGAAAATACAGACTCTCTGTATCATGCCAGAGGAAAAGAGCCATCTTCTGCTATGGGACAGGAGAAAAGCCAAATTAATTAAGGGACTATTCTATTACTAATCTCAACTCTTTGATTCTATTCTGATTCTTTAAACTTTTCTTAAAGTATGAAATTTATATCAAAATTTACAAGATTAATATATATAGATATATATACATTTTAAACTTTGTTAAGATATATAAATGGTCATATAGAGTACTAACTAATTCTAAAAAGCCGCATATATAGTCTTTGTGTTCGAGTCTCTTATCAGTTTTTTGCAGGAAATCACGGTCAGGCCTAACATCAACTGAAGTCTCCAGGAAGAAGATGGGGCCCCACAACAACAACAATTCCACATGGACAATAATAACATCACTAAGCTGACAAACATCATCTACAGATTAGCTTTGAACTACAAAGTGCTCAGAGCAATTTTGAGAGCGCTAGCTGAAATGATCCAGTCTCAAAGACTACTTGAATAAGGATTTGAGATAAACCCTGAACTTTGGCATTATATACAGACTGGATAACGAAGGATATAGTTACCTTTCCTAGAATTTGACAATTAACCTAAAATTTTTCTTTCAGGATAAAGATAACTTCGCCCATACCCAGCAGGAAGCAATTTCAAGAATATGACGCCCACATTCCTAAAGAGGTGGTGTGGGGTGGTTGGTTTTTTTTTTTTGGTCTTCTAGGTCTTTTAATGGGTTTTGGGTCTGGGATAATTTTCATTGATTAGGGGGGTTGGTTATAAGTTGTTGTAAAGGGTGAGGAAAAGGACTAAGCAAAGGAGATTAGATTTAAGGTTCTTATTAAAAAAAAAGAAAGAAAGAAAGAAAAAAATGTAAATACTTTACATTGGATTGGATTGTTTTATAGTGTATATAAATTATATATATTGAAATTGATATTATTAGAAAATGCTATATGTATATTTCTAATTGTACCATTCATTTAACAATGTAATGCAATTTTCTAATCCTTGAATGTTGTTATTACCAACTATTAGGATATAAAGAAATGAAAGTTAGTAGTTAGACATTATAATAGAACTTGTAGTTATATTAGGTATGTTTTCAATATTGAGTAGATATATTTTAGATAGACAGGTTATCTTCAAACCCTTCAGAGATCTACAGAATATGGCATTTAAAATGTTTTAATAACTTAGAAAATTTTTCTTTTTTGTTATGACTATGAGACATGTTGGCTCCTGACAGTACCAATCTACTTCAGAGAAAATATGGGCATTGAAAAAACTGTAATTGGAGTTAACTTTCATTGTAGCAAAAGTTAGCCACTGGACAACAAAGTATCCTCGAATCAACTGCTGACGAACAGGACAGACAAGACACGAAACAAAGGACTACTGATTCTTGTCAAAACAAGTGTGGTTATGGCTTTATTAAAAGGCATCTTCTGAGGCCAGGACAATATGGCACCATCCCTGAGGTGGCCTTCGTAATCCGGGAAAGGTACAGTGCCCTTTTCTTCTAAGGCAGCTGAACAGGCAGTGGGCCGATGGCTTCTGATGTGTAATGGGGAGGTAGCTGAAACAGTTATTCTTGAAGAGTAATTAAGCTCACACCTCTCAACAGAAGAATGGCATTTAATAGAGGGATGTGGAGAAGAACGGGATGCTGAAATGAAGCCACATACACACATAGCCAAGAAGAATGGACAGCTGAATTCAAAAAACATCAACAATTTCTAGAATTTAAAATCCTGAATCATGACATGAAACTAGTGGAATTGAGGTATTTCTGGTATATAGACTGCTCTCACCCAATGTGAGGTTGAACTGTTGACCTTGTGTACATTCTACTTCACAAATGAGTCTGTCAGATACGCTAAGCCTATAGGCTGAAGATGATGCCCCAACACTGTGGAGAAACCTCAGATGATTGTCCAGACAGCTGGCTGTTTCTGTCAACTCACAAGTTTTTGGAAGTTGCTTGCATATACTTCCTGTTTTTATTTTTTTGTTAGCTAATACTATTTTCTTCTTGGGTCTCTGAGGGAGTTGAAGATTAGTTAGTTATAGTTGACGATTAATTAGGATAGAAAGTGAATTAGATACAATAGAATAGATAATGGAATTATTTTCTCTGAATTTGTCAAATAAAAATGAACTAGACATTGTTTAGGTATTTATTACTTGTATATATTGTATATAGTTATTGTACTTTTGTATATAGTTTTTCTTATGTTAGTTATAAGCTTTTTCTTTTTTCCTTTTTATTAAAATAGAAAAGGGGAAATATGGTGATATTTTATTTGTATTAAAATGTTATTTGTATGTTAATAAATAAAGTTGCCCGGGGGTCAGAGCTATTAGCAAGCCATAGGAAAGCAGGGCAGTGGTGGCGTATACTTGTATTCCCAGCACTTGGTATACAGAGCTGGGTAAGTCTCTGTGTGTTCAGGGATACAGTCATTATTGGACACACATGCCTTTAATCTCAATACCAAGCAAGGAAAACCTGGAGGCCTATACAGACAGGACGTGACAAGGCAGTCATGTGGTTGGGTATACAACCAATGAGAAGGCAGAACAGGAACACTATATAAAGACATTAAAACAGGGGTAGTGAGTTATGAGAGGTAGGACCACTGCAGGAGGAAGGGTAAGGTTTTAGCTCTTAGCTCTGACCTCTTGGCTTTCTTCTTTGCATTGGTTCTGTGTTTCTTATTAAATAAGAAGGTTGGTTACATCTACACAATACACTGTACTTGCTGGGAACAGATGCGAGTGCTATTTGCACTGTGTACGGCAATGGGAGCACAATAGTGGCTCTTCTTACCAGAAAACAACTCTTGTTCTTAGTACCAGTAACTGCATGTGATTCAACTCCACTTAGGACTGGGAAACAAACGCTAGCTCGCCTTACAAGAAACACACTCTACTTTTGAGAAAAGAGCACTCTTCTTCTCTACTGTGTTTCCTATGGGGTCCGAACAGTGAGCTTGCTCAGAACAAAAGAACTGTGCTTCCGAAACACACGGGCCATATCTAGTTCAACTCTGCTTAGGAAACTGACAAGAACAGTAGCTCCTATTCAGTCCAATACACTGTAATTGCTGGGAACAGACGCGAGTGCCGTTTGCACCCTGTAATGCAATGGGAGCGCAATAGTGACTTTCCTTACCAGAAAATAACTCTTGCTCGTAGGACCCAAAACTGCATGTTATTCAACTCCATTTAGGACTGGGACACAAACGCTAACTCGCCTTACAAGAAACACACTCTGCTTTTGAGAAAAGAGCACTCTTCTACTCTACATGTTTCCTATAGCGCCAGAATAGTGAACTTGCTCAGAACAAAAGAACTGGGCTTCCTAAACACACGGCCATATCTAGTTCAATTCTGCTTAGGAAACTGACAAGAACAGTAGATCCTCTTCAGTCAAATACACTGTACATGCTGGGAACAGACGCCAGTGCTATTTGCCTTGTGTATGACAATGGGAGCAAAATAGTGACTCTTCTTACCAGAAAACAACTCTTGCTCCTAGGAACAGAAACTGCATGGGATTCAACTCCATTTAGGACTGGGAAAAAAACACTAGCTCGACTTACAAGAAACACACTCTGCTTTTGAGAAAAGAGCACTCTACTACTCCGCCGTGTTTTCTATGGGGTCCGAAGAGTGAGCTTGCTCAGAACAAAAGAACTGTACTTCCTGCAAACATGGCCATATCTAGTTCAATTCTGCTTAGGAAACTGGCAAGAACA
Source organism: Peromyscus eremicus (assembly GCF_949786415.1). NCBI lineage: Eukaryota > Metazoa > Chordata > Mammalia > Rodentia > Cricetidae > Peromyscus > Peromyscus eremicus. The sequence continues at coordinate 499,908 of NW_026734319.1, read as the reverse complement.
GTAGATCCTCTTCAGTGCAATACACTGTACATGCTGGGAACAGAAGCCAGTGCTATTTGCCCTGTGTATGAAATTGGGAGCACAATAGTGACTCTTCTTACCAGAAAACATCTCTTGCTCGTAGGAACCGAAACTGCATGTGATTCAACACCATTTAGAACTTGGAAACAAACACTAGCTCGCCTTACAAGAAACATACTCTGCTTTTGAGAAAAGAGCACTCTGATACTCTACTGTGTTTCCTATAGGGCCAGAACAGTGAGCTTGCTCAGAACAAAAGAACTGTGCTTCCTACACACACGGGCTATATCTAATTCAACTCTGCATAGGAAACTGACAAGAAAAGTAGATCCTCTTCAGTCCAATACACTGTACATGCTGGGAACAGACGCCAGTGCTATTTGCCCTGTGTATGACAATGGGAGCGCAATAGTGACTCCTCTTACCAGAAAACAACTCTTGCTTGTAGGACCAGACACTGCATGTGATTCAACTCCATTTAGGTCTGGGAAGCTAACGCTATCTAGCCTTACAAGAAACACACTCTGCTTTTGAGAAAAGAGCACTCTTCTACTCTACTGTGATTCCTATAGTGCCAGAAAAGTGAGCTTGCTCAGAACAAAAGAACTGTGCTTCCTAAACACACGGGCCATATCTAGTTAAACTCTGCTTAGGAAACTGACAAGAACAGTATCTCCTCTTCTGTCCAATACACTGTGCTTGCTGGGAACAGACGCGAGTGCTATTTGCACTGCGTATGGCAATGGTAGCACAATAGTGACTCTTCTTACCAGAAAACAACTCTTGCTTTTAGGACCAGAAACTGCATGTGATTCAAATCCATTTAGGACTGGGAAACAAACGCTAGATCACCTTACAAGAAACACACTCTGCTTTTGAGAAAAGAGCACTCTTCTACTCTACTTTGTTTCTTATAGGGCCAGAACAGTGAGCTTTCTCAGAACAAAAGAACTGTGCTTCCTACACACACGGGACATATCTAGTTCAACTCTGATTAGGAAACTACAAGAACAGTAGCTCCTCTTCAGTCCAATACACTGTACTTGCTGGGAAAAGAGTCGAGTGCTATTTGCCCTGTGTATGGCAATAGGACCGCAAAAGTGACTCTTCTTACCAGAAAACAACTCTTGCTGGTAGGACCAAAAACTGCATGTGATTCAACTCCTTTTAGGACTGGGAAACAAACACTAGCTCGCTTTACAAGAAACACACTCTCCTTTTGAGAAAAGAGCACACTTCTACTCTACTGTGTTTCCTATGGTGTCCGAACAGTGAGCTTGCTCCGAACAAAAGAACTGTGCTTCCTAAACACACAAGCCATATCTAGTTCAATTCTGCTTAGGAAACTGACAAGAATAGTAGCTCCTTTTCAGTCCAATACACTGTACTTCCTGGGAACAGACGCCAGTGCTATTTGCACTGCGTAATGCAATGGGAGCACAATAGTGACTTTTCTTACCAGAAAACAACTCTTGCTCGTACGTCCAGAAACTGCATGTGATTCAACTATATTTAGGACTGGGAAAAAAACGCTAGCTCACTTTTCAAGAAACACACTCTGCTTTTGAGAAAAGAGCACTCTTCTACTCTACTGGGTTTCTTATAGGGCCAGAACAGTGAGCTTGCTCAGAACAAAAGAACTTTGGTTCCTACACACACAAGCTATATCTAGTTCAACTCTGTTTAGGAAACTGACAAGAACAGTAGCTCCTCTTCAGTCCAATACACTGTACATGCTGGGAGCAGATGCGAGTGCTATTTGCACTCTGTATGGCAATGGGAGCACAATAGTGACTCTTCTTACCAGAAAACAACTCTTGCTCGTAGGACCAGAAACTGCATGGGATTCAACTCCGTTTCTGACTGGGAAACAAACACTAGCTAGCCTTACAAGAAACACACTCTGCTTTTGAGAAAAGAGCACTCTTCTACTCTACTGTGTTTCCTATGGGGTCCGAAAAGTGAGCTTGCTCAGAACAAAAGAACTGTGCTTCACACACACGGGCGATATCTAGTTCAACTCTGCTTAGGAAACTGACAAGAACAGTAGCTCCTCTTCTGTCCAATACTCTGTACTTGCTGGGAACAGACGCCAGTGCTATTTGCACTGTGTATGGCAATGGGAGGGCAATAGTGACTCTTCTCTACCAGAAAACAACTCTTGCTCCTAGGAACAGAAACTGCATGTGATTCAACTCCATTTAGGACCGGGAAACAAACGCCAGCTCGCCTTACAAGAAACACACTCTGCTTCTGAGAAAAGAGCACTCTTCTACTCTACTGTGTTTCCTATAGGGCCAGAACATTGAGCTTGCTCAGAACAAAAGAACTGTGCTTCCTACACACACGGGACATATCTAGTTCAACTCTGCTTAGGAAACTGACAAGAACAGTAGCACCTCTTCAGTCCAATGCACTGTACTTGCTGGGAACAGACGCGAGGGCTATTTGCACTGTGTATGGCAAAAGGAGCACAATAGTGACTTTCTTTACCAGAAAACAACTCTTGCTCATAGGACCAGAAACTGCCTGTGATTCAACTCCATTTAGGACTGGGAAACAAACGCTAGTTCGCCTTACAAGAAACACACTCTGCTTTTGAGAAAAGAGCACTCTTCTACTCTACTGTGTTTCCTATAGGGCCAGAACAGTGAGCTTGCTCAGAAGAAAAGAACTGTGTATCCTACACAAACGGGCCATATCTAGTTAAACTCTGCTTAAGAAACTGACAAGAACAGTAGCTCCTTTTCAGTCCAATACACTGTACTTGCAGGTAGCAGACGCGAGTCCTATTTGCACTGTGTATGGCAATGGGAGCGCAATAGGGACTCCTCTTACCAGAAAACAACTCTTACTTATAGGACCAGAAACTGCATGTGATTCAACTCCATTTAGGACTGGGAAACAAACGCTAGCTCGCCTTACAAGAAACAAACTCTGCTTTTGAGAAAAGAGCACTCTTCTACTCTACTGTGTTTCCTATAGGGCCAGAAGAGTGAGCTTGCTCAGAACAAAAGAAGTGTACTTTCTACACACACGGGCCATATCTATTTCAAGTTTGTTTGGAAACTACAAGAACAGTAGATCCTCTTCAGTGCAATACACTGTACATCCTGGGAACAGACGCGAGTGCTATTTGCCCTGTGTATGGCAAAGGGAGCACAATAGTGACTCTTCTTACCAGAAAACAACTCTTGCTCATAGGACCAGAAACTGCATGTGATTCAACTCCATTTAGGTCTGGGAAGCAAACACTAGGTCGCCTTACACTAAACACACTTGGCTTTTGAGAAAAGAGCACTCTTCTACTCTACTGTGTTTCCTATGGGGTCCGAACAGTGAGCTTGCTCAGAACAAAAGAACTGTGCTTTTTACACACATGGGCCATATCTAGTTCAACTCTGCTTATGAAACTGACAAGAACAGTATCTCCTCTTCAGTCCAATACACTGTACTTGCTGGGAACAGACACCAGGGCTATTTGCACTGTGTATGTCAATGGGAGCACAATAGTGACTCTTCTTACCAGAAAACAACTCTTGCTCTTAGGACCAGAAACTGCATGTGATTCAACTCCTTTTAGTACTGGGAAACAAACGCTAGCTCACCTTACATGAAACACACTCTGCTTTTGAGAAAAGAGCACTCTTCTACTCTACTGTGTTTCCTGTAGGGCCAGAACAGTGATCTTGCTCAGAAGAAAAGAAATGTGCATCCTACACAAACGGGCCATATCTACTTCAACTCTGCTTAGGAAACTGACAAGAACAGTAGATCCTCTTCAGTCCAATACACTGTACATGCTGAGAACAGACACCAGTGCTATTTGCACTGTGTACAGCAATGGGAGCGCAATAGTGACTCTTCTTACCAGAAAATAACTCTTGCTCGTACGACCAAAAACTGCATGTGATTCAACTCCATTTAGGACTTGGAAACATACACTAGCTCGTCTTACAAGAAACACACTCTGCTTCTGAGAAAAGAGCACTCTTCTACTCTACTGTGTTTCCTATAGGGCCAGAACAGAGAGCTTGCTCAGAACAAAAGAACTGTGCTTTCTGCACACACGGGCCATATCTAGTTCAACTCTGCTTAGGAAACTGACAAGAACAGTAGCTCCTCTTCAGTCAAATACACTGTACTTGCTGGGAAGAGACGCGAGTGCTATTTGCACTGTGTACGAAATTGGGAGCGCAATAGTGACTCTTTTTACCAGAAAACAACTCTTGCTCGTAGGACCAGAAACTGCATGTGATTCAACTCCATTTAGGACTGGGAAACAAATGCTATCTCGCCTTACAAGAAACACACTCTGCTTTTGAGAAAAGAGCACTCCTGTACTCTACTGTGTTTCCTATAGGGCCAGAACAGTGAGCTTGCTCAGAACAAAAGAACTGTGCTTCCTACACACACGGGCCATATCTAGTTCAACTCTGCTTAGGAAACTGATGAGAACAGTAGCTCCTCTTCAGTCCAAAACACAGTATTTGCTGGGAACAGATGCCAGTGCTATTTGCACTGTATATGACAATGGGAGCGCAATAGTGACTCTTCTTACCACAAAACAACTCTCGCTCGTAGGACCAGAAACTGCATGGGATTTAACTCCATTTAGGACTGGGAACAAAAGCTAGCTTGCCTTACAAGAAACACACTCTGCTTTTGAGAAAAGAGCACTCTTCTACTCTACTGTGTTTCCTATAGGGCCAGAACAGTGAGCTTGCTCAGAACAAAAGAAATGTGCTTCATGCACACACAGGCCATATCTAGTTCAATTCTGCATAGGAAACTGGCAAGAACAGTAGCTCCTCTTCAGTCCAATACACTGTACTTGATTTGAACAGACGCAAGTGCTATTTGTAATGTGTATGGCATTGGGAGCGCAATAGTGACTCTTCTTACCAAAAAATAACTCTACTCGTAGGACCAGAAACTGCATGTGATTCAAATTCATTTATGACTGGGAAACAAAAGCTAGCTCACCTTACAAGAAACACACTCTGCTTTTGAGAAAAGAGCACTCTTCTTCTCTACTATGTGTCCTATGGTGTCCGAACAGTGAGCTTGCTCAGAACAAAAGAACTGTGCTTCCTATGCACACGGGCCATATCTAGTTCAACTCTGCTTAGGAAACTGACAAGAACAGTAGATCCTCTTCAGTCCAATACACTGTACATGCTGGGAACAGACACCAGTGCTATTTGCCCTGTGTATGACAATTGGAGCGCAATAGTGGCTCTTCTTACCATAAAACAACTCTTGCTCCTAGGACCAGAAACTGCATGTGATTGAACTCCATTTAGGACTGGGAAACAAACGCTAGCTCGCCTTACAAGAAACACATTCTGCTTTTGAGAAAAGAGCACTCTTCTACTCTACTGTGTTTCCTATAGGGCCAGAACAGTGAGCTTGCTCAGAACAAAAGAACTGTGCTTCCTACACACGGGCCATATCTAGTTAAACTCTGCTTAGGAAACTGACAAGAACAGTAGATCCTCTTCTGTACAATACACTGTACTTGCTGGGAACAGACGCGAGTGCTTTTTGCACAGTGTATGGCAATGGTAGCACAATAGTGACTCTTCTTACCAGAAAACAACTCTTGCTTGTAGGACCAGAAACTACATGTGATTCAACTCCATTTAGGACTGGGAAACAAAGGCTACCTTGCCTTACAAGAAACACACTCTGCTTTTGAGAAAAGAGCACTCTTCTACTCTACTCTGTTTCCTATAGGGCCAGAACAGTGAGCTTGCTCAGAACAAAAGAACTGTGCTTCCTACACACACGGGCCATATCTAGTTTATCTCTGCTTAGGACTGACAAGAACAGTATCCCCTCTTCTGTCCAATACACTGTACTTGCTGGGAACAGATGCGAGTGCTATTTGCACTGGGTGTGGCAATGGGAGCGCAATAGTGACACTTCTTACCAGAAAACGACCCTTGCTTGTAGGACCAGAAACTGCATGTGATTCAATTCCAATTACAACTGGGAAACAAATGCTAGCTCGCCTTACAAGGAACACACTCTGCTTTTGAGAAAAGAGCACTCTTCTATTATACTGTGTTTCCTATAGGCCAGAAGAGTGAGCATGCTCAGAACAAAAGAACTGTGCTTCCTACACACATGGCCGTATCTAGTTCAATTCTGTTTAGGAAACTGACAAGAACAGTAGATCCTCTTCAGTCCAATACACTGTACATGCTGGGAACAGACGCCAATGCTATTTGCCCTGTGTATGACAATGGGAGGGCAATAGTGACTCTTCTTACCAGAAAACAACTCTTGCTTGTAGGACCAGAAACTGCTGTGATTCAAATCCATTTAGGACTGGGAAACAAACGCTAGATCACCTTACAAGAAACACACTCTGCTTTTGAGAAAAGAGCACTTTTCTACTCTACTTTGTTTCTTATAGGGCCAGAACAGTGAGCTTTCTAAGAACAAAAGAACTGTGCTTCCTACACACACGGGACATATCTAGTTCAACTCTGATTAGGAAACTGACAAGAACAGTAGCTCCTCTTCAGTCCAATACACTGTACTTGCTGGGAACAGAATCGAGTGCTATGTGCCCTGTGTATGGCAATAGACCGCAAAAGTGACTCTTCTTACCAGAAAACAACTCTTGCTGGTAGGACCAAAAACTGCATGTGATTCAACTCCTTATAGGACTGCGAAACGAACACTAGCTCGCTTTACAAGAAACACACTCTGCTTTTGAGAAAAGAGCCCTCTTCTACTCTACTGTGTTTCCAATGGTGTCCGAACAGTGAGCTTGCTCAGAACAAAAGAACTGTGCTTCATACACATACGGGCCATATCTAGTTCAACTGTGCTTAGGAAACTGACAAGAACAGTAGCTCCTCTTCAGTCCAATACACTGTACTTGCTGGGAACAGACGCGAGTGCTATTTGCACTGCGTATGGCAATGGTAGCACAATCGTGACTCTTCTTACCAGAAAACAACTCTTGCTTTTAGGACCAGAAACTGTATGTGATTCAAATCCATTTAGGACTGGGAAACAAACGCTAGATCACCTTACAAGAAACACACTCTGCTTTTGAGAAAAGAGCACTCTTCTACTCTACTGTGTTTCCTATAGGGCCAGAACATTGAGCTTGCTCAGAACAAAAGAACTGTGCTTCCTACACTCACGGGCTATATCTAGTTCAACTCTGCTTAGGAAACTGACAAGAACAGCAGCTCCTCTTCATTCCAATACACTCTACTTGCTGTGAGCACACGCGAGTGCTATTTGCACTGTGTATGGCAATGGGAGCGCAATAGTGACTCTTCTTACCAGAAAAAAAACTCTTGCTCGTAGGACCAGAAACTGTATGGGATTGAACTCCTTTTAGGACTGAAAAACAAACGCTAGCTCACCTTACAAGAAACACACTCTGCTTTTGAGAAAAGAGCACTCTTCTACTCTACTGTGATTCCTATAGGGCCAGAAAAGTGAGCTTGCTCAGAACAAAAGAACTGTGCTTCCTAAACACACGGGCCATATCTAGTTAAACTCTGCTTAGGAAACTGACAAGAACAGTATCTCCTCTTCTGTCCAATACACTGTGCTTGCTGGGAACAGACACGAGTGCTATTTGCACTGCGTATGGCAATGGTAGCACAATAGTGACTCTTCTTACCAGAAAACAACTCTTGCTTTTAGGACCAGAAACTGCATGTGATTCAAATCCATTTAGGATTGGGAAACAAACGCTAGATCACCTTACAAGAAACACACTCTGCTTTTGAGAAAAGAGCACTCTTCTACTCTACTTTGTTTCTTATAGGGCCAGAACAGTGAGCTTTCTCAGAACAAAAGAACTGTGCTTCCTACACACACGGGACATATCTAGTTCAACTCTGATTAGGAAACTGACAAGAACAGTAGCTCCTCTTCAGTCCAATACACTGTACTTGCTGGGAAAAGAGTCGAGTGCTATTTGCCCTGTGTATGGCAATAGGACCGCAAAAGTGACTCTTCTTACCAGAAAACAACTCTTGCTGGTAGGACCAAAAACTGCATGTGATTCAACTCCTTTTAGGACTGGGAAACAAACACTAGCTCGCCTTACAAGAAACACACTCTGCTTTTGAGAAAAGAGCCCTCTTCTACTCTACTGTGTTTCCTAAGGTGTCCGAACAGTGAGCTTGCTCCGAACAAAAGAACTGTGCTTCCTACACACACAAGCCATATCTAGTTCAATTCTGCTTAGGAAACTGACAAGAATAGTAGCTCCTTTTCAGTCCAATACACTGCACTTGCTGGCAACAGACGCCAGTGCTATTTGCACTGCGTAATGCAATGGGAGCACAATAGTGACTTTTCTTACCAGAAAACAACTCTTGCTCGTACGTCCAGAAACTGCATGTGATTCAACTATATTTAGGACTGGGAAAAAAACGCTAGCTCACTTTTCAAGAAACACACTCTGCTTTTGAGAAAAGAGCACTCTTCTACTCTACTGGGTTTCCTATAGCGCCAGAACAGTAAGCTTGCTCAGAACAAAAGAACTGTGGTTCCTACACACACAAGCTATATCTAGTTCAACTCTGCTTAGGAAACTGACAAGAACAGTAGCTCCTCTTCAGTCCAATACACTGTACATGCTGGGAGCAGACACGAGTACTATTTGCACTCTGTATGGCAATGGGAGCACAATAGTGACTCTTCTTACCAGAAAACAACTCTTGCTCGTAGGACTAGAAACTGCATGGGATTCAACTCCGTTTCTGACTGGGAAACAAACACTAGCTAGCCTTACAAGAAACACACTCTGCTTTTGAGAAAAGAGCACTCTTCTACTCTACTGTGTTTCCTATGTGGTCCGAAAAGTGAGCTTGCTCAGAACAAAAGAACTGTGCTTCACACACACGGGCGATATCTAGTTCAACTCTGCTTAGGAAACTGACAAGAACAGTAGCTCCTCTTCAGTCCAATACACTGTACATGCTGGGAGCAGACGCGAGTGCTATTTGCACTCTGTATGGCAATGGGAGCACAATAGTGACTCTTCTTACCAGAAAACAACTCTTGCTCGTAGGACTAGAAACTGCATGGGATTCAACTCCGTTTCTGACTGGGAAACAAACACTAGCTAGCCTTACAAGAAACACACTCTGCTTTTGAGAAAAGAGCACTCTTCTACTCTACTGTGTTTCCTATGTGGTCCGAAAAGTGAGCTTGCTCAGAACAAAAGAACTGTGCTTCACACACACGGGCGATATCTAGTTCAACTCTGCTTAGGAAACTGACAAGAACAGTAGCTCCTCTTCTGTCCAATACTCTGTACTTGCTGGGAACAGACGCCAGTGCTATTTGCACTGTGTATGGCAATGGGAGGGCAATAGTGACTCTTCTCTACCAGAAAACAACTCTTGCTCCTAGGAACAGAAACTGCATGTGATTCAACTCCATTTAGGACTGGGAAACAAATGCCAGCTCGCCTAACAAGAAACACACTCTGCTTCTGTGAAAAGAGCACTCTTCTACTCTACTGTGTTTCCTATAGAGCCAGAAGAGTGAGCTTGCTCAGAACAATAGAACTGTGCTTCTTACACACACAGGCCATATCTAGTTCAACTCTGCTTAGGAAAATGACAAGAACAGTAGCGCCTCTTCAGTCCAGTACACTGTACTTGCTGGGAACAGACGCGAGTGCTATTTGCATTGTGTATGGCAAAGGGAGCGCAATAGTGACTTTCCTTACCAGAAAACATACCTTGCTTGTAGGACCAAAAACTGCATGTGATTCAAATCCATTTAGGACTGGGAAACAAACGCTCGCTCTCCTTACAAGAAACACACTCTGCTTTTGAGAAAAGAGCACTCTTCTACTCTACTGTGTTTCCTATAGGGCCAGAACAGTAGGCTTGCTCAGAACAAAAGAATTGTGCTTCCTACACACACGGGCTATATCTAGTTCAACTCTGCTTAGGAAACTGACAAGAGCAGTAGTTCCTCTTCAGTCCATTACACTGTACATGCTGGGAACAGACGCCAGTGCTATTTGCCCTGTGTATGACAAATGGAGCTCAATAATGACTCTTCTTACCAGAAAACAACTCTTGCTCCTATGATCAGAAACTGCATTTGATTCAACTCCTTTTAGGACTGGGAAACAAACGCTAGCTTGCCTTACAAGAAACACACTCTGCTTTTGAGAAAAGAGCACTCTTCTACTCTGCTGTGTTTCCTATAGGGCCAGAACAGTGAGCTTGCTCAGAACAAAAGAACTGTGCTTCCTACACACACACGCTATATCTAGTTCAACTCTGCTTAGGAAAGTGTCAAGAACAGTAGATCCTCTTCAGTCCAATACACTGTACTTGCTGGGAGCATACGCGAGTGCTATTTGCACTGTGTATGGCAAAGGGAGCACAATAGTGACTTTCCTTACCAGAAAACATCCCTTGCTCGTATGACCAAAAACTGCATGGGATTCAACTCCATTTAGGACTGGAAAACAAACGATAGCTCACCTTACAAGAAACACACTCTGCTTTAGAGAAAAGAGCACTCTTCTACTCTACTGTGATTCCTATAAGGCCAGGACAGTGAGCTTTCTCAGAACAAAAGAACTGTGCTTCCTACACACATGGGCAATATCTAGTTCAACTCTGCTTAGAAAACTGACAAGAACAGTAGTTCCTCTTCAGTCCAATACACTGTACTTGCTGGGAACAGACGAGAGTGCTATTTGCACTGTGTAAGGCAAAGGGAGCACAATAGTGACTTTCCTTACCAGAAAACATCCCTTGCTCATAGGACCAAAAACTGCATGTGATTAAACTCCATGTAGGACTGGGAAACAAACGCTAGCTCACCTTCCAAGAAACACACTCTGCTTTAGAGAAAAGAGCACTCTTCTACTCTACTGTGTTTCCTATAGGGCCAGAACAGTGAGCTTGCTCAAATAAAAGAACTGTGATTCCTACACTCACGGGCCATATCTAGTTCAACTCTGCTTAGGAAACTGACAAGAACAGTAGAACCTGTTCAGTCCAATACACTGTAAATCCTGGGAACAGACGCGAGTGCTATTTGCCCTGTGTATGGCAAAGGGAGCACAATAGTGACTCTTCTTACCAGAAAACAACTCTTGCTCGTAGGACCAGAAACTGCATGTGATTCAACTCCATTTAGGTCTGGGAAGCAAACACTAGGTCGCCTTACACTAAACACACTCGGCTTTTGAGAAAAGAGCACACTTCTACTCTACTGTGTTTCCTATGGGGTCCGAACAGTGAGCTTGCTCAAAACAAAAGAACTGTGCTTTTTACACACATGGGCCATATCTAGTTCAACTCTGCTTATGAAACTGACAAGAACAGTATCTCCTCTTCAGTCCAATACACTGTACTTGCTGGGAACAGACGCCAGTGCTATTTGCACTGTGTATGTCAATGGGAGCGCTATAGTGACTCTTCTTACCAGAAAACAACTCTTGCTCTTAGGACCAGAAACTGCATGGGATTCAACTCCATTTAGGACTGGGAAACAAACGCTAGCTCACCTTACATGAAACACACTCTGCTTTTGAGAAAAGAGCACTCTTCTACTGTACTGTGTCTCCTAAAGGGCCAGAACAGTGAGCTTGCTCAAATAAAAGAACTGTGATTCCTACACACGGGCCATATCTAGTTCAACTCTGTTTAGGAAACTGACAAGAACAGTAGCCTCTCTTCAGTCCAATACACTATACTTGCTGGGAACAGATGCTAGTGCTATTTGCACTGGGTATGGAAATGGAAGCACAATAGTGACACTTCTTACCAGAAAACAACTCTTGCTCGTAGGACCAGAAACTGCATGTGATTCAATTCCAATTAGGACTGGGAAACAAACACTAGCTCGCCTTACAAGAAACACACTCTGCTTTTGAGAAAAGAGCACTCTTCTACTATACTGTGTTTCCTATAGGCCAGAAGAGTGAGCATGCTCAGAACAAAAGAACTGTGCTTCCTACACACATGGCCGTATCTAGTTCAATTCTGCTTAGGAAACTGACAAGAACAGTAGATCCTCTTCAGTCCAATACACTGTACATGCTGGGAAGAGACACCAATGCTATTTGCCCTGTGTATGACAATGGGAGGGCAATAGTGACTCTTCTTACCAGAAAACAACTCTTGCTTGTAGGACCAGAAACTGCATGTGATTCAAATCCATTTAGGACTGGGAAACAAACGCTAGATCACCTTACAAGAAACACACTCTGCTTTTGAGAAAAGAGCACTCTTCTACTCTACTTGGTTTCTTATAGGGCCAGAACAGTGAGATTTCTCAGAACAAACCAACTGTGCTTCCTACACACACGCGACATATCTATTTCAAGTTTGTTTAGGAAACTGACAAGAACAGTAGCTCCTCTTCAGTCCAATACACTGTACTTGCTGGGAACAGAGTCAAAAGCTATTTGCCCTGTGTATGGCAATGGGAGCGCAAAAGTGACTCTTCTTACCAGAAAACAACTCTTGCTGGTAGGACCAAAAACTGCATGTGATTCAACTCCTTTTAGGACTGGGAAACAAACGCCCGCTCGCCTTACAAGAAACACACTGTGCTTCTGAGAAAAGAGCACTCTTCTACTCTACTGTGTTTCCTATAGGGCAAGAACAGTGAGCTTGCTCAGAACAAAAGAACTGTGCTTCCTACACACACGGGACATATCTAGTTCAACTCTGCTTAAAAAACTGACAAGAACAGTAGCTCCTCTTCAGTCCAATACACTGTACTTGCAGGTAGCAGACGCGAGTCCTATTTGCCCTGTGTATGGCAAAGGGAGCACAATAGTGACTCTTCTTACCAGAAAACAACTCTTGCTCGTAGGACCAGAAACTGCATGTGATTCATCTCCATTTAGGTCTGGGAAGCAAACACTAGGTCGCCTTACACTAAACACACTCGGCTTTTGAGAAAAGGGCACTCTTCTACTCTACTGTGTTTCCTCTGGGGTCCGAACAGTGAGCTTGCTCAGAACAAAAGAACTGTGCTTTTTACACACATGGGCCATATCTAGTTCAACTCTGCTTATGAAACTGACAAGAACAGTATCTCCTCTTCAGTCCAATACACTGTACTTGCTGGGAACAGACGCCAGTGCTATTTGCACTGTGTATGTCAAAGAGAGCTCAATAGTGACTCTTCTTACCAGAAAACAACTCTTGCTCTTAGGACCACAAACTGCATGTGATTCAACTCCATTTAGGACTGGGAAACAAACGCTAGCTCACCTTACATGAAACACACTCTGCTTTTGAGAAAAGAGCACTCTTCTACTGTATTGTGTCTCCTAAAGGGCCAGAACAGTGAGCTTGCTCAAATAAAAGAACTGTGCTTCCTACACTCACGGGCCATATCTAGTTCAACTCTGTTTAGGAAACTGACAAGAACAGTAGCCTCTCTTCAGTCCAATACACTGTACTTGCTGGGAACAGACGCCAGTGCTATTTGCACTGTGTATGGCAAAGGGAACACAGTAGTGACTTTCCTTACCAGAAAACATCCCTTGCTCATAGGACCAAAAACTGAATGTGATTCAACTCCATTTAGGAGTGTGAAACAAACGCTAGCTCGCCTTACAAGAAACACACTCTGCTTTTGAGAAAAGAGCACTCTTCTACTCTACTCTGTTTCCTATAGGGCGAGAACAGTGAGTTTGCTCACAACAAAAGAACTGTGCTTCCTACACACACGGGCTATATCTAGTTCAACTCTGCTTATGAAACTGACAAGAACAGCAGCTCCTCTTCATTCCAATACACTGTAGTTGCTGTGAGCAGACGCGAGTGCTATTTGCACTGTGTATGGCAATGGGAGCCCAATAGTGACTCTTCTTACCAGAAAAAAACTCTTGCTCGTAGGACCAGAAACTGCATGGGATTGAACTCCTTTTAGGACTGAAAAACAAACGCTAGCTCGCATTACAAGAAACACACTCTGCTTTTGAGAAAAGAGTACTCTTCTTCTCTACTGTGTTTCCTATAGGGCCAGAACAGTAAGCTTGCTCAGAACAAAAGAACTGTGCTTCCTACACACACGGGCCATATCTAGTTAAACTCTGCTTAGGAAACTGACAAGAACAGTATCTCCTCTTCTGTACAATACACTGTACTTGCTGGGAACAGACACGAGTGCTATTTGCACTGTGTATGGCAATGGTAGCACAATAGTGACTCTTCTTATCAGAAAACAACTCTTGCTCGTAGGACCAGAAGCTGCATGTGCTTCAACTCCATTTAGGACTGGGAAACAAAGGCTAGCTCGCCTTACAACAAACACACTCTGCTTTTGATAAAAGAGCACTCTTCTACTCTACTGTTTTTCCTATAGAGCCAGAAGAGTGAGCTTGCTCAGAACAATAGAACTGTGCTTCTTACACACACAGGCCATATCTAGTTCAACTCTGCTTAGGAAAATGACAAGAACAGTAGCGCCTCTTCAGTCCAGTACACTGTACTTGCTGGGAACAGACGCGAGTGCTATTTGCATTGTGTATGGCAAAGGGAGCGCAATAGTGACTTTCCTTACCAGAAAACATACCTTGCTTGTAGGACCAAAAACTGCATGTGATTCAAATCCATTTAGGACTGGGAAACAAACGCTCGCTCTCCTTACAAGAAACACACTCTGCTTTTGAGAAAAGAGCACTCTTCTACTCTACTGTGTTTCCTATAGGGCCAGAACAGTAGGCTTGCTCAGAACAAAAGAATTGTGCTTCCTACACACACGGGCTATATCTAGTTCAACTCTGCTTAGGAAACTGACAAGAGCAGTAGTTCCTCTTCAGTCCATTACACTGTACATGCTGGGAACAGACGCCAGTGCTATTTGCCCTGTGTATGACAAATGGAGCTCAATAATGACTCTTCTTACCAGAAAACAACTCTTGCTCCTATGATCAGAAACTGCATTTGATTCAACTCCTTTTAGGACTGGGAAACAAACGCTAGCTTGCCTTACAAGAAACACACTCTGCTGTTGAGAAAAGAGCACTCTTCTACTCTGCTGTGTTTCCTATAGGGCCAGAACAGTGAGCTTGCTCAGAACAAAAGAACTGTGCTTCCTACACACACACGCTATATCTAGTTCAACTCTGCTTAGGAAAGTGTCAAGAACAGTAGATCCTCTTCAGTCCAATACACTGTACTTGCTGGGAGCATACGCGAGTGCTATTTGCACTGTGTATGGCAAAGGGAGCACAATAGTGACTTTCCTTACCAGAAAACATCCCTTGCTCGTATGACCAAAAACTGCATGGGATTCAACTCCATTTAGGACTGGAAAACAAACGATAGCTCACCTTACAAGAAACACACTCTGCTTTAGAGAAAAGAGCACTCTTCTACTCTACTGTGATTCCTATAAGGCCAGGACAGTGAGCTTTCTCAGAACAAAAGAACTGTGCTTCCTACACACATGGGCAATATCTAGTTCAACTCTGCTTAGAAAACTGACAAGAACAGTAGTTCCTCTTCAGTCCAATACACTGTACTTGCTGGGAACAGACGAGAGTGCTATTTGCACTGTGTAAGGCAAAGGGAGCACAATAGTGACTTTCCTTACCAGAAAACATCCCTTGCTCATAGGACCAAAAACTGCATGTGATTAAACTCCATGTAGGACTGGGAAACAAACGCTAGCTCACCTTCCAAGAAACACACTCTGCTTTAGAGAAAAGAGCACTCTTCTACTCTACTGTGTTTCCTATAGGGCCAGAACAGTGAGCTTGCTCAGAAGAAAAGAACTGTGCATCCTACACAAACGGGTCATATCTAGTTAAACTCTGCTTAGGAAACTGACAAGAACAGTAGCTCCTCTTCAGTTCAATACACTGTACTTGCAGGTAGCAGACGCGAGTCCTATTTGCACTGTGTATGGCAATGGAAGGGCAATAGTGACTCCTCTTACCAGAAAACAACTCTTACTTATAGGACCAGAAACTGCATGTGATTAAACTCCATTTAGGACTTGGAAACAAACGCTAGTTCGCCTTAGAAGAAACACACTCTGCTTTGGAGAAAAGAGCACTCTTGTACTCTACTGTGTTTCCTATAAGGCCAGAACAGTGAGCTTTCTCAGAACAAAAGAATTGTGCTTCCTACACACAGTCCATATCTAGTTCAACTCTGCTTAGGAAACTGACAAGAACAGTAGATCCGCTTCAGTCCAATACACTGTACATGCTGGGAAAGACGCCAGTGCTATTTGCCCTGTGTATGACAATTGGAGCGCAATAGTGACTCTTCTTACCATAAAACAACTCTTGCTCCTAGGACCAGAAACTGCATGTGATTGAACTCCATTTAGGACTGGGCAACAAACGCTAGCTCGCCTTACAAGAAACACATTCTGCTTTTGAGAAAAGAGCACTCTTCTACCCTACTGTGTTTCCTATAGGGCCAGAAGAGTGAGCTTGCTCAGAACAAAAGAAGTGTACTTTCTACACACACGGGCCATATCTATTTCAAGTTTGCTTAGGAAACTGACAAGAACAGTAGCTCCTATTCAGTCCAATACACTGTACTTGCTGGGAACAGACGCGAGTGCTATTTGCACTGTTTAAGGCAAAGGGAACACAATAGTGACTTTCCTTACCAGAAAACATGCCTTGCTCATAGGACCAAAAACTGCATGTGATTCAACTCCATTTAGTACTGGAAAACAAACGATAGCTCACCTTACAAGAAACACACTCTGCTTTAGAGAAAAGAGCACTCTTCTACTCTACTGTGTTTCCTATAAGGCCAGAACAGTGAGCTTGCTCAGAACAAAAGAACTGTGCTTCCTACACACTCGGGCTATATCTAGTTCAACTCTGCTTAGGAAACTGACAAGAACAGTAGCTCCTCTTCTGTCCAATACACTGTACTTGCTGGGAACAGACGAGAGTGCTATTTGCACTGTGTATGGCAATGGTAGCACAATAGTGACTTTCCTTACCAGAAAACATCCCTTGCTCGTAGGACCAAATACTGCATGTGATTCAACTCCATTTAGGACTGGGAAACAAACGCTAGCTCGCCTTACAAGAAACACACTCTGCTTTTGAGAAAAGAGCACTCTTCTACTCTACTGTGTTTCCTATGGTGTCCGAACAGTGAGCTTGCTCAGAACAAAAGAACTGTGCTTCCTACACACACGGCCCATATCTAGTTCAACTCTGCTTAGGAAACTGACAAGAACAGTAGCTCCTATTCTGTCCAATACATTGTACTTGCAAAGATCTGTAGCGAGTGTTGTTTGAACTGTGTATGGCAATGGGAGCTCAATAGTGACTCTTTGCACCAGAAAACAACTCTTGCACATAGGACCAGAAACTGCATGTAATTCAACTCCATTTAGGACTGGGAAACAAACGCTAGCTCAACTTACAAGAAACACACTCTGCTTTGAGAAAAGAGCACTCTTCTACTCTTCTGTGTTTCCTATAGTGCCAGAACAGTGAGCTTGCTCAGAACAAATGAACTGTGCTTCCTACACACATGGGCCATATCTAGTTCAACTCTGCTTAGGAAACTGACAAGAACAGTAGCTCCTCTTCAGTCCAATACACTGTATTTGCTGGGAACACACGTGAGTGCTATTTGCACTGTTTATGGCAAAGGGAGCACAATAGTGACTTTCCTTACCAGAAAACATCCCTTGCTCGTAGGACCAAAAACTGCTTGTGATTCAACTCCATTTAGGACTGGGAAACAAACGCTAGCTCGCCTTACAAGAAACACACTCTGCTTTTGAGAAAAGAGCACTCTTCTACTCTACTGTGTTTCCTATAGAGCCAGAACAGTGAGCTTGCTCAGAACAAAAGAACTGTGCTTCCTACACACACGGCCCATATCTAGTTCAACTCTGCTTAGGAAACTGACAAGAACAGTAGCTCCTATTCTGTCCAATACATTGTACTTGCAAAGATCAGTAGCGAGTGTTGTTTGAACTGTGTATGGCAATGGGAGCGCAATAGTGACTCTTTGCACCAGAAAACAACTCTTGCACATAGGACCAGAAACTGCATGTAATTCAACTCCATTTAGGACTGGGAAACAAACACTAGCTCAACTTACAAGAAACACACTCTGCTTTGAGAAAAGAGCACTCTTCTACTCTTCTGTGTTTCCTATAGTGCCAGAACAGTGAGCTTGCTCAGAACAAATGAACTGTGCTTCCTACACACATGGCCCATATCTAGTTCAACTCTGCTTAGGAAACTGACAAGAACAGTAGCTCCTCTTCAGTCCAATACACTGTATTTGCTGGGAACACACGTGAGTGCTATTTGCACTGTTTATGGCAAAGGGAGCACAATAGTGACTTTCCTTACCAGAAAACATCCCTTGCTCGTAGGACCAAAAACTGCTTGTGATTCAACTCCATTTAGGACTGGGAAACAAACGCTAGCTCGCCTTACAAGAAACACACTCTGCTTTTGAGAAAAGAGCACTCTTCTACTCTACTGTGTTTCCTATAGAGCCAGAACAGTGAGCTTGCTCAGAACAAAAGAACTGTGCTTTCTACACACACACGGTATATCTAGTTCAACTCTGCTTAGGAAACTGACAAGAACAGTAGATCCTCTTCAGTCCAATACACTGTACTTGCTGGGAGCAGACGCGAGTGCTATTTGCACTGTGTATGGCAATGGGAGCGCAATAGTGACTTTCCTTACCAGAAAACATCCCTTGCTCGTAGGAACACAAACTGCATGGGATTCAACTCCATTTAGGACTGGGAAACAAACGATAGTTCACCTTACAAGAAACACACTCTGCTTTAGAGAAAGGAGCACTCTTCTACTCTACTGTGATTCCTATAAGGCCAGGACAGTGAGCTTGCTCAGAACAAAAGAACTGTGCTTCCTACACACACGGGCAATATCTAGTTCAACTCTGCTTAGGAAACTGACAAGAACAGTAGCTCCTCTTCAGTCCAATACACTGTACTTGCTGGGAACAGACGCGAGTGCTATTGGCACTGTTTAAGGCAAAGGGAACCCAATAGTGATTTTCCTTACCAGAAAAAATCCCTTGCTCGTAGGACCAAAAACTGCATGTGATTCAACTCCATTTAGGACTGGGAAACAAACGATAGCTCACCTTACAAGAAACACACTCTGCTTTAGAGAAAAGAGCACTCTTCTACTCTACTGTGTTTCCTATAAGGCCAGAACAGTGAGCTTGCTCAGAACAAAAGAACTGTGCTTCCTACACACTCGGGCTATATCTAGTTCAACTCTGCTTAGGAAACTGACAAGAGCAGTAGTTCCTCTTCAGTCCATTACACTGTACATGCTGGGAACAGACGCCAGTGCTATTTGCCCTGTGTATGAAAAATGGAGCTCAATAATGACTCTTCTTACCAGAAAACAACTCTTGCTCCTATGATCAGAAACTGCATTTGATTCAACTCCTTTTAGGACTGGGAAACAAACGCTAGCTTGCCTTACAAGAAACACACTCTGCTTTTGAGAAAAGAGCACTCTTCTACTCTGCTGTGTTTCCTATAGGGCCAGAACAGTGAGCTTGCTCAGAACAAAAGAATTGTGCTTCCTACACACACACGCTATATCTAGTTCAACTCTGCTTAGGAAAGTGTCAAGAACAGTAGATCCTCTTCAGTCCAATACACTGTACTTGCTGGGAGCATACGCGAGTGCTATTTGCACTGTGTATGGCAAAGGGAGCACAATAGTGACTTTCCTTACCAGAAAACATCCCTTGCTCGTATGACCAAAAACTGCATGGGATTCAACTCCATTTAGGACTGGAAAACAAACGATAGCTCACCTTACAAGAAACACACTCTGCTTTAGAGAAAAGAGCACTCTTCTACTCTACTGTGATTCCTATAAGGCCAGGACAGTGAGCTTTCTCAGAACAAAAGAACTGTGCTTCCTACACACATGGGCAATATCTAGTTCAACTCTGCTTAGAAAACTGACAAGAACAGTAGTTCCTCTTCAGTCCAATACACTGTACTTGCTGGGAACAGACGAGAGTGCTATTTGCACTGTGTAAGGCAAAGGGAGCACAATAGTGACTTTCCTTACCAGAAAACATCCCTTGCTCATAGGACCAAAAACTGCATGTGATTAAACTCCATGTAGGACTGGGAAACAAACGCTAGCTCACCTTCCAAGAAACACACTCTGCTTTAGAGAAAAGAGCACTCTTCTACTCTACTGTGTTTCCTATAGGGCCAGAACAGTGAGCTTGCTCAGAAGAAAAGAACTGTGCATCCTACACAAACGGGTCATATCTAGTTAAACTCTGCTTAGGAAACTGACAAGAACAGTAGCTCCTCTTCAGTTCAATACACTGTACTTGCAGGTAGCAGACGCGAGTCCTATTTGCACTGTGTATGGCAATGGGAGGGCAATAGTGACTCCTCTTACCAGAAAACAACTCTTACTTATAGGACCAGAAACTGCATGTGACTAAACTCCATTTAGGACTTGGAAACAAACGCTAGTTCGCCTTAGAAGAAACACACTCTGCTTTGGAGAAAAGAGCACTCTTGTACTCTACTGTGTTTCCTATAAGGCCAGAACAGTGAGCTTGCTCAGAACAAAAGAATTGTGCTTCCTACACACAGTCCATATCTAGTTCAACTCTGCTTAGGAAACTGACAAGAACAGTAGATCCGCTTCAGTCCAATACACTGTACATGCTGGGAAAGACGCCAGTGCTATTTGCCCTGTGTATGACAATTGGAGCGCAATAGTGACTCTTCTTACCATAAAACAACTCTTGCTCCTAGGACCAGAAACTGCATGTGATTGAACTCCATTTAGGACTGGGAAACAAACGCTAGCTCGCCTTACAAGAAACACATTCTGCTTTTGAGAAAAGAGCACTCTTCTACGATACTGTGTTTCCTATAGGGCCAGAAGAGTGAGCTTGCTCAGAACAAAAGAAGTGTACTTTCTATACACACGGGCCATATCTATTTCAAGTTTGCTTAGGAAACTGACAAGAACAGTAGCTCCTATTCAGTCCAATACACTGTACTTGCTGGGAACAGACGCGAGTGCTATTTGCACTGTTTAAGGCAAAGGGAACACAATAGTGACTTTCCTTACCAGAAAACATGCCTTGCTCATAGGACCAAAAACTGCATGTGATTCAACTCCATTTAGTACTGGAAAACAAACGATAGCTCACCTTACAAGAAACACACTCTGCTTTAGAGAAAAGAGCACTCTTCTACTCTACTGTGTTTCCTATAAGGCCAGAACAGTGAGCTTGCTCAGAACAAAAGAACTGTGCTTCCTACACACTCGGGCTATATCTAGTTCAACTCTGCTTAGGAAACTGACAAGAACAGTAGCTCCTCTTCTGTCCAATACACTGTACTTGCTGGGAACAGACGAGAGTGCTATTTGCACTGTGTATGGCAATGGTAGCACAATAGTGACTTTCCTTACCAGAAAACATCCCTTGCTCGTAGGACCAAATACTGCATGTGATTCAACTCCATTTAGGACTGGGAAACAAACGCTAGCTCGCCTTACAAGAAACACACTCTGCTTTTGAGAAAAGAGCACTCTTCTACTCTACTGTGTTTCCTATGGTGTCCGAACAGTGAGCTTGCTCAGAACAAAAGAAATGTGCTTCCTACACACACGGCCCATATCTAGTTCAACTCTGCTTAGGAAACTGACAAGAACAGTAGCTCCTATTCTGTCCAATACATTGTACTTGCAAAGATCTGTAGCGAGTGTTGTTTGAACTGTGTATGGCAATGGGAGCTCAATAGTGACTCTTTGCACCAGAAAACAACTCTTGCACATAGGACCAGAAACTGCATGTAATTCAACTCCATTTAGGACTGGGAAACAAACGCTAGCTCAACTTACAAGAAACACACTCTGCTTTGAGAAAAGAGCACTCTTCTACTCTTCTGTGTTTCCTATAGTGCCAGAACAGTGAGCTTGCTCAGAACAAATGAACTGTGCTTCCTACACACATGGGCCATATCTAGTTCAACTCTGCTTAGGAAACTGACAAGAACAGTAGCTCCTCTTCAGTCCAATACACTGTATTTGCTGGGAACACACGTGAGTGCTATTTGCACTGTTTATGGCAAAGGGAGCACAATAGTGACTTTCCTTACCAGAAAACATCCCTTGCTCGTAGGACCAAAAACTGCTTGTGATTCAACTCCATTTAGGACTGGGAAACAAACGCTAGCTCGCCTTACAAGAAACACACTCTGCTTTTGAGAAAAGAGCACTCTTCTACTCTACTGTGTTTCCTATAGAGCCAGAACAGTGAGCTTGCTCAGAACAAAAGAACTGTGCTTTCTACACACACACGCTATATCTAGTTCAACTCTGCTTAGGAAACTGACAAGAACAGTAGATCCTCTTCAGACCAATACACTGTACTTGCTGGGAGCAGACGCGAGTGCTATTTGCACTGTGTATGGCAATGGGAGCGCAATAGTGACTTTCCTTACCAGAAAACATCCCTTGCTCGTAGGACCACAAACTGCATGGGATTCAACTCCATTTAGGACTGGGAAACAAACGATAGTTCACCTTACAAGAAACACACTCTGCTTTAGAGAAAGGAGCACTCTTCTACTCTACTGTGATTCCTATAAGGCCAGGACAGTGAGCTTGCTCAGAACAAAAGAACTGTGCTTCCTACACACACGGGCAATATCTAGTTCAACTCTGCTTAGGAAACTGACAAGAACAGTAGCTCCTCTTCAGTCCAATACACTGTACTTGCTGGGAACAGACGCGAGTGCTATTGGCACTGTTTAAGGCAAAGGGAACCCAATAGTGATTTTCCTTACCAGAAAAAATCCCTTGCTCGTAGGACCAAAAACTGCATGTGATTCAACTCCATTTAGGACTGGGAAACAAACGATAGCTCACCTTACAAGAAACACACTCTGCTTTAGAGAAAAGAGCACTCTTCTACTCTACTGTGTTTCCTATAAGGCCAGAACAGTGAGCTTGCTCAGAACAAAAGAACTGTGCTTCCTACACACTCGGGCTATATCTAGTTCAACTCTGCTTAGGAAACTGACAAGAACAGTAGCTCCTCTTCTGTCCAATACACTGTACTTGCTGGGAACAGACGAGAGTGCTATTTGCACTGTGTATGGCAATGGTAGCATATTAGTGACTTTCCTTACCAGAAAACATCCCTTGCTCGTAGGACCAAAAAGTGCATGTGATTCAACTGCATTTAGGACTGGGAAACAAACGCTAGTTTTCCTTACAACAAAAACACTCTGCCTTTGAGAAAAGAGCACTCTTCTACTCTACTGTGTTTCCTATAGGGCCAGAACAGTGAGCTTGCTCAGAAGAAAAGAACTGTGCATCCTACACAAACGGGCCATATCTAGTTCAACTCTGCTTAGGAAACTGACAAGAACAGTAGCTCCTCTTAAGTCCAATACACTGTACTTGCAGGTAGCAGACGCGAGTCCTATTTGCACTGTGTATGCAATGGGAGCGAAATAGTGACTCCTCTTACCAGAAAACAACTCTTACTTATAGGACCAGAAACTGCATGTGATTAAACTTCATTTAGGACTTCGAAACAAACGCTAGTTCGCCTTAGAAGAAACACACTCTGCTTTGGAGAAAGAGCACTCTTCTACTCTACTGTGTTTCCTATAGGGCCAGAACTGTGAGCTTGCTCAGAACAAAAGAACTGTGCTTCCTACACACACGGGCCATATCTGTTTCAAGTTTGCTTAGGAAACTGACAAGAACAGTAGATCCTCTTCAGTCCAATACACTGTACATGCTGGGAACAGACGCCAGTGCTATTTGCCCTGGGTATGAAAATTGGAGCGCAATAGTGACTCTTCTTACCATAAAACAACTCTTGCTCCTAGGACCAGAAACTGCATGTGATTGAACTCCATTTAGGACTGGAAAACAAATGCTAGCTCACCTTACAAGAAACACACTCTGCTTTTGAGAAGAGAGCACTCTTCTACTCTTCTCTGTTTCCTATGGTGTCCGAACAGTGAGCTTGCTCAGAACAAAAGAACTGTGCTTCCTACACACACGGGCCATATCTATTTAAAGTTTGCTTAGGAAACTGACAAGAACAGTAGCTCCACCTCAGTCCAATACACTGTACATGCTGGGAACAGACGCCAGTGCTATTTGCCCTGTGTATGAAAATTGGAGCGCAATAGTGACTCTTCTTACCATAAAACCACTCTTGCTCCTAGGACCAGAAACTGCATGTGATTGAACTCCATTTAGGACTGGGAAACAAACGCTAGCTCGCCTTACAAGAAACACATTCTGCTTTTGAGAAAAGAGCACTCTTCTACTCTACTGTGTTTCCTATAGGGCCAGAAGATTGAGCTTGCTCAGAACAAAAGGAGTGTACTTCGTACACACACTGGCCATATCTATTTCAATTTGCTTAGGAAACTGACAAGAACAGTAGATCCTCTTCAGTCCAATACACTGTACGTCCTGGGAACAGACGCGGGTTCTATTTGCCCTGTGTATGGCAATGGGAGCACAATAGTGACTCTTCTTACCAGAAAAAAACTCTTGCTTGTAGGACCAAAAACTGCATGTAATTCAACTTCATTTACGACTGGGAAACAAACGCTAGCTCACCTTACAAGAAACACACTCTGCTTTTGAGAAAAGAGCACTCTTCTACTCTTCTGTGTTTCCTATGGGGTCCGAACAGTGAGCTTGCTCAGGACAAAAGAACTGTGCTTCCTACACACACGGGCTATATCTAGTTCAACTCTGCTTGGGAAACTGACAAGAACTGTAGCTCTCCTTCAGTCCAATACACTGTACTTGCTGGGAACAGACGCGAGTGCTATTTGCACTCTTTAAGGCAAAGGGAACACAATAGTGACTTTCCTTACCAGAAAACATCCCTTGCTCGTAGGACCAAAAATTGCATGTGATTCAACTCAATTTAGGACTGGGAAACAAACGATAGCTCACCTTACAAGAAACACACTCTGCTTTAGAGAAAAGAGCACTCTTCTACTCTACTGTGTTTCCTATAAGGCCAGAACAGTGAGCTTGCTCAGAACAAAGAATTGTGCTTCCTACACACTCGGGCTATATCTAGTTCAACTCTGCTTAGGAAACTGACAAGAACAGTAGATCCTCTTCAGTCCAATACACTGTACATCCTGGGAACAGACGCCAGTGCTATTTACCCTGTGTATGACAATGGGAGCACATTAGTGTCTCTTCTTACCAGAAAACAACTCTTGCTCCTAGGATCAGAAACTGCATGGGATTCAACTCCATTTAGGACTGGGAAAGAAACGCTAGCTCGCCTTACAAGAAACACACTCTGCTTTAGGGAAAAGAGCACTATTCTACTCTACTGTGTTTCCTATGGGTTCCAAACAGAAGCTTGCTCAGAACAAAAGAACTGTGCCTCCTACACACACGGACCATATCTAGTTCAACTCTGCTTAGGAAACTGACAAGAACAGTAGCTCCTATTCAGTCCAATACACTGGACTTGCTGGGAAAAGACGCGAGTGCTATTTGCCTTGTATAGGGCAATGGGAGCACAATAGTGACTTTCCTTACCAGAAACAACTCTTGTTCGTAGGACCAGAAACTGCATGTGATTCAACTCCACTTATGACTAGGAAACAAACGCTAGCTCGCCTTACAAAAACACACTCTGCTTTATAGAAAAGAGCACTCTTCTACTCTACTGTGTTTCCTATGGTGTCCGAACAGTGAGCTTTCTCGGAACAAAAGAACTGTGCTTCCTACACACACGGCCCATATCTAGTTCAACTCTGCTTAGGAAACTGACAAGAACAGTAGCTCCTCTTCTGTCCAATACACTGTACTTGCAAGGAACAGTAACGAGTGTTGTTTGCAATGTGTATGGCAATGGGAGCGCAATAGTGACTCTTCTTACCAGAAAACATCTCTTGCTCATAGGACCAGAAACTGCATGTGATTCAACTCCATTTAGAACTGGGAAAAAAAAGCTAGCTCGCCTTAAAAGAAACACACTCTGCTTTTGAGAAAAGAGCACTGTTCTACTCTACTGTGTTTCCTATGGGTCTGAACAGTGAGCTTGCTCAGAACAAAAGAACTGTGCTTCCTACACACGGGCCATATCTAGTTCAATTCCTCTTAGGAAACTGACAAGAACAGTAGCTCCTATTCTGTCCAATACACTGTACTTGCAAAGATCAGTAGCCAGTGTTGTTTGCACTGTGTATGGCAATGGGAGTGCAATAGTGACTCTTTGACCAGAAAACAACTCTTGCTCATAGGACCAGAAACTGCATGTAATTCAACTCTATTTAGGAATGGGAAACAAACGCTAGCTCACCTTACAAGAAACACACTCTGCTTTTGAGCAAAGAGCACTCTTCTACTCTTCTGTGTTTCCTATAGGGCCAGAACAGTGAGCTTGCTCAGAACAAAAGAACTGTGCTTCCTACACACATGGGCCATATCTAGTTCAACTCTGCTTAGGAAACTGACAAAAACAGTAGATCCTCTTCAGTCCAATACACTGTACTTGCTGGGAGCAGACGCGAGTGTATTTGCACTGTGTATGGCAATGGGAGCATAATAGTGACTCTTCTTACAAGAAAACAACTCTTGCTTGTAGGACCAGAAACTGCATGGAATTCAACTCCATTTATGACTGGGAAACAAACGCTAGCTCACCTTACAAGAAACACACTCTGCTTTTGAGAAAAGAGCACTCTTCTACACTTCTGTGTTTCCTATGGGGTCCGAACAGTGAGCTTGCTCAGAACAAAAGAACTGTGCTTCCTACACACACGGGCCATATCTAGTTCAACTTTGCTTAGGAAACTGACAAGAACAGTAGCTCCTCTTCAGTCCAATACACTGTACTTGCTGGGAACAGACGCGAGTGCTATTTGCACTGTTTAAGGCAAAGGGAACCCAATAGTGACTTTCCTTACCAGAAAACATCCCTTGCTCATAGGACCAAAAACTGCATGTGATTCAACTCCATTTAGGACTAGGAAACAAACGATAGCTCACCTTACAAGAAACACACTCTGCTTTAGAGAAAAGAGCACTCTTCTACTCTACTGTGTTTCCTATAAGGCCAGAACAGTGAGCTTGCTCAGAACAAAAGAACTGTGCTTCCTACACACTCGGGCTATATCTAGTTCAACTCTGCTTAGGAAACTGACAAGAACAGTAGCTCCTCTTCAGTCCAATACACTGTACTTGCTGGGTACAGACGCCAGTGCTATTTGCACTGTGTATGGCAATGGTAGCACAATAGTGACTTTCCTTACCAGAAAAGATCCCTTGCTCGTGGACCAAAAAGTGCATGTGATTCAACTCCATTTAGGACTGGGAAACAAACGCTAGCTCGCCTTACAAGAAACACACTCTGCTTTTGAGAAAAGAGCACTCTTCTACTCTACTGTGTTTCCTATAGGGACAGAACAGTGAGCTTGCTCAGAACAAAAGAACTGTGCTTCCTACACACACACGCTATATCTAGTTCAACTCTGCTTAGGAAACTGACAAGAACAGTAGCTCCTCTTCAGTCCAATACACTGTAATTGCTGGGAGCAGACGCGAGTGTATTTGCACTGTGTATGGCAATGGGAGCGCAATAGTGACTCTTCTTACCAGAAATCAACTCTTGCTCCTAGGACCAGAAACTGCATGTGATTGAACTCCATTTAGGACTGGGAAACAAACGCTACCTCGCCTTACAAGAAACACATTCTGCTTTTGAGAAAAGAGCACTCTTCTACTCTACTGTTTTTCCTATAAGGCCAGAACAGTGAGCTTGCTCAGAACAAAAGAACTGTGCTTCCTACACACTCGGGCTATATCTAGATCAACTCTGCTTAGGAAACTGACAAGAACAGTAGCTCCTCTTCTGTCCAATACACTGTACTTGCAGGGAACAGACGCCAGTGCTATTTGCACTGTGTATGGCAATGGGAGCGCAATAGTGACTCTTCTTACCAGAAAACAACTCTTGCTCCTAGGAACAGAAACTGCATGTGATTCAAATCCATTTATGACTGGGAAACAAATGCTACCTCGCCTTACAAGATACACACTCTGCTTTTCAGAAAAAAACACTCTGCTACT
The DNA here is from genome assembly GCF_949786415.1 of Peromyscus eremicus. Lineage (NCBI taxonomy): Eukaryota > Metazoa > Chordata > Mammalia > Rodentia > Cricetidae > Peromyscus > Peromyscus eremicus. The sequence goes on along the minus strand of NW_026734319.1, from coordinate 471,779 downwards.
CTACTATGTTTCCTATAGGGCCAGAACAGTGAGCTTACTCAGAACAAACGAAGTGTACTTCCTACACACACGGGCCATATCTAGTTCAACTCTGCTTAGGAAACACAGAAGAACAGTAGATCCTCTTCAGTCCAATACACTGTACATGCTGGGAACACACGCCAGTGCTATTTACCCTGTGTATGACAATGGGAGCACAATAGTGACTCTTCTTACCAGAAAACAACTCTTGCTCCTAGGATCAGAAACTGCATGGGATTCAACTCCATTTAGGACTGGGAAAGAAACGCTAGCTCGCCTTACAAGAAACACACTCTGCTTTTGAGAAAAGAGCACTCTTCTATTCTACTGTGTTTCCTATGGTGTCCGAACAGTGAGCTTGCTCAGAACAAAAGAACTGTGCTTCCTACACACACGTCCCATATCTAGTTCAACTCTTCTTAGGATACTGACAAGAACAGTAGCTCCTCTTCTGTCCAATACACTGTACTTGCAAGGAACAGTGGCGAGTGTTGTTTGCACTGTGTATGGCAATGGGAGCGCAATAGTGACTCTTCTTACCAGAAAACAACTCTTGCTCATAGGACCAGAAACTGCATGTGATTCAACTCCATTTAGGACTGGGAAACAAACGCTAGCTCACCTTACAAGAAACACACTCTGCTTTTGAGAAAAGAGCACTCTTCTACTCTACTGTGTTTCCTATAGGGCCAGAACAGTGAGCTTGCTCAGAACAAAAGAACTGTGCTTCCTACACACACACTATATCTAGTTCAACTCTGCTTAGGAAACTGACAAGAGCAGTAGATCCTCTTCAATCCAATACACTGTACTTGCTGGGAGCAGACGCGAGTGCTATTTGCACTGTGTATGGCAAAGGGAGCACAATAATGACTTTCTTTACCAGAAAACATCCCTTGCTCGTAGGACCTAAAATTGCATGGGATTCAACTCCATTTTGGACTGGGAAACAAACGATAGCTCACCTTACAAGAAACACACTCTGCTTTAGAGAAAAGAGCACTCTTCTACTCTACTGTGATTCCTGTAAGGCCAGAACAGTGAGCTTGCTCAGAACCAAAGAACTGTGCGTCCTAAACACACACGCTATATCTAGTTAAACTCTGCTTAGGAAACTGACAAGAACAGTAGATCCTCTTCAGTCCAATACACTGTACTTGCTGGGTCAGACACGAGTGCTATTTGCACTGTGTATGGCAATGGGAGCACAATAGTGACTTTCCTTACCAGAAAACATCCCTTGCTCGTAGGACCTAAAACTGCATGGGATTCAACTCCATTTAGGACTGGGAAACAAACGATAGCTCACCTTACAAGAAACACACTCTGCTTTTGAGAAAAGAGCACTATTCTACTCTACTGTGTTTCCTATAGGGCCAGAACTGTGAGCTTGCTGAGAACAAAAGAACTGTGCTTCCTACACACACGGGCCATATCTAGTTCAACTCTGCTTAGGAAACTGACAAGAACAGTAGATCTTCCTCAGTCCACTACACTGTACATGCTGGGAACAGACGCCAGTGCTATTTGCCCTGTGTATGACAATTGGAGCGCAATAGTGACTCTTCTTACCATAAAACAACTCTTGCTCCTAGGACCAGAAACTGCATGTGATTGAACTCCATTTAGGACTGGGAAACAAACGCTAGCTCGCCTTACAAGAAACACACTCTGCTTTTGAGAAAAGAGCACTCTTCTACTCTACTGTGTTTCCTATGGTGTCCGAACAGTGAGCTTGCTCAGAACAAAAGAAATGTGCTTCCTACACACACGGCCCATATCTAGTTCAACTCTGCTTAGGAAACTGACAAGAACAGTAGCTCCTATTCTGTCCAATACATTGTACTTGCAAAGATCTGTAGCGAGTGTTGTTTGAACTGTGTATGGCAATGGGAGCTCAATAGTGACTCTTTGCACCAGAAAACAACTCTTGCACATAGGACCAGAAACTGCATGTAATTCAACTCCATTTAGGACTGGGAAACAAACGCTAGCTCAACTTACAAGAAACACACTCTGCTTTGAGAAAAGAGCACTCTTCTACTCTTCTGTGTTTCCTATAGTGCCAGAACAGTGAGCTTGCTCAGAACAAATGAACTGTGCTTCCTACACACATGGGCCATATCTAGTTCAACTCTGCTTAGGAAACTGACAAGAACAGTAGCTCCTCTTCAGTCCAATACACTGTATTTGCTGGGAACACACGTGAGTGCTATTTGCACTGTTTATGGCAAAGGGAGCACAATAGTGACTTTCCTTACCAGAAAACATCCCTTGCTCGTAGGACCAAAAACTGCTTGTGATTCAACTCCATTTAGGACTGGGAAACAAACGCTAGCTCGCCTTACAAGAAACACACTCTGCTTTTGAGAAAAGAGCACTCTTCTACTCTACTGTGTTTCCTATAGAGCCAGAACAGTGAGCTTGCTCAGAACAAAAGAACTGTGCTTCCTACACACACGGCCCATATCTAGTTCAACTCTGCTTAGGAAACTGACAAGAACAGTAGCTCCTATTCTGTCCAATACATTGTACTTGCAAAGATCAGTAGCGAGTGTTGTTTGAACTGTGTATGGCAATGGGAGCGCAATAGTGACTCTTTGCACCAGAAAACAACTCTTGCACATAGGACCAGAAACTGCATGTAATTCAACTCCATTTAGGACTGGGAAACAAACACTAGCTCAACTTACAAGAAACACACTCTGCTTTGAGAAAAGAGCACTCTTCTACTCTTCTGTGTTTCCTATAGTGCCAGAACAGTGAGCTTGCTCAGAACAAATGAACTGTGCTTCCTACACACATGGCCCATATCTAGTTCAACTCTGCTTAGGAAACTGACAAGAACAGTAGCTCCTCTTCAGTCCAATACACTGTATTTGCTGGAAACACACGTGAGTGCTATTTGCACTGTTTATGGCAAAGGGAGCACAATAGTGACTTTCCTTACCAGAAAACATCCCTTGCTCGTAGGACCAAAAACTGCTTGTGATTCAACTCCATTTAGGACTGGGAAACAAACGCTAGCTCGCCTTACAAGAAACACACTCTGCTTTTGAGAAAAGAGCACTCTTCTACTCTACTGTGTTTCCTATAGAGCCAGAACAGTGAGCTTGCTCAGAACAAAAGAACTGTGCTTTCTACACACACACGGTATATCTAGTTCAACTCTGCTTAGGAAACTGACAAGAACAGTAGATCCTCTTCAGTCCAATACACTGTACTTGCTGGGAGCAGACGCGAGTGCTATTTGCACTGTGTATGGCAATGGGAGCGCAATAGTGACTTTCCTTACCAGAAAACATCCCTTGCTCGTAGGAACACAAACTGCATGGGATTCAACTCCATTTAGGACTGGGAAACAAACGATAGTTCACCTTACAAGAAACACACTCTGCTTTAGAGAAAGGAGCACTCTTCTACTCTACTGTGATTCCTATAAGGCCAGGACAGTGAGCTTGCTCAGAACAAAAGAACTGTGCTTCCTACACACACGGGCAATATCTAGTTCAACTCTGCTTAGGAAACTGACAAGAACAGTAGCTCCTCTTCAGTCCAATACACTGTACTTGCTGGGAACAGACGCGAGTGCTATTGGCACTGTTTAAGGCAAAGGGAACCCAATAGTGATTTTCCTTACCAGAAAAAATCCCTTGCTCGTAGGACCAAAAACTGCATGTGATTCAACTCCATTTAGGACTGGGAAACAAACGATAGCTCACCTTACAAGAAACACACTCTGCTTTAGAGAAAAGAGCACTCTTCTACTCTACTGTGTTTCCTATAAGGCCAGAACAGTGAGCTTGCTCAGAACAAAAGAACTGTGCTTCCTACACACTCGGGCTATATCTAGTTCAACTCTGCTTAGGAAACTGACAAGAGCAGTAGTTCCTCTTCAGTCCATTACACTGTACATGCTGGGAACAGACGCCAGTGCTATTTGCCCTGTGTATGAAAAATGGAGCTCAATAATGACTCTTCTTACCAGAAAACAACTCTTGCTCCTATGATCAGAAACTGCATTTGATTCAACTCCTTTTAGGACTGGGAAACAAACGCTAGCTTGCCTTACAAGAAACACACTCTGCTTTTGAGAAAAGAGCACTCTTCTACTCTGCTGTGTTTCCTATAGGGCCAGAACAGTGAGCTTGCTCAGAACAAAAGAACTGTGCTTCCTACACACACACGCTATATCTAGTTCAACTCTGCTTAGGAAAGTGTCAAGAACAGTAGATCCTCTTCAGTCCAATACACTGTACTTGCTGGGAGCATACGCGAGTGCTATTTGCACTGTGTATGGCAAAGGGAGCACAATAGTGACTTTCCTTACCAGAAAACATCCCTTGCTCGTATGACCAAAAACTGCATGGGATTCAACTCCATTTAGGACTGGAAAACAAACGATAGCTCACCTTACAAGAAACACACTCTGCTTTAGAGAAAAGAGCACTCTTCTACTCTACTGTGATTCCTATAAGGCCAGGACAGTGAGCTTTCTCAGAACAAAAGAACTGTGCTTCCTACACACATGGGCAATATCTAGTTCAACTCTGCTTAGAAAACTGACAAGAACAGTAGTTCCTCTTCAGTCCAATACACTGTACTTGCTGGGAACAGACGAGAGTGCTATTTGCACTGTGTAAGGCAAAGGGAGCACAATAGTGACTTTCCTTACCAGAAAACATCCCTTGCTCATAGGACCAAAAACTGCATGTGATTAAACTCCATGTAGGACTGGGAAACAAACGCTAGCTCACCTTCCAAGAAACACACTCTGCTTTAGAGAAAAGAGCACTCTTCTACTCTACTGTGTTTCCTATAGGGCCAGAACAGTGAGCTTGCTCAGAAGAAAAGAACTGTGCATCCTACACAAACGGGTCATATCTAGTTAAACTCTGCTTAGGAAACTGACAAGAACAGTAGCTCCTCTTCAGTTCAATACACTGTACTTGCAGGTAGCAGACGCGAGTCCTATTTGCACTGTGTATGGCAATGGGAGGGCAATAGTGACTCCTCTTACCAGAAAACAACTCTTACTTATAGGACCAGAAACTGCATGTGACTAAACTCCATTTAGGACTTGGAAACAAACGCTAGTTCGCCTTAGAAGAAACACACTCTGCTTTGGAGAAAAGAGCACTCTTGTACTCTACTGTGTTTCCTATAAGGCCAGAACAGTGAGCTTGCTCAGAACAAAAGAATTGTGCTTCCTACACACAGTCCATATCTAGTTCAACTCTGCTTAGGAAACTGACAAGAACAGTAGATCCGCTTCAGTCCAATACACTGTACATGCTGGGAAAGACGCCAGTGCTATTTGCCCTGTGTATGACAATTGGAGCGCAATAGTGACTCTTCTTACCATAAAACAACTCTTGCTCCTAGGACCAGAAACTGCATGTGATTGAACTCCATTTAGGACTGGGAAACAAACGCTAGCTCGCCTTACAAGAAACACATTCTGCTTTTGAGAAAAGAGCACTCTTCTACGATACTGTGTTTCCTATAGGGCCAGAAGAGTGAGCTTGCTCAGAACAAAAGAAGTGTACTTTCTACACACACGGGCCATATCTATTTCAAGTTTGCTTAGGAAACTGACAAGAACAGTAGCTCCTATTCAGTCCAATACACTGTACTTGCTGGGAACAGACGCGAGTGCTATTTGCACTGTTTAAGGCAAAGGGAACACAATAGTGACTTTCCTTACCAGAAAACATGCCTTGCTCATAGGACCAAAAACTGCATGTGATTCAACTCCATTTAGTACTGGAAAACAAACGATAGCTCACCTTACAAGAAACACACTCTGCTTTAGAGAAAAGAGCACTCTTCTACTCTACTGTGTTTCCTATAAGGCCAGAACAGTGAGCTTGCTCAGAACAAAAGAACTGTGCTTCCTACACACTCGGGCTATATCTAGTTCAACTCTGCTTAGGAAACTGACAAGAACAGTAGCTCCTCTTCTGTCCAATACACTGTACTTGCTGGGAACAGACGAGAGTGCTATTTGCACTGTGTATGGCAATGGTAGCACAATAGTGACTTTCCTTACCAGAAAACATCCCTTGCTCGTAGGACCAAATACTGCATGTGATTCAACTCCATTTAGGACTGGGAAACAAACGCTAGCTCGCCTTACAAGAAACACACTCTGCTTTTGAGAAAAGAGCACTCTTCTACTCTACTGTGTTTCCTATGGTGTCCGAACAGTGAGCTTGCTCAGAACAAAAGAAATGTGCTTCCTACACACACGGCCCATATCTAGTTCAACTCTGCTTAGGAAACTGACAAGAACAGTAGCTCCTATTCTGTCCAATACATTGTACTTGCAAAGATCTGTAGCGAGTGTTGTTTGAACTGTGTATGGCAATGGGAGCTCAATAGTGACTCTTTGCACCAGAAAACAACTCTTGCACATAGGACCAGAAACTGCATGTAATTCAACTCCATTTAGGACTGGGAAACAAACGCTAGCTCAACTTACAAGAAACACACTCTGCTTTGAGAAAAGAGCACTCTTCTACTCTTCTGTGTTTCCTATAGTGCCAGAACAGTGAGCTTGCTCAGAACAAATGAACTGTGCTTCCTACACACATGGGCCATATCTAGTTCAACTCTGCTTAGGAAACTGACAAGAACAGTAGCTCCTCTTCAGTCCAATACACTGTATTTGCTGGGAACACACGTGAGTGCTATTTGCACTGTTTATGGCAAAGGGAGCACAATAGTGACTTTCCTTACCAGAAAACATCCCTTGCTCGTAGGACCAAAAACTGCTTGTGATTCAACTCCATTTAGGACTGGGAAACAAACGCTAGCTCGCCTTACAAGAAACACACTCTGCTTTTGAGAAAAGAGCACTCTTCTACTCTACTGTGTTTCCTATAGAGCCAGAACAGTGAGCTTGCTCAGAACAAAGAACTGTGCTTCCTACACACACGGCCCATATCTAGTTCAACTCTGCTTAGGAAACTGACAAGAACAGTAGCTCCTATTCTGTCCAATACATTGTACTTGCAAAGATCAGTAGCGAGTGTTGTTTGAACTGTGTATGGCAATGGGAGCGCAATAGTGACTCTTTGCACCAGAAAACAACTCTTGCACATAGGACCAGAAACTGCATGTAATTCAACTCCATTTAGGACTGGGAAACAAACACTAGCTCAACTTACAAGAAACACACTCTGCTTTGAGAAAAGAGCACTCTTCTACTCTTCTGTGTTTCCTATAGTGCCAGAACAGTGAGCTTGCTCAGAACAAATGAACTGTGCTTCCTACACACATGGCCCATATCTAGTTCAACTCTGCTTAGGAAACTGACAAGAACAGTAGCTCCTCTTCAGTCCAATACACTGTATTTGCTGGGAACACACGTGAGTGCTATTTGCACTGTTTATGGCAAAGGGAGCACAATAGTGACTTTCCTTACCAGAAAACATCCCTTGCTCGTAGGACCAAAAACTGCTTGTGATTCAACTCCATTTAGGACTGGGAAACAAACGCTAGCTCGCCTTACAAGAAACACACTCTGCTTTTGAGAAAAGAGCACTCTTCTACTCTACTGTGTTTCCTATAGAGCCAGAACAGTGAGCTTGCTCAGAACAAAAGAACTGTGCTTTCTACACACACACGGTATATCTAGTTCAACTCTGCTTAGGAAACTGACAAGAACAGTAGATCCTCTTCAGTCCAATACACTGTACTTGCTGGGAGCAGACGCGAGTGCTATTTGCACTGTGTATGGCAATGGGAGCGCAATAGTGACTTTCCTTACCAGAAAACATCCCTTGCTCGTAGGAACACAAACTGCATGGGATTCAACTCCATTTAGGACTGGGAAACAAACGATAGTTCACCTTACAAGAAACACACTCTGCTTTAGAGAAAGGAGCACTCTTCTACTCTACTGTGATTCCTATAAGGCCAGGACAGTGAGCTTGCTCAGAACAAAAGAACTGTGCTTCCTACACACACGGGCAATATCTAGTTCAACTCTGCTTAGGAAACTGACAAGAACAGTAGCTCCTCTTCAGTCCAATACACTGTACTTGCTGGGAACAGACGCGAGTGCTATTGGCACTGTTTAAGGCAAAGGGAACCCAATAGTGATTTTCCTTACCAGAAAAAATCCCTTGCTCGTAGGACCAAAAACTGCATGTGATTCAACTCCATTTAGGACTGGGAAACAAACGATAGCTCACCTTACAAGAAACACACTCTGCTTTAGAGAAAAGAGCACTCTTCTACTCTACTGTGTTTCCTATAAGGCCAGAACAGTGAGCTTGCTCAGAACAAAAGAACTGTGCTTCCTACACACTCGGGCTATATCTAGTTCAACTCTGCTTAGGAAACTGACAAGAGCAGTAGTTCCTCTTCAGTCCATTACACTGTACATGCTGGGAACAGACGCCAGTGCTATTTGCCCTGTGTATGAAAAATGGAGCTCAATAATGACTCTTCTTACCAGAAAACAACTCTTGCTCCTATGATCAGAAACTGCATTTGATTCAACTCCTTTTAGGACTGGGAAACAAACGCTAGCTTGCCTTACAAGAAACACACTCTGCTTTTGAGAAAAGAGCACTCTTCTACTCTGCTGTGTTTCCTATAGGGCCAGAACAGTGAGCTTGCTCAGAACAAAAGAACTGTGCTTCCTACACACACACGCTATATCTAGTTCAACTCTGCTTAGGAAAGTGTCAAGAACAGTAGATCCTCTTCAGTCCAATACACTGTACTTGCTGGGAGCATACGCGAGTGCTATTTGCACTGTGTATGGCAAAGGGAGCACAATAGTGACTTTCCTTACCAGAAAACATCCCTTGCTCGTATGACCAAAAACTGCATGGGATTCAACTCCATTTAGGACTGGAAAACAAACGATAGCTCACCTTACAAGAAACACACTCTGCTTTAGAGAAAAGAGCACTCTTCTACTCTACTGTGATTCCTATAAGGCCAGGACAGTGAGCTTTCTCAGAACAAAAGAACTGTGCTTCCTACACACATGGGCAATATCTAGTTCAACTCTGCTTAGAAAACTGACAAGAACAGTAGTTCCTCTTCAGTCCAATACACTGTACTTGCTGGGAACAGACGAGAGTGCTATTTGCACTGTGTAAGGCAAAGGGAGCACAATAGTGACTTTCCTTACCAGAAAACATCCCTTGCTCATAGGACCAAAAACTGCATGTGATTAAACTCCATGTAGGACTGGGAAACAAACGCTAGCTCACCTTCCAAGAAACACACTCTGCTTTAGAGAAAAGAGCACTCTTCTACTCTACTGTGTTTCCTATAGGGCCAGAACAGTGAGCTTGCTCAGAAGAAAAGAACTGTGCATCCTACACAAACGGGTCATATCTAGTTAAACTCTGCTTAGGAAACTGACAAGAACAGTAGCTCCTCTTCAGTTCAATACACTGTACTTGCAGGTAGCAGACGCGAGTCCTATTTGCACTGTGTATGGCAATGGGAGGGCAATAGTGACTCCTCTTACCAGAAAACAACTCTTACTTATAGGACCAGAAACTGCATGTGACTAAACTCCATTTAGGACTTGGAAACAAACGCTAGTTCGCCTTAGAAGAAACACACTCTGCTTTGGAGAAAAGAGCACTCTTGTACTCTACTGTGTTTCCTATAAGGCCAGAACAGTGAGCTTGCTCAGAACAAAAGAATTGTGCTTCCTACACACAGTCCATATCTAGTTCAACTCTGCTTAGGAAACTGACAAGAACAGTAGATCCGCTTCAGTCCAATACACTGTACATGCTGGGAAAGACGCCAGTGCTATTTGCCCTGTGTATGACAATTGGAGCGCAATAGTGACTCTTCTTACCATAAAACAACTCTTGCTCCTAGGACCAGAAACTGCATGTGATTGAACTCCATTTAGGACTGGGAAACAAACGCTAGCTCGCCTTACAAGAAACACATTCTGCTTTTGAGAAAAGAGCACTCTTCTACGATACTGTGTTTCCTATAGGGCCAGAAGAGTGAGCTTGCTCAGAACAAAAGAAGTGTACTTTCTATACACACGGGCCATATCTATTTCAAGTTTGCTTAGGAAACTGACAAGAACAGTAGCTCCTATTCAGTCCAATACACTGTACTTGCTGGGAACAGACGCGAGTGCTATTTGCACTGTTTAAGGCAAAGGGAACACAATAGTGACTTTCCTTACCAGAAAACATGCCTTGCTCATAGGACCAAAAACTGCATGTGATTCAACTCCATTTAGTACTGGAAAACAAACGATAGCTCACCTTACAAGAAACACACTCTGCTTTAGAGAAAAGAGCACTCTTCTACTCTACTGTGTTTCCTATAAGGCCAGAACAGTGAGCTTGCTCAGAACAAAAGAACTGTGCTTCCTACACACTCGGGCTATATCTAGTTCAACTCTGCTTAGGAAACTGACAAGAACAGTAGCTCCTCTTCTGTCCAATACACTGTACTTGCTGGGAACAGACGAGAGTGCTATTTGCACTGTGTATGGCAATGGTAGCACAATAGTGACTTTCCTTACCAGAAAACATCCCTTGCTCGTAGGACCAAATACTGCATGTGATTCAACTCCATTTAGGACTGGGAAACAAACGCTAGCTCGCCTTACAAGAAACACACTCTGCTTTTGAGAAAAGAGCACTCTTCTACTCTACTGTGTTTCCTATGGTGTCCGAACAGTGAGCTTGCTCAGAACAAAAGAAATGTGCTTCCTACACACACGGCCCATATCTAGTTCAACTCTGCTTAGGAAACTGACAAGAACAGTAGCTCCTATTCTGTCCAATACATTGTACTTGCAAAGATCTGTAGCGAGTGTTGTTTGAACTGTGTATGGCAATGGGAGCTCAATAGTGACTCTTTGCACCAGAAAACAACTCTTGCACATAGGACCAGAAACTGCATGTAATTCAACTCCATTTAGGACTGGGAAACAAACGCTAGCTCAACTTACAAGAAACACACTCTGCTTTGAGAAAAGAGCACTCTTCTACTCTTCTGTGTTTCCTATAGTGCCAGAACAGTGAGCTTGCTCAGAACAAATGAACTGTGCTTCCTACACACATGGGCCATATCTAGTTCAACTCTGCTTAGGAAACTGACAAGAACAGTAGCTCCTCTTCAGTCCAATACACTGTATTTGCTGGGAACACACGTGAGTGCTATTTGCACTGTTTATGGCAAAGGGAGCACAATAGTGACTTTCCTTACCAGAAAACATCCCTTGCTCGTAGGACCAAAAACTGCTTGTGATTCAACTCCATTTAGGACTGGGAAACAAACGCTAGCTCGCCTTACAAGAAACACACTCTGCTTTTGAGAAAAGAGCACTCTTCTACTCTACTGTGTTTCCTATAGAGCCAGAACAGTGAGCTTGCTCAGAACAAAAGAACTGTGCTTTCTACACACACACGCTATATCTAGTTCAACTCTGCTTAGGAAACTGACAAGAACAGTAGATCCTCTTCAGACCAATACACTGTACTTGCTGGGAGCAGACGCGAGTGCTATTTGCACTGTGTATGGCAATGGGAGCGCAATAGTGACTTTCCTTACCAGAAAACATCCCTTGCTCGTAGGACCACAAACTGCATGGGATTCAACTCCATTTAGGACTGGGAAACAAACGATAGTTCACCTTACAAGAAACACACTCTGCTTTAGAGAAAGGAGCACTCTTCTACTCTACTGTGATTCCTATAAGGCCAGGACAGTGAGCTTGCTCAGAACAAAAGAACTGTGCTTCCTACACACACGGGCAATATCTAGTTCAACTCTGCTTAGGAAACTGACAAGAACAGTAGCTCCTCTTCAGTCCAATACACTGTACTTGCTGGGAACAGACGCGAGTGCTATTGGCACTGTTTAAGGCAAAGGGAACCCAATAGTGATTTTCCTTACCAGAAAAAATCCCTTGCTCGTAGGACCAAAAACTGCATGTGATTCAACTCCATTTAGGACTGGGAAACAAACGATAGCTCACCTTACAAGAAACACACTCTGCTTTAGAGAAAAGAGCACTCTTCTACTCTACTGTGTTTCCTATAAGGCCAGAACAGTGAGCTTGCTCAGAACAAAAGAACTGTGCTTCCTACACACTCGGGCTATATCTAGTTCAACTCTGCTTAGGAAACTGACAAGAACAGTAGCTCCTCTTCTGTCCAATACACTGTACTTGCTGGGAACAGACGAGAGTGCTATTTGCACTGTGTATGGCAATGGTAGCATATTAGTGACTTTCCTTACCAGAAAACATCCCTTGCTCGTAGGACCAAAAAGTGCATGTGATTCAACTGCATTTAGGACTGGGAAACAAACGCTAGTTTTCCTTACAACAAAAACACTCTGCCTTTGAGAAAAGAGCACTCTTCTACTCTACTGTGTTTCCTATAGGGCCAGAACAGTGAGCTTGCTCAGAAGAAAAGAACTGTGCATCCTACACAAACGGGCCATATCTAGTTCAACTCTGCTTAGGAAACTGACAAGAACAGTAGCTCCTCTTAAGTCCAATACACTGTACTTGCAGGTAGCAGACGCGAGTCCTATTTGCACTGTGTATGCAATGGGAGCGAAATAGTGACTCCTCTTACCAGAAAACAACTCTTACTTATAGGACCAGAAACTGCATGTGATTAAACTTCATTTAGGACTTCGAAACAAACGCTAGTTCGCCTTAGAAGAAACACACTCTGCTTTGGAGAAAGAGCACTCTTCTACTCTACTGTGTTTCCTATAGGGCCAGAACTGTGAGCTTGCTCAGAACAAAAGAACTGTGCTTCCTACACACACGGGCCATATCTGTTTCAAGTTTGCTTAGGAAACTGACAAGAACAGTAGATCCTCTTCAGTCCAATACACTGTACATGCTGGGAACAGACGCCAGTGCTATTTGCCCTGGGTATGAAAATTGGAGCGCAATAGTGACTCTTCTTACCATAAAACAACTCTTGCTCCTAGGACCAGAAACTGCATGTGATTGAACTCCATTTAGGACTGGAAAACAAATGCTAGCTCACCTTACAAGAAACACACTCTGCTTTTGAGAAGAGAGCACTCTTCTACTCTTCTCTGTTTCCTATGGTGTCCGAACAGTGAGCTTGCTCAGAACAAAAGAACTGTGCTTCCTACACACACGGGCCATATCTATTTAAAGTTTGCTTAGGAAACTGACAAGAACAGTAGCTCCACCTCAGTCCAATACACTGTACATGCTGGGAACAGACGCCAGTGCTATTTGCCCTGTGTATGAAAATTGGAGCGCAATAGTGACTCTTCTTACCATAAAACCACTCTTGCTCCTAGGACCAGAAACTGCATGTGATTGAACTCCATTTAGGACTGGGAAACAAACGCTAGCTCGCCTTACAAGAAACACATTCTGCTTTTGAGAAAAGAGCACTCTTCTACTCTACTGTGTTTCCTATAGGGCCAGAAGATTGAGCTTGCTCAGAACAAAAGGAGTGTACTTCGTACACACACTGGCCATATCTATTTCAATTTGCTTAGGAAACTGACAAGAACAGTAGATCCTCTTCAGTCCAATACACTGTACGTCCTGGGAACAGACGCGGGTTCTATTTGCCCTGTGTATGGCAATGGGAGCACAATAGTGACTCTTCTTACCAGAAAAAAACTCTTGCTTGTAGGACCAAAAACTGCATGTAATTCAACTTCATTTACGACTGGGAAACAAACGCTAGCTCACCTTACAAGAAACACACTCTGCTTTTGAGAAAAGAGCACTCTTCTACTCTTCTGTGTTTCCTATGGGGTCCGAACAGTGAGCTTGCTCAGGACAAAAGAACTGTGCTTCCTACACACACGGGCTATATCTAGTTCAACTCTGCTTGGGAAACTGACAAGAACTGTAGCTCTCCTTCAGTCCAATACACTGTACTTGCTGGGAACAGACGCGAGTGCTATTTGCACTCTTTAAGGCAAAGGGAACACAATAGTGACTTTCCTTACCAGAAAACATCCCTTGCTCGTAGGACCAAAAATTGCATGTGATTCAACTCAATTTAGGACTGGGAAACAAACGATAGCTCACCTTACAAGAAACACACTCTGCTTTAGAGAAAAGAGCACTCTTCTACTCTACTGTGTTTCCTATAAGGCCAGAACAGTGAGCTTGCTCAGAACAAAGAATTGTGCTTCCTACACACTCGGGCTATATCTAGTTCAACTCTGCTTAGGAAACTGACAAGAACAGTAGATCCTCTTCAGTCCAATACACTGTACATCCTGGGAACAGACGCCAGTGCTATTTACCCTGTGTATGACAATGGGAGCACATTAGTGTCTCTTCTTACCAGAAAACAACTCTTGCTCCTAGGATCAGAAACTGCATGGGATTCAACTCCATTTAGGACTGGGAAAGAAACGCTAGCTCGCCTTACAAGAAACACACTCTGCTTTAGGGAAAAGAGCACTATTCTACTCTACTGTGTTTCCTATGGGTTCCAAACAGAAGCTTGCTCAGAACAAAAGAACTGTGCCTCCTACACACACGGACCATATCTAGTTCAACTCTGCTTAGGAAACTGACAAGAACAGTAGCTCCTATTCAGTCCAATACACTGGACTTGCTGGGAAAAGACGCGAGTGCTATTTGCCTTGTATAGGGCAATGGGAGCACAATAGTGACTTTCCTTACCAGAAACAACTCTTGTTCGTAGGACCAGAAACTGCATGTGATTCAACTCCACTTATGACTAGGAAACAAACGCTAGCTCGCCTTACAAAAACACACTCTGCTTTATAGAAAAGAGCACTCTTCTACTCTACTGTGTTTCCTATGGTGTCCGAACAGTGAGCTTTCTCGGAACAAAAGAACTGTGCTTCCTACACACACGGCCCATATCTAGTTCAACTCTGCTTAGGAAACTGACAAGAACAGTAGCTCCTCTTCTGTCCAATACACTGTACTTGCAAGGAACAGTAACGAGTGTTGTTTGCAATGTGTATGGCAATGGGAGCGCAATAGTGACTCTTCTTACCAGAAAACATCTCTTGCTCATAGGACCAGAAACTGCATGTGATTCAACTCCATTTAGAACTGGGAAAAAAAAGCTAGCTCGCCTTAAAAGAAACACACTCTGCTTTTGAGAAAAGAGCACTGTTCTACTCTACTGTGTTTCCTATGGGTCTGAACAGTGAGCTTGCTCAGAACAAAAGAACTGTGCTTCCTACACACGGGCCATATCTAGTTCAATTCCTCTTAGGAAACTGACAAGAACAGTAGCTCCTATTCTGTCCAATACACTGTACTTGCAAAGATCAGTAGCCAGTGTTGTTTGCACTGTGTATGGCAATGGGAGTGCAATAGTGACTCTTTGACCAGAAAACAACTCTTGCTCATAGGACCAGAAACTGCATGTAATTCAACTCTATTTAGGAATGGGAAACAAACGCTAGCTCACCTTAGAAGAAACACACTCTGCTTTTGAGCAAAGAGCACTCTTCTACTCTTCTGTGTTTCCTATAGGGCCAGAACAGTGAGCTTGCTCAGAACAAAAGAACTGTGCTTCCTACACACATGGGCCATATCTAGTTCAACTCTGCTTAGGAAACTGACAAAAACAGTAGATCCTCTTCAGTCCAATACACTGTACTTGCTGGGAGCAGACGCGAGTGTATTTGCACTGTGTATGGCAATGGGAGCATAATAGTGACTCTTCTTACAAGAAAACAACTCTTGCTTGTAGGACCAGAAACTGCATGGAATTCAACTCCATTTATGACTGGGAAACAAACGCTAGCTCACCTTACAAGAAACACACTCTGCTTTTGAGAAAAGAGCACTCTTCTACACTTCTGTGTTTCCTATGGGGTCCGAACAGTGAGCTTGCTCAGAACAAAAGAACTGTGCTTCCTACACACACGGGCCATATCTAGTTCAACTTTGCTTAGGAAACTGACAAGAACAGTAGCTCCTCTTCAGTCCAATACACTGTACTTGCTGGGAACAGACGCGAGTGCTATTTGCACTGTTTAAGGCAAAGGGAAACCCAATAGTGACTTTCCTTACCAGAAAACATCCCTTGCTCATAGGACCAAAAACTGCATGTGATTCAACTCCATTTAGGACTAGGAAACAAACGATAGCTCACCTTACAAGAAACACACTCTGCTTTAGAGAAAAGAGCACTCTTCTACTCTACTGTGTTTCCTATAAGGCCAGAACAGTGAGCTTGCTCAGAACAAAAGAACTGTGCTTCCTACACACTCGGGCTATATCTAGTTCAACTCTGCTTAGGAAACTGACAAGAACAGTAGCTCCTCTTCAGTCCAATACACTGTACTTGCTGGGTACAGACGCCAGTGCTATTTGCACTGTGTATGGCAATGGTAGCACAATAGTGACTTTCCTTACCAGAAAAGATCCCTTGCTCGTGGACCAAAAAGTGCATGTGATTCAACTCCATTTAGGACTGGGAAACAAACACTAGCTCGCCTTACAAGAAACACACTCTGCTTTTGAGAAAAGAGCACTCTTCTACTCTACTGTGTTTCCTATAGGGACAGAACAGTGAGCTTGCTCAGAACAAAAGAACTGTGCTTCCTACACACACACGCTATATCTAGTTCAACTCTGCTTAGGAAACTGACAAGAACAGTAGCTCCTCTTCAGTCCAATACACTGTAATTGCTGGGAGCAGACGCGAGTGTATTTGCACTGTGTATGGCAATGGGAGCGCAATAGTGACTCTTCTTACCAGAAATCAACTCTTGCTCCTAGGACCAGAAACTGCATGTGATTGAACTCCATTTAGGACTGGGAAACAAACGCTACCTCGCCTTACAAGAAACACATTCTGCTTTTGAGAAAAGAGCACTCTTCTACTCTACTGTTTTTCCTATAAGGCCAGAACAGTGAGCTTGCTCAGAACAAAAGAACTGTGCTTCCTACACACTCGGGCTATATCTAGATCAACTCTGCTTAGGAAACTGACAAGAACAGTAGCTCCTCTTCTGTCCAATACACTGTACTTGCAGGGAACAGACGCCAGTGCTATTTGCACTGTGTATGGCAATGGGAGCGCAATAGTGACTCTTCTTACCAGAAAACAACTCTTGCTCCTAGGAACAGAAACTGCATGTGATTCAAATCCATTTATGACTGGGAAACAAATGCTACCTCGCCTTACAAGATACACACTCTGCTTTTCAGAAAAAAACACTCTGCTACTCTACTATGTTTCCTATAGGGCCAGAACAGTGAGCTTACTCAGAACAAACGAAGTGTACTTCCTACACACACGGGCCATATCTAGTTCAACTCTGCTTAGGAAACACAGAAGAACAGTAGATCCTCTTCAGTCCAATACACTGTACATGCTGGGAACACACGCCAGTGCTATTTACCCTGTGTATGACAATGGGAGCACAATAGTGACTCTTCTTACCAGAAAACAACTCTTGCTCCTAGGATCAGAAACTGCATGGGATTCAACTCCATTTAGGACTGGGAAAGAAACGCTAGCTCGCCTTACAAGAAACACACTCTGCTTTTGAGAAAAGAGCACTCTTCTATTCTACTGTGTTTCCTATGGTGTCCGAACAGTGAGCTTGCTCAGAACAAAAGAACTGTGCTTCCTACACACACGTCCCATATCTAGTTCAACTCTTCTTAGGATACTGACAAGAACAGTAGCTCCTCTTCTGTCCAATACACTGTACTTGCAAGGAACAGTGGCGAGTGTTGTTTGCACTGTGTATGGCAATGGGAGCGCAATAGTGACTCTTCTTACCAGAAAACAACTCTTGCTCATAGGACCAGAAACTGCATGTGATTCAACTCCATTTAGGACTGGGAAACAAACGCTAGCTCACCTTACAAGAAACACACTCTGCTTTTGAGAAAAGAGCACTCTTCTACTCTACTGTGTTTCCTATAGGGCCAGAACAGTGAGCTTGCTCAGAACAAAAGAACTGTGCTTCCTACACACACACTATATCTAGTTCAACTCTGCTTAGGAAACTGACAAGAGCAGTAGATCCTCTTCAATCCAATACACTGTACTTGCTGGGAGCAGACGCGAGTGCTATTTGCACTGTGTATGGCAAAGGGAGCACAATAATGACTTTCTTTACCAGAAAACATCCCTTGCTCGTAGGACCTAAAATTGCATGGGATTCAACTCCATTTTGGACTGGGAAACAAACGATAGCTCACCTTACAAGAAACACACTCTGCTTTAGAGAAAAGAGCACTCTTCTACTCTACTGTGATTCCTGTAAGGCCAGAACAGTGAGCTTGCTCAGAACCAAAGAACTGTGCGTCCTAAACACACACGCTATATCTAGTTAAACTCTGCTTAGGAAACTGACAAGAACAGTAGATCCTCTTCAGTCCAATACACTGTACTTGCTGGGTCAGACACGAGTGCTATTTGCACTGTGTATGGCAATGGGAGCACAATAGTGACTTTCCTTACCAGAAAACATCCCTTGCTCGTAGGACCTAAAACTGCATGGGATTCAACTCCATTTAGGACTGGGAAACAAACGATAGCTCACCTTACAAGAAACACACTCTGCTTTTGAGAAAAGAGCACTATTCTACTCTACTGTGTTTCCTATAGGGCCAGAACTGTGAGCTTGCTGAGAACAAAAGAACTGTGCTTCCTACACACACGGGCCATATCTAGTTCAACTCTGCTTAGGAAACTGACAAGAACAGTAGATCTTCCTCAGTCCACTACACTGTACATGCTGGGAACAGACGCCAGTGCTATTTGCCCTGTGTATGACAATTGGAGTGCAATAGTGACTCTTCTTACCATAAAACAACTCTTGCTCCTAGGACCAGAAACTGCATGTGATTGAACTCCATTTAGGACTGGGAAACAAACGCTAGCTCGCCTTACAAGAAACACATTCTGCTTTGGAGAAAAGAGCACTCTTCTACTCTACTGTGTTTCCTATAGGGCCAGAAGAGTGAGCTTGCTCACAACAAAAGAAGTGTACTTTCTACACACACGGGCCATATCTATTTCAAGTTTGTTTAGGAAACTGACAAGAACAGTAGATCCTCTTAAGTCCAATACACTGTACATCCTAAGAACAGACGCGAGTGCTATTTGCGCTGTGTAAGGCAATGGGAGCACAATAGTGACTCTTCTTACCAGAAAACAACTCTTGCTTGTAGGACCAGAAACTGCATGTAATTCAACTCCATTTAGGACTGGGAAACAAACGCTAGCTCACCTTACAAGAAAAACACTCGGCTTTTGAGAAAAGAGCACTCTTCTACTCTTCTGTATTTCCTATGTGGTCCGAACACTGTGCTTGCTCAGAACAAAAGAACTGTGCTTCCTACACACACGGGCCATATCTAGTTCAACTCTGCTTAGGAATCTGACAAGAACAGTAGCTCCTTTTCAGTGCAATACACTGTACTTGCTGGGAACAGACGCGAGAGCTATTTGCACTGTTTAAGGCAAAGGGAACACAATAGTGACTTTCCTTACCAGAAAACATTCCTTGCTGGTAGGACCAAAAACTAAATGGGTTTCAACTCCATTTAGGACTGGGAAACAAACGATAGCTCACCTTACAAGAAACACACTCTGCTTTAGAGAAAAGAGCACTCTTCTACTCTACTGTGATTCCTATAAGGCCAGGACAGTGAGCTTGCTCAGAAAAAAAGATCTGTGCTTCCTACACACACGGGCAATATCTAGTTCAACTCTGCTTAGGAAACTGACAAGAACAGCAGTTCCTCTTCAGTCCAATACACTGTACATGCTGGGAACAATCGCCAGTGCTTTTTACCCTGTGTATGACAATGGGAGCACAATAGTGACTCTTCTTAACAGAAAAGAACTCTTGCTCCTAGGATCAGAAACTGCATGGGATTCAACTCCATTTAGGACTGGGAAAGAAACGCTAGCTCGACTTACAAGAAACACACTCTGCTTTTGAGAAAAGAGCACTCTTCTACTCTACTGTGTTTCCTATGGTGTCCGAAGAGTGAGCTTGCTCAGTACAAAAGAACTGTGCTTCCTACACACACGGCCCATATCTAGTTCAACTCTGTTAGGAAACTGACAAGAACAGTAGCTCCTTTTCTGTCCAATACACTGTACTTGCAAGGAACAGTAGCGAGTGTTGTTTGCACTGTGCATGGCAATGGGAGCGCAATAGTGACTCTTCTTACCAGAAAACAACTCTTGCTCATAGGACCAGAAACTGCATGTGATTCAACTCCATTTAGTACTGGGAAACAAACGCTAGCTAGCCTTACAAGAAACACACTCTGCTTTTGAGAAAAGAGCACTCTTCTACTCTTCTGTGTTTCCTATAGGGCCAGAACAGTGAGCTTGCTCAGAACAAAAGAACTGTGCTTCCTACACACATGGGCCATATCTAGTTCAACTCTGCTTAGGAAACTGACAAGAACAGTAGCTCCTCTTCAGTCCAATACACTGTAATTTCTGGGAACAGACATGAGTGCTATTTGCACTGTTTATGGCAAAGGAAGCACAATAGTGACTTTCCTTACCAGAAAACATCCCTTGCTCGTAGGACCAAAAACTGCATGTGATTGAACTCCATTTAGGACTGGGAAACAAACGCTAGCTCGCCTTACAAGAAACACACTCTGCTTTTGAGAAAAGTGCACTCTTCTACTCTACTGTGTTTCCTATAGGGCCAGAACAGTGAGCTTGCTCAGAACAAAAGAACTGTGCTTCCTACACACACACGCTATATCTAGTTCAACTCTGCTTAAGAAACTGACAAGAACAGTAGATCCTCTTCATTCCAATACACTGTACTTGCTGGGAGCAGACGCGAGTGCTATTTGCACTGTGTATGGCAAAGGTAGCAAGCACAATAGTGACTTTCCTTACCAGAAAACATCCCTTGTTCGTAGGACCAAAAACTGCATGTGATTAAACTCCATTTAGGACTGGGAAAGAAACGCTAGCTCACCTTACAAGAAACACACTCTGCTTTTGAGAAAAGGGCACTATTCTACTCTACTGTTTCCTATAGGGCCAGAACTGTGAGCTTGCTCAGAACAAAAGAACTGTACTTCCTACACACACGGGCCATATCTAGTTCAACTCTGCTTAGGAAACTGACAAGAACAGTAGATCCTCTTCAGTCCAATACACTGTACATGCTGGGAACAGACACCAGTGCTATTTGCCCTGTGTATGAAAATTGGAGCGCAATAGTGAATCTTCTTACCATAAAACAACTCTTGCTCTTAGGACCAGAAACTGCATGTGATTCAAGTCCATTTAGGACTGGGAAACAAACGCTAGCTCGCCTTACAAGAAACACATTCTGCTTTTGAGAAAAGAGCACTCTTCTACTCTACTGTGTTTCCTATAGGGCCAGAAGAGTGCGCTTGCTCAGAACAAAAGAAGTGTACTTTCTACACACATGGGCCATATCTATTTCAAGTTTGCTTAGAAAACTGACAAGAACAGTAGCTCCTATTCAGTCCAATACACTGTACATCCTAAGAATAGACGCGAGTGCTATTTGCCCTGTGTATGGCAATGGGAGCACAAAAGTGACTCATCTTTCCAGAAAACAACTCTTGCTTGTAGGACCAGAAACTGCATGTAATTCAACTCCATTTACGACTGGGAAACAAACGCTAGCTCACCTTACAAGAAACACACTCTGCTTTTGAGAAAAGAGCACTCTTCTACTCTTCTGTGTTTCCTATAAGGCCAGAACAGTGAGCTTGCTCAGAACAAAAGAACTGTGCTTCCTACACACTCGGGGTATATCTAGTTCATATCTGCTTTGGAAACTGACAAGAACAGTAGCTCCTCTTCTGTCCAATACACTGTACTTGCTGGGAACAGACGAGAGTGCTATTTGCACTGTGTATGGCAATGGTAGCACAATAGTGACTTTCCTTACCAGAAAACATCCCTTGCTCGTAGGACCAAAAACTGCATGTGATTCAACTCCATTTAGGACTGGAAACAAACGCTAGTTCACCTTACAACAAACACACTCTGCTTTTGAGAAAAGAGCACTCTTCTACTCTACTGTTTTTCCTATAGGGCCAGAACAGTGAGCTTGTTCAGAAGAAAAGAACTGTGCATCCTACACAAACGGGCCATATCTAGTTAAACTCTGCTTAGGAAACTGACAAGAACAGTAGCTCCTCTTCAGTCCAATACACTGTACTTCCAGGTAGTAGACGCGAGTCCTATTTGCACTGTGCATGGCAATGGGAGCGCAATAGTGACTCCTCTTACCAGAAAACAACTCTTACTTATAGGACCAGAAACTGCATGTGATTAAACTCCATTTAGGACTGGGAAACAAACGATAGCTCACCTTACAAGAAACACACTCTGCTTTGGAGAAAAGAGCCCTATTCTACTCTACTGTGTTTCCTATAGGGCCAGAACTGTGAGCTTGCTGAGAACAAAAGAACTGTGCTTCCTACACACACGGGCCATATCTAGTTCAACTCTGCTTAGGAAACTGACAAGAACAATCGCTCCTCTTCAGTCCAATTAACTGTACATGCTGAGAACAGACACCAGTGCTATTTGCCCTGTGTATGACAATTGGAGCGCAATAGTGACTCTTCTTATCATAAAACAACTCTTGCTCCTAGGACCAGAAACTGCATGTGATTGAACTCCATTTAGGACTGGGAAACAAACGCTAGCTTGTCTTACAAGAAACACATTCTGCTTTTGAGAAAAGAGCACTCTTCTACTCTTCTGTGTTTCCTATAGGGCCAAAAGAGAGAGCTTGTTCAGAACAAAAGAAGTGTACTTCTTACACACACGGGCCATATCTATTTCAAGTTTGCTTAGGAAACGGACAAGAACAGTAGATCCTCTTCAGTCCAATACACTCTACATCCTGGGAACAGACGTGAGTACTATTTGCCCTGTGTATGGCAATGGGAGCACAATAGTGACTCTTCTTACCAGAAAACAACTCTTGCTTGTAGGACCAGAAACTGCATGTAATTCAACTTCATTTAGGACTGGGAAACAAACGCTAGCTCACCTTACAAGAAACAAACTCTGCTTTTGAGAAAAGAGCACTCATCTACTCTTCTGTGTTTCCTATGGGGTCCGAACAGTGAGCTTGCTCAGAACAAAAGAACTGTGCTTCCTACACACACGGGCCATATCTAGTTCAACTCTTCTTAGGAAACTGACAAGAACAGTAGCTCCTCTTCAGTCCAATACACTGTACTTGCTGGGAACAGACACCAGTGCTATTTGCACTGTTTAAGGCAAAGGGAACACAATAGTGACTTTCCTTACCAGAAAACATCCCTTGCTCGTAGGACCAAAAACTGCATGTGATTCAACTCCATTTAGGAATGGGAAACAAACGATAGCTCACCTTACAAGAAACTCACTCTGCTTTAAAGAAAAGAGCACTCTTCTACTCTACTGTGTTTCCTATAAGGTCAGAACAGTGAGCTTGCTCAGAACAAAAGAACTGTGCTTCCTACACACTCGGGCTATATCTAGTTCAACTCTGCTTAGGAAACTGACAAGAACAGTAGATCCTCTTCTGTCCAATAATCTGTACTTGCAGGGAACAGACGCCAGTGCTATTTGCACTGTGTATGGCAATGGGAGCGCAATAGTGACTCTTCTTACCAGAAAACAACTCTTGCTCCTAGGAACAGAAACTGCATGTGATTCAACTCCATTTATGACTGGGAAACAAATGCTAGCTCACCTTAAAAGAAACACAATCTGCTTTTGAGAAAAAAACACTCTTCTACTCTACTAGGTTTCCTATAGGGCCAGAACAGTGAGCTTGCTCAGAACAAAAGAAGTGTACTTCCTACACACACGGGCCATATCTAGTTCAACTCTGCTTAGGAAACACAGAAGAACAGTAGATCCTCTTCAGTCCAATACACTGTACATGCTGGGAACAGACGCCAGTGCGATTTACCCTGTGTATGACAATGGGAGCACAATAGTGACTCTTCTTACCAGAAAACAACTCTTGCTCCTAGGAACAGAAACTGCATGTGATTCAACTCCATTTATGACTGGGAAACAAATGCTACCTCGCCTTACAAGATACACACTCTGCTTTTCAGAAAAAAACACTCTTCTACTCTACTAGGTTTCCTATAGGGCCAGAACAGTGAGCTTGCTCAGAACAAACGAAGTGTACTTCCTACACACACGGGCCATATCTAGTTCAACTCTGCTTAGGAAACACAGAAGAACAGTAGATACTCTTCAGTCCAATACACTGTACATGCTGGGAACACACGCCAGTGATATTTACGCTGTGTATGACAATGGGAGCACAATAATGACTCTTCTTACCAGAAAACAACTCTTGCTCGTAGGACCAGAAACTGCATGGGATTCAACTCTGTTTCTGACTGGGAAACAAACACCAGCTAGCCTTACAAGAAACACACTCTGCTTTTGAGAAAAGGGCACTATTCTACTCTACTGTGTTTCCTATAGGGCCAGAACTGTGAGCTTGCTCAGAACAAAAGAACTGTGCTTCCTACACACACGGGCCATATCTAGTTCAACTCTGCTTAGGAAACTGACAAGAACAGTAGCTCCTCTTCAGTCCAATACACTGTACATGCTGGGAACAGACGCCAGTGCTATTTGCCCTGTGTATGACAATTGGAGCGCAATAGTGACTCTTCTTATCATAAAACAACTCTTGCTCCTAGGACCAGAAACTGCATGTGATTGAACTCCATTTAGGACTGGAAACAAACGCTAGCTCGTCTTACAAGAAACACATTCTGCTTTTGAGAAAAGAGCACTCTTCTACTCTACTGTGTTTCCTATAGGGCCAGAAGAGAGAGCTTGCTCAGAACAAAAGAAGTGTACTTCTTACACACACGGGCCATATCTATTTCAAGTTTGCTTAGGAAACGGACAAGAACAGTAGATCCTCTTAAGTCCAATACACTGTACATCCTGGGAACAGACGTGAGTGCTATTTGCCCTGTGTATGGCAATGGGAGCACAATAGTGACTCTTCTTACCAGAAAACAACTCTTGCTTGTAGGACCAGAAACTGCATGTAATTCAACTTCATTTAGGACTGGGAAACAAACGCTAGCTCACCTTACAAGAAACAAACTCTGCTTTTTATTTTTTTTTATTTTTTTATTTTTTTTGGTTTTTTTGAGACAGGGTTTCTCTGTGTAGCTTTGCGCCTTTCCTGGGACTCACTAGGTAGTCCAGGCTGGCCTCGAACTCACAGAGATCCGCCTGGCTCTGCCTCCCGAGTGCTGGGATTAAAGGCGTGCGCCACCACCGCCCGGCGTAAACTCTGCTTTTTAGAAAAGAGCACTCATCTACTCTTCTGTGTTTCCTATGGGGTCCGAACAGTGAGCTTGCTCAGAACAAAAGAACTGTGCTTCCTCCACACACACGGGCCATATCTAGTTCAACTCTGCTTAGGAAACTGACAAGAACAGTAGCTCCTCTTCAGTCCAATACACTGTACTTGCTGGGAACAGACGCCAGTGCTATTTGCACTGTTTAAGGCAAAGGGAACACAATAGTGACTTTCCTTACCAGAAAACATCCCTTGCTCGTAGGACCAAAAACTGCATGTGATTCAACTCCATTTAGGACTGGGAAACAAACGATAGCTCACCTTACAAGAAACACACTCTGCTTTACAGAAAAGAGCACTCTTTTACTCTACTGTGTTTCCTATAAGGCCAGAACAGTGAGCTTGCTCAGAACAAAAGAACTGTGCTTCCTACACACTCGGGCTATATCTAGTTCAACTCTGCTTAGGAAACTGACAAGAACAGTAGCTCCTCTTCTGTCCAATACACGGTACTTGCTGGGAACAGACGAGAGTGCTATTTGCACTGTGTATGGCAATGGTAGCACAATAGTGACTTTCTTTACCAGAAAACATCCCTTGCTCGTAGGACCAAAAACTGCATGTGATTCAACTCCATTTAGGACTGGGAAACAAACGCTAGCTCACCTTACAAGAAACACACTCTGCTTTAGAGAAAAGAGCACTCTTCTACTCTACTGTGTTTCCTATAGGGACAGAACAGCGAGCTTGCTCAGAACAAAAGAACTGTGCTTCCTACACACACGGGCCATATCTTGTTCAACTCTGCTTAGGAAACTGACAAGAACAGTAGATCCTCTTCAGTCCAATACACTGTACTTGCTGGGAGCAGACGCGGGTGCTATTTGCACTGTGTATGTCAAAGGGAGCACAATAATGACTTTCTTTACCAGAAAACATCCCTTGCTGGTAGGACCAAAAACTGCATGTGATTCAACTCCATTTAGGACTGGGAAACAAACGCTAGTTCGCCTTACAACAAACACACTCTGCTTTTGAGAAAAGAGCACTCTTCTTCTCTACTGTTTTTCCTATAGGGCCAGAACAGTGAGCTTGCTCAGAAGAAAAGAACTGTGCATCCTACACAAACGTGCCATATCTAGTTAAACTCTGCTTAGGAAACTGACAAGAACAGTAGCTCCTCTTCAGTCCAATACACTGTACTTCCAGGTAGTAGACGCGAGTCCTATTTGCACTGTGTATGGCAATGGGAGCGCAATAGTGACTCCTCTTACCAGAAAACAACTCTTACTTATAGGACCAGAAACTGCATGTGATTAAACTCCATTTAGGACTTGGAAACAAACGCTAGTTCGCCTTAGAAGAAACACACTCTGCTTTGAAGAAAAGAGCACTCTTCTACTCTACTGTGTTTCCTATAGGGCCAGAACTGTGAGCTTGCTCAGAACAAAAGAACTGTGCTTCCTACACACATAGGCCATATCTAGTTCAACTCTGCTTAGGAAACTGACAAGAACCGTAGCTCCTCTTCAGTCCAATGCACTGTACATGCTGGGAACAGACGCCAGTGCTTTTTGCCCTGTGTATGACAATTGGAGCGCAATAGTGACTCTTCTTATCATAAAACAACTCTTGCTCCTAGGACCAGAAACTGCATGTGATTGAACTCCATTTAGGACTGGGAAACAAACGCTAGCTCGTCTTACAAGAAACACATTCTGCTTTTGAGAAAAGAGCACTCTTCTACTCTACTGTGTTTCCTATAGGGCCAGAAGAGAGAGCTTGCTCAGAACAAAAGAAGTGTACTTCTTACACACACGGGCCATATCTATTTCAAGTTTGCTTAGGAAACGGACAAGAACAGTAGATCCTCTTAAGTCCAATACACTGTACATCCTGGGAACAGACGTGAGTGCTATTTGCCCTGTGTATGGCAATGGGAGCACAATAGTGACTCTTCTTACCAGAAAACAACTCTTGCTTGTAGGACCAGAAACTGCATGTAATTCAACTTCATTTAGGACTGGGAAACAAACGCTAGCTCACCATACAAGAAAAAAACTCTGCTTTTTATTTTTTTTTATTTTTTATTTTTTTGGTTTTTTTGAGACAGGGTTTCTCTGTGTAGCTTTGCGCCTTTCCTGGGACTCACTTGGTAGTCCAGGCTGGCCTCGAACTCACAGAGATCCGCCTGGCTCTGCCTCCCGAGTGCTGGGATTAAAGGCGTGCGCCACCACCGCCCGGCGTAAACTCTGCTTTTTAGAAAAGAGCACTCATCTACTCTTCTGTGTTTCCTATGGGGTCCGAACAGTGAGCTTGCTCAGAACAAAAGAACTGTGCTTCCTCCACACACACGGGCCATATCTAGTTCAACTCTGCTTAGGAAACTGACAAGAACAGTAGCTCCTCTTCAGTCCAATACACTGTACTTGCTGGGAACAGACGCCAGTGCTATTTGCACTGTTTAAGGCAAAGGGAATACAATAGTGACTTTCCTTACCAGAAAACATCCCTTGCTCGTAGGACCAAAAACTGCATGTGATTCAACTCCATTTAGGACTGGGAAACAAAAGATAGCTCACCTTACAAGAAACACACTCTGCTTTAAAGAAAAGAGCACTCTTTTACTCTACTGTGTTTCGTATAAGGTCAGAACAGTGAGCTTGCTCAGAACAAAAGAACTGTGCTTCCTACACACTCGGGCTATATCTAGTTCAACTCTGCTTAGGAAACTGACAAGAACAGTAGCTCCTCTTCTGTCCAATACACGGTACTTGCTGGGAACAGACGAGAGTGCTATTTGCACTGTGTATGGCAATGGTAGCACAATAGTGACTTTCCTTACCAGAAAACATCCCTTGCTCGTAGGACCAAAAACTGCATGTGATTCAACTCCATTTAGGACTGGGAAACAAACGCTAGCTCACCTTACAAGAAACACACTCTGCTTTAGAGAAAAGAGCACTCTTCTACTCTACTGTGTTTCCTATAGGGACAGAACAGCGAGCTTGCTCAGAACAAAAGAACTGTGCTTCCTACACACACGGGCCATATCTTGTTCAACTCTGCTTAGGAAACTGACAAGAACAGTAGATCCTCTTCAGTCCAATACACTGTACTTGCTGGGAGCAGACGCGGGTGCTATTTGCACTGTGTATGGCAAAGGGAGCACAATAATGACTTTCTTTACCAGAAAACATCCCTTGCTGGTAGGACCAAAAACTGCATGTGATTCAACTCCATTTAGGACTGGGAAACAAACGCTAGTTCGCCTTACAACAAACACACTCTGCTTTTGAGAAAAGAGCACTCTTCTTCTCTACTGTTTTTCCTATAGGGCCAGAACAGTGAGCTTGCTCAGAAGAAAAGAACTGTGCATCCTACACAAACGGGCCATATCTAGTTAAACTCTGCTTAGGAAACTGACAAGAACAGTAGCTCCTCTTCAGTCCAATACACTGTACTTCCAGGTAGTAGACGCGAGTCCTATTTGCACTGTGTATGGCAATGGGAACACAATAGTGACTCCTCTTACCAGAAAACAACTCTTACTTATAGGACCAGAAACTGCATGTGATTAAACTCCATTTAGGACTTGGAAACAAACGCTAGTTCGCCTTAGAAGAAACACACTCTGCTTTGGAGAAAAGAGCACTCTTCTACTCTACTGTGTTTCCTATAGGGCCAGAACTGTGAGCTTGCTCAGAACAAAAGAACTGTGCTTCCTACACACACGGGCCATATCTGTTTCAAGTTTGCTTAGGAAACTGACAAGAACAGTAGCTCCTCTTCAGTCCAATACACTGTACTTGGTGGGAACAGATGCCAGGGCTATTTGCACTGTTTAAGGCAAAGGGAACACAATAGTGACTTTCCTTACCAGAAAACATCCCTTGCTCGTAGGACCAAAAACTGCATGTGATTCAACTCCATTTAGGACTGGGAAACAAACGCTAGCTCGCCTTACAAGAAACACACTCTGCTTTTGAGAAAAGAGCACTCTTCTACTCTACTGTGTTTCCTATAGGGCCAGAACAGTGAGCTTGCTCAGAACCAAAGAACTGTGCTTCCTACACACTCGGGCTATATCTAGTTCAACTCTGCTTAGGAAACTGACAAGAACAGTAGATCCTCTTCAGTCCAATACACTGTACTTGCTGGGAGCAGACGCGAGTGCTATTTGCACTGTGTATGGCAAAGGGAGCACAATAGTGACTTTCCTTACCAGAAAACATCCCTTGCTCGTAGGACCTAAAACTTCATGGGATTCAACTCCATTTAGGACTGGGAAACAAACGCTAGCTCACCTTTCAAGAAACACACTCTGCTTTAGAGAAAAGAGCACTCTTCTACTCTACTGTGATTCCTATAGGGCCAGGACAGTGAGCTTGCTCAGAACAAAAGAACTGTGCTTCCTACAAACAAGGGCAATATCTAGTTCAACTCTGCTTAGGAAACTGACAAGAACAGTAGCTCCTCTTCAGTCTGATACACTGTACTTGCTGGGAACAGACGTGAGTGCTATTTGCACTGTGTAAGGCAAAGGGAGCACAATAGTGAATTTCCTTACCAGAAAAGATCCCTTGCTCGTAGGACCAAAAACTGCATGTGATTAAACTCCATTTAGGACTGGGAAACAAACGCTAGCTCGCCTTACATGAAACACACTCTACTTTTGAGAAAAGAGCACTCTTCTACTCTACTGTGTTTCCTATGGCGTCCGAACAGTGAGCTTGCTCAGAACAAAAAAACTGTGCTTCCTACACACACGGCCATATCTAGTTCAAGTCCGCTTAGGACCCTGACAAGAACAGTAGATCCTCTTCAGTCCAATACACTGTACTTTCTGCGAACAGACGCCAGTGCTTTTTGTCCTGTGTTTGGCAATGGCAGCGCAATAGTGACTCTTCTTACCAGAAAACAACTCTTGCTTGTAGTACCAGAAACTGCATGGGATTCAACTCCATTTAGGACTGGGAATCAAACGCTAGCTCGCCTTACAAGAAACACACTCTGCTTTAGACAAAAGAGCACTCTTCTACTCTACTGTGTTTCCTATGGGGTCCAAAAAGTGAGCTTGCTCAGAACCAAAGAACTGTGCTTCCTACACACACGGATCATATCTAGTTCAACTCTGCTTAGGAAACTCACAAGAACAGTAGCTCCTATTCAGTCCAATACACTGTACTTGCTGTGAAAAGACGTGAGTACTATTTGCCCTGTGTATGGCAATGGGAGCGCAATAGTGACTTTCCTTACCAGGAAACAACTCTTGCTCGTAGGACCAGAAACTGCATGTGATTCAACTCTATTTAGGACTAGGAAACAAATGCTAGCTCGCCTTACAAGAAACACAATCTGCTTTTGAGAAAAGAGCACTCTTCTACTCTACTGTGTTTCCTATAGGGCCAGAACAGTGAGCTTACTCAGAACATAAGAACTGTGCTTCCTACACACACGGGCCATATCTAGTTCAACTCTGCTAAGAAACTGACAAGAAAAGTAGCTCCTCTTCAGTCCGATACACTGTACTTGCTGGGAACAGACATGAGTGCTATTTGCACTCTGTATGGCAATGGGAGCACAATAGTGACTTTCCTTACCAGAAAACAACTCTTGTTCGTAGGACCAGAAACTGCATGAGATTCCACTCCACTTAGGACTGGGAAACAAATGCTAGCTCGCCTTACATGAAACACACTCTGCTTTTGAGAAAAGAGCACTCTTCTACTCTACTGTGTTTTCTACAGGGTCCAAAGAGTGTGCTTGCTCAGAACAAAAGAACTGTGCTTCCTACACACACGGGCCATATCTAGTTCAACTCTGCTTAGGAAACTGACAAGAACAGTAGCTCTTCTTCAGTCCAATACACTGTACGTGCGGGGAAGAGACGCGAGTGCTATTTGCACTGTGTATGGCAATTTTAGCACAATAGTTAATCGTCTTACCAGAAAACAACTCTTGCTCGTAGGACAAAAAACTGCATGTGACTCAACTCCATTTAGGACATGGAAACAAACGGTAGCTCGCCTTCCAAGAAACACACTCTGCTTTTGAGAAAAGAGCACTCTTCTACTCTACTGTGTTTCCTATGTGTTCCGAACAGTGAGCTTGCTCAGAACAAAAAAACTGTGCTTGCTACACACACGGCCATATCTAGTTCAAGTCTGCTTTGGAACCTGACAAGAACAGTAGATCCTCTTCAAATCAATACACTGTACTTGCTGGGAACAGACGCCAGTGCTATTTGTCCTGTGAATGGCAATGGCAGCGCAATAGTGACTCTTCTTAAAAGAAAATAACTCTTGCTTGTAGGACCAGAAACTGCATGTGATTCAAATCCATTTAGGACTGGGAAACAAACGCTAGCTCGCTTTACAAGAAAAACACTCTGCTTTTGAGAAAAGAGCACTCTTCTACTCTACTGTGTTTCCTATAGGGACAGAACAGTGAGCTTGCTCAGAACATAAGAACTGTGCTTCCTACACACACGGGCCTTATCTAGTTCAACTCTGCTTAGGAACCTGACAAGAACAGTAGCTCCTCTTCAGTCCGATACACTGTAATTGCTGGGAACAGATGCATGTGCTATTTGCACTGTGTATGGCAATGGGAGCGTAATAGTGACTTTTCTTACCAGAAAACAACTCTTGCTCGAAGGACCAGAAACTGCATGTGATTCCACTCCATTTAGGACTGGGAAACAAATGCTAGCTCGCCTTCCAAAAACACACTCTGCTTTTGAGAAAAGAGCACTCTTCTACTCTACTCTGTTTCCTATGGCGTCTGAACAGTGAGCTTGCTCAGAACAAAAAAACTGTGCTTCCTACACACACGGCCATATCTAGTTCAAGTCTGCTTAGGAACCTGACAAGAACAGTAGATGCTCTTCAGTCCAATACACTGTACTTTCTGCGAACAGACGCCAGTGCTATTTGTCCTGTGTATGGCAATGGCAGCGCAATAGTGACTTTTCTTACCAGAAAACAACTCTTGCTTGTAGTACCAGAAACTGCATGGGATTCAACTCCATTTAGGACTGGGAATCAAACGCTAGCTCGCCTTACAAGAAACACACTCTGCTTTTGAGAAAAGAGCACTCTTCTACTCTACTGTGTTTCCTATAGGGCCAGAACAGTGAACATGCTCAGAACATAAGAACTGTGCTTCCTACACAAACAGGCCATATCTAGTTCAACTCTGCTTAGGAAACTGACAAGAACAGTAGCTCCTCTTCAGTCCGAATCACAGTACTTGCGGGGAACAGATGCGAGTGCCATTTGCACTGTGTATGGCAATTTTAGCACAATAGTGACTCGTCTTACCAGAAAACAACTCTTGCTCGTAGCACAAAAAGCTGCATGTGTCAACTCCATTTTGGACGTGGAAACAAACGCTAGCTCGCCTTCCAAGAAACACACTCTGCTTTTGAGAAAAGAGCACTCTTCTACTCTACTGTGTTTCCTATGTGTTCCGAAGAGTGAGCTTGCTCAGAACAAAAAAACTGTGCTTCCTACACACACGGCCATATCTAGTTCAAGTCTGCTTAGGAACCTGACAACAACAGTAGATCCTCTTGAATACAATACACTGTACTTGCTGGGAACAGACGCGAGTGCTATTTGCACTGTGTATGGCAATGGGAGAGCAATGAGATTTTCCTTACCAGAAAACATCTCTTGTTCGTAGGACCAGATACTACCTGTGATTCAACTCCATTTAGCACTAGGAAACAAACTCTAGCTTGCCTTACAAGAAACACACTGTGCTTTAGTGAAAAGAGCACTCTTCTACTCTACTGTGTTTCCTATAGGGCCAGAACAGTGAGCTTGCTCAGAACAAAAGAACTGTGCTTCCTACACACACGGGCCATATCTAGTTCAACTCTGCTTAGGAACCTGACAAGAACAGTAGCTCCTCTTCAGTCCGATACACTGTACTTGCTGGGAACAGATGCATGTGCTATTTGCACTGTGTATGGCAATGGGAGCGCAATAGTCACTTTTCTTACCAGAAAACAACTCTTGTTCGTAGGACCAGAAACTGCATGAGATTCCACTCCACTTAGGACTGGGAAACAAATGCTAGCTCGCCTTACATGAAACACACTCTGCTTTTGAGAAAAGAGCACTCTTCTACTCTACTGTGTTTTCTACAGGGTCCGAAGAGTGTGCTTGCTCAGAACAAAAGAACTGTGCTTCCTACACACACGGGCCATATCTAGTTCAACTCTGCTTAGGAAACTGACAAGAACAGTAGCTCTTCTTCAGTCCAATACACTGTACGTGCGGGGAAGAGACGCGAGTGCTATTTGCACTGTGTATGGCAATTTTAGCACAATAGTTAATCGTCTTACCAGAAAACAACTCTTGCTCGTAGGACAAAAAACTGCATGTGACTCAACTCCATTTAGGACATGGAAACAAACGGTAGCTCGCCTTCCAAGAAACACACTCTGCTTTTGAGAAAAGAGCACTCTTCTACTCTACTGTGTTTCCTATGTGTTCCGAACAGTGAGCTTGCTCAGAACAAAAAAACTGTGCTTGCTACACACACGGCCATATCTAGTTCAAGTCTGCTTTGGAACCTGACAAGAACAGTAGATCCTCTTCAAATCAATACACTGTACTTGCTGGGAACAGACGCCAGTGCTATTTGTCCTGTGAATGGCAATGGCAGCGCAATAGTGACTCTTCTTAAAAGAAAATAACTCTTGCTTGTAGGACCAGAAACTGCATGTGATTCAAATCCATTTAGGACTGGGAAACAAACGCTAGCTCGCTTTACAAGAAAAACACTCTGCTTTTGAGAAAAGAGCACTCTTCTACTCTACTGTGTTTCCTATAGGGACAGAACAGTGAGCTTGCTCAGAACATAAGAACTGTGCTTCCTACACACACGGGCCTTATCTAGTTCAACTCTGCTTAGGAACCTGACAAGAACAGTAGCTCCTCTTCAGTCCGATACACTGTAATTGCTGGGAACAGATGCATGTGCTATTTGCACTGTGTATGGCAATGGGAGCGTAATAGTGACTTTTCTTACCAGAAAACAACTCTTGCTCGAAGGACCAGAAACTGCATGTGATTCCACTCCATTTAGGACTGGGAAACAAATGCTAGCTCGCCTTCCAAAAACACACTCTGCTTTTGAGAAAAGAGCACTCTTCTACTCTACTCTGTTTCCTATGGCGTCTGAACAGTGAGCTTGCTCAGAACAAAAAAACTGTGCTTCCTACACACACGGCCATATCTAGTTCAAGTCTGCTTAGGAACCTGACAAGAACAGTAGATGCTCTTCAGTCCAATACACTGTACTTTCTGCGAACAGACGCCAGTGCTATTTGTCCTGTGTATGGCAATGGCAGCGCAATAGTGACTTTTCTTACCAGAAAACAACTCTTGCTTGTAGTACCAGAAACTGCATGGGATTCAACTCCATTTAGGACTGGGAATCAAACGCTAGCTCGCCTTACAAGAAACACACTCTGCTTTTGAGAAAAGAGCACTCTTCTACTCTACTGTGTTTCCTATGGGGTCCACACGATGAGCTTGCTCAGAACAAAAGAACTGTGCTTCCTATACACACGGATCATATCTAGTTCAACTATGCTTAGGAAACTGACAAGAACAGTAGCTCCTATTCAGTCTAATACACTGTACTTGCTGTGAAAAGACACGAGTGCTATTTTCCCTGTGTATGGCAATGGGAGCGCAATAGTGACTTTCCTTACCAGAAAACAACTCTTGCTCGTAGGACCAGAAACTGCATGTGATTCAACTCCATTTAGGACGTGGAAACAAACGCTAGCTCGCCTTACAAGAAACACACTCTGCTTTTGACAAAAGAGCACAATTCTACTCTACTGTGTTTCCTATAGGGCCAGAACAGTGAGCTTGCTCAGAACATAAGAACTGTGCTTCCTACACACATGGGCCATATCTAGTTCAACTCTGCTTAGAAAACTGACAAGAACAGTAGCTCCTCTTCAGTCCGATACACTGTGCTTGCTGGGTACAGACCTGAGTGCTATTTGCACTGTGTATGGCAATGGGAGCCCAATAGTGACTTTCCTTACCAGAAAACAACTCTTGCTCGTAGGACCAGAAACTGCATGTGATTCTACTCCATTTAGAACTGGGAAACAAACGCTAGCTCGCCTTACAAGAAACACACTTTGCTTTTGAGAAAAGAGCACTCTTCTACTCTACTGTGTTTCCTATGGGATCCGAATAGTGAGCTTGCTCAGAACAAAAGAACTGTGCTTCCTACACACACGGCCATATCTAGTTCAAGTCTGCTTAGGAACCTGACAAGAACAGTATATCCTCTTCAATCCAATACACTGTACTTGCTGCGAACAGATGCCAGTGCTATTTGTCCTGTGTATGGCAATGGCAGCGCAAAAGTGACTCTTCTTACCAGAAAACAACTCTTGCTCATAGTACCAGAAACTGCATGGGATTCAACTCCATTTAGGACTGTGAAACAAACGCTAGCTTGCCTTACAAGAAA
This sequence comes from Peromyscus eremicus, assembly GCF_949786415.1. Taxonomy (NCBI): domain Eukaryota; kingdom Metazoa; phylum Chordata; class Mammalia; order Rodentia; family Cricetidae; genus Peromyscus; species Peromyscus eremicus. The sequence continues at coordinate 435,941 of NW_026734319.1, read as the reverse complement.
CACACTTTGCTTTTGAGAAAAGAGCACTCTTCTACTCTACTGTGTTTCCTATGGGATCCGAATAGTGAGCTTGCTCAGAACAAAAGAACTGTGCTTCCTACACACACGGCCATATCTAGTTCAAGTCTGCTTAGGAACCTGACAAAAACAGTATATCCTCTTCAATCCAATACACTGTACTTGCTGCGAACAGATGCCAGTGCTATTTGTCCTGTGTATGTCAATGGCAGCGCAAAAGTGACTCTTCTTACCAGAAAACAACTCTTGCTCATAGTACCAGAAACTGCACGGGATTCAACTCCATTTAGGACTGCGAAACAAACGCTAGCTCGCCTTACAAGAAACACACTCTGCTTTAGAGAAAAGAGCACTCTTCTACTCTACTGTGTTTCCTATAGGGCAAGAACAGTGAGCTTGCTCAGAACATAAGAACTGTGCTTCCTACACACACGGGCCATATCTAGTTCAACTCTGCTTAGGAAACTGACAAGAACAGTAGCTCCTCTTCAGTCCAATACACTCTACTTTTGGGAACAGACGCATGTGCTATTTGCACTGTGTATGGCAATGGGAGCACAACAGTGACTTTCCTTACCAGAAAACAACTCTTGCTCGTAGGACCGGAAACTGCATGTGAATCCACGCCATTTAGGACTGGGAAACAAAGCCTAGCTCGCCTTACAGGAAACACACTCTGATTTAGGGAAAAGAGCACTCTTCTACTCTACTGTGTTTCCTATGGGGTCCAAACAGTGAGCTTGCTCAGAACAAAAGAACTGTGCCTCCTACACACACGGACTATATCTAGTTCAACTCTGCTTAGGAAACTGACAAGAACAGTAGCTCCTATTCAGTCCAATACACTGTACTTGCTGGGAAAAGACGCAAGTGCTATTTGCCTTGTGTAGGGCAATGGGAGCACAATAGTGACTTTCCTTACCAGAAACAACTCTTGTTCGTAGGACCAGACACTGCATGTGATTCAACTCCATTTAGGACTAGGAAACAAACGCTAGCTCGCCTTACAAAAACACACTCTGCTTTATAGAAAAGAGCACTCTTCTACTCTACTGTGTTTCCTATAGGGCCAGAACAGTGAGCTTGATCAGAACATAAGAACTGTGCTTCCTACACACACGGGCCATATCTAGTTCAACTCTGCTTAGGAAACTGACAAGAGCAGTAGCTCCTCTTCAGTCTGATACACTGTACTTGCTGGGAACAGACGCGAGAGCTATTTGCACTGTGTATGGCAATGAGAGCGCAATAGTGACTTTCCTTACCAGAAAACAACTCTTGCTCATAGGAGCAGAAACTGCATGTGATTCAACTCCATTTAGGACTGGGAAACAAATGCTAGCTCGCCTTACATGAAACACACTCTGCTTTTGAGAAAAGAGCACTCTTCTACTCTACTGTGTTTCCTATGGGGTCCGAACAGTGAGCTTGCTCAGAAGAAAAAAACTGTGCTTCCTACACACACGGCCATATGTAGTTCAAGTATGCTTAGGAACCTGACAAGAACAGTAGATCCCCTTCAGTCCAATACACTGTACTTTCTGCGAACAGACGCCAGTGCTATTTGTCCTGTGTATGGCAATGGCAGCTCAATAGTGACTCTTCTTACCAGAAAACAACTCTTGCTCGTAGTACCAGAAACTGCATGGGATTCAACTCCATTTAGGACTGGGAATCAAACGCTAGCTCGCCTTACAAGAGACACACACTGCTTTAGAGAAAAGAGCACTCTTCTACTCTACTGTGTTTCCTATGGGGTCCAAACGATGAGCTTGCTCAGAAAAAAAGAACTGTGCTTCCTACACACAGGGATCATATCTAGTTCAACTCTGCTTAGGAAACTGACAAGAACAGTAGCTCCTATTCAGTCCAATACACTGTACTTGCTGTGAAAAGACGCGAGTGCTATTTGCCCTGTGTATGGCAATGGGAGCGCAATAGTGACTTTCCTTACCAGAAAACAACTCTTGCTCGTAGGAACAGAAACTGCATGAGATTCAACTCCATTTAGAACTGGGAAACAAACACTAGCTCGCCTTACAAGAAACACACTCTGCTTTTGAGAAAAGAGCACTCTTCTACTCTACTCTGTTTCCTATGGGGTCCTTATAATGAGCTTGCTCAGAACAAAAGAACTGTGCTTCCTACACACACGGCCATATCTACTTCAAGTCTGCTTAGGAACCTGACAAGAACAGTATATCCTCTTCAGTCCAATACACTGTACTTGCTACGAACAGACGCCAGTGCTATTTGTCCTGTGTATGGCAATGCATCGCAAAAGTGACTCTTCTTACTAGAAAACAAGTCTTGCTCATAGTACCAGAAACTGCATGGGATTCAACTCATTTAGGACTGCAAAACAAACGCTAGCTCGCCTTACAAGAAACACACTCTGCTTTAGAGAAAAGAGCACTCTTCTACTCTATTGTGGTTCCTATAGGGCCAGAACAGTGAGCATGCTCAGAACATAAGAACTGTGCTTCCTACACACACAGGCCATATCTAGTTCAACTCTGCTTAGGAAACTGACAAGAACAGTAGCTCCTCTTCAGTCCGATACACTGTACTTGCTGGGAACAGACGTGAGTGCTATTTGCACTGTGTATGGCAATGGGAGAGCAATGTGACTTTCCTCACCAGAAAACAACTCTTGTTCATAGGACCAGAAACTGCCTGTGATTCAACTCCATTTAGGAATAGGAAACAAACGCTAGCTCGCCTTACAAGATACACACTCTGCTTTAGAGAAAAGAGCACTCATCTACTCTACTGTGTTTCCTATAGGGCCAGAACAGTGAGCTTGCTCAGAACATAAGAACTGTGCTTCCTAAACACACGGGCCATATCTAGTTCAACTCTGCTTAGGAACTGACAAGAACAGTAGCACCTATTCAGTCCAATACACTGTACTTGCTGAGAACAGACGGGAGTGCTATTTGTACTGTGTATGGCAATGGGAGCTGAATAGTGACTTTCCTTACCAGAAAACAACTCTTGTTCGTAGGACCAGAAACTGCCTGTGATTCAACTCCATTTAGGACTAGGAAACAAACGCTAGCTCGCCTTACAAGAAACACACTCTGCTTTTTAGAAAAGAGCACTCTTCTACTCTACTGTGTTTCCTATAGGGCCAGAAGAGTGAGCTTGCTCAGAACATAAGCATTGTGCTTCCTACACACACGGTCATATCTAGTTCAATTCTGCTTAGGAACCTGACAAGAACAGTAGATCCTCTTCAGTCCAATACACTGTACTTGCTGGGAACAGACGCCAGTGCTATTTGTCCTGTGTATGGCAATGGCAGCGCAATAGTGACTCTTCTTACCATAAAACAACTCTTGCTCATAGGACTAGAAACTGCATGTAACTCAACTCCATTTAGGACTGGAAAACAAACGCTAGCTCGCCTTACAAGAAACACACACTGCTTTAGAGAAAAGAGCACTCTTCTACTCTACTGTGTTTCCTATGGGTTCCGAACAGTGAGCTTGCTCAGAACAAAAGAACTGTGCTTCCTACACACACGGGCCATATCTAGTTCAACTCTGCTTAGGAAACTGACAAGAACAGTAGCTCCTCTTCAGTCCAATACACTGTACTTGGTGGGAACAGAAGCGAGTGCTATTTACACTGTGTATGGCAATGGGAGCACAATAGTGACTTTCCTTACCAGAAAACAAATCTTGTTTGTAGGACCACAAACTGCATGTGATTCAATGCCATTTAGGACTGGGAAACAAACGCTAGCTCGCCTTCCAAGAAACACACTCTGCTTTAGAGAAAAGAGCACTCTTCTACTCTACTGTGTTTCCTATAGGGCTAGAACAGTGAGCTTGCTCAGACCAAATGAACTGTGCTTCCTAGACACACGGGCCATATCTACTTCAACTCTGCTTAGGATACTGACAAGAACAGTAGCTCCTCTTCAGTCCAATACACTGTACTTGCTAGGAACAGACGCGAGAGCTATTTGTACTGTGTATGGCAATGGGACTGCAATAGTGACTGTTCTTACCAGAAAACAAATCTTGCTCTTAGGACCAGAAACTGCATGTGATTCAACTCCATTTAGGACTGGAAAACAAACGCTAGCTCGCCTTACAAGAAACACACTCTGCTTTTGAGAAAAGAGCACTTTTCTACTGTACTGTGATTCCTGTGGGGTCCGAACAGTGACCTTGCTCAGAACAAAAGAACTGGGCTTCCTACAAACATGACATATGTAGTTCATTTCTGCTTAGGAACCTGACAAGAACTGTAGATCCTCTTCAGTCCAATACACTGTGCTTGCTGGGAACAGACGCCAGTGCTATTTGTCCTGTGTATGGCAATGGCAGCGCAATAGTGACTATTCTTACCATAAAACAACTCTTGCTCATAGGACCAGAAACTGCATGTGATTCCACTCCATTTAGGACTGGGAAACAAACGCTAGCTCGCCTTACAAGAAACACACTCTGCTTTAGAGAAAAGAGCACTCTTCTACTCTACTGTGTTTCCTATAGGGACAGAACAGTGAGCTTGCTCAGAACAAAAGAACTGTGCTTCCTACACACACGGGCCATATCTAGTTCAATTCTGCTTAGGAACCTGACAAGAAGAGTAGATCCTCTTCAGTCCAATACACTGTACTTGCTGCGAACAGATGCCAGTGCTGTTTGTCCTGTGTATGGCAATGGCAGCGCAATAGTGACTCTTCTTACCAGAAAACAACTCTTGCTCGTAGTACCAGAAACTGCATGGGATTCAACTCCATTTAGGACTGGGAAACAAACGCTAGCTCGCCTTAGAAGAAACACACTCTGCTTTAGAGAAAAGAGCATTCTTCTACTCTACTGTGATTCCTATGGGGTCCAAATAGTGAGCTTGCTCAGAACAAAAGAACTGTGCTTCCTACACACACAGACCATATGTAGTTCAACTCTGCTTAGGAAACTGACAAGAACAGTAGCTCCTATTCAATCCAATACACTGTACTTGCTGTGAAAAGACGCGAGTGCTATTTGCCCTGTGTATGGCAGTAGGAGCACAATAGTGACTTTCCTTACCAGAAAACAACTCTTGCTCATAGGACCAGAAACTGCATGTGATTCAACTCCATTTAGGACTAGGAAATGAACGCTAGCTCGCCTTACAAGAAACACACTCTGCTTTTGAGAAAAGAGCACTCTTCTACTCTACTGTGTTTCCTATGGGGTCCAAACGATGAGCTTGCTCAGAACAAAAGAACTGTGCTTCCTACACACACGGATCATATCTAGTTCAACTCTGCTTAGGAAACTGACAAGAACAGTAGCTCCTATTCAGTCCAATACACTGTACTTGCTGTGAAAAGACGCGAGTGCTATTTGCCCTGTGTATGGCAATGGGAACGCAATAGTGACTTTCCTTACCAGAAAACAACTCTTGCTCGTAGGACCAGAAACTGCATGGGATTCAACTCCATTTAGGACTAGGAAACAAACGCTAGCTTGCCTTACAAGAAACACACTCTGCTTTTGAGAAAAGAGCACTCTTCTACTCTACTCTGTTTCCTAAAGGGCCAGAACAGTGAGCTTGCTCAGAACATAAGAACTGTGCTTCTTACACACACGGGCCATATCTAGTTCAACTCTGCTTAGGAAACTGACAAGAACAGTAGCTCCTCTTCAGTCCGATACACTGTACTTGCTGGGAACAGACATGAGTGCTATTTGCACTGTGTATGGCAATGGGAGCACAATAGTGACTTTCCTTACCAGAAAACAACTCTTGCTCGTAGACCAGAAACTGCATGTGATTCAACTCCATTTAGATCTGGAAAAAAAACGCTAGCTCGCCTTACAAGAAACACACTCTGCTTTTGAGAAAAGAGCACTCTTCTACTCTACTGTGTTTCCTATAGGGCCAGAACAGTGAACATGCTCAGAACATAAGAACTGTGCTTCCTACACAAACAGGCCATATCTAGTTCAACTCTGCTTAGGAAACTGACAAGAACAGTAGCTCCTCTTCAGTCCGAATCACAGTACTTGCGGGGAACAGATGCGAGTGCCATTTGCACTGTGTATGGCAATTTTAGCACAATAGTGACTCGTCTTACCAGAAAACAACTCTTGCTCGTAGCACAAAAAGCTGCATGTGTCAACTCCATTTTGGACGTGGAAACAAACGCTAGCTCGCCTTCCAAGAAACACACTCTGCTTTTGAGAAAAGAGCACTCTTCTACTCTACTGTGTTTCCTATGTGTTCCGAAGAGTGAGCTTGCTCAGCACAAAAAAACTGTGCTTCCTACACACACGGCCATATCTAGTTCAAGTCTGCTTAGGAACCTGACAACAACAGTAGATCCTCTTGAATACAATACACTGTACTTGCTGGGAACAGACGCGAGTGCTATTTGCACTGTGTATGGCAATGGGAGAGCAATGAGATTTTCCTTACCAGAAAACAACTCTTGTTCGTAGGACCAGATACTACCTGTGATTCAACTCCATTTAGCACTAGGAAACAAACGCTGGCTAGCCTTACAAGAAACACACTATGCTTTAGAGAAAAGAGCACTCTTCTACTCTACTGTGTTTCCTATAGGGCCAGAACAGTGAGCTTGCTCAGAACATAAGAACCGTGCTTCCTACACACACGGGCCATATCTAGTTCAACTCTGCTTAGGAAACTGACAAGAACAGTAGCTCCTCTTCAGTCCGATACACTGTACTTGCTAGGAACAGACGTGAGTGCTATTTGCACTGTGCATGGCAATGGGAGAGCAATGAGACTTTCCTTACCAGAAAACAACTCTTGTTTGTAGGACCAGAAACTCCTGTGATTCAACTCCATTTAGGACTAGGAAACAAACTCTAGCTTGCCTTACAAGAAACACACTGTGCTTTAGAGAAAAGAGCACTCTTCTACTCTACTGTGTTTCCTATAGGGCCAGAACAGTGAGCTTGCTCAGAACAAAAGAACTGTGCTTCCTACACACACGGGCCATATCTAGTTCAACTCTGCTTAGGAACCTGACAAGAACAGTAGCTCCTCTTCAGTCCGATACACTGTACCTGCTGGGAACAGATGCATGTGCTATTTGCACTGTGTATGGCAATGGGAGCGCAATAGTCACTTTTCTTACCAGAAAACAACTCTTGTTCGTAGGACCAGAAACTGCATGAGATTCCACTCCACTTAGGACTGGGAAACAAATGCTAGCTCGCCTTACATGAAACACACTCTGCTTTTGAGAAAAGAGCACTCTTCTACTCTACTGTGTTTTCTACAGGGTCCGAAGAGTGTGCTTGCTCAGAACAAAAGAACTGTGCTTCCTACACACACAGGCCATATCTAGTTCAACTCTGCTTAGGAAACTGACAAGAACAGTAGCTCTTCTTCAGTCCAATACACTGTACGTGCGGGGAAGAGACGCGAGTGCTATTTGCACTGTGTATGGCAATTTTAGCACAATAGTTAATCGTCTTACCAGAAAACAACTCTTGCTCGTAGGACAAAAAACTGCATGTGACTCAACTCCATTTAGGACGTGGAAACAAACGGTAGCTCGCCTTCCAAGAAACACACTCTGCTTTTGAGAAAAGAGCACTCTTCTACTCTACTGTGTTTCCTATGTGTTCCGAACAGTGAGCTTGCTCAGAACAAAAAAACTGTGCTTGCTACACACACGGCCATATCTAGTTCAAGTCTGCTTTGGAACCTGACAAGAACAGTAGATCCTCTTCAAATCAATACACTGTACTTGCTGGGAACAGACGCCAGTGCTATTTGTCCTGTGTATGGCAATGGCAGCGCAATAGTGACTCTTCTTAAAAGAAAATAACTCTTGCTTGTAGGACCAGAAACTGCATGTGATTCAAATCCATTTAGGACTGGGAAACAAACGCTAGCTCGCTTTACAAGAAAAACACTCTGCTTTTGAGAAAAGAGCACTCTTCTACTCTACTGTGTTTCCTATAGGGACAGAACAGTGAGCTTGCTCAGAACATAAGAACTGTGCTTCCTACACACACGAGCCTTATCTAGTTCAACTCTGCTTAGGAACCTGACAAGAAGAGTAGCTCCTCTTCAGTCCGATACACTGAAATTGCTGGGAACAGATGCATGTGCTATTTGCACTGTGTATGGCAATGGGAGCGTAATAGTGACTTTTCTTACCAGAAAACAACTCTTGCTCGAAGGACCAGAAACTGCATGTGATTCCACTCCATTTAGGACTGCGAAACAAATGCTAGCTCGCCTTCCAAAAACACACTCTGCTTTTGAGAAAAGAGCACTCTTCTACTCTACTCTGTTTCCTATGGCGTCTGAACAGTGAGCTTGCTCAGAACAAAAAAACTGTGCTTCCTACACACACGGCCATATCTAGTTCAAGTCTGCTTAGGAACCTGACAAGAACAGTAGATGCTCTTCAGTCCAATACACTGTACTTTCTGCGAACAGACGCCAGTGCTATTTGTCCTGTGTATGGCAATGGCAGCGCAATAGTGACTCTTCTTACCAGAAAACAACTCTTGCTCGTAGTACCAGAAACTGCATGGGATTCAACTCCATTTAGGACTGGGAATCAAACGCTAGCTCGCCTTACAAGAAACACACTCTGCTTTTGAGAAAAGAGCACTCTTCTACTCTACTGTGTTTCCTATAGGGCCAGAACAGTGAGCTTGCTCAGAACAAAAGAACTGTGCTTCCTACACACACGGGCCATATCTAGTTCAACTCTGCTTAGGAAACTGACAAGAACAGTAGCTCCTATTCAGTCCAATACACTGTACTTGCTGTGAAAAGACACGAGTGCTATTTGCCCTGTGTATGGCAATGGGAGCGCAATAGTGACTTTCCTTACCAGAAAACAACTCTTGCTCGTAGGACCAGAAACTGCATGTGATTCAACTCCATTTAGGACGTGGAAACAAACGCTAGCTCGCCTTACAAGAAACACACTCTGCTTTTGACAAAAGAGCACAATTCTACTCTACTGTGTTTCCTATAGGGCCAGAACAGTGAGCTTGCTCAGAACATAAGAACTGTGCTTCCTACACACATGGGCCATATCTAGTTCAACTCTGCTTAGAAAACTGACAAGAACAGTAGCTCCTCTTCAGTCCGATACACTGTGCTTGCTGGGTACAGACCTGAGTGCTATTTGCACTGTGTATGGCAATGGGAGCGCAATAGTGACTTTCCTTACCAGAAAACAACTCTTGCTCGTAGGACCAGAAACTGCATGTGATTCAACTCCATTTAGAACTGGGAAACAAACGCTAGCTCGCCTTACAAGAAACACACTTTGCTTTTGAGAAAAGAGCACTCTTCTACTCTACTGTGTTTCCTATGGGATCCGAATAGTGAGCTTGCTCAGAACAAAAGAACTGTGCTTCCTACACACACGGCCAAATCTAGTTCAAGTCTGCTTAGGAACCTGACAAGAACAGTATATCCTCCTCAATCCAATACACTGTACTTGCTGCGAACAGATGCCAGTGCTATTTGTCCTGTGTATGGCAATGGCAGCGCAAAAGTGACTCTTCTTACCAGAAAACAACTCTTGCTCATAGTACCAGAAACTGCATGGGATTCAACTCCATTTAGGACTGGGAAACAAACGCTAGCTCGCCTTACAAGAAACACACTTTGCTTTTGAGAAAAGAGCACTCTTCTACTCTACTGTGTTTCCTATGGGATCCGAATAGTGAGCTTGCTCAGAACAAAAGAACTGTGCTTCCTACACACACAGCCATATCTAGTTCAAGTCTGCTTAGGAACCTGACAAGAACAGTATATCCTCTTCAATCCAATACACTGTACTTGCTGCGAACAGATGCCAGTGCTATTTGTCCTGTGTATGGCAATGGCAGCGCAAAAGTGACTCTTCTTACCAGAAAACAACTCTTGCTCATATACCAGAAACTGCATGGGATTCAACTCCATTTAGGACTGCAAAACAAACGCTAGCTTGCCTTACAAGAAACACACTTTGCTTTTGAGAAAAGAGCAGTCTTCTACTCTACTGTGTTTCCTATAGGGCAAGAACAGTGAGCTTGCTCAGAACATAAGAACTGTGCTTCCTACACACACGGGCCATATCTAGTTCAACTCTGCTTAGGAAACTGACAAGAACAGTAGCTCCTCTTCAGTCCAATACACTCTACTTTTGGGAACAGACGCATGTGCTATTTGCACTGTGTATGGCAATGGGAGCACAACAGTGACTTTCCTTACCAGAAAACAACTCTTGCTCGTAGGACCGGAAACTGCATGTGATTCCACGCCATTTAGGACTGGGAAACAAAGCCTAGCTCGCCTTACAGGAAACACACTCTGATTTAGGGAAAAGAGCACTCTTCTACTCTACTGTGTTTCCTATGGGGTCCAAACAGTGAGCTTGCTCAGAACAAAAGAACTGTGCCTCCTACACACACGGACTATATCTAGTTCAACTCTGCTTAGGAAACTGACAAGAACAGTAGCTCCTATTCAGTCCAATACACTGTACTTGCTGGGAAAAGACGCAAGTGCTATTTGCCTTGTGTAGGGCAATGGGAGCACAATAGTGACTTTCCTTACCAGAAACAACTCTTGTTCGTAGGACCAGACACTGCATGTGATTCAACTCCATTTAGGACTAGGAAACAAACGCTAGCTCGCCTTACAAAAACACACTCTGCTTTATAGAAAAGAGCACTCTTCTACTCTACTGTGTTTCCTATAGGGCCAGAACAGTGAGCTTGATCAGAACATAAGAACTGTGCTTCCTACACACACGGGCCATATCTAGTTCAACTCTGCTTAGGAAACTGACAAGAGCAGTAGCTCCTCTTCAGTCTGATACACTGTACTTGCTGGGAACAGACGCAAGAGCTATTTGCACTGTGTATGGCAATGAGAGCGCAATAGTGACTTTCCTTACCAGAAAACAACTCTTGCTCATAGGAGCAGAAACTGCATGTGATTCAACTCCATTTAGGACTGGGAAACAAACGCTAGCTCGCCTTACAAGAAACACACTCTGCTTTTGACAAAAGAGCACAATTCTACTCTACTGTGTTTCCTATAGGGCCAGAACAGTGAGCTTGCTCAGAACATAAGAACTGTGCTTCCTACACACACGGCCATATGTAGTTCAAGTATGCTTAGGAACCTGACAAGAACAGTAGATCCCCTTCAGTCCAATACACTGTACTTTCTGCGAACAGACGCCAGTGCTATTTGTCCTGTGTATAGCAATGGCAGCTCAATAGTGACTCTTCTTACCAGAAAACAACTCTTGCTCGTAGTACCAGAAACTGCATGGGATTCAACTCCATTTAGGACTGGGAATCAAACGCTAGCTCGCCTTACAAGAGACACACACTGCTTTAGAGAAAAGAGCACTCTTCTACTCTACTGTGTTTCCTATGGGGTCCAAACGATGAGCTTGCTCAGAAAAAAAGAACTGTGCTTCCTACACACAGGGATCATATCTAGTTCAACTCTGCTTAGGAAACTGACAAGAACAGTAGCTCCTATTCAGTCCAATACACTGTACTTGCTGTGAAAACACGCGAGTGCTATTTGCCCTGTGTATGGCAATGGGAGCGCAATAGTGACTTTCCTTACCAGAAAACAACTCTTGCTCGTAGGAACAGAAACTGCATGAGATTCAACTCCATTTAGGACTAGGAAACAAACGCTAGCTTGCCTTACAAGAAACACACTCTGCTTTTGAGAAAAGAGCACTCTTCTACTCTACTCTGTTTCCTAAAGGGCCAGAACAGTGAGCTTGCTCAGAACATAAGAACTGTGCTTCCTACACACACGGGCCATATCTAGTTCAACTCTGCTTAGGAAACTGACAAGAACAGTAGCTCCTCTTCAGTCTGATACACTGTACTTGCTGGGAACAGACATGAGTGCTATTTGCACTGTGTATGGCAATGGGAGCACAATAGTGACTTTCCTTACCAGAAAACAACTCTTGCTCGTAGACCAGAAACTGCATGTGATTCAACTCCATTTAGATCTGGAAAACAAACGCTAGCTCGCCTTCCAAAAACACACTCTGCTTTTGAGAAAAGAGCACTCTTCTACTCTACTCTGTTTCCTATGGCGTCTGAACAGTGAGCTTGCTCAGAACAAAAAAACTGTGCTTCCTACACACACGGCCATATCTAGTTCAAGTCTGCTTAGGAACCTGACAAGAACAGTAGATGCTCTTCAGTCCAATACACTGTACTTTCTGCGAACAGACGCCAGTGCTATTTGTCCTGTGTATGGCAATGGCAGCGCAATAGTGACTTTTCTTACCAGAAAACAACTCTTGCTCGTAGTACCAGAAACTGCATGGGATTCAACTCCATTTAGGACTGGGAATCAAACGCTAGCTCGCCTTACAAGAAACACACTCTGCTTTTGAGAAAAGAGCACTCTTCTACTCTACTGTGTTTCCTATGGGGTCCACACGATGAGCTTGCTCAGAACAAAAGAACTGTGCTTCCTATACACACGGATCATATCTAGTTCAACTATGCTTAGGAAACTGACAAGAACAGTAGCTCCTATTCAGTCTAATACACTGTACTTGCTGTGAAAAGACACGAGTGCTATTTGCCCTGTGTATTGCAATGGGAGCGCAATAGTGACTTTCCTTACCAGAAAACAACTCTTGCTCGTAGGACCAGAAACTGCATGTGATTCAACTCCATTTAGGACGTGGAAACAAACGCTAGCTCGCCTTACAAGAAACACACTCTGCTTTTGACAAAAGAGCACAATTCTACTCTACTGTGTTTCCTATAGGGCCAGAACAGTGAGCTTGCTCAGAACATAAGAACTGTGCTTCCTACACACATGGGCCATATCTAGTTCAACTCTGCTTAGAAAACTGACAAGAACAGTAGCTCCTCTTCAGTCCGATACACTGTGCTTGCTGGGTACAGACCTGAGTGCTATTTGCACTGTGTATGGCAATGGGAGCCCAATAGTGACTTTCCTTACCAGAAAACAACTCTTGCTCGTAGGACCAGAAACTGCATGTGATTCTACTCCATTTAGAACTGGGAAACAAACGCTAGCTCGCCTTACAAGAAACACACTTTGCTTTTGAGAAAAGAGCACTCTTCTACTCTACTGTGTTTCCTATTGGATCCGAATAGTGAGCTTGCTCAGAACAAAAGAACTGTGCTTCCTACACACACGGCCATATCTAGTTCAAGTCTGCTTAGGAACCTGACAAGAACAGTACATCCTCTTCAATCCAATACACTGTACTTGCTGCGAACAGATGCCAGTGCTATTTGTCCTGTGTATGGCAATGGCAGCGCAAAAGTGACTCTTCTTACCAGAAAACAACTCTTGCTCATAGTACCAGAAACTGCATGGGATTCAACTCCATTTAGGACTGCGAAACAAACGCTAGCTTGCCTTACAAGAAACACACTTTGCTTTTGAGAAAAGAGCACTCTTCTACTCTACTGTGTTTCCTATAGGGCCAGAACAGTGAACATGCTCAGAACATAAGAACTGTGCTTCCTACACAAACAGGCCATATCTAGTTCAACTCTGCTTAGGAAACTGACAAGAACAGTAGCTCCTCTTCAGTCCTAATCACAGTACTTGCGGGGAACAGATGCGAGTGCCATTTGCACTGTGTATGGCAATTTTAGCACAATAGTGACTCGTCTTACCAGAAAACAACTCTTGCTCGTAGCACAAAAAGCTGCATGTGTCAACTCCATTTTGGACGTGGAAACAAACGCTAGCTCGCCTTCCAAGAAACACACTCTGGTTTTGAGAAAAGAGCACTCTTCTACTCTACTGTGTTTCCTATGTGTTCCGAAGAGTGAGCTTGCTCAGCACAAAAAAACAGTGTTTCCTACACACACGGCCATATCTAGTTCAAGTCTGCTTAGGAACCTGACAACAACAGTAGATCCTCTTGAATACAATACACTGTACTTGCTGGGAACAGACGCGAGTGCTATTTGCACTGTGTATGGCAATGGGAGAGCAATGAGATTTTCCTTACCAGAAAACAACTCTTGTTCGTAGGACCAGATACTACCTGTGATTCAACTCCATTTAGCACTAGGAAACAAACGCTGGCTAGCCTTACAAGAAACACACTATGCTTTAGAGAAAAGAGCACTCTTCTACTCTACTGTGTTTCCTATAGGGCCAGAACAGTGAGCTTGCTCAGAACATAAGAACCGTGCTTCCTACACACACGGGCCATATCTAGTTATACTCTGCTTAGGAAACTGACAAGAACAGTAGCTCCTCTTCAGTCCGATACACTGTACTTGCTAGGAACAGACGTGAGTGCTATTTGCACTGTGCATGGCAATGGGAGAGCAATGAGACTTTCCTTACCAGAAAACAACTCTTGTTTGTAGGACCAGAAACTCCTGTGATTCAACTCCATTTAGGACTAGGAAACAAACTCTAGCTTGCCTTACAAGAAACACACTGTGCTTTAGAGAAAAGAGCACTCTTCTACTCTACTGTGTTTCCTATAGGGCCAGAACAGTGAGCTTGCTCAGAACAAAAGAACTGTGCTTCCTACACACACGGGCCATATCTAGTTCAACTCTGCTTAGGAACCTGACAAGAACAGTAGCTCCTCTTCAGTCCGATACACTGTACTTGCTGGGAACAGATGCATGTGCTATTTGCACTGTGTATGGCAATGGGAGCGCAATAGTCACTTTTCTTACCAGAAAACAACTCTTGTTCGTAGGACCAGAAACTGCATGAGATTCCACTCCACTTAGGACTGGGAAACAAATGCTAGCTCGCCTTACATGAAACACACTCTGCTTTTGAGAAAAGAGCACTCTTCTACTCTACTGTGTTTTCTACAGGGTCCGAAGAGTGTGCTTGCTCAGAACAAAAGAACTGTGCTTCCTACACACACAGGCCATATCTAGTTCAACTCTGATTAGGAAACTGACAAGAACAGTAGCTCTTCTTCAGTCCAATACACTGTACGTGCGGGGAAGAGACGCGAGTGCTATTTGCACTGTGTATGGCAATTTTAGCACAATAGTTAATCGTCTTATCAGAAAACAACTCTTGCTCGTAGGACAAAAAACTGCATGTGACTCAACTCCATTTAGGACGTGGAAACAAACGGTAGCTCGCCTTCCAAGAAACACACTCTGCTTTTGAGAAAAGAGCACTCTTCTACTCTACTGTGTTTCCTATGTGTTCCGAACAGTGAGCTTGCTCAGAACAAAAAAACTGTGCTTGCTACACACACGGCCATATCTAGTTCAAGTCTGCTTTGGAACCTGACAAGAACAGTAGATCCTCTTCAAATCAATACACTGTACTTGCTGGGAACAGACGCCAGTGCTATTTGTCCTGTGTATGGCAATGGCAGCGCAATAGTGACTCTTCTTAAAAGAAAATAACTCTTGCTTGTAGGACCAGAAACTGCATGTGATTCAAATCCATTTAGGACTGGGAAACAAACGCTAGCTCGCTTTACAAGAAAAACACTCTGCTTTTGAGAAAAGAGCACTCTTCTACTCTACTGTGTTTCCTATAGGGACAGAACAGTGAGCTTGCTCAGAACATAAGAACTGTGCTTCCTACACACACGAGCCTTATCTAGTTCAACTCTGCTTAGGAACCTGACAAGAACAGTAGCTCCTCTTCAGTCCGATACACTGAAATTGCTGGGAACAGATGCATGTGCTATTTGCACTGTGTATGGCAATGGGAGCATAATAGTGACTTTTCTTACCAGAAAACAACTCTTGCTCGAAGGACCAGAAACTGCATGTGATTCCACTCCATTTAGGACTGCGAAACAAATGCTAGCTCGCCTTCCAAAAACACACTCTGCTTTTGAGAAAAGAGCACTCTCCTACTCTACTGTGTTTCCTATGGCGTCTGAACAGTGAGCTTGCTCAGAACAAAAAAACTGTGCTTCCTACACACACGGCCATATCTAGTTCAAGTCTGCTTAGGAACCTGACAAGAACAGTAGATGCTCTTCAGTCCAATACACTGTACTTTCTGCGAACAGACGCCAGTGCTATTTGTCCTGTGTATGGCAATGGCAGCGCAATAGTGACTCTTCTTACCAGAAAACAACTCTTGCTCGTAGTACCAGAAACTGCATGGGATTCAACTCCATTTAGGACTGGGAATCAAACGCTAGCTCGCCTTACAAGAAACACACTCTGCTTTTGAGAAAAGAGCACTCTTCTACTCTACTGTGTTTCCTATAGGGCCAGAACACTGAGCTTGCTCAGAACAAAAGAACTGTGCTTCCTACACACACGGAACATATCTAGTTCAACTATGCTTAGGAAACTGACAAGAACAGTAGCTCCTATTCAGTCCAATACACTGTACTTGCTGTGAAAAGACACGAGTGCTATTTGCCCTGTGTATGGCAATGGGAGCGCAATAGTGACTTTCCTTACCAGAAAACAACTCTTGCTCGTAGGACCAGAAACTGCATGTGATTCAACTCCATTTAGGACGTGGAAACAAACGCTAGCTCGCCTTACAAGAAACAAACTCTGCTTTTGACAAAAGAGCACAATTCTACTCTACTGTGTTTCCTATAGGGCCAGAACAGTGAGCTTGCTCAGAACATAAGAACTGTGCTTCCTACACACATGGGCCATATCTAGTTCAACTCTGCTTAGAAAACTGACAAGAACAGTAGCTCCTCTTCAGTCCGATACACTGTGCTTGCTGGGTACAGACCTGAGTGCTATTTGCACTGTGTATGGCAATGGGAGCGCAATAGTGACTTTCCTTACCAGAAAACAACTCTTGCTCGTAGGACCAGAAACTGCATGTGATTCAACTCCATTTAGAACTGGGAAACAAACGCTAGCTCGCCTTACAAGAAACACACTTTGCTTTTGAGAAAAGAGCACTCTTCTACTCTACTGTGTTTCCTATGGGATCCGAATAGTGAGCTTGCTCAGAACAAAAGAACTGTGCTTCCTACACACACGGCCATATCTAGTTCAAGTCTGCTTAGGAACCTGACAAGAACAGTATATCCTCCTCAATCCAATACACTGTACTTGCTGCGAACAGATGCCAGTGCTATTTGTCCTGTGTATGGCAATGGCAGCGCAAAAGTGACTCTTCTTACCAGAAAACAACTCTTGCTCATAGTACCAGAAACTGCATGGGATTCAACTCAATTTAGGACTGCGAAACAAACGCTAGCTCGCCTTACAAGAAACACACTTTGCTTTTGAGAAAAGAGCACTCTTCTACTCTACTGTGTTTCCTATGGGATCCGAATAGTGAGCTTTCTCAGAACAAAAGAACTGTGCTTCCTACACACACGGCCATATCTAGTTCAAGTCTGCTTAGGAACCTGACAAGAACAGTATATCCTCTTCAATCCAATACACTGTACTTGCTGCGAACAGGTGCCAGTGCTATTTGTCCTGTGTATGGCAATGGCAGCGCAAAAGTGACTCTTCTTACCAGAAAACAACTCTTGCTCATAGTACCAGAAACTGCATGGGATTCAACTCCATTTAGGACTGCAAAACAAACGCTAGCTTGCCTTACAAGAAACACACTTTGCTTTTGAGAAAAGAGCAGTCTTCTACTCTACTGTGTTTCCTATGGGATCCGAATAGTGAGCTGGCTCAGAACAAAAGAACTGTGCTTCCTACACACACGGCCATATCTAGTTCAAGTCTGCTTAGGAACCTGACAAAAACAGTATATCCTCTTCAATCCAATACACTGTACTTGCTGCGAACAGATGCCAGTGCTATTTGTCCTGTGTATGGCAATGGCAGCGCAAAAGTGACTCTTCTTACCAGAAAACAACTCTTGCTCATAGTACCAGAAACTGCACGGGATTCAACTCCATTTAGGACTGCGAAACAAACGCTAGCTCGCCTTCCAAGAAACACACTCTGCTTTAGAGAAAAGAGCACTCTTCTACTCTACTGTGTTTCCTATAGGGCTAGAACAGTGAGCTTGCTCAGACCAAATGAACTGTGCTTCCTAGACACACGGGCCATATCTACTTCAACTCTGCTTAGGATACTGACAAGAACAGTAGCTCCTCTTCAGTCCAATACACTGTACTTGCTAGGAACAGACGCGAGAGCTATTTGTACTGTGTATGGCAATGGGACTGCAATAGTGACTCTTCTTACCAGAAAACAAATCTTGCTCTTAGGACCAGAAACTGCATGTGATTCAACTCCATTTAGGACTGGAAAACAAACGCTAGCTCGCCTTACAAGAAACACACTCTGCTTTTGAGAAAAGAGCACTTTTCTACTGTACTGTGATTCCTGTGGGGTCCGAACAGTGACCTTGCTCAGAACAAAAGAACTGGGCTTCCTACAAACATGACATATGTAGTTCATTTCTGCTTAGGAACCTGACAAGAACTGTAGATCCTCTTCAGTCCAATACACTGTGCTTGCTGGGAACAGACGCCAGTGCTATTTGTCCTGTGTATGGCAATGGCAGCGCAATAGTGACTATTCTTACCATAAAACAACTCTTGCTCATAGGACCAGAAACTGCATGTGATTCCACTCCATTTAGGACTGGGAAACAAACGCTAGCTCGCCTTACAAGAAACACACTCTGCTTTAGAGAAAAGAGCACTCTTCTACTCTACTGTGTTTCCTATAGGGACAGAACAGTGAGCTTGCTCAGAACAAAAGAACTGTGCTTCCTACACACACGGGCCATATCTAGTTCAATTCTGCTTAGGAACCTGACAAGAAGAGTAGATCCTCTTCAGTCCAATACACTGTACTTGCTGCGAACAGATGCCAGTGCTGTTTGTCCTGTGTATGGCAATGGCAGCGCAATAGTGACTCCTCTTACCAGAAAACAACTCTTGCTCATAGTACCAGAAACTGCATGGGATTCAACTCCATTTAGGACTGGGAAACAAACGCTAGCTCGCCTTAGAAGAAACACACTCTGCTTTAGAGAAAAGAGCACTCTTCTACTCTACTGTGTTTCCTATGGGGTCCAAACAGTGAGCTTGCTCAGAACAAAAGAACTGTGCTTCCTACACACACAGACCATATGTAGTTCAACTCTGCTTAGGAAACTGACAAGAACAGTAGCTCCTATTCAATCCAATACACTGTACTTGCTGTGAAAAGACGCGAGTGCTATTTGCCCTGTGTATGGCAGTAGGAGCACAATAGTGACTTTCCTTACCGGAAAACAACTCTTGCTCGTAGGACCAGAAACTGCATGTGATTCAACTCCATTTAGGACTAGGAAACGAACGCTAGCTCGCCTTACAAGAAACACACTCTGCTTTTGAGAAAAGAGCACTCTTCTACTCTACTGTGTTTCCTATGGGGTCCAAACGATGAGCTTGCTCAGAACAAAAGAACTGTTCTTCCTACACACACGGATCATATCTAGTTCAACTCTGCTTAGGAAACTGACAAGAACAGTAGTTCCTATTCAGTCCAATACACTGTACTTGCTGTGAAAAGACGCGAGTGCTATTTGCCCTGTGTATGGCAATGGGAACGCAATAGTGACTTTCCTTACCAGAAAACAACTCTTGCTCGTAGGACCAGAAACTGCATGTGATTCAACTCCATTTAGGACTAGGAAACAAACGCTAGCTTGCCTTACAAGAAACACACTCTGCTTTTGAGAAAAGAGCACTCTTCTACTCTACTCTGTTTCCTAAAGGGCCAGAACAGTGAGCTTGCTCAGAACATAAGAACTGTGCTTCCTACACACACGGGCCATATCTAGTTCAACTCTGCTTAGGAAACTGACAAGAACAGTAGATCCTCTTCAGTCTGATACACTGTACTTGCTGGGAACAGACATGAGTGCTATTTGCACTGTGTATGGCAATGGGAGCACAATAGTGACTTTCCTTACCAGAAAACAACTCTTGCTCGTAGACCAGAAACTGCATGTGATTCAACTCCATTTAGATCTGGAAAACAAACGCTAGCTCGCCTTACAAGAAACACACTCTGCTTTTGAGAAAAGAGCACTCTTCTACTCTACTGTGTTTCCTATAGGGCCAGAACAGTGAACATGCTCAGAACATAAGAACTGTGCTTCCTACACAAACAGGCCATATCTAGTTCAACTCTGCTTAGGAAACTGACAAGAACAGTAGCTCCTCTTCAGTCCGAATCACTGTATTGCGGGGAACAGTTGCGAGTGCCATTTGCACTGTGTATGGCAATTTTAGCACAATAGTGACTCGTCTTACCAGAAAACAACTCTTGCTCGTAGCACAAAAAGCTGCATGTGTCAACTCCATTTTGGACGTGGAAACAAACGCTAGCTCGCCTTCCAAGAAACACACTCTGCTTTTGAGAAAAGAGCACTCTTCTACTCTACTGTGTTTCCTATGTGTTCCGAAGAGTGAGCTTGCTCAGAACAAAGAAACTGTGCTTCCTACACACACGGCCATATCTAGTTCAAGTCTGCTTAGGAACCTGACATCAACAGTAGATCCTCTTGAATACAATACACTGTACTTGCTGGGAACAGACGCGAGTGCTATTTGCACTGTGTATGGCAATGGGAGAGCAATGAGATTTTCCTTACCAGAAAACAACTCTTGTTCGTAGGACCAGATACTACCTGTGATTCAACTCCATTTAGCACTAGGAAACAAACGCTGGCTAGCCTTACAAGAAACACACTATGCTTTAGAGAAAAGAGCACTCTTCTACTCTACTGTGTTTCCTATAGGGCCAGAACAGTGAGCTTGCTCAGAACATAAGAACCGTGCTTCCTACACACACGGGCCATATCTAGTTCAACTCTGCTTAGGAAACTGACAAGAACAGTAGCTCCTCTTCAGTCCGATACACTGTACTTGCTGGGAACAGACGTGAGTGCTATTTGCACTGTGCATGGCAATGGGAGCGCAATAGTCACTTTTCTTACCAGAAAACAACTCTTGTTCGTAGGACCAGAAACTGCATGAGATTCCACTCCACTTAGGACTGGGAAACAAATGCTAGCTCGCCTTACATGAAACACACTCTGCTTTTGAGAAAAGAGCACTCTTCTACTCTACTGTGTTTTCTACAGGGTCCGAAGAGTGTGCTTGCTCAGAACAAAAGAACTGTGCTTCCTACACACACGGGCCATATCTAGTTCAACTCTGCTTAGGAAACTGACAAGAACAGTAGCTCTTCTTCAGTCCAATACACTGTACGTGCAGGGAAGAGACGCGAGTGCTATTTGCACTGTGTATGGCAATTTTAGCACAATAGTTAATCGTCTTACCAGAAAACAACTCTTGCTCGTAGGACAAAAAACTGCATGTGACTCAACTCCATTTAGGACGTGGAAACAAACGGTAGCTCGCCTTCCAAGAAACACACTTTGCTTTTGAGAAAAAAGCACTCTTCTACTCTACTGTGTTTCCTATGTGTTCCGAACAGTGAGCTTGCTCAGAACAAAAAAACTGTGCTTGCTACACACACGGCCATATCTAGTTCAAGTCTGCTTTGGAACCTGACAAGAACAGTAGATCCTCTTCAAATCAATACACTGTACTTGCTGGGAACAGACGCCAGTGCTATTTGTCCTGTGTATGGCAATGGCAGCGCAATAGTGACTCTTCTTAAAAGAAAATAACTCTTGCTTGTAGGACCAGAAACTGCATGTGATTCAAATCCATTTAGGACTGGGAAACAAACGCTAGCTCGCTTTACAAGAAAAACACTCTGCTTTTGAGAAAAGAGCACTCTTATACTCTACTGTGTTTCCTATAGGGACAGAACAGTGAGCTTGCTCAGAACATAAGAACTGTGCTTCCTACACACACGGGCCTTATCTAGTTCAACTCTGCTTAGGAACCTGACAAGAACAGTAGCTCCTCTTCAGTCCGATACACTGTAATTGCTGGGAACAGATGCATGTGCTATTTGCACTGTGTATGGCAATGGGATCGTAATAGTGACTTTTCTTACCAGAAAACAACTCTTGCTCGAAGGACCAGAAACTGCATGTGATTCCACTCCATTTAGGACTGGGAAACAAATGCTAGCTCGCCTTCCAAAAACACACTCTGCTTTTGAGAAAAGAGCACTCTTCTACTCTACTCTGTTTCCTATGGCGTCTGAACAGTGAGCTTGCTCAGAACAAAAAAACTGTGCTTCCTACACACACGGCCATATCTAGTTCAAGTCTGCTTAGGAACCTGACAAGAACAGTAGATGCTCTTCAGTCCAATACACTGTACTTTCTGCGAACAGACGCCAGTGCTATTTGTCCTGTGTATGGCAATGGCAGCACAATAGTGACTCTTCTTACCAGAAAACAACTCTTGCTCGTAGTACCAGAAACTGCATGGGATTCAACTCCATTTAGGACTGGGAATCAAACGCTAGCTCGCCTTACAAGAAACACACTCTGCTTTTGAGAAAAGAGCACTCTTCTACTCTACTGTGTTTCCTATGGGGTCCACACGATGAGCTTGCTCAGAACAAAAGAACTGTGCTTCCTACACACACGGATCATATCTAGTTCAACTATGCTTAGGAAACTGACAAGAACAGTAGCTCCTATTCAGTCCAATACACTGTACTTGCTGTGAAAAGACACGAGTGCTATTTGCCCTGTGTATGGCAATGGGAGCGCAATAGTGACTTTCCTTACCAGAAAACAACTCTTGCTCGTAGGACCAGAAACTGCATGTGATTCAACTCCATTTAGGACGTGGAAACAAACGCTAGCTCGCCTTACAAGAAACACACTCTGCTTTTGACAAAAGAGCACAATTCTACTCTACTGTGTTTCCTATAGGGCCAGAACAGTGAGCTTGCTCAGAACATAAGAACTGTGCTTCCTACACACATGGGCCATATCTAGTTCAACTCTGCTTAGAAAACTGACAAGAACAGTAGCTCCTCTTCAGTCCGATACACTGTGCTTGCTGGGTACAGACCTGAGTGCTATTTGCAATGTGTATGGCAATGGGAGCGCAATAGTGACTTTCCTTACCAGAAAACAACTCTTGCTCGTAGGACCAGAAACTGCATGTGATTCAACTCCATTTAGAACTGGGAAACAAACGCTAGCTCGCCTTACAAGAAACACACTTTGCTTTTGAGAAAAGAGCACTCTTCTACTCTACTGTGTTTCCTATGGTGTCCGAACAGTGAGCTTGCTCAGAACAAAAAAACTGTGCTTCCTACACACACGGGCCACATCTAGTTCAACTCTGCTTAGGAAACTGACAAGAACAGTAGCTCCTCTTCAGTCCAATACACTGTACATGCGGGGAACAGACTCGAGTGCTATTTGCACTGTGTATGGCAATTGGATCACAATAGTGACTCGTCTTACCAGAAAACAACACTTGCTCGTAGGAGAAAAAACTGCATGTGGCTCAACTCCATTTAGGACGTGGAAACAAACGCTAGCTCGCCTTCAAAGAAACACACTCTGCTTTTGAGAAAAGAGCACTCTTCTACTCTACTGTGTTTCCTATGTGTTCCGAACAGTGAGCTTGCTCAGAACAAAAAAACTGTGCTTCCTACACACACGGCCATATCTAATTCAAGTCTGCTTTGGAACCTGACAAGAACAGTAGATCCTCTTCAGTCCAATACACTGTATTTTCTGCGAACAGACGCCAGTGCTATTTGTCCTGTGTATGGCAATGGCAGCGCAATAGTGACTCTTCTTACCAGAAAACAACTGTTGCTCGTAGTACCAGAAACTGCATGGGATTCAACTCCATTTAGGACTGGGAAACAAACGCTAGCTCGCCTTACAAGAAACACACTCTGCTTTTGAGAAAAGAGCACTCTTCTACTCTACTGTGTTTCTTATGGGGTCCGAACAGTGAGCTTGTTCAGAACAAAAGAACTGAGCTTCCTACACACACGGCCATATCTAGTTCAAGTCTGCTTAGGAACCTTACAAGAACAGTATTTACTCTTCAGTCCAATAGACTGTACTTGCTGGGAACAGACGCCAGTGCTATTTGTCCTGTGTATGGCAATGGCAGCGCAATAGTGACTCCTCTTACCAGAAAACAACTCTTGCACGTAGTACCAGAAACTGCATGGGATTCAACTCCATTTAGGACTGCGAAACAAATGCTACCTCGCCTTACAAGAAACACACTCTGCTTTAGAGAAAAGAGCACTCTTCTACTCTACTGTGTTTCCTATGGGGTCCAAACAGTGAGCTTGCTCAGAACAAAAGAACTGTGCTTCCTACACACACGGACCATATCTAGTTCAACTCTGCTTAGGAAACTGACAAGAACAGTAGCTCCTATTCAATCCAATTCACTGTACTTGCTGGGAAAAGACGCGAGGGCTATTTGCCTTGTGTAGGGCAATGGGAGCGCAATAGTGACTTTCCTTACGAGAAAACAACTCTTGCGCGTAGGACCAGAAACTGCATGTGATTCAACTCCATTTAGGACTGGGAAACAAATGCTAGCTCGCCTTATATGAAACACACTCTGCTTTTGAGAAAAGAGCACTCTTCTACTCTACTGTGTTTCCTATGGGGTCCGAACAGTGAGCTTGCTCAGAACAAAAGAATTGTGCTTCCTACACACACGGGCCATATCTAGTTCAACTCTGCTTAGGAAACTGACAAGAACAGTAGCTCCTCTTCAGTCTGATACACTGTACTTCCTGGGAACAGACGCCAGTGCTATTTGTCCTGTGTATGGCAATGGGAGCGCAATAGTGAGTTTCCTTACCAGAAAACAACTCTTGCTCGTAGAACCAGAAACTGCATGTGATTCAACTCCATTTAGGCCTGGGAAACAAACACTAGCTCGTCTTACAAGAAACACACTCTGCTTTTGAGAAAAGAACACTCTTCTACTCTACTGTGTTTCCTATAGGGCCAGAACAGTGACCTTGCTCAGAACAAAAGCATTGTGCTTCCTACAGACACGGTCATATCTAGTTCAATTCTGCTTAGGAACCTGACAAGAACAGTAGATCCTCTTCAGTCCAATACACTGTACTTGCTGGGAACAGACGCCAGTGATATTTGTCCTGTGTATGGCAATGGCAGCGCAGTAGTGACTCTTCTTACCATAAAATAACTCTTGCTCGTAGGACTAGAAACTGCATGTGATTCAACTCCATTTAGGACTGGGAAACAAATGCTAGCTCGCCTTACAAGAAACACACTCTGCTTTTGAGAAAAGAGCACTCTTCTCCTCTACTGTGTTTCCTACAGGGTCCGAACAGTGTGCTTTCTCAGAACAAAAGAACTGTGCTTCCTACACACACGGGCCACATCTAGTTCAACTCTGCTTAGGAAACTGACAAGAACAGTAGCTCCTCTTCAGTCCAATACACTGTACATGCGGGGAACAGACTCGAGTGCTATTTGCACTGTGTATGGCAATTGGATCACAATAGTGACTCGTCTTACCAGAAAACAACACTTGCTCGTAGGAGAAAAAACTGCATGTGGCTCAACTCCATTTAGGACGTGGAAACAAACGCTAGCTCGCCTTCAAAGAAACACACTCTGCTTTTGAGAAAAGAGCACTCTTCTACTCTACTGTGTTTCCTATGTGTTCCGAACAGTGAGCTTGCTCAGAACAAAAAAACTGTGCTTCCTACACACACGGCCATATCTAGTTCAAGTCTGCTTAGGAACCTGACAAGAACAGTAGATCCTCTTCAATCCAATACACTCTACTTGCTGGGAACAGACGCCAGTGCTATTTGTCCTGTGTATGGCAATGGCAGCGCAATAGTGACTCTTCTTACCAGAAAACAACTCTTGCTTGTAGGACCAGAAACTGCATGGGATTCAACTCCATTTAGGACTGGGAAACAAACTCTAGCTCGCTTTACAAGAAACACACTCTGTTTTTGAGAAAAGAGCACTCTTCTACTCTACTGTGTTTCCTATAGGGCCAGAACAGTGAGCTTGCTCAGAAAAAAAGAACTGTGCTTTCTACACACACAGGCCATATCTAGTTTAACTCTGCTTAGCAAAATGAGAAGAACAGTAGCTCCTCTTCAGTCCAATACACTGTACTTGCTGCGAACAGACGCGAGTGCTTTTTGCACTGTGTATGGCAATGAGAGCGCAATAGTAACGTTCCTTACCAGAAAACAACTCTTGCTCGTAGGACCACAAACTCCATGTGATTCAACGCCATTTAGGACTGGAAAACAAATGCTATCTCGCTTTACAAGAAGCACACTCTGCTTTTGAGAAAAGAGCACTCTTCTACTCTACTGTGTTTCCTATGGTGTCCAAACAGTGAGCTTGCTCAGAACAAAAGAACTGTGCTTCCTACACACACAGACCATATGTAGTTCAACTCTGCTTAGGAAACTGACAAGAACAGTAGCTCCTATTCAATCCAATACACTGTACTTGCTGTGAAAAGACGCGAGTGCTATTTGCCCTGTGTATGGCAGTGGGAGCACAATAGTGAATTTCCTTACCAGAAAACAACTCTTGCTCGTAGGACCAGAAACTGCATCTGATTCAACTCCATTTAGGACTGGGAAACAAACGCTAGCTCGCCTTACAAGAAACACACTCTGCTTTTGAGAAAAGAGCACTCTTCTATTCTACTGTGTTTCATATGGGGTCCGAACAGTGAGCTTGCTCAGAACAAAAAAACTGTGCTTCCTACACACACGGCCATATCCAGTTCAAGTCTGCGTAAGAATCTGGCAAGAACAGTATATCCTCTTCAGTCCAATACACTGTACTTGCTGCAAATAGATGCTAGTGCTATTTGTCCTGTGTATGGCAATGGCAGCGCAATAGTGATTCTTCTTACCAGAAAACAACTCTTGCTCGTAGGACCAGAAACTGCATGGGATTCAAATCCATTTAGGACTGCGAAACAAATGCTAGCTGTCCTTACAAGAAACACACTCTGCTTTAGAGAAAAGAGCATTCTTCTACTCTACTGTGTTTCCTATGGGGTCCAAACAGTGAGCTTGCTCAGAACAAAAGAACTGTGCTTCCTACACACACGGACCATATCTAGTTCAACTCTGCTTAGGAAACTGACAAGAACAGTAGCACCTATTGAGTCCAATACACTGTACTTGCTGGGAACAGACGTGATTGCTATTTGCACTGTGTATCTCAATGGGAGCGCAATAGTGACTTTCCTTACCAGAAAACACTCTTGTTCGTAGGACCAGAAACTTCATGTGATTCAACTCCATTTAGGACTAGGAAACAAACGCTAGCTCACCTTACAATAAACACACACTGCTTTAGAGAAAAGAGCACTCTTCTACTCTACTGTGTTTCCTATATGGCCAGAACAGTGAGCTTGCTCAGAACAAAAGAATTGTGCTTCCTACACACGGGCCATATCTAGTTCAACTCTGCTTAGGAAACTGACAAGAACAATAGCTGCTCTTCAGTCCGATACACTGTACTTGCTGGGAGGTGACGCAAGTGCTATTTGCACTGTGTATGGCAATGGGAGCGCAATAGTGACTTTCCTTACCAGAAAACAAATCTTGCTCGTAGTACCAGAAACTGCATGTGATTCAACTCCATTTAGGTCTGGGAAACAAATGATAGCTCGCCTTACATGAAACACACTCTGCTTTTGAGAATAGAGCACTCTTCTTCTCTACTGTGTTTCCTATGGGGTCCGAACAGTGAGCTTGCTCAGAACAAAAGAACTGTGCTTCCTACACTCACGGGTCATATCTAGTTCAATTCTGTTTAGGAACCTGACAAGAACAGTAGATCCTCTTCAGTCCAATACACTGTAATAGCTGGGAACAGACGCCAGTGCTATTTGTCCTATGTATGGCAATGCCAGCGCAATAGTGACTCTTCTTACCATAAAACAACTCTTGCTCATAGGACCAGAAACTGCATGTGATTCAAATCCATTTAGGACTGGGAAACAAACACTAGCTTGCCTTACAAGAAACACACTCTGCTTTTGAGAAAAGAGCACTCTTCTATTCTACTGTGTTTCCTATAGGGCCAGAACAGTGAGCATTCTCAGAACAAAAGAACTGTGCTTCCTACACACACGGGCCATATCTAGTTCAACTCTGCTTAGGAAATGACAAGAACAGTAGCTCCTCTTCAGTTCGATACACTGTACTTGCTGGGAACAGTCGCAAGAGCTATTTGTACTGTGTCTGGCAAGGGGAGCACAATAGTGACTTTCCTTAACAGAAAACAACTCTTGCTCATAGGACCAGAAACTACATGTGATTCAACTCCATTTAGTACTGGGAAACAAACGATAGCTCGCCTTACAAGAAACACACTCTACTTTTGAGAAAAGAGCATTCTTCTACACTACTGTGTTTCCTATGGGGTCCGAACAGTGAGCTTGCTCAGAACAAAAAAACTGTGCTTCCTACACACACGGCCATATCTAGTTCAAGTCTGCTTAGGAAACTGACAAGAACAGTAGCTCCTCTTCAGTCCGATACACTGTACTTGCTGGGAACAGACGCCTGTGCTATTTGTCCTGTGTAGGTCAATGGCAGCACAATATTGACTCTACTTACCAGAAAACAACTCTTGCTCGTAGGACCAGATACTTCATGGGATTCAACTCCATTTAGGACTGGGAAACAAACGCTAGCTAGCCTTACAAGAAACACACTCTGCTTTTGAGAAAAGAGCACTCTTCTACTCTACTGTGTTTCCTATGGTTCCAAACAGTGAGCTTGCTCAGAACAAAAGAACTGTTCTTCCTACACACACTGACCATATCTAGATCAACTCTGCTTAGGAAACTGACAAGAACAGTAGCTCCTCTTCAGTCCGATACACTGTACTTGCTGGGAAAAGACATGAGTGCTATTTGCACTGTGTATGGCAATGGGAGAGCAATAGTGACTTTCCTTACCAGAAAACAACTCTTGCTCGTAGGACCAGAATCTGCATGTGATTCAACTCCATTTAGAACTGGGAAACAAACGCTAGCTCGCCTTACAAGAAACACACTCTGCTTTTGAGAAAAGAGCACCCTTCTACTCTACTGTGTTTCCTATGGGGTCCGAACAGTGAGCTTGCTCAGAACAAAAGAATTGTGCTTCCTACACACACGGCCATATCTAGTTCAAGTCTGCTTAGGAACCTGACAAGAACAGTATATCCTCTTCAGTCCAATACACTGTATTTGCTGCAAACAGACGCCAGTGCTATTTGTCCTGTGTATGGCAATGGCAGCGCAATAGTGACTCTTCTTACCAGAAAACAACTCTTGCTCGAAGTACCAGAAACTGCATGGGATTCAACTCCATTTAGGACTGTGAAACAAATGCTAGCTCTCCATACAAGAAACACACTCTGCTTTAGAGAAAAGAGCACTCTTCTTCTCTACTGTTTCCTATGGGGCCAGTACAGCGAGCTTGCTCAGAACAAAAGAACTGTGCATCATACACACACGGACCATATCTATTTGAACTCTGCTTAGGAAACTGACAAGAACAGTAGCACCTATTCAGTCCAATACACTGTACTTGCTGAGAACAGACGCGAGTGCTATTTGCACTGTGTATGGCAATGGGAACACAATAGTGACTTTCCTTACCAGAAATCAACTCTTGTTCGTAGGACCAGAAACTGCATGTGATTCAACTCCATTTAGGACTAGGAAACAAACGCTAGCTCGCCTTACAAGAAACACACTCTGCTTTTGAGAAAAGAGCACTCTTCTACTCTACTGTGTAACCTATAGGGCCAGAACAGTGAGCTTGCTCAGAACATAAGATCTGTGATTCCTACACACACGGGCCATATCTAGTTCAACTCTGCTTAGGAAACTGACAAGAACATTAGCTCCTCTTCAGTCCGATACACTGTTCTTGCTGGGAACAGACGCATGTGCTATTTGCACTGTGTATGGCAATGAAAGCACAATAGTGACTTTATTACCAGAAAACAACTCTTGCTCGTAGGACCAGAAATTGCATGTGATTCCACTCCATTTAGGACTGGGAAACAAACGCTAGCTCGCCTTATAAGAAACACACTCTGCTTTAGAGAAGAGAGCACTCTTCTACTCTACTGTGTTTCCTATATGGCCAGAACAGTGAGCTTGCTCAGAACATAATAACTGTGCTTCCTACACACAAGGGCCATATCTATTTCAACTCTACTTAGGAAACTGACAAGAACAGTAGCTCCTCTTCAGTCCAATACACTGTACTTGCTGCGAACAGATGCCAATGCTATTTGTCCTGTGTATGGCAATGGCAGCGCAATAGTGACTCTTCTTACCAGAGAACATCTCTTGCTCGTAGTACCAGAAACTGCATGGGATTCAACTCCATTTAGGACTGTGAAACAAACGCTAGCTCGCCTTACAAGAAACGCACTCTGCTTTAGAGATAAGAACACTCTTCTACTCTACTGTGTTTCCTATGGGGTCCAAACAGTGAGCTTGCTCAGAACAAAAGAACTGTGCTTCCTACACACACGGGCCATATGTAGTTCAACTCTGCTTAGGAACCTGAGAAGAACAGTAGCTCCTCTTCAGTCCGATACACTGTACTTGCTGGGAACAGATGCATGTGCTATTTGCACTGTGTATGGCAATGGGAGAGCAATAGTGACTTTTCTTACCAGAAAACAACTCTTGCTCGTAGGACCAGAAACTGCATGTGATTGCACTCCATTTAGGACTGGGAAACAAATGCTAGCTCGCCTTACAAGAAACACACTCTGCTTTTGAGAAAAGAGCACTCTTCTACTCTACTGTGTTTTCTACAGGGTCCGAACAGTGTGCTTGCTCAGAACAAAAGAACTGTGCTTCCTACACACACGGGCCATATCTAGTTCAACTCTGCTTAGCAAACTGACAAGAACAGTAGCTCCTCTTCAGTCCAATACGCTGTACTTGCAGGGAACAGACGCGAGTGCTGTTTGCACTGTGTATGGCAATTTTAGCACAATAGTGTCTCGTCTTACCAGAAAACAACTCTTGCTCGTAGGACAAAAAACTACATGTGACTCAACTCCATTTAGGACGTTGAAACAAACGCTAGCTCGCCTTTCAAGAAACACACTCTGCTTTTGAGAAAAGAGCACTCTTCTACTCTACTGTGTTTCCTATGTGTTCCGAAGAGTGAGCATGCTCAGAACAAAAAAACTGTGCTTCCTGCACACACGGCCATATCTAGTTCAAGTCTGCTTAGGAACCTGACAAGAACAGTAGATCCTCTTCAATCCAATACACTGTACTTGCTGGGAACACACGCATGTGCTATTTGCACTGTGTATGGCAATTGGAGCACAATAGTGACTTTCCTTACCAGAAAACAACTCTTGCTCGTAGCACCAGAAACTGCATGTGATTCCACTCCATTTAAGACTGGGAAACAAAGGCTAGCTCGCCTTACAAGAAACACACTCTGCTTTAGGGAAAAGAGCACTATTCTACTCTACTGTGTTTCCTATGGGGTCCAAACAGTGAGCTTGCTCAGAACAAAAGAACTGTGCCTCCTACACACACGGACCATATCTAGTTCAACTCTGCTTAGGAAACTGAAAAGAACAGTAGCTCCTATTCAGTCCAATACACTGTACTTGCTGGGAAAAGACGCGAGTGCTATTTGCCTTGTATAGGGCAATGGGAGCACAATAGTGACTTTCCTTACCAGAAAAAACTCTTGTTCATAGGACCAGACACTGCATGTGATTCAACTCCATTTAGGACTAGGAAACAAACGCTAGCTCGCCTTACAAAAACACACTCTGCTTTTGAGAAAAGAGCACTCTTCTTCTCTACTGTGTTTCCTATGGGGTCCAAACAGTGAGCTTGCTCAGAACATAAGAACTGTGCTTCCTACACACACGGGCCATATGTAGTTCAACTCTGCTTAGGAACCTGAGAAGAACAGTAGCTCCTCTTCAGTCCGATACACTGTACTTGCTGGGAACAGATGCATGTGCTATTTGCACTGTGTATGGCAATGGGAGCGCAATAGTGACCTTTCTTACCAGAAAACAACTCTTGCTCGTAGGACGGGAAACTGCATGTGATTTCACTCCATTTAGGACTGGGAAACAAATGCTAGCTCGCCTTACTAGAAACACACTCTGCTTTTGAGAAAAGAGCACTCTTCTACTCTACTGTGTTTTCTACAGTGTCTGAACAGTGTGCTTGCTCGAAACTAAAGAACTCTGCTTCCTACACACACGGGCCATATCTAGTTCAACTCTGCTTAGGAAACTGACAATAACAGTAGCCCTTCTTCAGTCCAATACACTGTACTTGCAGGGAACAGACGCGAGTGCTATTTGCACTGTGTATGGCAATTTTAGCACAATAGTGACTCGTCTTACCAGAAAACAACTCTTGCTCGTAGCACAAAAAACTGCATGTGACTCAACTCCATTTAGGACGGGGAAACAAACGCTAGTTCGCCTTCCAAGAAACACACTCTGCTTTTGAGAAAAGAGCACTCTTCTACTGTACTTTGTTTCCTATGTGTTCCGAACAGTGAGCTTGCTCAGAACAAAAAAACTGTGCTTCCTACACACACGGCCATAT
Source organism: Peromyscus eremicus (assembly GCF_949786415.1). Taxonomy (NCBI): domain Eukaryota; kingdom Metazoa; phylum Chordata; class Mammalia; order Rodentia; family Cricetidae; genus Peromyscus; species Peromyscus eremicus. The sequence goes on along the minus strand of NW_026734319.1, from coordinate 403,471 downwards.
CTAGTTCAAGTCTGCTTAGGAACCTGACAAGAACAGTAGATCCTCTTCAATCCAATACACTGTACTTGCTGGGAACAGACGCCAGTGCTATTTGTCCTGTGTATGGCAATGGCAGCGCAATAGTGACTCTTCTTACCAGAAAATAACTCTTGCTTGTAGGACCAGAAACTGCATGTGATTCAACTCCATTTATGACTGGGTAACAAACTCTAGCTTGCTTTACAAGAAAAACACTCTACTTTTGAGAAAAGAGCACTCTTCTACTCTACTGTGTTTCCTATAGGGCCAGAACAGTGAGCTTGCTCAGAAAAAAAGAACTGTGCTTCCTACACACACGGGCCATATCTAGTTCAACTCTGCTTAGGAAACTGACAAGAAAAGTAGCTCCTATTCAGTCCAATACACTGTACTTGCTGGGAAAAGACGCGAGTGCTATTTGACTTGTGTAGGGCAATGGGAGCACAATAGTGACTTTCCTTACCAGAAACAACTCTTGCTCATAGGAACAGAAACTGCATGTGATTCAACTCCATTTAGAACTGGGAAACAAACACTAGCTCGCCTTACAAGAAACACACTCTGCTTTTGAGAAAAGAGCACTCTTCTACTCTACTGTGTTTCCTATGGGGTCCGAATAGTGAGCTTGCTCAGAACAAAAGAACTGTGCTTCCTACACACACGGCCATATCTAGTTCAAGTCTGCTTAGGAACCTGACAAGAACAGTATATCCTCTTCAGTCCAATACACTGTACTTGCTGCGAACAGACGCCAGTGCTATTTGTCCTGTGTATGGCAATGGCAGCGCAAAAGTGACTCTTCTTACCAGAAAACAACTCTTGCTCGTAGTACCAGAAACTGCATGGGATTCAACTCCATTTAGGACTAGGAAACAAACGCTAGCTCGCCTTACAAAAACACAATTTGCTTTATAGAAAAGAGCACTCTTCTACTCTACTGTGTTTCCTATAGGGACAGAACAGTGAGCTTGCTCAGAACATAAGAACTGTGCTTCCTACACACACGGGCCATATCTAGTTCAACTCTGATTAGGAAACTGACAAGACCAGTAGCTCCTCTTCAGTCTGATACACTGTACTTGCTGGGAACAGACGCGAGAGCTATTTGCACTGTGTATGGCAATGGGAGCGCAATAGTGACTTTCCTTACCAGAAAACAACTCTTGCTCATAGGACCAGAAACTGCATGTGACTCAACTCCATTTAGGACTGGGAAACAAATGCTAGCTCGCCTTACATGAAACACACTCTGCTTTTGAGAAAAGAGCACTCTTCTACTCTACTCTGTTTCCTATGGCGTCCGAACAGTGAGCTTGCTCAGAACAAAAAAACTGTGCTTCCTACACACACGGCCATATCTAGTTCAAGTCTGCTTAGGAACCTGACAAGAACAGTAGATCCTCTTCAGTCCAATACACTGTACTTGATGGGAACAGACGCAAGTGCTATTTGTCCTGTGTATGGCAATGGCATCGCAATAGTGACTCTTCTTACCAGAAAACAACTGTTGCTCGTAGTACCAGAAACTGCATGGGATTTAACTCCATTTAGGACTGGGAATCAAAAGCTAGCTCGCCTTACAAGAAACACACTCTGCTTTAGAGAAAAGAGCACTCTTCTACTCTACTGTGTTTCCTATGGGGTCCAAACGATGAGCTTGCTCAGAACAAAAGAACTGTGTTTCCTACACACACGGATCATATCTAGTTCAACTCTGCTTAGGAAACTGACAGGAACAGTAGCTCCTATTCAGTCCAATACACTGTACTTGCTGTGAAAAGACGCGAGTGCTATTTGCACTGTGTATGGCAATGGGAGCGCAATAGTGACTTTCCTTACCAGAAAACAACTCTTGCTCGTAGGACCAGGAACTGCATGGGATTCAACTCCATTTAGGACTAGGAAACAAACGCTAGCTCGCCTTACAAGAAACACACTCTGCTTTTGAGAAAAGAGCACTCTTCTACTCTACTCTGTTTCCTAAAGGGCCAGAACAGTGAGCTTGCTCAGAACATAAGAATTGTGCTTCCTACACACACGGGCCATATCTAGTTCAACTCTGCTTAGGAAACTGACAAGAACAGTAGCTCTTCTTCAGTCCAATACACTGTACTTGCGGGGAAGAGACGCGAGTGCTATTTGCACTGTGTATGGCAATGGGAGCACAATAGTGACTTTCCTTATCAGAAAACAACTCTTGCTCATAGGACCAGAAACTGCATGTGATCCAACTCCATTTAGAACTGGGAAACAAACACTAGCTCGCCCTACAAGAAACACACTCTGCTTTTGAGAAAAAAGCAGTCTTCTACTCTACTGTGTTTCCTATGGGGTCCGAATAGTGAGCTTGCTCAGAACAAAAGAACTGTGCTTCCTACACACACGGCCATATCTAGTTCAAGTCTGCTTAGGAACCTGACAAGAACAGTATATTCTCTTCAGTCCAATACACTGTACTTGCTGCGAACAGACGCCAGTGCTATTTGTCCTGTGTATGGCAATGGCAGCACAAAAGTGACTCTTCTTACCAGAAAACAACTCTTGCTCGTAGTACCAGAAACTGCATGGGATTCAACTCCATTTAGGACTGCGAAACAAACGCTAGCTCGCCTTCCAAGAAACACACTCTGCTTTTGAGAAAAGAGCACTCTTCTACTCTACTGTGTTTCCTATGTGTTCCGAAAAGTGAGCATGCTCAGAACATAAAAACTGTGCTTCCTGCACACACGGCCATATCTAGTTCAAGTCTGCTTAGGAACCTCACAAGAACAGTAGATCCTCTTCAATCCAATACACTGTACTTGCTGGAAACACACGCATGTGCTATTTGCACTGTTTATGGCAATGGGAGCGCAATAGTGACTTTCCTTACCAGAAAACAACTCTTGCTCATAGCACCAGAAACTGCATGTGATTCCACTCCATTTAGGACTGGGAAACAAAGGCTAGCTCGCCTTACAAGAAACACACTCCGCTTTATAGAAAAGAGCACTCTTCTACTCTACTGTGTTTCCTATAGGGACAGAACAGTGAGCTTGCTCAGAACATAAGAACTGTGCTTCCTACACACACGGGCCATATCTAGTTCAACTCTGCTTAGGAAACTGACAAGACCAGTAGCTCCTCTTCAGTCTGATACACTGTACTTGCTGGGAACAGACGCGAGAGCTATTTGCACTGTGTATGGCAATGAGAGCGCAATAGTGACTTTCCTTACCAGAAAACAACTCTTGCTCATAGGACCAGAAACTGCATGTGATTCAACTCCATTTAGGACTGGGAAACAAATGCTAGCTCGCCTTACATGAAACACACTCTGCTTTTGAGAAAAGAGCACTCTTCTACTCTACTCTGTTTCCTATGGCGTCTGAACAGTGAGCTTGCTCAGAACAAAAAAACTGTGCTTCCTACACACACGGCCATATCTAGTTCAAGTCTGCTTAGGAACCTGACAAGAACAGTAGATCCTCTTCAGTCCAGTACACTGTATTTTCTGCGAACAGACGCCAGTGCTATTTGTCCTGTGTATGGCAATGGCAGCACAAAGTGACTCTTCTTACCAGAAAACAACTCTTGCTCGTAGTACCAGAAACTGCATGGGATTCAACTCCATTTAGGACTGGGAATCAAACGCTAGCTCGCCTTACAAGAAACACACTCTGCTTTAGAGAAAAGAGCACTCTTCTACTCTACTGTGTTTCCTATGGGGTCCAAACGATGAGCTTGCTCAGAACAAAAGAACTGTGCTTCCTACACACACGGATCATATCTAGTTCAACTCTGCTTAGGAAACTGACAAGAACAGTAGCTCCTCTTCAGTCTGATACACTGTACTTGCTGGGAACAGACATGAGTGCTATTTGCACTGTGTATGGCAATGGGAGCACAATAGTGACTTTCCTTACCAGAAAACAACTCTTGCTCGTAGACCAGAAACTGCATGTGATTCAACTCCATTTAGATCTGGAAAACAAACGCTAGCTCGCCTTACAAGAAACACACTCTGCTTTTGAGAATAGAGCACTCTTCTACTCTACTGTGTTTCCTATAGGGCCAGAACAGTGAACATGCTCAGAACATAAGAACTGTGCTTCCTACACAAACAGGCCATATCTAGTTCAACTCTGCTTAGGAAACTGACAAGAACAGTAGCTCCTCTTCAGTCCGGATCACTGTACTTGCGGGGAACAGATGCGAGTGCCATTTGCACTGTGTATGGCAATTTTAGCACAATAGTGACTCGTCTTACCAGAAAACAACTCTTGCTCGTAGCACAAAAAGCTGCACGTGTCAACTCCATTTTGGACGTGGAAACAAACGCTAGCTCACCTTCCAAGAAACACACTCTGCTTTTGAGAAAAGAGCACTCTTCTACTCTACTGTGTTTCCTATGTGTTCCGAAGAGTGAGCTTGCTCAGAACAAAAAAACTGTGCTTCCTACACACACGGCCATATCTAGTTCAAGTCTGCTTAGGAACCTGACAACAACAGTAGATCCTCTTGAATACAATACACTGTACTTGCTGGGAACAGACGCGAGTGCTATTTCCACTGTGTATGGCAATGGGAGAGCAATGAGATTATCCTTACCAGAAAACAACTCCTGTTCGTAGGACCAGATACTACCTGTGATTCAACTCCATTTAGCACTAGGAAACAAACGCTGGCTAGCCTTACAAGAAACACACTATGCTTTAGAGAAAAGAGCACTCTTCTACTCTACTGTGTTTCCTATAGGGCCAGAACAGTGAGCTTGCTCAGAACATAAGAACCATGCTTCCTACACACACGGGCCATATCTAGTTCAACTCTGCTTAGGAAACTGACAAGAACAGTAGCTCCTCTTCAGTCCGATACACTGTACTTGCTGGGAACAGACGTGAGTGCTATTTGCACTGTGCATGGCAATGGGAGAGCAATGAGACTTTCCTTAACAGAAAACAACTCTTTTTCGTAGGACCAGAAACTGCATGAGATTCCACTCCACTTAGGACTGGGAAACAAATGCTATCTCGCTTTTCATGAAACACACTCTGCTTTTGAGAAAAGAGCACTCTTCTACTCTACTGTGTTTTCTACAGGGTCCGAAGAGTGTGCTTGCTCAGAACAAAAGAACTGTGCTTCCTACAAACACGGGCCATATCTAGTTCAACTCTGCTTAGGAAACTGACAAGAACAGTAGCTCTTCTTCAGTCCAACACACTGTACTTGCGGGGAAGAGACGCGAGTGCTATTTCCACTGTGTATGGCAATTTTAGCACAATAGTTAATCGTCTTACCAGAAAACAACTCTTGCTCGTAGGACAAAAAACTGCATGTGACTCAACTCCATTTAGGACGTGGAAACAAACGGTAGCTCGCCTTCCAAGAAACACACTCTGCTTTTGAGAAAAGAGCACTCTTCTACTCTACTGTGATTCCTATGTGTTATGAACAGTGAGATGGCTCAGAACAAAAAAACTGTGCTTGCTACACACACGGCCATATCTAGTTCAAGTCTGCTTTGGAACCTGACAAGAACAGTAGATCCTCTTCAAATCAATACACTGTACTTGCTGGGAACAGACGCCAGTGCTATTTGTCCTGTGTATGGCAATGGCAGCGCAATAGTGACTCTTCTTAAAAGAAAATAACTCTTGCTTGTAGGACCAGAAATTGCATGTGATTCAAATCCATTTAGGACTGGGAAACAAACTCTATCTCGCTTTACAAGAAAAACACTCTGCTTTTGAGAAAAGAGCACTCTTATACTCTACTGTGTTTCCTATAGGGACAGAACAGTGAGCTTGCTCAGATCATAAGAACTGTGCTTCCTACACACACGGGCCTTATCTAGTTCAACTCTGCTTAGGAACCTGACAAGAACAGTAGCTCCTCTTCAGTCCGATACACTGTAATTGCTGGGAACAGATGCATGTGCTATTTGCACTGTGTATGGCAATGGGAGCGTAATAGTGACTTTTCTTACCAGAAAACAACTCTTGCTCGAAGGACCAGAAACTGCATGTGATTCCACTCCATTTAGGACTGGGAAACATGTGCTAGCTCGCCTTCCAAAAACACACTCTGCTTTTGAGAAAAGAGCACTCTTCTACTCTACTGTGTTTCCTATGGCGTCTGAACAGTGAGCTTGCTCAGAACAAAAAAACTGTGCTTCCTACACACACGGCCATATCTAGTTCAAGTCTGCTTAGGAACCTGACAAGAACAGTAGATGCTCTTCAGTCCAATACACTGTACTTTCTGTGAACAGACGCCAGTGCTATTTGTCCTGTGTATGGCAATGGCATCGCAATAGTGACTCTTCTTACCAGAAAACAACTCTTGCTCGTAGTACCAGAAACTGCAAGGGATTCAACTCCATTTAGGACTGGGAATCAAACGCTATCTCGCCTTACAAGAAACACACTCTGCTTTTGAGAAAAGAGCACTCTTCTACTCTACTGTGTTTCCTATGGGGTCCACACGATGAGCTTGCTCAGAACAAAAGAACTGTGCTTCCTACACACACAGATCATATCTAGTTCAACTATGCTTAGGAAACTGACAAGAACAGTAGCTCCTATTCAGTCCAATACACTGTACTTGCTGTGAAAAGACACGAGTGCTATTTGCCCTGTGTATGGCAATGGGAGCGCAATAGTGACTTTCCTTACCAGAAAACAACTCTTGCTCGTAGGACCAGAAACTGCATGTGATTCAACTCCATTTAGGACGTGGAAACAAACGCTAGCTCGCCTTACAAGAAACACACTCTGCTTTTGACAAAAGAGCACAATTCTACTCTACTGTGTTTCCTATAGGGCCAGAACAGTGAGCTTGCTCAGAACATAAGAACTGTGCTTCCTACACACATGGGCCATATCTAGTTCAACTCTGCTTAGGAAACTGACAAGAACAGTAGCTCCTCTTCAGTCCGATACACTGTGCTTGCTGGGTACAGACCTGAGTGTTATTTGCACTGTGTATGGCAATGGGAGCGCAATAGTGACTTTCCTTACCAGAAAACAACTCTTGCTCGTAGGACCAGAAACTGCATGTGATTCAACTCCATTTAGAACTGGGAAACAAACGCTAGCTCGCCTTACAAGAAACACACTTTGCTTTTGAGAAAAGAGCACTCTTCTACTCTACTGTGTTTCCTATGGGATCCGAATAGTGAGCTTGCTCAGAACAAAAGAACTGTGCTTCCTACACACACGGCCATATCTAGTTCAAGTCTGCTTAGGAACCTGACAAGAACAGTATATCCTCTTCAATCCAATACACTGTACTTGCTGCGAACAGATGCCAGTGATATTTGTCCTGTGTATGGCAATGGCAGCGCAAAAGTGACTCTTCTTACCAGAAAACAACTCTTGCTCATAGTACCAGAAACTGCAGGGGATTCAACTCCATTTAGGACTGCGAAACAAACGCTAGCTCGCGTTACCAGAAACACACTCTGCTTTAAAGAAAAGAGCACTCTTCTACTCTACTGTGTTTCCTATAGGGCCAGAACAGTGAGCTTGCTCAGAACATAAGAACTGTGCTTCCTACACACACGGGCCATATCTAGTTCAACTCTGCTTAGGAAATTGACAAGAACAGTAGCTCCTCTTCAGTCCAATACACTCTACTTTTGGGAACAGACGCATGTGCTATTTGCACTGTGTATGGCAATGGGAGCACAACAGTGACTTTCCTTACCAGAAAACAACTCTTGCTCGTAGGACCGGAAACTGCATGTGATTCCACGCCATTTAGGACTGGGAAACAAAGCCTAGCTCGCCTTACAGGAAACACACTCTGCTTTAGGGAAAAGAGCACTCTTCTACTCTACTGTGTTTCCTATGGGGTCCAAACAGTGAGCTTGCTCAGAACAAAAGAACTGTGCCTCCTACACACACGGACTATATCTAGTTCAACTCTGCTTAGGAAACTGACAAGAACAGTAGCTCCTATTCAGTCCAATACACTGTACTTGCTGGGAAAAGACGCAAGTGCTATTTGCCTTGTGTAGGGCAATGGGAGCACAATAGTGACTTTCCTTACCAGAAACAACTCTTGCTCGTAGAACCAGAAACTGCATGTGATTCAACTCCATTTAGGACTGGGAAACAAATACTAGCTCGCCTTACATGAAACACACTCTGCTTTAGAGAAAAGAGCACTATTCTACTATACTGTGTTTCCTATGGGGTCTGAACAGTGAGCTTGCTCAGAACAAAATAATTGTGCTTCCTACACAGACGGCCATATCTAGTTCAACTCTGCTTAGGAACCTGACAAGAGCAGTAGACCTCTTCAGTCCAATACACTGTACTTGCTGGGAAAAGACTCCAGTGCTATTTGTCCTGTGTATGGCAATGGGAGCTCAATAGTGACTTTCCTTACCAGAAAACATCTCTTGCTTGTTGGACTAGAAACTGCATGTGATTCAACTCCATATAGGACTGGGAAACAAACGCTAGCTCGCCTTACAAGAAACACATACTGCTTTTGAGAAACGAGCACTCTTCTACTCTACTGTGTTTCCTATGGGGTCCAAACAGTGAGCTTGCTCAGAACAAAAGAACTGTGCTTCCTACACACACCGACCATATCTAGTTCAACTCTGCTTAGGAAACTGACAAGAACAGTAGCTCCTCTTCAGTCTGATACACTGTACTTGCTGGGAACAGACGCGAGTGCTATTTGCATTGTGTATGGCAATGGGAGCGCAATAGTGACTTTCCTTACCAGGAAACAAGTCTTGCTCATAGGAACAGAAACTGCATGTGATTCAACTCCATTTAGGACTATGAAACAAACGCTAGCTCGCCTTACAAGAAACACACTTTGCTTTTGAGAAAAGAGCACAATTCTACTCTACTGTGTTTTCTATGGGGTCCGGACAGTGAGCTTGCTCAGAACAAAAGAACTGTGCTTCCTACACACACGGCCATATCTAGTTCAATTCTGCTTAGGAACCTGACAAGAACAGTAGATCCTCTTCAGTCCAATGCACTGTACTTGCTTGGAACAGACGCCAGTGCTATTTGTCCTGAGTATGGCAATGGCAGCGCAATAGTGACTCTTCTTACCATAAAACAACTCTTGCTCGTAGGACCAGAAACTGCATGTGATTCAACTCCATTAAGGACTGAGAAACAAACGCTAGCTCGCCTTACAGGAAACACACTCTGCTTTAGAGAAAAGAACACTCTTCTACTCTACTGTGTTTCATATAGGGCCAGAAGAGTGAGCTTGCTCAGAACAAAAGAACTGTGCTTCCTACACACGGGCCGTATCTAGTTCAACTCTGCTTAGGAAACTGACATGAACAATATCTCCTCTTCAGTCCAATACACTGTACTTGCTGGGAACAGACGCGAGTGCTATTTGCACTGTGTATGGCGATTGGAGCACAATAGTGACTCGTCTTACCAGAAAACAACTCTTGCTCATAGGACAAAAAACTGCATATGACTCAACTCCATTTAGGACTGGGAAACAAACGCTAGCTCGCCTTACAAGAAACACACTCTGCTTTTGAGAAAAGAGCACTCTTCTACTCTACTGTGTTTCCTATGGGGTCCGAACAGTGAGCTTGCTCAGAACAAAAGAACTGTGCTTCCTACACACATGGCCATATCTAGTTCAATTCTACTTAGGAACCTGACCAGAACAGTAGATCCTCTTCAGTCCAATACACTGTACTTGCTAGGAACAGACGCCAGTGCTATTTGTCCTGAGTATGGCAATGGCAGCGCAATAGTGACTCTTCTTATCATAAAACAACTCTTTCTTGTAGGACCAGAAACTGCATGGGATTCAACTCCATTAAGGACTGGGAAACAAACGCTAGCTCGCCTTACAAGAAACACACTCTGCTTTAGAGAAAAGAGCACTCTTCTACTCTACTGTGTTTCCTATAGGGCCAGAACAGTGGGCTTGCTCAGAACAAAAGAACTGTGCTTCCTACACACGGGCCATATCTAGTTAAACTCTGCTTAGGAACCTGACAAGAAAAGTAGACCTCTTCAGTCCAATACACTGTACTTGATGGAAAAAGACTCCAGTGCTATTTGTCCTGTGTATGGCAATGGGAGCTCAATAGTGACTTTCCTTACCAGAAAACAACTCTTGCTCGTAGGACCAGAAACTGCATGTGATTCAACTCCATATAGGACTGGGAAACAAACGCTAGTTCGCCTTACAACAAACATACACTGCTTTTGAGAAAAGAGCACTCTTCTACTCTACTGAGTTTCCTATAGGGCCAGAACAGTGAGCTTGCTCAGAACAAAAGAATTGTGCTTGCTACACACACGGCCATATCTAGTTCAACTCTGCTTAGGAACCTGACAAGAACAGTAGACCTCTTCAGTCCAATACACTGTACATGCTGGGAACAGACGCGAGTGCTATTTGCCCTGTGTATGACAGTGGGAGCATTATAGTGACTCTTCTTACCAGAAAACAACTCTTGCTCTTAGGACCAGAAACTGCATGTGATTCAACTCCATTTAGGACTGGGAAACAAACACTAGCTCGCCTTACAAGAAACACACTCTGATTTAGAGAAAAAAGCACTCTTCTACTCTACTGTGTTTCCTAAGAGGTCCGAACAGTGAACTTGCTCAGAACAAAAGAACTGTGCTTCCTACACACATGGCCATATCTAGTTCAATTCTGCTTAGGAACCTAACAAGAACAGTAGATCCTCTTCAGTCCAATACACTGTACTTGCTGGGAAGAGACACAAGTGCTATTTGTACAGTGTATGGCAATTGGAGCACAATAGTGACTCGTCTTACCAGAAAACAACTGTGGCTCGTAGGATAAAAAACTGCATGTGACTCAACTCCATTTAGGACTGGGAAACAAACTCTAGCTCGCCTTACAAGAAACACACTCTGCTTTTGAGAAAAGAGCACTCTTCTACTCTACTGTGTTTCCTGTAGGGCCAGAAGAGTGAGCTTGCTCAGAAGAAAAGAACTGTGCTTCCTACACACACGGCCATATCTAGTTCAACTCTGCTTAGGAAACTGACAAGAACAGTAGGTCCTCTTCAGTCCAATACACTGTACTTGCTGGGAACAGACGCCAGTGCTATTTGTCCTGTGTAGGACAATGGCAGTGCAATATTGAATCTTCTTACCAGAAAACAACTCTTGCTCGTAGGACCAGAAACTGCATGGGATTCAACTCCATTTATGACTGGGAAACAAACGCTAGCTAGCCTTACAAGAAACACACTCTGCTTTTGAGAAAAGAGCACTCTTCTACTCTACTGTGTTTCCTATGGGGTCCAAACAGTGAGCTTGCTCAGAACAAAAGAACTGTGCTTCCTACACACACCGACCATATCTAGTTCAACTCTGCTTAGGAGACTGACAAGAACAGTAGCTCCTATTCAGTCCAATACACTGTACTTCCTGGGAACAGACACGAGTGCTTTTGCACTGTGAATGGCAATGGGAGCACAATAGTGACTTTCCTTACCAGAAAACAACTCTTGCTCATAGGACCGGAAACTGCCTGTGATTGAACTCCATTTAGGACTAGGAAACAAACGCTAGCCTGCCTTACAAGAAACACACTTTGCTTTTGAGAAAAGAGCACTCTTCTACTCTACTGTGTTATCCTATGAGGTCCGAACAGTGAGCTTGCTCAGAACAAAAAAAACCGTGCTTCCTACACACACCGCCATACCTAGTTCAATTCTGCTTAGGAACCTGACAAGAACAGTAGGTCCTCTTCAGTCCAATACACTGTACTGCTGGGAACAGACAACAGTGCTATTTGTCCTGTGTATGGCAATGGCAGCGCAATAGTGACTCTTCTTACCAGAAAATAACTCTTGCTCGTAGGACCAGAAACTGCATGGGATTCAACTCCATTTACGACTGGGAAACAAATGCTAGATCGCCTTACAAGAAACACACCCTGCTTTTGAGAAAAGAGCACTCTTCTACTCTACTGTGTTTCCTGTAGGGCCAGAACAGTGAGCTTGCTCAGAACAAAAGAACTGTGCTTCCTACACACATGGCCATATCTAGTTCAACTCTGCTTAGGAAACTGACAAGAACAGTAGCTCTTCTTCAGTCCAATACACTGTACTTGCTGGGAACAGACGCCAGTGCTATTTTTCCTGTGTAGGGCAATGGCAGCGCAATATTGAATCTTCTTACCAGAAAACAACTCTTGCTCGTAGGACCAGAAACTGCATGGGATTCAACTCCATTAAGACTGGCAAACAAACGCTAGCTAGCATTACAAGAAACACACTCTGCTTTTGAGAAAAGAGCACTCTTCTACTCTACTGTGTTTCCTATGGGGTCCAAACAGTGAGCTTGCTCAGAACAAAAGAACTGTGCTTCCTACACACACGGACCATATATAGTTCAACTCTGCTTAGGAAACTGACAAGAACAGTAGCTCCTATTCAGTCCAATACACTGTACTTGCTGGGAAAAGACGCGAATGCATTTTGCCTTGTGTAGGGCAATGGGAGCACAATAGTGACTTTCCTTACCAGAAACAACTCTTGTTCGTAGGACCAGAAACTGCATGTGATTCAACTCCATTTAGGACTAGGAAACAAACGCTAGCTCGCCTTACAAAAACACACTCTGCTTTAAAGAAAAGAGCACTCTTCTACTCTACTGTGTTTCCTATAGGGCCAGAACAGTGAGCTTGCTCAGAACATAAGAACTGTGCTTCCTACACACACGGGCCATATCTAGTTCAACTCTGCTTAGGAAACTGACAAGACCAGTAGCTCCTCTTCAGTCTGATACACTGTACTTGCTGGGAACAGACGCGAGAGCTATTTGCACTGTGTATGGCAATGAGAGCGCAATAGTGACTTTCCTTACCAGAAAACAACTCTTGCTCATAGGACCAGAAACTGCATGTGATTCAACTCCATTTAGGACTGGGAGTCAAAAGCTAGCTCGCCTTACAAGAAACACACTCTGCTTTAGAGAAAAGAGCACTCTTCTACTCCACTGTGTTTCCTATGGGGTCCAAACGATGAGCTTGCTCAGAACAAAAGAACTGTGCTTCCTACACACACGGATCATATCTAGTTCAACTCTGCTTAGGAAACTGACAAGAACAGTAGCTCCTATTCAGTCCAATACACTGTACTTGCTGTGAAAAGACGCGAGTGCTATTTGCCCTGTGTATGGCAATGGGAGCTCAATAGTGACTTTCCTTACCAGAAAACAACTCTTGCTCGTAGGACCAGAAACTGCATGTGATTCCACTCCATTTAGGACTAGGAAACAAACGCTAGCTTGCCTTACAAGAAACACACTCTGCTTTTGAGAAAAGAGCACTCTTCTACTCTACTCTGTTTCCTAAAGGGCCAGAACAGTGAGCTTGCTCAGAACATAAGAACTGTGCTTCCTACACACACGGGCCATATCTAGTTCAACTCTGCTTAGAAAACTGACAAGAACAGTAGCTCCTCTTCAGTCCGATACATTGTACTTGCTGGGAACAGACATGAGTGCTATTTGCACTGTGTATGGAAATGGGAGCGCAATAGTGACTTTCCTTACCAGACAACAACTCCTGCTCGTAGGACCAGAAACTGCATGTGATTCAACTCCATTTAGCACTAGGAAACAAACGCTGGCTAGCCTTACAAGAAACACACTCTGCTTTTGAGAAAAGAGCACCCTTCTACTCTACTGTGTTTCCTATGTGTTCCGAAAAGTGAGCATGCTCAGAACAAAAAAACTGTGCTTCCTGCACACACGGCCATATCTAGTTCAAGTCTGCTTAGGAACCTGACAAGAACAGTAGATCCTCTTCAATCCAATACACTGTACTTGCTGGGAACACACGCATGTGCTATTTGCACTGTGTAAGGCAATGGGAGAGCAATAGTGACTTTCCTTACCAGAAAAAAACTCTTGCTCGTAGCACCAGAAACTGCATGTGATTCCACTCCATTTAGGACTGGGAAACAAAGGCTAGCTCGCCTTACAAGAAACACACTCTGCTTTAGGGAAAAGAGCACTATTCTACTCTACTGTGTTTCCTATGGGGTCCAAACAGTGAGCTTGCTCAGAACAAAAGAACTGTGCCTCCTACACACACAGGCCATATGTAGTTCAACTCTGCTTAGGAAACTGACAAGAACAGTAGATCCTCTTCCCTCCGATACACTGTACTTGCTGGGAACAGAAGCATGTGCTATTTGCACTCTGTATGGCAATGGGAGCACAATAGTGACTTTTCTTACCAGAAAACAACTCTTGCTCGTAGGACCAGAAACTGCATGTGATTCCACTCCCTTTAGGACTGGAAAACAAATGCTAGCTCGCCTTACAAGAAACACAGTCTGCTTTTGAGAAAAGAGTGCTCTTCTACTCTACTGTGTTTTCTACAGGGTCTGAACAGTGAGCTTGCTCAGAACAAAAGAACTGTGCTTCCTACACACGGGCCGTATCTAGTTCAACTCTGCTTAGGAAAAAGAGCACTCTTCTACTCTACTGTGTTTCCTATGTGTTCCGAAGAGTGAGCTTGCTCAGAACAAAAAAACTGTGCTTCCTACACACACGGCCATATCTAGTTCAAGTCTGCTTAGGAACCTGACAAGAACAGTAGATCCTCTTGAATACAATACACTGTACTTGCTGGGAACAGACGCGAGTGCTATTTGCACTGTGTATGGCAATGGGAGAGCAATGAGATTTTCCTTACCAGAAAACAACTCTTGTTCGTAGGACCAGATATTACCTGTGATTCAACTCCATTTAGCACTAGGAAACAAATGCTGGCTAGCCTTACAAGAAACACACTATGCTTTAGAGAAAAGAGCACTCTTCTACTCTACTGTGTTTCCTATAGGGCCAGAACAGTGAGCTTGCTCAGAACATAAGAACCGTGCTTCCTACACACACGGGCCATATCTAGTTCAACTCTGCTTAGGAAACTGACAAGAACAGTAGCTCCTCTTCAGTCCGATACACTGTACTTGCTGGGAACAGACGTGAGTGCTATTTGCACTGTGCATGGCAATGGGAGAGCAATGAGACTTTCCTTACCAGAAAACAACTCTTGTTCATAGGACCAGAAACTGCATGAGATTCCACTCCACTTAGGACTGGGAAACAAATGCTATCTTGCCTTACATGAAACACACTCTGCTTTTGAGAAAAGAGCACTCTTCTACTCTACTGTGTTTTCTACAGGGTCCGAAGAGTGTGCTTGCTCAGAACAAAAGAACTGTGCTTCCTACACACACGGGCCATATCTAGTTCAACTCTGCTTAGGAAACTGTCAAGAACAGTAGCTCTTCTTCAGTCCAACACACTGTACTTGCGGGGAAGAGACGCGAGTGCTATTTCCACTGTGTATGGCAATTTTATCACAATAGTTAATCGTCTTACCAGAAAACAACTCTTGCCTGTAGGACAAAAAACTGCATGTGACTCAACTCCATTTAGGACGTGGAAACAAACGGTAGCTCGCCTTCCAAGAAACACACTCTGCTTTTGAGAAAAGAGCACTCTTCTACTCTACTGTGATTCCTATGTGTTATGAACAGTGAGATGGCTCAGAACAAAAAAACTGTGCTTGCTACACACACGGCCATATCTAGTTCAAGTCTGCTTTGGAACCTGACAAGAACAGTAGATCCTCTTCAAATCAATACACTGTACTTGCTGGGAACAGACGCCAGTGCTATTTGTCCTGTGTATGGCAATGGCAGCGCAATAGTGACTCTTCTTAAAAGAAAATAACTCTTGCTTGTAGGACCAGAAACTGCATGTGATTCAAATCCATTTAGGCCTGGGAAACAAACTCTATCTCGCTTTACAAGAAAAACACTCTGCTTTTGAGAAAAGAGCACTCTTCTACTCTACTGTGTTTCCTATAGGGACAGAACAGTGAGCTTGCTCAGAACATAAGAACTGTGCTTCCTACACACACGGGCCTTATCTAGTTCAACTCTGCTTAGGAACCTGACAAGAACAGTAGCTCCTCTTCAGTCCGATACACTGTAATTGCTGGGAACAGATGCATGTGCTATTTGCACTGTGTATGGCAATGGGAGCGTAATAGTGACTTTTCTTACCAGAAAACAACTCTTGCTCGAAGGACCAGAAACTGCATGTGATTCCACTCCATTTAGGACTGGGAAACAAATGCTAGCTCGCCTTCCAAAAACACACTCTGCTTTTGAGAAAAGAGCACTCTTCTACTCTACTGTGTTTCCTATGGCGTCTGAACAGTGAGCTTGCTCAGAACAAAAAAACTGTGCTTCCTACACACACGGCCATATCTAGTTCAAGTCTGCTTAGGAACCTGACAAGAACAGTAGATGCTCTTCAGTCCAATACACTGTACTTTCTGTGAACAGACGCCAGTGCTATTTGTCCTGTGTATGGCAATGGCAGCGCAATAGTGACTCTTCTTACCAGAAAACAACTCTTGCTCGTAGTACCAGAAACTGCATGGGATTCAACTCCATTTAGGACTGGGAATCAAACGCTAGCTCGCCTTACAAGAAACACACTCTGCTTTTGAGAAAAGAGCACTCTTCTACTCTACTGTGTTTCCTATGGTGTCCACACGATGAGCTTGCTCAGAACAAAAGAACTGTGCTTCCTACACACACGGATCATATCTAGTTCAACTATGCTTAGGAAACTGACAAGAACAGTAGCTCCTATTCAGTCCAATACACTGTATTGCTGTGAAAAGACACGAGTGCTATTTGCTCTGTGTATGGCAATGGGAGCACAATAGTGACTTTCCTTACCAGAAAACAACTCTTGCTCGTAGGACCAGAAACTGCATGTGATTCAACTCCATTTAGGACGTGGAAACAAACGCTAGCTCGCCTTACAAGAAACACACTCTGCTTTTGACAAAAGAGCACAATTCTACTCTACTGTGTTTCCTATAGGGTCAGAACAGTGAGCTTGCTCAGAACATAAGAACTGTGCTTCCTACACACATGGGCCATATCTAGTTCAACTCTGCTTAGAAAACTGACAAGAACAGTAGCTCCTCTTCAGTCCGATACACTGTGCTTGCTGGGTACAGACCTGAGTGCTATTTGCACTGTGTATGGCAATGGGAGCGCAATAGTGAATTTCCTTACCAGAAAACAACTCTTGCTCGTAGGACCAGAAACTGCATGTGATTCAACTCCATTTAGAACTGGGAAACAAACGCTAGCTCGCCTTACAAGAAACACACTTTGCTTTTGAGAAAAGAGCACTCTTCTACTCTACTGTGTTTCCTATGGGATCCGAATAGTGAGCTTGCTCAGAACAAAAGAACTGTGCTTCCTACACACACGGCCATATCTAGTTCAAGTCTGCTTAGGAACCTGACAAGAACAGTATATCCTCTTCAATCCAATACACTCTACTTGCTGCGAACAGATGCCAGTGCTATTTGTCCTGTGTATGGCAATGGCAGCGCAAAAGTGACTCTTCTTACCAGAAAACAACTCTTGCTCATAGTACCAGAAACTACAGGGGATTCAACTCCATTTAGGACTACGAAACAAACGCTAGCTCGCCTTACAAGAAACACACTCTGCTTTAGAGAAAAGAGCACTCTTCTACTCTACTGTGTTTCCTATAGGGCCAGAACAGTGAGCTTGCTCAGAACATAAGAACTGTGCTTCCTACAAACACGGGCCATATCTAGTTCAACTCTGCTTAGGAAATTGACAAGAACAGTAGCTCCTCTTCAGTCCAATACACTCTACTTTTGGGAACAGACACATGTGCTATTTGCACTGTGTATGGCAATGGGAGCACAACAGTGACTTTCCTTACCAGAAAACAACTCTTGCTCGTAGGACCGGAAACTGCATGGGATTCAACTCCATTTAGGACTGGGAATCAAACGCTAGCTCGCCTACAAGAGACACACTCTGCTTTAGAGAAAAGAGCACTCTTCTACTCTACTGTGTTTCCTATGGGGTCCAAACGATGAGCTTGCTCAGAAAAAAAGAACTGTGCTTCCTACACACATGGATCATATCTAGTTCAACTCTGCTTAGGAAACTGACAAGAACAGTAGCTCCTATTCAGTCCAATACACTGTACTTGCTGTGAAAAGACGCGAGTGCTATTTGCCCTGTGTATGGCAATGGGAGCGCAATAGTGACTTTCCTTACCAGAAAACAACTCTTGCTCGTAAGAACAGAAACTGCATGAGATTCAACTCCATTTAGAACTGGGAAACAAACACTAGCTCGCCTTACAAGAAACACACTCTGCTTTTGAGAAAAGAGCACTCTTCTACTCTACTCTGTTTCCTAAAGGGCCAGAACAGTGAGCTTGCTCAGAACAAATGAACTGTGCTTCCTAGACACACGGGCCATATCTACTTCAACTCTGCTTAGGATACTGACAAGAACAGTAGCTCCTCTTCAGTCCAATACACTGTACTTGCTAGGAACAGACGCGAGAGCTATTTGTACTGTGTATGGCAATGGGACTGCAATAGTGACTCTTCTTACCAGAAAACAAATCTTGCTCGTAGCACCAGAAACTGCATGTGATTCCACTCCATTTAAGACTGGGAAACAAAGGCTAGCTCGCCTTACAAGAAACACACTCTGCTTTAGGGAAAAGAGCACTATTCTACTCTACTGTGTTTCCTATGGGGTCCAAACAGTGATCTTGCTCAGAACAAAAGAACTGTGCCTCCTACACACACGGACCATATCTAGTTCAACTCTGCTTAGGAAACTGAAAAGAACAGTAGCTCCTATTCAGTCCAATACACTGTACTTGCTGGGAAAAGACGCGAGTGCTATTTGCCTTGTATAGGGCAATGGGAGCACAATAGTGACTTTCCTTACCAGAAAAAACTCTTGTTCATAGGACCAGACACTGCATGTGATTCAACTCCATTTAGGACTAGGAAACAAACGCTAGCTCGCCTTACAAAAACACACTCTGCTTTTGAGAAAAGAGCACTCTTCTTCTCTACTGTGTTTCCTATGGGGTCCAAACAGTGAGCTTGCTCAGAACATAAGAACTGTGCTTCCTACACACACGGGCCATATGTAGTTCAACTCTGCTTAGGAACCTGAGAAGAACAGTAGCTCCTCTTCAGTCCGATACACTGTACTTGCTGGGAACAGATGCATGTGCTATTTGCACTGTGTATGGCAATGGGAGCGCAATAGTGACTTTTCTTACCAGAAAACAACTCTTGCTCGTAGGACGGGAAACTGCATGTGATTTCACTCCATTTAGGACTGGGAAACAAATGCTAGCTTGCCTTACTAGAAACACACTCTGCTTTTGAGAAAAGAGCACTCTTCTACTCTACTGTGTTTTCTACAGTGTCTGAACAGTGTGCTTGCTCGAAACTAAAGAACTCTGCTTCCTACACACACGGGCCATATCTAGTTCAACTCTGCTTAGGAAACTGACAAGAACAGTAGCTCTTCTTCAGTCCAATACACTGTACTTGCAGGGAACAGACGCGAGTGCTATTTGCACTGTGTATGGCAATTTTAGCACAATAGTGACTCGTCTTACCAGAAAACAACCCTTGCTCGTAGCACAAAAAACTGCATGTGACTCAACTCCATTTAGGACGGGGAAACAAACGCTAGTTCGCCTTCCAAGAAACACACTCTGCTTTTGAGAAAAGAGCACTCTTCTACTGTACTTTGTTTCCTATGTGTTCCGAACAGTGAGCTGGCTCAGAACAAAAAAACTGTGCTTCCTACACACACGGCCATATCTAGTTCAAGTCTGCTTAGGAACCTGACAAGAACAGTAGATCCTCTTCAATCCAATACACTGTATTTGCTGGGAACAGACGCCAGTGCTATTTGTCCTGTGTATGGCAATGGCAGCGCAATAGTGACTCTTCTTACCAGAAAATAACTCTTGCTTGTAGGACCAGAAACTGCATGTGATTCAACTCCATTTATGACTGGGTAACAAACTCTAGCTTGCTTTACAAGAAAAACACTCTACTTTTGAGAAAAGAGCACTCTTCTACTCTACTGTGTTTCCTATAGGGCCAGAACAGTGAGCTTGCTCAGAAAAAAAGAACTGTGCTTCCTACACACACGGGCCATATCTAGTTCAACTCTGCTTAGGAAACTGACAAGAACAGTAGCTCCTATTCAGTCCAATACACTGTACTTGCTGGGAAAAGACGCGAGTGCTATTTCACTTGTGTAGGGCAATGGGAGCACAATAGTGACTTTCCTTACCAGAAACAACTCTTGCTCATAGGAACAGAAACTGCATGTGATTCAACTCCATGTAGAACTGGGAAACAAACACTAGCTCGCCTTACAAGAAACACACTCTGCTTTTGAGAAAAGAGCACTCTTCTACTCTACTGTGTTTCCTATGGGGTCCGAATAGTGAGCTTGCTCAGAACAAAAGAACTGTGCTTCCTACACACACGGCCATATCTAGTTCAAGTCTGCTTAGGAACCTGACAAGAACAGTATATCCTCTTCAGTCCAATACACTGTACTTGCTGCGAACAGACGCCAGTGCTATTTGTCCTGTGTATGGCAATGGCAGTGCAAAAGTGACTCTTCTTACCAGAAAACAACTCTTGCTCGTAGTACCAGAAACTGCATGGGATTCAACTCCATTTAGGACTAGGAAACAAACGCTAGCTCGCCTTACAAGAAACACACTCTGCTTTAGAGAAAAGAGCACTCTTCTACTCTACTGTGTTTCCTATGGGGCCCGAACAGTGAGCATGCTCAGAACATAAGAACTGTGCTTCCTACACACACAGGGCATATCTAGTTCAACTCTGCTTAGGAAACTGACAAGAACAGTAGCTCCTCTTCAGTCCAATACACTGTGCTTAATGGGAACAGACGCGAGTGCTATTTGCACTGTGTATGGCAATGGGAGAGCAATGTGACTTTCCATACCAGAAAACAACTCTTGTTCGTAGGACCAAAAACTGACTGTGATTCAACTCCATTTAGCACTAGGAAACAAACGCTAGCTCGCCTTACAAGAAACACACTCTGCTTTAGAGAAAAGAGCACTCTTCTACTCTACTGTGTTTCCTATAGGGCCAGAAAAGTGAGCTTGCTCAGAACATAAGAACTGTGCTTCCTACACACACGGGCCATAACTAGTTCAACTCTGCTTAGGAAACTGACAAGAACAGTAGCTCCTTTTCAGTCCAATACACTGTACTTGCTGGGAACAGACGCATGTGCTATTTGTACTGTGTATGGCAATGGGAGCGCAATAGTGACTTTCCTTACTGGAAAACAACTCTTGCTCGTAGGACCAGAAACTGCATGTGATTCCACGCCATTTAGGACTGGGAAACAAAGCCTAGCTCGCCTTACAAGAAACACACTCTGCTTTAGGGAAAAGAGCACTCTTCTACTCTACTCTGTTTCCTAAAGGGCCAGAACAGTGAGCTTGCTCAGAACATAAGAATTGTGCTTCCTACACACACGGGCCATATCTAGTTCAACTCTGCTTAGGAAACTGACAAGAACAGTAGCTCTTCTTCAGTCCAATACACTGTACTTGCGGGGAAGAGACGCGAGTGCTATTTGCACTGTGTATGGCAATGGGAGCACAATAGTGACTTTCCTTACCAGAAAACAACTCTTGCTCATAGGACCAGAAACTGCATGTGATCCAACTCCATTTAGAACTGGGAAACAAACACTAGCTCGCCCTACAAGAAACACACTCTGCTTTTGAGAAAAAAGCAGTCTTCTACTCTACTCTGTTTCCTATGGCGTCCGAACAGTGAGCTTGCTCAGAACAAAAAAACTGTGCTTCCTACACACACGGCCATATCTAGTTCAAGTCTGCTTAGGAACCTGACAAGAACAGTAGATCCTCTTCAGTCCAATACACTGTACTTGCTGGGAACAGACGCCAGTGCTATTTGTCCTGTGTATGGCAATGGCAGCGCAATAGTGACTCTTCTTACCAGAAAACAACTGTTGCTCGTAGTACCAGAAACTGCATGGGATTTAACTCCATTTAGGACTGGGAATCAAAAGCTAGCTCACCTTACAAGAAACACACTCTGCTTTAGAGAAATGAGCACTCTTCTACTCTACTGTGTTTCCTATGGGGTCCAAACGATGAGCTTGCTCAGAACAAAAGAACTGTGTTTCCTACACACACGGATCATATCTAGTTCAACTCTGCTTAGGAAACTGACAAGAACAGTAGCTCCTATTCAGTCCAATACACTGTACTTGCTGTGAAAAGACACGAGTGCTATTTGCCCTGTGTATGGCAATGGGAGCGCAATAGTGACTTTCCTTACCAGAAAACAACTCTTGCTCATAGGACCAGAAACTGCATGGGATTCAACTCCATTTAGGACTAGGAAACAAACGCTAGCTCGCCTTACAAGAAACACACTCTGCTTTTGAGAAAAGAGCACTCTTCTACTCTACTCTGTTTCCTAAAGGGCCAGAACAGTGAGCTTGCTCAGAACATAAGAATTGTGCTTCCTACACACACGGGCCATCTCTAGTTCAACTCTGCTTAGGAAACTGACAAGAACAGTAGCTCTTCTTCAGTCCAATACACTGTACTTGCGGGGAAGAGACGCGAGTGCTATTTGCACTGTGTATGGCAATGGGAGCACAATAGTGACTTTCCTTACCAGAAAACAACTCTTGCTCATAGGACCAGAAACTGCATGTGATCCAACTCCATTTAGAACTGGGAAACAAACACTAGCTCGCCCTACAAGAAACACACTCTGCTTTTGAGAAAAAAGCAGTCTTCTACTCTACTGTGTTTCCTATGGGGTCCAAACAGTGAGCTTGCTCAGAACAAAAGAACTGTGCTTCCTACACACACGGCCATATCTAGTTCAAGTCTGCTTAGGAACCTGACAAGAACAGTATATTCTCTTCAGTCCAATACACTGTACTTGCTGCGAACAGACGCCAGTGCTATTTGTCCTGTGTATGGCAATGGCAGCACAAAAGTGACTCTTCTTACCAGAAAACAACTCTTGCTCGTAGTACCAGAAACTGCATGGGATTCAACTCCATTTAGGACTGCGAAACAAACGCTAGCTCGCCTTCCAAGAAACACACTCTGCTTTTGAGAAAAGAGCACTCTTCTACTCTACTGTGTTTCCTATGTGTTCCGAAAAGTGAGCATGCTCAGAACATAAAAACTGTGCTTCCTGCACACACGGCCATATCTAGTTCAAGTCTGCTTAGGAACCTCACAAGAACAGTAGATCCTCTTCAATCCAATACACTCTACTTGCTGGGAACACACGCATGTGCTATTTGCACTGTGTATGGCAATGGGAGCGCAATAGTGACTTTCCTTACCAGAAAACAACTCTTGCTCGTAGCACCAGAAACTGCATGTGATTCCACTCCATTTAGGACTGGGAAACAAAGGCTAGCTCGCCTTACAAGAAACACACTCTGCTTTATAGAAAAGAGCACTCTTCTACTCTACTGTGTTTCCTATAGGGACAGAACAGTGAGCTTGCTCAGAACATAAGAACTGTGCTTCCTACACACACGGGCCATATCTAGTTCAACTCTGCTTAGGAAACTGACAAGAGCAGTAGCTCCTCTTCAGTCTGATACACTGTACTTGCTGGGAACAGACGCGAGAGCTATTTGCACTGTGTATGGCAATGAGAGCGCAATAGTGACTTTCCTTACCAGAAAACAACTCTTGCTCCTAGGACCAGAAACTGCATGTGATTCAACTCCATTTAGGACTGGGAAACAAATGCTAGCTCGCCTTACATGAAACACACTCTGCTTTTGAGAAAAGAGCACTCTTCTACTCTACTCTGTTTCCTATGGCGTCTGAACAGTGAGCTTGCTCAGAACAAAAAAACTGTGCTTCCTACACACACGGCCATATCTAGTTCAAGTCTGCTTAGGAACCTGACAAGAACAGTAGATCCTCTTCAGTCCAATACACTGTACTTTCTGCGAACAGACGCCAGTGCTATTTGTCCTGTGTATGGCAATGGCAGCACAAAAGTGACTCTTCTTACCAGAAAACAACTCTTGCTCGTAGTACCAGAAACTGCATGGGATTCAACTCCATTTAGGACTAGGAAACAAACGCTAGCTCGCCTTACAAGAAACACACTCTGCTTTTGAGAAAAAAGCAGTCTTCTACTCTACTGTGTTTCCTATGGGGTCCAAACAGTGAGCTTGCTCAGAACAAAAGAACTGTGCTTCCTACACACACGGCCATATCTAGTTCAAGTCTGCTTAGGAACCTGACAAGAACAGTATATTCTCTTCAGTCCAATACACTGTACTTGCTGCGAACAGACGCCAGTGCTATTTGTCCTGTGTATGGCAATGGCAGCACAAAAGTGACTCTTCTTACCAGAAAACAACTCTTGCTCGTAGTACCAGAAACTGCATGGGATTCAACTCCATTTAGGACTGCGAAACAAACGCTAGCTCGCCTTCCAAGAAACACACTCTGCTTTTGAGAAAAGAGCACTCTTCTACTCTACTGTGTTTCCTATGTGTTCCGAAAAGTGAGCATGCTCAGAACATAAAAACTGTGCTTCCTGCACACACGGCCATATCTAGTTCAAGTCTGCTTAGGAACCTCACAAGAACAGTAGATCCTCTTCAATCCAATACACTCTACTTGCTGGGAACACACGCATGTGCTATTTGCACTGTGTATGGCAATGGGAGCGCAATAGTGACTTTCCTTACCAGAAAACAACTCTTGCTCGTAGCACCAGAAACTGCATGTGATTCCACTCCATTTAGGACTGGGAAACAAAGGCTAGCTCGCCTTACAAGAAACACACTCTGCTTTATAGAAAAGAGCACTCTTCTACTCTACTGTGTTTCCTATAGGGACAGAACAGTGAGCTTGCTCAGAACATAAGAACTGTGCTTCCTACACACACGGGCCATATCTAGTTCAACTCTGCTTAGGAAACTGACAAGAGCAGTAGCTCCTCTTCAGTCTGATACACTGTACTTGCTGGGAACAGACGCGAGAGCTATTTGCACTGTGTATGGCAATGAGAGCGCAATAGTGACTTTCCTTACCAGAAAACAACTCTTGCTCCTAGGACCAGAAACTGCATGTGATTCAACTCCATTTAGGACTGGGAAACAAATGCTAGCTCGCCTTACATGAAACACACTCTGCTTTTGAGAAAAGAGCACTCTTCTACTCTACTCTGTTTCCTATGGCGTCTGAACAGTGAGCTTGCTCAGAACAAAAAAACTGTGCTTCCTACACACACGGCCATATCTAGTTCAAGTCTGCTTAGGAACCTGACAAGAACAGTAGATCCTCTTCAGTCCAATACACTGTACTTTCTGCGAACAGACGCCAGTGCTATTTGTCCTGTGTATGGCAATGGCAGCACAAAAGTGACTCTTCTTACCAGAAAACAACTCTTGCTCGTAGTACCAGAAACTGCATGGGATTCAACTCCATTTAGGACTGGGAATCAAACACTAGCTCGCCTTACAAGAAACACACTCTGCTTTAGAGAAAAGAGCACTCTTCTACTCTACTGTGTTTCCTATGGGGTCCAAACGATGAGCTTGCTCAGAACAAAAGAACTGTGCTTCCTACACACACGGATCATATCTAGTTCAACTCTGCTTAGGAAACTGACAAGAACAGTAGCTCCTATTCAGTCCAATACACTGTACTTGCTGTGAAAAGACGCGAGTGCTATTTGCCCTGTGTATGGCAATGGGAACGCAATAGTGACTTTCCTTACCAGAAAACAACTCTTGCTCGTAGGACCAGAAACTGCATGTGATTCAACTCCATTTAGGACTAGGAAACAAACGCTAGCTTGCCTTACAAGAAACACACTCTGCTTTTGAGAAAAGAGCACTCTTCTACTCTACTCTGTTTCCTAAAGGGCCAGAACAGTGAGCTTGCTCAGAACATAAGAACTGTGCTTCCTACACCCACGGGCCATATCTAGTTCAACTCTGCTTAGGAAACTGACAAGAACAGTAGCTCCTCTTCAGTCCGATACACTGTACTTGCTGGGAACAGACATGAGTGCTATTTGCACTGTGTATGGCAATGGGAGCACAATAGTGACTTTCCTTACCAGAAAACAACTCTTGCTCGTAGACCAGAAACTGCATGTGATTCAACTCCATTTAGATCTGGAAAACAAACGCTAGCTCGCCTTACAAGAAACACACTCTGCTTTTGAGAATAGAGCACTCTTCTACTCTACTGTGTTTCCTATAGGGCCAGAACAGTGAACATGCTCAGAACATAAGAACTGTGCTTCCTACACAAACAGGCCATATCTAGTTCAACTCTGCTTAGGAAACTGACAAGAACAGTAGCTCCTCTTCAGTCCGAATCACTGTACTTGCGGGGAACAGATGCGAGTGCCATTTGCACTGTGTATGGCAATTTTAGCACAATAGTGACTCGTCTTACCAGAAAACAACTCTTGCTCGTAGCACAAAAAGCTGCATGTGTCAACTCCATTTTGGACGTGGAAACAAACGCTAGCTCGCCTTCCAAGAAACACACTCTGCTTTTGAGAAAAGAGCACTCTTCTACTCTACTGTGTTTCCTATGTGTTCCGAAGAGTGAGCTTGCTCAGAACAAAAAAACTGTGCTTCCTACACACACGGCCATATCTAGTTCAAGTCTGCTTAGGAACCTGACAACAACAGTAGATCCTCTTGAATACAATACACTGTACTTGCTGGGAACAGACGTGAGTGCTATTTGCACTGTGCATGGCAATGGGAGAGCAATGAGACTTTCCTTACCAGAAAACAACTCTTGTTCGTAGGACCAGAAACTGCATGAGATTCCACTCCACTTAGGACTGGGAAACAAATGCTATCTCGCCTTACATGAAACACACTCTGCTTTTGAGAAAAGAGCACTCTTCTACTCTACTGTGTTTTCTACAGGGTCCGAAGAGTGTGCTTGCTCAGAACAAAAGAACTGTGCTTCCTACACACACGGGCCATATCTAGTTCAACTCTGCTTAGGAAACTGACAAGAACAGTAGCTCTTCTTCAGTCCAACACACTGTACTTGCGGGGAAGAGACGCGAGTGCTATTTCCACTGTGTATGGCAATTTTAGCACAATAGTTAATCGTCTTACCAGAAAACAACTCTTGCTCGTAGGACAAAAAACTGCATGTGACTCAACTCCATTTAGGACGTGGAAACAAACGGTAGCTCGCCTTCCAAGAAACACACTCTGCTTTTGAGAAAAGAGCACTCTTCTACTCTACTGTGATTCCTATGTGTTATGAACAGTGAGATGGCTCAGAACAAAAAAACTGTGCTTGCTACACACACGGCCATATCTAGTTCAAGTCTGCTTTGGAACCTGACAAGAACAGTAGATCCTCTTCAAATCAATACACTGTACTTGCTGGGAACAGACGCCAGTGCTATTTGTCCTGTGTATGGCAATGGCAGCGCAATAGTGACTCTTCTTAAAAGAAAATAACTCTTGCTTGTAGGACCAGAAACTGCATGTGATTCAAATCCATTTAGGCCGGGGAAACAAACTCTATCTCGCTTTACAAGAAAAACACTCTGCTTTTGAGAAAAGAGCACTCTTCTACTCTACTGTGTTTCCTATAGGGACAGAACAGTGAGCTTGCTCAGAACATAAGAACTGTGCTTCCTACACACACGGGCCTTATCTAGTTCAACTCTGCTTAGGAACCTGACAAGAACAGTAGCTCCTCTTCAGTCCGATACACTGTAATTGCTGGGAACAGATGCATGTGCTATTTGCACTGTGTATGGCAATGGGAGCGTAATAGTGACTTTTCTTACCAGAAAATAACTCTTGCTCGAAGGACCAGAAACTGCATGTGATTCCACTCCATTTAGGACTGGGAAACAAATGCTAGCTCGCCTTCCAAAAACACACTCTGCTTTTGAGAAAAGAGCACTCTTCTACTCTACTGTGTTTCCTATGGCGTCTGAACAGTGAGCTTGCTCAGAACAAAAAAACTGTGCTTCCTACACACACGGCCATATCTAGTTCAAGTCTGCTTAGGAACCTGACAAGAACAGTAGATGCTCTTCAGTCCAATACACTGTACTTTCTGTGAACAGACGCCAGTGCTATTTGTCCTGTGTATGGCAATGGCAGCGCAATAGTGACTCTTCTTACCAGAAAACAACTCTTGCTCGTAGTACCAGAAACTGCATGGGATTCAACTCCATTTAGGACTGGGAATCAAACGCTAGCTCGCCTTACAAGAAACGCACTCTGCTTTTGAGAAAAGAGCACTCTTCTACTCTACTGTGTTTCCTATGGGGTCCACACGATGAGCTTGCTCAGAACAAAAGAACTGTGCTTCCTACACACACAGATCATATCTAGTTCAACTATGCTTAGGAAACTGACAAGAACAGTAGCTCCTATTCAGTCCAATACACTGTACTTGCTGTGAAAAGACACGAGTGCTCTTTGCCCTGTGTATGGCAATGGGAGCGCAATAGTGACTTTCCTTACCAGAAAACAACTCTTGCTCGTAGGACCAGAAACTGCATGTGATTCAACTCCATTTAGGACTGGGAAACAAACGCTAGCTCGCCTTACAAGAAACACACTCTGCTTTTGACAAAAGAGCACAATTCTACTCTACTGTGTTTCCTATAGGGCCAGAACAGTGAGCTTGCTCAGAACATAAGAACTGTGCTTCCTACACACATGGGCCATATCTAGTTCAACTCTGCTTAGAAAACTGACAAGAACAGTAGCTCCTCTTCAGTCCGATACACTGTGCTTGCTGGGTACAGACCTGAGTGCTATTTGCACTGTGTATGGCAATGGGAGCGCAATAGTGACTTTCCTTACCAGAAAACAACTCTTGCTCGTAGGACCAGAAACTGCATGTGATTCAACTCCATTTAGAACTGGGAAACAAAGGCTAGCTCGCCTTACAAGAAACACACTTTGCTTTTGAGAAAAGAGCACTCTTCTACTCTACTGTGTTTCCTATGGGATCCGAATAGTGAGCTTGCTCAGAACAAAAGAACTGTGCTTCCTACACACACGGCCATATCTAGTTCAAGTCTGCTTAGGAACCTGACAAGAACAGTATATCCTCTTCAATCCAATACACTCTACTTGCTGCGAACAGATGCCAGTGCTATTTGTCCTGTGTATGGCAATGGCAGCGCAAAAGTGACTCTTCTTACCAGAAAACAACTCTTGCTCATAGTACCAGAAACTGCAGGGGATTCAACTCCATTTAGGACTGCGAAACAAACGCTAGCTCGCCTTACAAGAAACACACTCTGCTTTAGAGAAAAGAGCACTCTTCTACTCTACTGTGTTTCCTATAGGGCCAGAACAGTGAGCTTGCTCAGAACATAAGAACTGTGCTTCCTACACACACGGGCCATATCTAGTTCAACTCTGCTTAGGAAATTGACAAGAACAGTAGCTCCTCTTCAGTCCAATACACTCTACTTTTGGGAACAGACGCATGTGCTATTTGCACTGTGTATGGCAATGGGAGCACAACAGTGACTTTCCTTACCAGAAAACAACTCTTGCTCGTAGGACCGGAAACTGCATGGGATTCAACTCCATTTAGGACTGGGAATCAAACGCTAGCTCGCCTACAAGAGACACACTCTGCTTTAGAGAAAAGAGCACTCTTCTACTCTACTGTGTTTCCTATGGGGTCCAAACGATGAGCTTGCTCAGAAAAAAAGAACTGTGCTTCCTACACACACGGATCATATCTAGTTCAACTCTGCTTAGGAAACTGACAAGAACAGTAGCTCCTATTCAGTCCAATACACTGTACTTGCTGTGAAAAGACGCGAGTGCTATTTGCCCTGTGTATGGCAATGGGAGCGCAATAGTGACTTTCCTTACCAGAAAACAACTCTTGCTCGTAAGAACAGAAACTGCGTGAGATTCAACTCCATTTAGAACTGGGAAACAAACACTAGCTCGCCTTACAAGAAACACACTCTGCTTTTGAGAAAAGAGCACTCTTCTACTCTACTCTATTTCCTATGGGGTCCTTATAATGAGCTTGCTCAGAACAAAAGGACTGTGCTTCCTACACACACGGCCATATCTACTTCAAGTCTGCTTAGGAACCTGACAAGAACAGTAGATCCTCTTCAGTCCAATACACTGTACTTGCTACGAACAGACGCCAGTGCTATTTGTCCTGTGTATGGCAATGCATCGCAAAAGTGACTCTTCTTACCAGAAAACAACTCTTGCTCATAGTACCAGAAACTGCATGGGATTCAACTCCATTTAGGACTGCGAAACAAACGCTAGCTCGCCTTACAAGAAACACACTCTGCTTTAGAGAAAAGAGCACTCTTCTACTCTATTGTGTTTCCTATAGGGCCAGAACAGTGAGCATGCTCAGAACATAAGAAACTGTGTGCTTCCTACACACACAGGCCATATCTAGTTCAACTCTGCTTAGGAAACTGACAAGAACAGTAGCTCCTCTTCAGTCCGATACACTGTACTTGCTGGGAACAGACGTGAGTGCTATTTGCACTGTGTATGGCAATGGGAGAGCAATGTGACTTTCCTCACCAGAAAACAACTCTTGTTCGTAGGACCAGAAACTGCCTGTGATTCAACTCCATTTAGGAATAGGAAACAAACGCTAGCTCGCCTTACAAGATACAAACTCTGCTTTAGAGAAAAGAGCACTCTTCTACTCTACTGTGTTTCCTATAGGGCCAGAACAGTGAGCTTGCTCAGAACATAAGAACTGTGCTTCCTACACACACGGGCCATATCTAGTTCAACTCTGCTTAGGAACTGACAAGAACAGTAGCACCTATTCAGTCCAATACACTGTACTTGCTGAGAACAGACGGGAGTGCTATTTGCACTGTGTATGGCAATGGGAGCTCAATAGTGACTTTCCTTACCAGAAAACAACTCTTGTTTGTAGGACCAGAAACTGCCTGTGATTCAACTCCATTTAGGACTAGGAAACAAACACTAGCTCGCCTTACAAGAAACACAGTCTGCTTTTTAGAAAAGAGCACTCTTCTACTCTACTGTGTTTCCTATAGGGCCAGAAAAGTGAGCTTGCTCAGAACATAAGCATTGTGCTTCCTACACACACGGTCATATCTAGTTCAATTCTGCTTAGGAACCTGACAAGAACAGTAGATCCTCTTCAGTCCAATACACTGTACTTGCTGGGAACAGACGCCAGTGCTATTTGTCCTGTGTATGGCAATGGCAGCGCAATAGTGACTCTTCTTACCATAAAACAACTCTTGCTCATAGGACTAGAAACTGCATGTAACTCAACTCCATTTAGGACTGGAAAACAAACGCTAGCTCGCCTTACAAGAAACACACACTGATTTAGAGAAAAGAGCACTCTTCTATTCTACTGTGTTTCCTATGGGGTCCGAACAGTGAGCTTGCTCAGAACAAAAGAACTGTGCTTCCTACACACACGGGCCATATCTAGTTCAACTCTGCTTAGGAAACTGACAAGAACAGTAGCTCCTCTTCAGTCCAATACACTGTACTTGGTGGGAACAGACACGAGTGCTATTTACACTGTGTATGGCAAAGGGAGCACAATAGTGACTTTCCTTACCAGAAAACAAATATTGTTCGTAGGACCACAAACTGCATGTGATTCAATGCCATTTAGGACTGGGAAACAAACGCTAGCTCGCCTTCCAAGAAACACACTCTGCTTTAGAGAAAAGAGCACTCTTCTACTCTACTGTGTTTCCTATAGGGCTAGAACAGTGAGCTTGCTCAGAACAAATGAACTGTGCTTCCTAGACACACGGGCCATATCTACTTCAACTCTGCTTAGGATACTGACAAGAACAGTAGCTCCTCTTCAGTCCAATACACTGTACTTGCTAGGAACAGACGCGAGAGCTATTTGTACTGTGTATGGCAATGGGACTGCAATAGTGACTGTTCTTACCAGAAAACAAATCTTGCTCTTAGGACCAGAAACTGCATGTGATTCAACTCCATTTAGGACTGGAAAACAAACGCTAGCTCGCCTTACAAGAAACACACTCTGCTTTTGAGAAAAGAGCACTTTTCTACTGTACTGTGATTCCTGTGGGGTCCGAACAGTGACCTTGCTCAGAACAAAAGAACTGGGCTTCCTACAAACATGACATATCTAGTTCAATTCTGCTTAGGAACCTGACAAGAACTGTAGATCCTCTTCAGTCCAATACACTGTGCTTGCTGGGAACAGACGCCAGTGCTATTTGTCCTGTGTATGGCAATGGCAGCGCAATAGTGACTATTCTTACCAGAAAACAACTCTTGCTCGTAGGACCAGAAACTGTATGTGATTCAACTCCATTTAGGACTAGGAAACAAACGCTAGCTCGCCTTACAAGAAACACACTCTGCTTTTGAGAAAAGAGCACTCTTCTACTCTACTGTGTTTCCTATGGTGTCCAAACAGTGAGCTTGCTCAGAACAAAAGAACTGTGCTTCCTAAACACGCGGGACATATCTCGTTCAACTCTGCTTAGGAAACTGACAAGAACAGTAGCTCCTCTTCAGTCCCATACACTGTACTTGCTGGGAACAGACCCGAGAGCTATTTGCACTGTGTATGGCAAGGGGAGCGCAATAGTGACTTTCCTTACCAGAAAACAACTCTTGCTCGTAGGACCAGAAACTGCATGTGATTCAACTCCATTTAGGACTGGGAAACAAACGCTAGCTCGCCTTACAAGAAACACACTCTGCTTTTGAGAAAAGAGCACTCGTCTACTCTACTGTGTTTCCTATAGGGCCAGAAGAGTGAGCTTGCTCAGAACAAAAGCATTGAGCTTCCTACACACATGGTCATATCTAGTTCAATTCTGCTTAGGAACCTGACATGAACAGTAGATCCTCTTCAGTCCAATACACTGTACTTGCTGCGAAAAGACACCAGTGCTATTTGTCCTGTGTATGGCAATGGCAGCACAATAATGACTCTTCTTACCAGAAAACAACTCTTTCTCG
Source organism: Peromyscus eremicus (assembly GCF_949786415.1). Taxonomy (NCBI): domain Eukaryota; kingdom Metazoa; phylum Chordata; class Mammalia; order Rodentia; family Cricetidae; genus Peromyscus; species Peromyscus eremicus. The sequence goes on along the minus strand of NW_026734319.1, from coordinate 370,500 downwards.
TAGTACCAGAAACTGCATGGGATTCAACTCCATTTAGGACTGGGAAACAAACGCTAGCTCGCCTTACAAGAAAAAACACTCTGCTTTAGAGAAAAGAGCACTCTTCTACTCTACTGTGTTTCCTATGGGGTCCGAACAGTGAGCTTGCTCAGAACAAAAGAACTGTGCTTCCTACACAGGGATCATATCTAGTTCAACTCTGCTTAGGAAACTGACAAGAACATTCGAACCTATTCAGTCCAATACACTGTAATTTCTGGGAACAGACGCGAGTGCTATTTGCACTGTGTATGGCAATTTTGAGCGCAATAGTGACTTTCCTTACCAGAAAACATCTCTTGCTCATAGGACCAGAAACTGCATGTGATTCATCTCCATTTAGGACTGGGAAACAAACGCTAGCTCGCCTTACAAGAAACAAGCTCTGCTTTTGAGAAAAGAGCACTCTTCTACTCTACTGTGTTTCCTATGGGGTCCGAACAGTGAGCTTGCTCAGAACAAAAGAACTATGCTTCCTACACACACGGCCATATCTAGTTCAATTCTGCTTAGGAACCTGACAAGAACAGTAGATCCTCTTCAGTCCAATACACTGTACTTGCTGGGAACAGACGCCAGTGCTATTTGCCCTGTGTATGGCAATGGCAGCGCAGTAATGACTATTCTTACCATAAAACAACTCTTGCTCGTAGGACCAGAAACTGCATGTGACTCCACTCCATTTAGGACTGGGAAACAAACGCTAGCTCGCCTTACAAGAAACACACTCTCCTTTAGAGAAAAGAGCACTCTTCTACTCTACTGTGTTTCCTATGGGGTCCAAACAGTGAGCTTGCTCAGAACAAAAGAACTGTGCTTCCTACACACACAGACCATATGTAGTTCAACTCTGCTTAGGAAACTGACAAGAACAGTAGCTCCTATTCAGTCCAATACACTGTACTTGCTGTGAAAAGACGCGAGTGCTATTTGCCCTGTGTATGGCAGTAGGAGCACAATAGTGACTTTCCTTACCAGAAAACAACTCTTGCTCGTAGGACCAGAAACTGCATGTGATTCAACTCCATTTAGGACTAGGAAACAAACGCTAGCTCACCTTACAAGAAACACACTCTGCTTTTGAGAAAAGAGCACTCTTCTACTCTACTGTGTTTCCTATAGGGCCAGAACAGTGAGCTTGCTCAGAACAAAAGCATTGTGCTTTCTACACAGACGGTCATATCTAGTTCAATTCTGCTTAGGCACCTGACAAGAAGAGTAGATCCTCTTCAGTCCAATACACTGTACTTGCTGGGAACAGACTCCAGTGCTATTTGTCCTGTGTATGGCAATGGCAGCACAATAGTGACTCTTCTTACCATAAAACAACTCTTGCTCATAGGACTAGAAACTGCATGTGACTCAACTCAATTTAGGACTGGGAAACAAACGCTTTCTCGCCTTACAAGAAACACACTCTGCTTTAGAGAAAAGAGTACTCTTCTACTAAACTGTGTTTCCTATAGGGCCAGAACAGTGAGCTTGCTCAGAACAAAAGAACTGTGCTTCCTACAAACACGGTTCATATCTAGTTCAACTCTGCATAGGAAACTGACAAGAACAGTAGCACCTATTGAGTCCAATACACTGTACTTCCTGGGAACAGACGCGAGTGCTATTTGCACTGTGTATGGCAATGGGAGCGCAATGTGACTTTCCTTACCAGAAAACAACTCTTGTTCGTAGGACCAGAAACTGCCTGTTATTCAACTCCTTTTAGGACTAGGAAACAAACGCTAGCTCGCCTTACAAGAAACACACTCTGCTTTTGAAAAAAGAGCACTCTTCTACTCTACTGTTTTTCCTATAGGGCCTTCACAGTGAGCTTGCTCAGAACATAAAAACTGTGCTTCCTACACACACGGGCCATATCTAGTACAACTCTGCTTAGCAAACTGACAAGAACAGTAGCACCTATTCAGTCCAATACACTGTACTTTCTGGGAACAGACGCGAGTGATATTTGCACTGTGTATGGCAACGGGAGCGCAATAGTGACTTTCCTTACCAGAAAACGACTCTTGCTCATAGGACCAGAAACTGCATGTGATTCATCTTCATTTAGGACTGGGAAACAAACGCTAGCTCGCCTTACAAGAAACACACTCTGCTTTTGAGAAAAGAGCACTCTTCTACTCTACTGTGTTTCCTGTGGAGACCGAACAGTGAGCTTGCTCAGAACAAAAGAACTATGCTTCCTACACACAGGGCCATATCTAGTTCAATTCTGCTTAGGAACCTGACAAGAACAGGCGATCCTCTTCAGTCCAATACACTGTACTTGCTGGGAAAAGACGCCAGTGCTATTTGCACTGTGTATGGCAATGGCAGCGCAGTAGTGACTATTGTTACCATAAAACAACTCTTGCTCATAGGACCAGAAACTGCATGTGATTCCACTCCATTTAGGACTGGGAAACAAACGCTAGCTCGCCTTAAAAAAAACACACTCTGCTTTAGAGAAAAGAGCACTCTTCTACTCTACTGTGTTTCCTATGGGGTCCAAACAGTGAGCTTGCTCAGAACATAAGAACTGTGCTTCCTACACACACAGACCATATGTAGTTCAACTCTGCTTAGGAAACTGACAAGAACAGTAGCTCCTATTCAGTCCAATACACTGTACTTGCTGTGAAAAGACGCGAGTGCTATTTGCCCTGTGTATGGCAGTAGGAGCACAATAGTGAATTTCCTTACCAGAAAACAACTCTTGCTCGTAGGACCAGAAACTGCATGTGATTCAACTCCATTTAGGACTAGGAAACAAACGCTAGCTCGCCTTACAAGAAACACACTCTGCTTTTGAGAAAAGAGCACTCTTCTACTCTACTGTGTAACCTATAGGGCCAGAACAGTGAGCTTGCTCAGAACATAAGATCTGTGATTCCTACACACACGGGCCATATCTAGTTCAACTCTGCTTAGGAAACTGACAAGAACAGTAGCTCCTCTTCAGTCCGATACACTGTACTTGCTGGGAACAGACGTGAGTGCTATTTGCACTGTGTATGGCAATGGGAGAGCAATGTGACTTTCCTCACCAGAAAACAACTCTTGTTCGTAGGACCAGAAACTGCCTGTGATTCAACTCCATTTAGGAATAGGAAACAAACGCTAGCTCGCCTTACAAGATACAAACTCTGCTTTAGAGAAAAGAGCACTCTTCTACTCTACTGTGTTTCCTATAGGGCCAGAACAGTGAGCTTGCTCAGAACATAAGAACTGTGCTTCCTACACACACGGGCCATATCTAGTTCAACTCTGCTTAGGAACTGACAAGAACAGTAGCACCTATTCAGTCCAATACACTGTACTTGCTGAGAACAGACGGGAGTGCTATTTGCACTGTGTATGGCAATGGGAGCTCAATAGTGACTTTCCTTACCAGAAAACAACTCTTGTTTGTAGGACCAGAAACTGCCTGTGATTCAACTCCATTTAGGACTAGGAAACAAACACTAGCTCGCCTTACAAGAAACACAGTCTGCTTTTTAGAAAAGAGCACTCTTCTACTCTACTGTGTTTCCTATAGGGCCAGAAAAGTGAGCTTGCTCAGAACATAAGCATTGTGCTTCCTACACACACGGTCATATCTAGTTCAATTCTGCTTAGGAACCTGACAAGAACAGTAGATCCTCTTCAGTCCAATACACTGTACTTGCTGGGAACAGACGCCAGTGCTATTTGTCCTGTGTATGGCAATGGCAGCGCAATAGTGACTCTTCTTACCATAAAACAACTCTTGCTCATAGGACTAGAAACTGCATGTAACTCAACTCCATTTAGGACTGGAAAACAAACGCTAGCTCGCCTTACAAGAAACACACACTGATTTAGAGAAAAGAGCACTCTTCTATTCTACTGTGTTTCCTATGGGGTCCGAACAGTGAGCTTGCTCAGAACAAAAGAACTGTGCTTCCTACACACACGGGCCATATCTAGTTCAACTCTGCTTAGGAAACTGACAAGAACAGTAGCTCCTCTTCAGTCCAATACACTGTACTTGGTGGGAACAGACACGAGTGCTATTTACACTGTGTATGGCAAAGGGAGCACAATAGTGACTTTCCTTACCAGAAAACAAATATTGTTCGTAGGACCACAAACTGCATGTGATTCAATGCCATTTAGAACTGGGAAACAAACGCTAGCTCGCCTTCCAAGAAACACACTCTGCTTTAGAGAAAAGAGCACTCTTCTACTCTACTGTGTTTCCTATAGGGCTAGAACAGTGAGCTTGCTCAGAACAAATGAACTGTGCTTCCTAGACACACGGGCCATATCTACTTCAACTCTGCTTAGGATACTGACAAGAACAGTAGCTCCTCTTCAGTCCAATACACTGTACTTGCTAGGAACAGACGCGAGAGCTATTTGTACTGTGTATGGCAATGGGACTGCAATAGTGACTGTTCTTACCAGAAAACAAATCTTGCTCTTAGGACCAGAAACTGCATGTGATTCAACTCCATTTAGGACTGGAAAACAAACGCTAGCTCGCCTTACAAGAAACACACTCTGCTTTTGAGAAAAGAGCACTTTTCTACTGTACTGTGATTCCTGTGGGGTCCGAACAGTGACCTTGCTCAGAACAAAAGAACTGGGCTTCCTACAAACATGACATATCTAGTTCAATTCTGCTTAGGAACCTGACAAGAACTGTAGATCCTCTTCAGTCCAATACACTGTGCTTGCTGGGAACAGACGCCAGTGCTATTTGTCCTGTGTATGGCAATGGCAGCGCAATAGTGACTATTCTTACCAGAAAACAACTCTTGCTCGTAGGACCAGAAACTGTATGTGATTCAACTCCATTTAGGACTAGGAAACAAACGCTAGCTCGCCTTACTAGAAACACACTCTGCTTTTGAGAAAAGAGCACTCTTCTACTCTACTGTGTTTCCTATGGTGTCCAAACAGTGAGCTTGCTCAGAACAAAAGAACTGTGCTTCCTAAACACGCGGGACATATCTCGTTCAACTCTGCTTAGGAAACTGACAAGAACAGTAGCTCCTCTTCAGTCCCATACACTGTACTTGCTGGGAACAGACCCGAGAGCTATTTGCACTGTGTATGGCAAGGGGAGCGCAATAGTGACTTTCCTTACCAGAAAACAACTCTTGCTCGTAGGACCAGAAACTGCATGTGATTCAACTCCATTTAGGACTGGGAAACAAACGCTAGCTCGCCTTACAAGAAACACACTCTGCTTTTGAGAAAAGAGCACTCGTCTACTCTACTGTGTTTCCTATAGGGCCAGAAGAGTGAGCTTGCTCAGAACAAAAGCATTGAGCTTCCTACACACATGGTCATATCTAGTTCAATTCTGCTTAGGAACCTGACATGAACAGTAGATCCTCTTCAGTCCAATACACTGTACTTGCTGCGAAAAGACACCAGTGCTATTTGTCCTGTGTATGGCAATGGCAGCACAATAATGACTCTTCTTACCAGAAAACAACTCTTTCTCGTAGTACCAGAAACTGCATGGGATTCAACTCCATTTAGGACTGGGAAACAAACGCTAGCTCGCCTTACAAGAAAAAACACTCTGCTTTAGAGAAAAGAGCACTCTTCTACTCTACTGTGTTTCCTATGGGGTCCGAACAGTGAGCTTGCTCAGAACAAAAGAACTGTGCTTCCTACACAGGGATCATATCTAGTTCAACTCTGCTTAGGAAACTGACAAGAACATTCGAACCTATTCAGTCCAATACACTGTAATTTCTGGGAACAGACGCGAGTGCTATTTGCACTGTGTATGGCAATTTTGAGCGCAATAGTGACTTTCCTTACCAGAAAACATCTCTTGCTCATAGGACCAGAAACTGCATGTGATTCATCTCCATTTAGGACTGGGAAACAAACGCTAGCTCGCCTTACAAGAAACAAGCTCTGCTTTTGAGAAAAGAGCACTCTTCTACTCTACTGTGTTTCCTATGGGGTCCGAACAGTGAGCTTGCTCAGAACAAAAGAACTATGCTTCCTACACACACGGCCATATCTAGTTCAATTCTGCTTAGGAACCTGACAAGAACAGTAGATCCTCTTCAGTCCAATACACTGTACTTGCTGGGAACAGACGCCAGTGCTATTTGCCCTGTGTATGGCAATGGCAGCGCAGTAATGACTATTCTTACCATAAAACAACTCTTGCTCGTAGGACCAGAAACTGCATGTGACTCCACTCCATTTAGGACTGGGAAACAAACGCTAGCTCGCCTTACAAGAAACACACTCTCCTTTAGAGAAAAGAGCACTCTTCTACTCTACTGTGTTTCCTATGGGGTCCAAACAGTGAGCTTGCTCAGAACAAAAGAACTGTGCTTCCTACACACACAGACCATATGTAGTTCAACTCTGCTTAGGAAACTGACAAGAACAGTAGCTCCTATTCAGTCCAATACACTGTACTTGCTGTGAAAAGACGCGAGTGCTATTTGCCCTGTGTATGGCAGTAGGAGCACAATAGTGACTTTCCTTACCAGAAAACAACTCTTGCTCGTAGGACCAGAAACTGCATGTGATTCAACTCCATTTAGGACTAGGAAACAAACGCTAGCTCACCTTACAAGAAACACACTCTGCTTTTGAGAAAAGAGCACTCTTCTACTCTACTGTGTTTCCTATAGGGCCAGAACAGTGAGCTTGCTCAGAACAAAAGCATTGTGCTTTCTACACAGACGGTCATATCTAGTTCAATTCTGCTTAGGCACCTGACAAGAAGAGTAGATCCTCTTCAGTCCAATACACTGTACTTGCTGGGAACAGACTCCAGTGCTATTTGTCCTGTGTATGGCAATGGCAGCACAATAGTGACTCTTCTTACCATAAAACAACTCTTGCTCATAGGACTAGAAACTGCATGTGACTCAACTCAATTTAGGACTGGGAAACAAACGCTTTCTCGCCTTACAAGAAACACACTCTGCTTTAGAGAAAAGAGTACTCTTCTACTAAACTGTGTTTCCTATAGGGCCAGAACAGTGAGCTTGCTCAGAACAAAAGAACTGTGCTTCCTACAAACACGGTTCATATCTAGTTCAACTCTGCATAGGAAACTGACAAGAACAGTAGCACCTATTGAGTCCAATACACTGTACTTCCTGGGAACAGACGCGAGTGCTATTTGCACTGTGTATGGCAATGGGAGCGCAATGTGACTTTCCTTACCAGAAAACAACTCTTGTTCGTAGGACCAGAAACTGCCTGTTATTCAACTCCTTTTAGGACTAGGAAACAAACGCTAGCTCGCCTTACAAGAAACACACTCTGCTTTTGAAAAAAGAGCACTCTTCTACTCTACTGTTTTTCCTATAGGGCCTTCACAGTGAGCTTGCTCAGAACATAAAAACTGTGCTTCCTACACACACGGGCCATATCTAGTACAACTCTGCTTAGCAAACTGACAAGAACAGTAGCACCTATTCAGTCCAATACACTGTACTTTCTGGGAACAGACGCGAGTGATATTTGCACTGTGTATGGCAACGGGAGCGCAATAGTGACTTTCCTTACCAGAAAACGACTCTTGCTCATAGGACCAGAAACTGCATGTGATTCATCTTCATTTAGGACTGGGAAACAAACGCTAGCTCGCCTTACAAGAAACACACTCTGCTTTTGAGAAAAGAGCACTCTTCTACTCTACTGTGTTTCCTGTGGAGACCGAACAGTGAGCTTGCTCAGAACAAAAGAACTATGCTTCCTACACACAGGGCCATATCTAGTTCAATTCTGCTTAGGAACCTGACAAGAACAGGCGATCCTCTTCAGTCCAATACACTGTACTTGCTGGGAAAAGACGCCAGTGTTATTTGCACTGTGTATGGCAATGGCAGCGCAGTAGTGACTATTGTTACCATAAAACAACTCTTGCTCATAGGACCAGAAACTGCATGTGATTCCACTCCATTTAGGACTGGGAAACAAACGCTAGCTCGCCTTAAAAAAAACACACTCTGCTTTAGAGAAAAGAGCACTCTTCTACTCTACTGTGTTTCCTATGGGGTCCAAACAGTGAGCTTGCTCAGAACATAAGAACTGTGCTTCCTACACACACAGACCATATGTAGTTCAACTCTGCTTAGGAAACTGACAAGAACAGTAGCTCCTATTCAGTCCAATACACTGTACTTGCTGTGAAAAGACGCGAGTGCTATTTGCCCTGTGTATGGCAGTAGGAGCACAATAGTGAATTTCCTTACCAGAAAACAACTCTTGCTCGTAGGACCAGAAACTGCATGTGATTCAACTCCATTTAGGACTAGGAAACAAACGCTAGCTCGCCTTACAAGAAACACACTCTGCTTTTGAGAAAAGAGCACTCTTCTACTCTACTGTGTTTCCTATAGGGCCAGAACAGTGAGCTTGCTCAGAACATAAGAACTGTGCTTCCTACACACACGCCCATATCTATTTCAACTCTGCTTTGGAAACTGACAAGAACAGTAGCTCCTCTTCAGTCCGATACAGTGTACTTGCTGGGAGGAGACGCGAGTGCTATTTGCACTGTGTATGGCAATGGGAGCGCAATAGTGACTTTCCTTACCAGAAAACAACTCTTTCTCATAGGACCAGAAACTGCATGTGATTCATCTCCATTTAGGACTGGGAAACAAATGCTAGCTCGCCTTACAAGAAACACACTCTGCTTTTGAGAAAAGAGCACTCTTTTACTCTACTGTGTTTCCTATGGGGTCCGAAAAGTGAGCTTGCTCAGAACAAAAGAACTATGCTTCCTACACACACGGCCATATCTAGTTCAATTCTGCTTAGGAACCTGACAAGAACAGTAGATCCTCTTCAGTCCAATACACTGTACTTGCTGGGAACAGACGCCAGTGCTATTTGCCCTGTGTATGGCAATGGCAGCGCAGTAGTGACTATTCTTACCATAAAACAACTCTTGCTCGTAGGACCAGAAACTGCATGGGATTCAACTCCATTTAGGACTGGGAAACAAACGCTAGCTCGCCTTACAAGAAACACACCCTGCTTTAGAGAAAAGAGCACTCTTCTACTCTACTGTGTTTCCTATGGGGTCCAAACAGTGAGCTTGCTCTGAACAAAAGAACTGTGCTTCCTACACACACAGACCATATGTAGTTCAACTCTGCTTAGGAAACTGACAAGAACAGTAGCTCCTATTCAGTCCAATACACTGTACTTGCTGTGAAAAGACGCGAGTGCTATTTGCCCTGTGTATGGCAGTAGGAGCACAATAGTGACTTTCCTTACCAGAAAACAACTCTTGCTCATAGGACCAGAAACTGCATGTGATTCAACTCCATTTAGGACTAGGAAACAAACGCTAGCTCGCCTTACAAGAAACACACTCTGCTTTTGAGAAAAGAGCACTCTTCTACTCTACTGTGTTTCCTATGGGGTCCGAACAGTGAGCTTGCTCAGAACAAAAAAACTGTGCTTCCTACACACACGGCCATATCTAGTTCAAGTCTGCTTAGGAACCTGACAAGAACAGTAGATCCTCTTCAGTCCAAAACACTGTACTGGCTGCGAACAGTCGCCAGTGCTATTTGTCCTGTGTATGGCAATGGCAGCGCAATAGTGACTCTTCTTACCAGAAAACAACTCTGCTCCTAGTACCAGAAACTGCATGGGATTCAACTCCATTTAGGACTGCGAAACAAACGCTAGATCGCCTTACAAGAAACACACTCTGTTTAGAGAAAAGAGCAGTCTTCTACTCTACTGTGTTTCCTATTGGGTCCAAACAGTGAGCTTGCTCAGAACAAAAGAACTGTGCTTCCTACAAACACGGATCATATCTAGTTCAACTCTGCATAGGAAACTGACAAGAACAGTAGCACCTATTGAGTCCAATACACTGTACTTCCTGGGAACAGACGCGAGTGCTATTTGCACTGTGTATGGCAATGGGAGCGCAATGTGACTTTCCTTACCAGAAAACAACTCTTGTTCGTAGGACCAGAAACTGCCTGTTATTCAACTCCATTTAGGACTAGGAAACAAACGCTAGCTCGCCTTACAAGAAACACTCTCTGCTTTAGAGAAAAGAGCACTCTTCTACTCTACTGTTTTTCCTATAGGGCCTTCACAGTGAGCTTGCTCAGAACATAAAAACTGTGCTTCCTACACACACGGGCCATATCTAGTACAACTCTGCTTAGCAAACTGACAAGAACAGTAGCACCTATTCAGTCCAATACACTGTACTTTCTGGGAACAGACGCGAGTGATATTTGCACTGTGTATGGCAACGGGAGCGCAATAGTGACTTTCCTTACCAGAAAACGACTCTTGCTCATAGGACCAGAAACTGCATGTGATTCATCTTCATTTAGGACTGGGAAACAAACGCTAGCTCGCCTTACAAGAAACACACTCTGCTTTTGAGAAAAGAGCACTCTTCTACTCTACTGTGTTTCCTGTGGAGACCGAACAGTGAGCTTGCTCAGAACAAAAGAACTATGCTTCCTACACACAGGGCCATATCTAGTTCAATTCTGCTTAGGAACCTGACAAGAACAGGCGATCCTCTTCAGTCCAATACACTGTACTTGCTGGGAAAAGACGCCAGTGCTATTTGCACTGTGTATGGCAATGGCAGCGCAGTAGTGACTATTGTTACCATAAAACAACTCTTGCTCATAGGACCAGAAACTGCATGTGATTCCACTCCATTTAGGACTGGGAAACAAACGCTAGCTCGCCTTAAAAAAAACACACTCTGCTTTAGAGAAAAGAGCACTCTTCTACTCTACTGTGTTTCCTATGGGGTCCAAACAGTGAGCTTGCTCAGAACATAAGAACTGTGCTTCCTACACACACAGACCATATGTAGTTCAACTCTGCTTAGGAAACTGACAAGAACAGTAGCTCCTATTCAGTCCAATACACTGTACTTGCTGTGAAAAGACGCGAGTGCTATTTGCCCTGTGTATGGCAGTAGGAGCACAATAGTGAATTTCCTTACCAGAAAACAACTCTTGCTCGTAGGACCAGAAACTGCATGTGATTCAACTCCATTTAGGACTAGGAAACAAACGCTAGCTCGCCTTACAAGAAACACACTCTGCTTTTGAGAAAAGAGCACTCTTCTACTCTACTGTGTTTCCTATAGGGCCAGAACAGTGAGCTTGCTCAGAACATAAGAACTGTGCTTCCTACACACACGCCCATATCTATTTCAACTCTGCTTTGGAAACTGACAAGAACAGTAGCTCCTCTTCAGTCCGATACAGTGTACTTGCTGGGATGAGACGCGAGTGCTATTTGCACTGTGTATGGCAATGGGAGCACAATAGTGACTTTCCTTACCAGAAAACAACTCTTTCTCATAGGACCAGAAACTGCATGTGATTCATCTCCATTTAGGACTGGGAAACAAACGCTTTCTCGCCTTACAAGAAACACACTCTGCTTTAGAGAAAAGAGTACTCTTCTACTAAACTGTGTTTCCTATAGGGCCAGAACAGTGAGCTTGCTCAGAACAAAAGAACTGTGCTTCCTACAAACACGGTTCATATCTAGTTCAACTCTGCATAGGAAACTGACAAGAACAGTAGCACCTATTGAGTCCAATACACTGTACTTCCTGGGAACAGACGCGAGTGCTATTTGCACTGTGTATGGCAATGGGAGCGCAATGTGACTTTCCTTACCAGAAAACAACTCTTGTTCGTAGGACCAGAAACTGCCTGTTATTCAACTCCTTTTAGGACTAGGAAACAAACGCTAGCTCGCCTTACAAGAAACACACTCTGCTTTTGAAAAAAGAGCACTCTTCTACTCTACTGTTTTTCCTATAGGGCCTTCACAGTGAGCTTGCTCAGAACATAAAAACTGTGCTTCCTACACACACGGGCCATATCTAGTACAACTCTGCTTAGCAAACTGACAAGAACAGTAGCACCTATTCAGTCCAATACACTGTACTTTCTGGGAACAGACGCGAGTGATATTTGCACTGTGTATGGCAACGGGAGCGCAATAGTGACTTTCCTTACCAGAAAACGACTCTTGCTCATAGGACCAGAAACTGCATGTGATTCATCTTCATTTAGGACTGGGAAACAAACGCTAGCTCGCCTTACAAGAAACACACTCTGCTTTTGAGAAAAGAGCACTCTTCTACTCTACTGTGTTTCCTGTGGAGACCGAACAGTGAGCTTGCTCAGAACAAAAGAACTATGCTTCCTACACACAGGGCCATATCTAGTTCAATTCTGCTTAGGAACCTGACAAGAACAGGCGATCCTCTTCAGTCCAATACACTGTACTTGCTGGGAAAAGACGCCAGTGCTATTTGCACTGTGTATGGCAATGGCAGCGCAGTAGTGACTATTGTTACCATAAAACAACTCTTGCTCATAGGACCAGAAACTGCATGTGATTCCACTCCATTTAGGACTGGGAAACAAACGCTAGCTCGCCTTAAAAAAAACACACTCTGCTTTAGAGAAAAGAGCACTCTTCTACTCTACTGTGTTTCCTATGGGGTCCAAACAGTGAGCTTGCTCAGAACATAAGAACTGTGCTTCCTACACACACAGACCATATGTAGTTCAACTCTGCTTAGGAAACTGACAAGAACAGTAGCTCCTATTCAGTCCAATACACTGTACTTGCTGTGAAAAGACGCGAGTGCTATTTGCCCTGTGTATGGCAGTAGGAGCACAATAGTGAATTTCCTTACCAGAAAACAACTCTTGCTCGTAGGACCAGAAACTGCATGTGATTCAACTCCATTTAGGACTAGGAAACAAACGCTAGCTCGCCTTACAAGAAACACACTCTGCTTTTGAGAAAAGAGCACTCTTCTACTCTACTGTGTTTCCTATAGGGCCAGAACAGTGAGCTTGCTCAGAACATAAGAACTGTGCTTCCTACACACACGCCCATATCTATTTCAACTCTGCTTTGGAAACTGACAAGAACAGTAGCTCCTCTTCAGTCCGATACAGTGTACTTGCTGGGATGAGACGCGAGTGCTATTTGCACTGTGTATGGCAATGGGAGCACAATAGTGACTTTCCTTACCAGAAAACAACTCTTTCTCATAGGACCAGAAACTGCATGTGATTCATCTCCATTTAGGACTGGGAAACAAATGCTAGCTCGCCTTACAAGAAACACACTCTGCTTTTGAGAAAAGAGCACTCTTTTACTCTACTGTGTTTCCTATGGGGTCCGAAAAGTGAGCTTGCTCAGAACAAAAGAACTATGCTTCCTACACACACGGCCATATCTAGTTCAATTCTGCTTAGGAACCTGACAAGAACAGTAGATCCTCTTCAGTCCAATACACTGTACTTGCTGGGAACAGACGCCAGTGCTATTTGCCCTGTGTATGGCAATGGCAGCGCAGTAGTGACTATTCTTACCATAAAACAACTCTTGCTCGTAGGACCAGAAACTGCATGGGATTCAACTCCATTTAGGACTGGGAAACAAACGCTAGCTCGCCTTACAAGAAACACACTCTGCTTTAGAGAAAAGAGCACTCTTCTACTCTACTGTGTTTCCTATGGGGTCCAAACAGTGAGCTTGCTCTGAACAAAAGAACTGTGCTTCCTACACACACAGACCATATGTAGTTCAACTCTGCTTAGGAAACTGACAAGAACAGTAGCTTCTATTCAGTCCAATACTCTGTACTTGCTGTGAAAAGACGCGAGTGCTATTTGCCCTGTGTATGGCAGTAGGAGCACAATAGTGACTTTCCTTACCAGAAAACAACTCTTGCTCATAGGACCAGAAACTGCATGTGATTCAACTCCATTTAGGACTAGGAAACAAACGCTAGCTCGCCTTACAAGAAACACACTCTGCTTTTGAGAAAAGAGCACTCTTCTACTCTACTGTGTTTCCTATGGGGTCCGAACAGTGAGCTTGCTCAGAACAAAAAAACTGTGCTTCCTACACACACGGCCATATCTAGTTCAAGTCTGCTTAGGAACCTGACAAGAACAGTAGATCCTCTTCAGTCCAATACACTGTACTGGCTGCGAACAGACGCCAGTGCTATTTGTCCTGTGTATGGCAATGGCAGCGCAATAGTGACTCTTCTTACCAGAAAACAACTCTGCTCCTAGTACCAGAAACTGCATGGGATTCAACTCCATTTAGGACTGCGAAACAAACGCTAGATCGCCTTACAAGAAACACACTCTGTTTAGAGAAAAGAGCAGTCTTCTACTCTACTGTGTTTCCTATTGGGTCCAAACAGTGAGCTTGCTCAGAACAAAAGAACTGTGCTTCCTACAAACACGGATCATATCTAGTTCAACTCTGCATAGGAAACTGACAAGAACAGTAGCACCTATTGAGTCCAATACACTGTACTTCCTGGGAACAGACGCGAGTGCTATTTGCACTGTGTATGGCAATGGGAGCGCAATGTTACTTTCCTTACCAGAAAACAACTCTTGTTCGTAGGACCAGAAACTGCCTGTTATTCAACTCCATTTAGGACTAGGAAACAAACGCTAGCTCGCCTTACAAGAAACACACTCTGCTTTAGAGAAAAGAGCACTCTTCTACTCTACTGTTTTTCCTATAGGGCCTTCACAGTGAGCTTGCTCAGAACATAAAAACTGTGCTTCCTACACACACGGGCCATATCTAGTACAACTCTGCTTAGCAAACTGACAAGAACAGTAGCACCTATTCAGTCCAATACACTGTACTTTCTGGGAACAGACGCGAGTGATATTTGCACTGTGTATGGCAACGGGAGCGCAATAGTGACTTTCCTTACCAGAAAACGACTCTTGCTCATAGGACCAGAAACTGCATGTGATTCATCTTCATTTAGGACTGGGAAACAAACGCTAGCTCGCCTTACAAGAAACACACTCTGCTTTTGAGAAAAGAGCACTCTTCTACTCTACTGTGTTTCCTGTGGAGACCGAACAGTGAGCTTGCTCAGAACAAAAGAACTATGCTTCCTACACACAGGGCCATATCTAGTTCAATTCTGCTTAGGAACCTGACAAGAACAGGCGATCCTCTTCAGTCCAATACACTGTACTTGCTGGGAAAAGACGCCAGTGCTATTTGCACTGTGTATGGCTATGGCAGCGCAGTAGTGACTATTGTTACCATAAAACAACTCTTGCTCATAGGACCAGAAACTGCATGTGATTCCACTCCATTTAGGACTGGGAAACAAACGCTAGCTCGCCTTAAAAAAAACACACTCTGCTTTAGAGAAAAGAGCACTCTTCTACTCTACTGTGTTTCCTATGGGGTCCAAACAGTGAGCTTGCTCAGAACATAAGAACTGTGCTTCCTACACACACAGACCATATGTAGTTCAACTCTGCTTAGGAATCTGACAAGAACAGTAGCTCCTATTCAGTCCAATACACTGTACTTGCTTTGAAAAGACGCGAGTGCTATTTGTCCTGTGTATGGCAGTAGGAGCACAATAGTGAATTTCCTTACCAGAAAACAACTTTTGCTCGTAGGACCAGAAACTGCATGTGATTCAACTCCATTTAGGACTAGGAAACAAACGCTAGCTCGCCTTACAAGAAACACACTCTGCTTTTTAGAAAAGAGCACTCTTCTACTCTACTGTGTTTCCTATAGGGCCAGAACAGTGAGCTTGCTCAGAACATAAGAACTGTGCTTCCTACACACACGCCCATATCTATTTCAACTCTGCTTTGGAAACTGACAAGAACAGTAGCTCCTCTTCAGTCTGATACAGTGTACTTGCTGGGAGGAGACGCGAGTGCTATTTGCACTGTGTATGGCAATGGGAGCGCAATAGTGACTTTCCTTACCAGAAAACAACTCTTGCTCTTAGGACCAGAAACTGCATGTGATTCAACTCCATTTAGGACTAGGAAACAAACGCTAGCTCGTCTTACAAAAACACACTCTGCTTTAGAGTAAAGAGCACTCTTCTACTCTACTGTGTTTCCTATAGGGCCAGAACAGTGAGCTTGCTCAGAACAAGAGAACTGTGCTTCCTACACACATGGGCCATATTTACTTCAACTCTCCTTAGGAAACTGACAAGAACAGTAGCTCCTCTTCAGTCTGATACACTGTACTTGCTGGGAACAGACGCGAGAGCTATTTGCACTGTGTATGGCAATGGGAGCGCAATAGTGACTTTCCTTACCAGAAAACAACTCTTCCTCATAGGACCAGAAACTGCATGTGATTCAACTCCATTTAGGACTGGGAAACAAATGCTAGCTCGCCTTACATGAAACACAATCTGCTTTTGAGAAAAGAGCACTCTTCTACTCTACTGTGTTTCCTATGGTGTCCGAACAGTGAGCTTGCTCAGAACAAAAAAACTGTGCTTCCTACACACATGGCCATATCTAATCCAAGTCTGCTTTGGAACCTGACAAGAACAGTAGATCCTCTTCAGTCCAATACACTGTACTTTCTGCGAACAGACGCCAGTGCTATTTGTCCTGTGTATGGCAATGGCAGCGCAATAGTGACTCTTTTATCCAGAAAAAAACTCTTGCTCGTAGTACCAGAAACTGCATGGGATTCAACTCCATTTAGGACTGGGAAACAAACGCTAGCTCGCCTTACAAGAAACACACTCTGCTTTTGAGAAAAGAGCACTCTTCTACTCTACTGTGTTTCCTATGGGGTCCGAACAGTGAGCTTGTTCAGAACAAAAGAACTGTGCTTCCTACACACACGGCCATATCTAGTTCAAGTCTGCTTAGGAACCTGACAAGAACAGTATTTCCTCTTCAGTCCAATACACTGTACTTGCTGTGAACAGACGCCAGGGCTATTTGTCCTGTGTATGGCAATGGCAGCGCAATAGGGACTCCTCTTACCAGAAAACAACTCTTGCACGATGTACCAGAAACTGCATGGGATTCAACTCCATTTAGGACTGCGAAACAAATGCTACCTCGCCTTACAAGAAACACACTCTGCTTTAGAGAAAAGAGCACTCTTCTACTCTACTGTGTTTCCTATGGGGTCCAAACAGTGAGCTTGCTCAGAACAAAAGAACTGTGCTTCCTACACACACGGACCATATCTAGTTCAACTCTGCTTAGGAAACTGACAAGAACAGTAGCTCCTATTCAATCCAATTCACTGTACTTGCTGGGAAAAGACGCGAGGGCTATTTGCCTTGTGTAGGGCAATGGGAGCGCAATAGTGACTTTCCTTACGAGAAAACAACTCTTGAGCGTAGGACCAGAAACTGCATGTGATTCAACTCCATTTAGGACTGGGAAACAAATGCTAGCTCGCCTTATATGAAACACACTCTGCTTTTGAGAAAAGAGCACTCTTCTACTCTACTGTGTTTCCTATGGGGTCTGAACAGTGAGCTTGCTCAGAACAAAAGAATTGTGCTTCCTACACACACGGGCCATATCTAGTTCAACTCTGCTTAGGAAACTGACAAGAACAGTAGCTCCTCTTCAGTCTGATACACTGTAGTTTCTGGGAACAGACGCCAGTGTTATTTGTCCTGTGTATGGCAATGGGATCGCAATAGTGAGTTTCCTTACCAGAAAACAACTCTTGCTCGTAGAACCAGAAACTGCATGTGATTCAACTCCATTTAGGCCTGGGAAACAAACGCTAGCTCGCCTTACAAGAAACACACTCTGCTTTTGAGAAAAGAACACTCTTGTACTCTACTGTGTTTCCTATGGGGCCAGAACAGTGACCTTGCTCAGAACAAAAGCATTGTGCTTCCTACACGCACGGTCATATCTAGTTCAATTCTGCTTAGGAACCTGACAAGAACAGTAGATCCTCTTCAGTCCAATACACTGTACTTGCTGGGAACAGACGCCAGTGATATTTGTCCTGTGTATGGCAATGGCAGCGCAATAGTGACTCTTCTTACCATAAAACAACTCTTGCTCGTAGGACTAGAAACTGCATGTGATTCAACTCCATTTAGGACTGGGAAACAAATGCTAGCTCGCCTTACAAGAAACACACTCTGCTTTTGAGAAAAGAGCACTCTTCTCCTCTACTGTGTTTCCTACAGGGTCCGAACAGTGTGCTTTCTCAGAACAAAAGAACTGTGCTTCCTACACACATGGGCCACATCTAGTTCAACTCTGCTTAGGAAACTGACAAGAACAGTAGCTCCTCTTCAGTCCAATACACTGTACTTGCAGCGAACAGACGCCAGTGCTATTTGTCCTGTGTATGGCAATTGGATCACAATAGTGACTCGTCTTACCAGAAAACAACACTTGCTCGTAGGAGAAAAAACTGCATGTGGCTCAACTCCATTTAGGACGTGGAAACAAACGCTAGCTCGCCTTCAAAGAAACACACTCTGCTTTTGAGAAAAGAGCACTCTTCTACTCTACTGTGTTTCCTATGTGTTCTGAACAGTGAGCTTGCTCAGTACAAAAAAATTGTGCTTCCTACACACACGGCCATATCTAGTTCAAGTCTGCTTAGGAACCTGACAAGAACAGTAGATCCTCTTCAATCCAATACACTGTACTTGCTGGGAACAGACGCCAGTGCTATTTGTCCTGTGTATGACAATGGCACCGCAATAGTGACTCTTCTTACCAGAAAACAACTCTTGCTTGTAGGACCAGAAACTGCATGGGATTCAACTCCATTTAGGACTGGGAAACAAACTCTAGCTCGCTTTACAAGAAACACACTCTGTTTTTGAGAAAAGAGCACTCTTCTACTCTACAGTGTTTCCTATAGGGCCAGAACAGTGAGCTTGCTCAGAAAAAAAGAACTGTGCTTCCTACACACACAGGCCATATCTAGTTCAACTCTGCTTAGCAAAATGAGAAGAACAGTAGCTCCTCTTCAGTCCAATACACTGTACTTGCTGCGAACAGACGCGAGTGCTTTTTGCACTGTGTATGGCAATGAGAGCGCAATAGTAACGTTCCTTACCAGAACACAACTCTTGCTCGTAGGACCACAAACTCCATGTGATTCAACGCCATTTAGGACTGGGAAACAAATGCTATCTCGCTTTACAAGAAGAACACTCTGCTTTTGAGAAAAGAGCACTCTTCTACTCTACTGTGTTTCCTATGGTGTCCAAACAGTGAGCTTGCTCAGAAAAAAAGAACTGTGCTTCCTACACACACAGACCATATGTAGTTCAACTCTGCTTAGGAAACTGACAAGAACAGTAGCTCCTATTCAATCCAATACACTGTACTTGCTGTGAAAAGACGCGAGTGCTATTTGCCCTGTGTATGGCAGTGGGAGCACAATAGTGAATTTCCTTACCAGAAAACAACTCTTGCTCGTAGGACCAGAAACTGCATCTGATTCAACTCCATTTAGGACTGGGAAACAAACGCTAGCTCGCCTTACAAGAAACACACTCTGCTATTTAGAAAAGAGCACTCTTCTATTCTACTGTGTTTCATATGGGGTCCGAACAGTGAGCTTGCTCAGAACAAAAAAACTGTGCTTCCTACACACACGGCCATATCCAGTTCAAGTCTGCGTAAGAATCTGACAAGAACAGTATATCCTCTTCAGTCCAATACACTGTACTTGCTGCGAATAGATGCCAGTGCTATTTGTCCTGTGTATGGCAATGGCAGCGCAATAGTGACTCTTCTTACCAGAAAACAACTCTTGCTCGTAGGACCAGAAACTGCATGGGATTCAACTCCATTTAGGACTGCGAAACAAATGCTAGCTGTCCTTACAAGAAACACACTCTGCTTTAGAGAAAAGAGCATTCTTCTACTCTACTGTGTTTCCTATGGGGTCCAAACAGTGAGCTTGCTCAGAACAAAAGAACTGTGCTTCCTACACACACGGACCATATCTAGTTCAACTCTGCTTAGGAAACTGACAAGAACAGTAGCTCCTATTCAGTCCAATAAACTGTAATTGCTGGGAACAGACGCAAGTGCTATTTGCAATGTGTATGGCAATGGGAGCAAAATAGTGACTTTCCATACCAGAAAACAACTCTTGCTCATAGGACCGGAAACTGCCTGTGATTGAACTCCATTTAGGACTGGGAAACAAACACTAGCTCGCCTTACAAGAAACACACTCTGCTTTTGAGAAAAGAGCACTCTTCTACTCTACTGTGTTTCCTAAAAGTCCAGAACAGTGAGCTTGCTCAGAACAAAAGAACTGTGCTTCCTACACACACAGGCCATATCTAGTTCAACTCCCCTTAAGAAACTGACAAGAACAGTAGCTTCTCTTCAGTCCAATACACTGTACTTGCTGGGAACAGACGCGAGTGCTATTTGCACTGTGTATGGCAATGTGAGCGCAATAGTGACTCCTCTTACCAGAAAACAACTCTGGTTCGTAGGACCAGAAACTGCATGTATTTCAACTACTTTTAGGACTGGGAAACAAACTATAGCTCGCCTTACAAGAAACACACTCTGCTTTTGAGAAAAGAGCACTCTTCTACTCTACTGTGTTTCCTACAGGGCCAGAACAGTGAGCTTGCTCAGAACAAAAGAATTGTGCTTCCTACACACACGGCCATATCTAGTTCAACTCTGCTTAGGAACCTGACAAGAACAGTAGCTTCTCTTCAGTCCAATACACTGTACATGCTGGGAACAGATGCCAGTGCTATTTGCCCTGTTTATGACAATGGGAGCACAATAGTGACTCTTCTTACCTGAAAACAACTCTTGCTGGTAGGACCAGAAACTGCATGTCATTCAACTCCATTTAGGACTGGGAAACAAACTCTAGCTCGCCTTACAAGAAACAAACTCTGCTTTAGAGAAAAGAAAACTCTTCTACTCTACTGTGTTTCCTATAGGGCCAGAACAGTGAGCTTGCTCAGAACAACAGAACTGTGCTTCCTACAAGGGTCATATCTAGTTCAACTCTGCTTAGGAAACTGATAAGAACAGTAGCTCCTCTTCAGTCCGATACACTGTACTTGCTGGGCCATGGGCCATGGGAGCGCAATAGTGACTCTTCTTCCCAGAAAACATCTCTTGCTCATAGGACCGGAAACTGCATATGATTCAACTCCATTTAGGACTGGGAAAGAAACACTAGCTCGCCTTACTAAAAACACACTCTGCTTTTGAGAAAGGAGCACTCTTCTACTCTACTGTGTTTCCTAAAGGACCAGAACAGTGAGCTTGCTCAGAACAAAAGAAATGTGCTTCCTAAACACATGGGCCATATCTAGTTCAACTCAGCTTAGGAAAATGACAAGAACAGTAGCTTCTCTTGAGTCCAATACACTGTACTTGCTGGGAACAGACGCGAGTGCTATTTGCACTGTGTATGGCAATGGGAGCACAATAGTGACTCCTCTTACCAGAAAACAACTCTCGTTCATAGGACCAGAAACTGCATGTGATTCAACTCCATTTAGGACTGTGAAACAAACTCTAGCTCACCTTACAAAAAACACACTCTGCTTTAGAGAAAAGAGCACACTTCTACTCTACTGTGATTCCTATAGAGCCAGAACAGTGAGCTTGCTCAGAACAAAAGAACTGTGCTTCCTACACACACGGGCCATATCTAGTTCAACTCCCCTTAGGAAACTGACAAGAACAGTAGCTTCTCTTCAGTCCAATACACTGTACTTGCTGGGAACAGACGCGAGTGCTATTTAAACTGTGTATGGCAATGGGAGCGCAATAGTGACTTTTCTTACCAGAAAACAACTCTTGCTCTTATGACCAGAAACTGCATGTGATTCAACTCCATTTAGGACTGGGAAACAAACTCTAGCTCGCCTTACAAGAAACACACTCTGCTTTTGAGAAAAGAGCACACTTCTACTCTACTGTGTTTCCTATAGGGCCAGAACAGTGAGCTTGCTCAGAACAAAAGAACTGTGCTTCCTACACACACGGGCCATATCTAGTTCAACTCCCCTTAGGAAACTGACAAGAACAGTAGCTTCTCTTCAGTCCAATACACTGTACTTGCTGGGAACAGACGCGAGTGCTTTTGCACTGTGTATGGCAATGGGAGCACAATAGTGACTCCTTTTACCAGAAAACAACTCTGGTTCGTAGGACCAGAAACTGCATGTCATACAACTCCATTTAGGACTGGGAAACAAACTATAGCTCGCCTTGCAAGAAACACACTCTGCTTTTGAGAAAAGAGCACTCTTCTTCTCTACTGTGTTTCCTACAGGGCCAGAACAGTGAGCTTGCTCAGAACAAAAGAACTGTGCTTCCTACACACACGGCCATATCTAGTTCAACTCTGCTTAGGAACCTGACAAGAACAGTAGCTTCTCTTCAGTCCAATACACTGTACTTGCTGGGAACAGACACGAGTGCCATTTGCTCTGTGTATGGCAATGGGAGCGCAATAGTGACTCCTCTTACCAGAGAACAACTCTGCTTCGTAGGACCAGAAACTGCATGTCATTCAACTCCATTTAGGACTGGGAAACAAACTATAGCTCGCCTTACAAAACACACACTCTGCTTTTGAGAAAAGAGCACTCTTCTACTCTACTGTGTTTCCTACAGGGCCAGAACAGTGAGCTTGCTCAGAACAAAAGAACTGTGCTTCCTACACACACGGCCATATCTAGTTCAACTCTGCTTAGGAACCTGACAAGAACAGTAGCTTCTCTTCAGTCCAATACACTGTACATGCTGGGAATAGACGCCAGTGCTATTTGCCCTGTTTATGACAATGGGAGCACAATATTGACTCTTCTTACCAGAAAACAACTCTTGCTGGTAGGACCAGAAACTGCATGTCATTCAACTCCATTTAGGACTGGGAAACAAACTCTAGCTCGCCTTACAAGAAACACACTCTGCTTTAGAGAAAATTAAACTCTTCTACTCTACTGTGTTTCCTATAGGGCCAGAACAGTGAGCTTGCTCAGAACAACAGAACTGTGCTTCCTACAAGGGTCATATCTAGTTCAACTCTGCTTAGGAAACTGACAAGAACAGTAGCTTCTCTTGAGTCCAATACACTGTACTTGCTGGGAACAGACGCGAGTCCTATTTGCACTGTGTATGGCAATGGGAGCACAATAGTGACTCCTCTTACCAGAAAAAAACTCTGATTCAAAGGACCAGAAACTGTATGTGATTCAACTCCATTTTGGACTGGGAAACAAACTCTAGCTCGCCTTACAAGTAACACACTCTGCTTTTGAGAAAAGAGCACTCTTCTACTCTACTGTGTTTCCTATAGGGCCAGAACAGTGAGCTTGCTCAGAACAAAAGAACTGTGCTTCCTACAAACATGGGACATATCTAGTTCAACTCCGCTTAGGAATCTGTAAAGAACAGTAGCTTCTCTTCAGTCCAATACACTGTACTTGCTGGGAACAGACGCTAGTGCTATTTACACTGTGTATAGCAATGGGAGTGCAATAGTGACTCTTCTTACCAGAAAACAACTCTTGCTCTTAGGACCAGAAACAGCATGTGACTCAACTCCGTTTAGGACTGGGAAACAAATGCTAGCTCGCCTTACATGAAACACACTCTGCTTTAGAGAAAAGAGCACTCTTCTACTCTACTGTGTTTCCTATGGAGTCCAAACAGTGAGCTTGCTCAGAACAAATAAAACTGTGCTTCCTACACACACGGACCATATCTAGTTCAACTCTGCTTAGGTAATTGACAAGTACAGTAGCTCCTATTCAGTCCAATACACTGTACTTCCTGGGAACAGATGCGAGTGCTATTTGTAATGTGTATGGCAATGGGAGCGCAATAGTGACTTTCCTTACCAGAAAACACCTCTGGTTCGTAGGACCAGAAACTTCATGTGATTCAACTCCATTTAGGACTGGGAAACAAACACTAGCTCGCCTTACAAAAAACACACTCTGCTTTTGAGAAAGGAGTACTCTTCTACTCTACTGTGTTTCCTAGGAGGTACGAACAGTGAACTTGCTCAGAACAAAAGAACTGTGCTTCCTACACACACGGGCCATATCTAGTTCAACTCCCCTTAGGAAACTGTCAAGAACAGTAGCTTCTCTTCAGTCCAATATACTGTACTTGCTGGGAACAGACGCGAGTGCTATTTGTACTGTTTATGGCAATGGGAGCAAAATAGTGACTCCTCTTATCAGAAAACAACTCTGGTTCGTAGGACCAGAAGCTTCATGTGATTCAACTCCATTTAGCACTGGGAAACAAACTCTAGCTTGCCTTACGAGAAACACACTCTGCTCTTGAGAAGAGCACTCTTCTACTCTACTGTGTTTCCTATAGGGCCAGAACAGTGAGCTTGCTCAGAACAAAATAACTGTGCTTCCTACACACACGGGCCATATCTAGTTCAACTCCGCTTAGGAAACTGTCAAGAACAGTAGCTTCTCTTCAGTCCAATACACTGTACTTCCTGGGAACAGACGCGAGTGCTATTTACACTTTGTATGGCCATGGGAACGCAATAGTGACTCTTCTTACCAGAAAACAACTCTTGCTCATAGGACCAGAAACTGCATGTGATTCAACTCCATTTAGGACTGGGAAACAAACACTAGCTCGCCTTACAAAAAACACACTCTGCTTTTGAGAAAGGAGCACTCTTCTACTCTACTGTGTTTCCTATAGGACCAGAACAGTGAGCTTACTCAGAACAAAAGAACTGTGCTTCCTACACAAACGGGCCATATCTAGTTCAACTCCGCTTAGGAAACTGACAAGAACAGTAGCTTCTCTTGAGTCCAATACACTGTACTTGCTGGGAACAGACACGAGTGCTATTTGCACTGTGTATGGCAATGGGAGCGCAATAGTGACTCCTCTTACCAGAAAACAGCTCTCGTTCGTAGGACCAGAAACTGCATGTGATTCAACTCCATTTAGGACTGGGAAACAAACTGTAGCTCGCCTTACAAAAAACACACTCTGCTTTTGAGAAAAGAGCACTCTTCTACTCTACTGTGTTTCCTATAGAGCCAGAACAGTGAGCTTGCTCTGTGCTTCATACACACACGGGCCATATCTACTTCAACTCTGCTTAGGAAACTGACAAGAACAGTAGCTTCTCTTCAGTCCAATACACTGTACTTGCTGGGAACAGATGCGTGTGCTATTTGCAGTGTGTATGGCAATGAGAGCACAATAGTGACTCTTCTTACCAGAAAACAACTCTTGCTGGTAGGACCAGAAACTGCATGTGATTCAACTCCATTTAGGACTGGGAAACAAACTCTAGCTCGCCTTTCAAGAAACACACTCTGCTTTTGAGAAAAGAGCACTCTTCTACTCTACTGTGTTTCCTATAGGGCCAGAACAGTGAGCTTGCTCAGAACAAAAGAACTGTGCTTCCTACACACACGGGCCATATCTAGTTCAACTCCCCTTAGGAAACTGACAAGAACAGTAGCTTCTCTTCAGTCCAAAACACTGTACTTGGTGGGAACAGACGCGAGTGCTATTTACACTGTGTATGGCAATGTGAGCACAATAGCGACTCTTCTTACCAGAAAACTACTCTTGCTCTTAGGATCAGAAACTGCATGGGATTCAACTCCATTTAGGACTGGGAAACAAACACTAGCTCGCCTTACAAGAAACACACTCTGCTTTTGAGAAAAGAGCACTCTTCTACTCTACTGTGTTTCCTATAGGGCCAGAACAGTGAGCTTGCTCAGAACAAAAGAACTGTGCTTCCTACACACATGGGCCATATCTAGTTCAACTCCTTTTAGGAAACTGACAGGAACAGTAGCTTCTCTTCAGTCCAAAACACTGTACTTGCTTTGAACAGACGCCAGTGCTATTTGCTCTGTGTATGGCAATGGGAGCACAATAGTGACTCTTCTTACCAGAAAACAACTCTTGCTCGTAGGACCAGAAACTGCATGTGATTCAACTCCATATAGGACTGAGAAACAAACGATAGCTCGCCTTACAAGAAACACACTCTGCTTTTGAGAAAAGAGCACTCTTCTAATCTACTGTGTTTCCTATAGGGCCAGAACAGTGAGCTTGCTCAGAACAAAAGAACTGTGCTTCCTACACACACGGGCCATATCTAGTTCAACTCTGCTTAGGAAACTGACAAGAACAGTAGCTCCTATTCAGTCCAATAAACTGTACTTGCTGGGAACAGACGCAAGTGCTATTTGCACTGTGTATGGCAATGGGAGCAAAATAGTGACTTTCCTTACCAGAAAACAACTCTTGCTCATAGGACCGGAAACTGCCTGTGATTGAACTCCATTTAGGACTGGGAAACAAACACTAGCTCGCCTTACAAGAAACACACTCTGCTTTTGAGAAAAGAGCACTCTTCTACTCTACTGTGTTTCCTAAAAGTCCAGAACAGTGAGCTTGCTCAGAACAAAAGAACTGTGCTTCCTACACACACAGGCCATATCTAGTTCAACTCCCCTTAAGAAACTGACAAGAACAGTAGCTTCTCTTCAGTCCAATACACTGTACTTGCTGGGAACAGACGCGAGTGCTATTTGCACTGTGTATGGCAATGTGAGCGCAATAGTGACTCCTCTTACCAGAAAACAACTCTGGTTCGTAGGACCAGAAACTGCATGTATTTCAACTACTTTTAGGACTGGGAAACAAACTATAGCTCGCCTTACAAGAAACACACTCTGCTTTTGAGAAAAGAGCACTCTTCTACTCTACTGTGTTTCCTACAGGGCCAGAACAGTGAGCTTGCTCAGAACAAAAGAATTGTGCTTCCTACACACACGGCCATATCTAGTTCAACTCTGCTTAGGAACCTGACAAGAACAGTAGCTTCTCTTCAGTCCAATACACTGTACATGCTGGGAACAGATGCCAGTGCTATTTGCCCTGTTTATGACAATGGGAGCACAATAGTGACTCTTCTTACCTGAAAACAACTCTTGCTGGTAGGACCAGAAACTGCATGTCATTCAACTCCATTTAGGACTGGGAAACAAACTCTAGCTCGCCTTACAAGAAACAAACTCTGCTTTAGAGAAAAGAAAACTCTTCTACTCTACTGTGTTTCCTATAGGGCCAGAACAGTGAGCTTGCTCAGAACAACAGAACTGTGCTTCCTACAAGGGTCATATCTAGTTCAACTCTGCTTAGGAAACTGATAAGAACAGTAGCTCCTCTTCAGTCCGATACACTGTACTTGCTGGGAACAGACCCGAGTGCTATTTGTACTGTTTATGGCAATGGAAGCACAATAGTGACTCCTCTTACCAGAAAAAAACTCTGGTTCGAAGGACCAGAAACTGCATGTGATTCAACTCCATTTAGGACTGGGAAACAAACTCTAGCTCGCCTTACAAGTAACACACTCTGCTTTTGAGAAAAGAGCACTCTTCTACTCTACTGTGTTTCCTATAGGGCCAGAACAGTGAGCTTGCTCAGAACAAAAGAACTGTGCTTCCTACAAACACGGGCCATATCTAGTTTAACTCCGCTTAGGAAACTGTCAAGAACAGTAGCTTCTCTTCAGGCCAATACACTGTATTGCTGGGAACAGACGCGAGTGCTATTTGCACTGTGTATGGCCATGGGAGCGCAATAGTGACTCTTCTTCCCAGAAAACATCTCTTGCTCATAGGACCGGAAACTGCATATGATTCAACTCCATTTAGGACTGGGAAAGAAACACTAGCTCGCCTTACTAAAAACACACTCTGCTTTTGAGAAAGGAGCACTCTTCTACTCTACTGTGTTTCCTAAAGGACCAGAACAGTGAGCTTGCTCAGAACAAAAGAAATGTGCTTCCTAAACACATGGGCCATATCTAGTTCAACTCAGCTTAGGAAAATGACAAGAACAGTAGCTTCTCTTGAGTCCAATACACTGTACTTGCTGGGAACAGACGCGAGTGCTATTTGCACTGTGTATGGCAATGGGAGCACAATAGTGACTCCTCTTACCAGAAAACAACTCTCGTTCATAGGACCAGAAACTGCATGTGATTCAACTCCATTTAGGACTGGGAAACAAACTCTAGCTCACCTTACAAAAAACACACTCTGCTTTAGAGAAAAGAGCACACTTCTACTCTACTGTGATTCCTATAGAGCCAGAACAGTGAGCTTGCTCAGAACAAAAGAACTGTGCTTCCTACACACACGGGCCATATCTAGTTCAACTCCCCTTAGGAAACTGACAAGAACAGTAGCTTCTCTTCAGTCCAATACACTGTACTTGCTGGGAACAGACGCGAGTGCTATTTAAACTGTGTATGGCAATGGGAGCGCAATAGTGACTTTTCTTACCAGAAAACAACTCTTGCTCTTATGACCAGAAACTGCATGTGATTCAACTCCATTTAGGACTGGGAAACAAACTCTAGCTCGCCTTACAAGAAACACACTCTGCTTTTGAGAAAAGAGCACACTTCTACTCTACTGTGTTTCCTATAGGGCCAGAACAGTGAGCTTGCTCAGAACAAAAGAACTGTGCTTCCTACACACACGGGCCATATCTAGTTCAACTCCCCTTAGGAAACTGACAAGAACAGTAGCTTCTCTTCAGTCCAATACACTGTACTTGCTGGGAACAGACGCGAGTGCTATTTGCACTGTGTATGGCAATGGGAGCACAATAGTGACTCCTTTTTCCAGAAAACAACTCTGGTTCGTAGGACCAGAAACTGCATGTCATACAACTCCATTTAGGACTGGGAAACAAACACTAGCTCGCCTTGCAAGAAACACACTCTGCTTTTGAGAAAAGAGCACTCTTCTTCTCTACTGTGTTTCCTACAGGGCCAGAACAGTGAGCTTGCTCAGAACAAAAGAACTGTGCTTCCTACACACACGGCCATATCTAGTTCAACTCTGCTTAGGAACCTGACAAGAACAGTAGCTTCTCTTCAGTCCAATACACTGTACTTGCTGGGAACAGACACGAGTGCCATTTGCTCTGTGTATGGCAATGGGAGCACAATAGTGACTCCTCTTACCAGAGAACAACTCTGCTTCGTAGGACCAGAAACTGCATGTCATTCAACTCCATTTAGGACTGGGAAACAAACTATAGCTCGCCTTACAAAACACACACTCTGCTTTTGAGAAAAGAGCACTCTTCTACTCTACTGTGTTTCCTACAGGGCCAGAACAGTGAGCTTGCTCAGAACAAAAGAACTGTGCTTCCTACACACACGGCCATATCTAGTTCAACTCTGCTTAGGAACCTGACAAGAACAGTAGCTTCTCTTCAGTCCAATACACTGTACATGCTGGGAATAGACGCCAGTGCTATTTGCCCTGTTTATGACAATGGGAGCACAATATTGACTCTTCTTACCAGAAAACAACTCTTGCTGGTAGGACCAGAAACTGCATGTCATTCAACTCCATTTAGGACTGGGAAACAAACTCTAGCTCGCCTTACAAGAAACACACTCTGCTTTAGAGAAAATTAAACTCTTCTACTCTACTGTGTTTCCTATAGGGCCAGAACAGTGAGCTTGCTCAGAACAACAGAACTGTGCTTCCTACAAGGGTCATATCTAGTTCAACTCTGCTTAGGAAACTGACAAGAACAGTAGCTTCTCTTGAGTCCAATACACTGTACTTGCTGGGAACAGACGCGAGTCCTATTTGCACTGTGTATGGCAATGGGAGCACAATAGTGACTCCTCTTACCAGAAAAAAACTCTGGTTCGAAGGACCAGAAACTGCATGTGATTCAACTCCATTTTGGACTGGGAAACAAACTCTAGCTCGCCTTACAAGTAACACACTCTGCTTTTGAGAAAAGAGCACTCTTCTACTCTACTGTGTTTCCTATAGGGCCAGAACAGTGAGCTTGCTCAGAACAAAAGAACTGTGCTTCCTACAAACATGGGACATATCTAGTTCAACTCCGCTTAGGAATCTGTAAAGAACAGTAGCTTCTCTTCAGTCCAATACACTGTACTTGCTGGGAACAGACGCTAGTGCTATTTACACTGTGTATAGCAATGGGAGTGCAATAGTGACTCTTCTTACCAGAAAACAACTCTTGCTCTTAGGACCAGAAACAGCATGTGACTCAACTCCGTTTAGGACTGGGAAACAAACACTAGCTCGCCTTACAAGAAACACACTCTGCTTTAGGGAAAAGAGCACTCTTCTACTCTACTGTGTTTCCTATAGGGCCAGAACAGTGAGCTTGCTCAGAACATAAGAACTGTGCTTCCTACACACGGACCATATCCAGTTCAACTCTGCTTAGGAAACTGACAAGAACAGTAGCTCCTCTTCAGTCCAATACACTGTACTAGCTGGGAACACACGCGAGTGCTATTTGCACTGTGTATGGCAGTGGGAGCGCAATAGTGACTTTCCTTACCAGAAAACAACTCTTGCTCGTAGGACCAGAAACTGCATGTGATTCAACTCCATTTAGGACTGGGAAACAACTCTAGCTCGCCTTACAAGAAACACACTCTGCTTTTGAGAAAAGAGCACTCTTCTACTCTACTGTGTTTCCTATAGGGCCAGAACAGTGAGCTTGCTCAGAACAAAAGAACTGTGCTTCCTACACACACGGGCCATATCTAGTTCAACTCCGCTTAGGAAACTGTCAAGAACAGTAGCCTCTCTTCAGCCCAATACACTGTACTTGCTGGGAACAGACGCGAGTGCTATTTGCACTGTGTAAGGCAATGAGAGCACAATAGTGACTCTTCTTACCAGAAAACATCTCTTGCTCATAGGACTAGAAACTGCATGTGATTGAACTCCAGTTAGGACTGGAAAAGAAACACTAGCTCGCCTTACAAAAAACACACTCTGCTTGAGAAAGGAGCACTCTTCTACTCTCCTGTGTTTCCTATAGGACCAGAACAGTGAGCTTGCTCAGAACAAAAGAACTGTGCTTCCTACACACACGGGCCATATCTAGTTCAACTCCGCTTAGGAAACTGACAAGAACAGTAGCTTCTCTTGAGTCCAATACACTGTACTTGCTGGGAACAGACGCGAGTGCTATTTGCACTGTGTATGACAATGGGAGCACAATAATGACTCCTCTTACCAGAAAACAACTCTCGTTCATAGGACCAGAAACTGCATGTGATTCAAATCCATTTAGGACTGGGAAACAAACTCTAGCTCGCCTTACAAAAAACACACTCTGCTTTTGAGAAAAGAGCACTCTTCTACTCTACTGTGTTTCCTATAGAGCCA
This sequence comes from Peromyscus eremicus, assembly GCF_949786415.1. Lineage (NCBI taxonomy): Eukaryota > Metazoa > Chordata > Mammalia > Rodentia > Cricetidae > Peromyscus > Peromyscus eremicus. Next base: position 339,425 of record NW_026734319.1, on the reverse strand, counting down.
GAACAGTGAGCTTGCTCAGAACAAAAGAACTGTGCTTCCTACACACACGAGCCATATCTAGTTCAACTCCGCTTAGGAAACTGACAAGAACAGTAGCTTCTCTTCAGTCCAATACACTGTACTTGCTGGGAACAGGCGGGAGTGCTATTTACACTGTGTATGGCAATGGGAGCGCAATAGTGACTCTTCTTACCAGAAAACAACTCTTGCTCTTAAGACCAGAAACTGCATGAGATTCAACTCCATTTAGGACTGGGAAACAAACTCTAGCTTGCATTACAAGAAACAGACTCTGCTTTTGAGAAAAGAGCACACTTCTACTCTACTGTGATTCCTATAGGGCCAGAACAGTGAGCTTGCTCAGAACAAAAGAACTGTGCTTCCTACACGCACGGCTTTATCTAGTTCAATTCTGCTTAGGAACCTGACAAGAACAGTAGATCCTCTTCAGTCCAATACACTGTACTTGCTGGGAACAGACGCCAGTGCTATTTGTCCTGTGTATGGCAATGGCAGCGCAATAGTGACTATTCTTACCATAAAACAACTCTTGCTCGTAGGACCAGAAACTGCATGTGATTCAACTCCATTTAAGACTGTGAAACAAATACTAGCTCGCCTTACAAGAAACACACTTTGCTTTTGAGAAAAGAGCACAATTCTACTCTGCTGTGTTTCTTATGGGGTGCAAACAGTGAGCTTGCTCAGAACAAAAGAACTGTACTTCCTACACACATGGCCATATCTAGTTCAATTCTGCTTAGGAACCTGACAAGAACAGTAAATCCTCTTCAGTCCGATACACTGTACATGCTGGGAACAGACGCCAGTGCTATTTGTCCTGTGTATGGCAAGGGCAGTGCAATAGTGACTCTTCTTACCAGAAATCAACTCTTACTCGTAGCTACAGAAACTGCATGTGATTCAACTCCATTTAGGACTGGGAAACAAACACTAGCTCGCCTTACAAGAAACACACTCTGCTTTTGAGAAAAGAGCACTCTTCTACTCTACTGTGTTTCCTATAGGGCCAGAACAGTGACCTTGCTCAGAACAAAAGCATTGTGCTTCCTACACACACGGTCATATCTAGTTCAATTCTGCTTAGGAACCTGAAAAGAACAGTAGATCCTCTTCAGTCCAATACACTGTACTTGCTGGGAACAGACGCCAGTGCTATTTGTCCTGTGTGTGGCAATGGCAGCGCAATAGTGACTCTTCTTACCATAAAACAACTCTTGCTCGTAGGACTAGAAACTGCATGTGACTCAACTCCATTTAGGACTGGGAAACAAACGCTTTCTCGCCTTACAAGAAACACACTCTGCTTTAGAGAAAAGAGCACTCTTCTACTCTACTATGTTTCCTATAGGGCCAGAACAGTGAGCTTGCTCAGAACAAAAGAACTGTGCTTCCTACACACACAGGCCATATCTAGTTCAACTCCCCTTAGGAAACTTACAAGAACAGTAGCTTCTCTTCAGTCCAATACACTGTACTTGCTGGGAACAGACGCGAGTGCTATTTGCACTGTGTATGGAAATGGGAGCGCAATAGTGACTCCTCTTACCAGAAAACAACTCTGGTTCGTAGGACCAGAAACTGCATGTGATTCAACTCCATTTAGGACTGAGAAACAAACTCTAGCTCGCCTTACAAGAAACACACTCTGCTTTTGAGAAAAGAGCACTCCTCTACTCTACTGTGTTTCCTATAGAGCCAGAACAGTGAGCTTGCTCAGAACAAAAGAACTGTGCCTCCTACACACACGGGCCATATCTAGTTCAACTCCCCTTAGGAAACTGACAAGAACAGTAGCTTCTCTTCAGTCCAATACACTGTACTTGCTGGGAACAGACGCCAGTGCTATTTACACTGTGTATGGCAATGGGAGCGCAGTAGTGACTCCTCTTACCAGAAAACAATTCTTGCTCTTAGGACCAGAAATTGCATGTGATTCAACTCCATTTAGGACTGGGAAACAAACTCTAGCTCGCCTTACAAGAAACATACTCTGCTTTTGAGAAAAGAACACACTTCTACTCTACTGTGTTTCCTATAGGGCCAAAACAGTGAGCTTGCTCAAAACAAAAGAACTGTGCTTCCTACACACACGGGCCATATCTAGTTCAACTCCCATTAGGAAACTGACAAGAACAGTAGCTTCTCTTCAGTCCAATACACTGTACTTGCTGGGAACAGACGCGAGGGCTATTTGCACTGTGTATAGCAATGGGAGCGCAATAGTGACTCCTCTTACCAGAAAACAACTCTGGTCCCTAGGACCAGGAACTGCATGTGATTCAACTCCATTTAGGACTGGGAAACAAACACTAGCTCGCCTTTCAAGAAACACACTCTGCTTTTGAGAAAAGAGCACTCTTCTACTCTTCTGTGTTTCCTATAGGGCCAAAACAGTGAGCTTGCTCAGAAAAAAAGAACTGTGCTTCCTACACACACGGGCCATATCTAGTTCAACTCCCCTTAGGAAACTGAAAAGAACAGTAGCTTCTCTTCATTCCAATACACTGTACTTGCTGGGAACAGACGCGTGTGCTATTAGCACTGTGTATGGCAATGGGAGCGCACTAGTGACTCCTCTTACCAGAAAACCACTCTGGAACGCAGGAGCAGAAACTGCATGTGATTCAACTCCATTTAGGACTGGGAAACATACTCTAGCTCACCTTACAGGAAACACACTCTGCTTTTGAGAAAAGAGCACTCTTCTACTCTACTGTGCTTCCTATAGGGCCAGAACAGTGAGCTTACTCACAACAAAAGAACTGTGCTTCCCACACACACGGGCCATATCTAGTTCAACTCCACTTAGGAAACTGACAAGAACAGTAGCTTCTCTTCAGTCCAATACACTGTACTTGCTGGAAACAGACGCGTGTGCTATTAGCACTGTGTATGGCAATGGGAGCACAGTAGTGACTCCTCTTACCAGAAAACAACTCTGGTTCATAGGACCAGAAACTGCATGTGATTCAACTCCATTTAGGACTGGGAAACAAACTCTAGCTCGCCTTACAAGAAACACACTCTGCTTTTGAGAAAAGAGCACTCTTCTACTCTACTGTGTTTCCCATAGGGCCAGAACACTGAGCTTGCTCAGAACAAAAGAACTGTCCTTCCTACACACACGGGCCATAACTAGTTCAACTCCCCTTAGGAAACTGACAAGAACAGTAGCTTCTCTTCAGTCCAATACACTGTACTTGCTGGGAACAGACGCGAGTGCTATTTGCACTGTGTTTGGCAATGGGAGCACAATAGTGACTCTTCTTACCAGAAAACAACTCTTGCTCTTAGGACCAGAAACTGCATGTGATTCAACTCCATTTAGGACTGGGAAATAAACTCTAGCTCGCCTTACAAGAAACACACACTGCTTTTGATAAAAGAGCACTCTTCTACTGTACTGTGTTTCCTACAAGGCCAGAACTGTGAGCTTGCTCAGAACAAAAGAACTGTGCTTCCTACACACATGGGCCATATCTAGTTCAACTCCGCTTTGGAAACTGACAAGAACAGTAGCTTCTCTTCAGTCCAATACACTGTACTTGCTGTGAACAGACGCCAGTGCTATTTGCTCTGTGTATGGCAATGGGAGCGCAATGGTGACTCTTCTTTCCAGAAAACAACTCTTGCTCGTAGGACCAGAAACTGCATGTGATTCAACTCCATTTAGGACTGGGAAACAAACACTAGCTCGCCTTACAAGAAACACACTCTGCTTTTGAGAAAAGAGCACTCTTCTACTCTACTGTGTTTCCTATAGGGCCAGAACAGTGAGCTTGCTCAGAACAAAAGAACTGTGCTTCCTACACACACGGGCCATATGTAGTTAAACTCCCCTTAGAAAACTGACAAGAACAGTAATTTCTCTTCAGTCCAATACACTGTACTTGCTGGGAACAAACGCGAGTGCTATTTGCACTGTGTATGGCAATGGGAGCGCAATAGTGACTCCTCTTACCAGAAAACAACTCTGGTTCGTAGGACCAGAAACTGCATGTATTTCAACTACTTTTAGGACTGGGAAACAAACTATAGCTCACCTTACAAGAAACACACTCTGCTTTTGAGAAAAGAGCACTCTTCTACTCTACTGTGTTTCCTACAGGGCCAGAACAGTGAGCTTGCTCAGAACAAAAGAACTGTGCTTCCTACACACACGGCCATATCTAGTTCAACTCTGCTTAGGAACCTGACAAGAACAGTAGCTTCTCTTCAGTCCAATACACTGTACATGCTGGGAACAGACGCCAGTGCTATTTGCCCAGTTTATGACAATGGGAGCACAATAGTGACTCTTCTTACCAGAAAACAACTCTTGCTGGTAGGACCAGAAACTGCATGTCATTCAACTCCATTTAGGACTGGGAAACAAACTCTAGCTCGCCTTACAAGAAACACACTCTGCTTTAGAGAAAAGAAAACTCTTCTACTCTACTGTGTTTCCTATAGGGCCAGAACAGTGAGCTTGCTCAGAACAACAGAACTGTGCTTCCTACAAGGGTCATATCTAGTTCAACTATGCTTAGGAAACTGACAAGAACAGTAGCTCCTCTTCAGTCCGATACACTGTACTTGCTGGGAACAGACGCGAGTGCTATTTGTACTGTTTATGGCAATGGGAGCACAATAGTGACTCCTCTTACCAGAAAAAAACTCTGGTTCGAAGGACCAGATACTGCATGTGATTCAACTCCATTTAGGACTGGGAAACAAACTCTAGCTCGCCTTACAAGTAACACACTCTGCTTTTGAGAAAAGAGCACACTTCTACTCTACTGTGTTTCCTATAGGGCCAGAACAGTGAGCTTGCTCAGAACAAAAGAACTGTGCTTCCTACACTCACGGGCCATATCTAGTTCAACTCCGCTTAGGATACTGTCAAGAACAGTAGCTTCTCTTCAGGCCAATACACTGTACTTGCTGGGAACAGACGCCAGTGCTATTTGCACTGTGTATGGCCATGGGAGCGCAATAGTGACTCTTCTTACCAGAAAACATCTCTTGCTCATAGGACCAGAAACTGCATATGATTCAACTCCATTTAGGACTGGGAAAGAAACACTAGCTCGCCTTACAAAAAAAACACACTCTGCTTCTGAGAAAGGAGCACTCTTCTACTCTACTGTGTTTCCTATAGGACCAGAACAGTGAGCTTGCTCAGAACAAAAGAACTGTGCTTCCTAAACACATGGGCCATATCTAGTTCAACTCAGATTAGGAAACTGACAAGAACAGTAGCTTCTCTTGAGTCCAATACACTGTACTTGCTGGGAACAGACGCGAGTGCTATTTGCACTGTGTATGGCAATGGGAGCACAATAGTGACTCCTCTTACCAGAAAACAACTCTCATTCATAGGTCCAGAAACTGCATGTGATTCAACTCCATTTAGGACTGTGAAACAAACTCTAGCTCACCTTACAAAAAACACACTCTGCTTTTGAGAAAAGAGCACTCTTCTACTCTACTGTGATTCCTATAGAGCCAGAACAGTGAGCTTGCTCAGAACAAAAGAACTGTGCTTCCTACACACACGGGCCATATCTAGTTCAACTCCCCTTAGGAAACTGACAAGAACAGTAGCTTCTCTTCAGTCCAATACACTGTACTTGCTGGGAACAGACGCGAGTGCTATTTGCACTGTGTATGGCAATGGGAGCACAATAGTGACTCCTCTTACCAGAAAACAACTCTCGTTCATAGGACCAGAAACTGCATGTGATTCAACTCCATTTAGGACTGGGAAACAAACTCTAGCTCGCCTTACAAGAAACACACTCTGCTTTTGAGAAAAGAGCACACTTCTACTCTACTGTGTTTCCTATAGTGCCAGAACAGTGAGCTTGCTCAGAACAAAAGAACTGTGCTTCCTACACACACGGGCCATATCTAGTTCAACTCCCCTTAGGAAACTGACAAGAACAGTAGCTTCTCTTCAGTCCAATACACTGTACTTGCTAGGAACAGACGCGAGTGCTATTTGCACTGTGTATGGCAATGGGAGCGCAATAGTGACTCCTTTTACCAGAAAACAACTCTGGTTCGTAGGACCAGAAACTGCATGTCATTCAACTCCATTTAGGACTGGGAAAAAAAACTATAGCTCGCCTTACAAAAAAACACAATATGCTTTTGAGAAAAGAGCACTCTTCTACTCTACTGTGTTTCCTACAGGGTCAGAACAGTGAGCTTTGCTCAGAACAAAAGAAGTGTGCTTCCAACACACACGGGCCATATTTAGTTCAACTCCCCTTAGGAAACTGACAAGAACAGTAGCTTCTCTTCAGTCCAATACACTGTACTTGCTGGGAACAGACGCGAGTCCTATTTGCACTGTGTATGGCAATGGGAGCGCAATAGTGACTCTTATTACCAGAAAACAACTCTTGCTCGTAGGACCAGAAACTGCATGTGATTCAACTCCATTTAGGACTGGGAAACAAACACTAGCTCGCCTTACAAGAAGCACACTCTGCTTTTGAGAAAAGAGCACTCTTCTACTCTACTGTGTTTCCTATAGGGCCACAACAGTGAGCTTGCTCAGAACAAAAGAACTGTGCTTCCTACACACACGGGACATATCTAGTTCAACTCCGCTTAGGAAACTGTAAAGAACAGTAGCTTCTCTTCAGTCCAATACACTGTACTTGCTGGGAACAGACGCTAGTGCTATTTACACTGTTTATGGCAATGGGAGTGCAATAGTGACTCTTCTTACCAGAAAACAACTCTTGCTCTTAGGACCAGAAACAGCATGTGACTCAACTCCATTTAGGACTGAGAAACAAACGCCAGCTCGCCTTACAAGAAACACACTCTGCTTTAGAGAAAAGAGCACTCTTCTACTCTACTGTGTTTCCTATAGGGCCAGAACAGTGAGCTTGCTCAGAACATAAGAACTGTGCTTCCTACACACACGGACCATATCCAGTTCAACTCTGCTTAGGAAACTGACAAGAACAGTAGCTCCTCTTCAGTCCAATACACTGTACTAGCTGGGAACACACGCGAGTGCTATTTGCACTGTGTATGGCAATGGGAGCGCAATAGTGACTTTCCTTACCAGAAAACAACTCTTGCTCGTAGGACCAGAAACTGCATTTGATTCAACTCCATTTAGGACTGGGAAACAAACTCTAGCTTGCCTTACAAGAAACACACTCTGCTTTTGAGAAAAGAGCACTCTTCTACTCTACTGTGTTTCCTATAGGGCCAGAACAGTGAGCTTGCTCAGAACAAAAGAACTGTGCTTCCTACACACATGGGCCATATCTAGTTCAACTCCGCTTAGGAAACTGTCAAGAACAGTAGCCTCTCTTCAGCCCAATACACTGTACTTGCTGGGAACAGACGCGAGTGCTATTTGCACTGTGTATGGCAATGAGAGCACAATAGTGACTCTTCTTACCAGAAAACATCTCTTGCTCATAGGACTAGAAACTGCATGTGATTCAACTCCAGTTAGGACTGGAGAAGAAACACTAGCTCGCCTTACAAAAAACACACTCTGCTTGAGAAAGGAGCACTCTTCTACTCTCCTGTGTTTCCTATAGGACCAGAACAGTGAGCTTGCTCAGAACAAAAGAACTGTGCTTCCTACACTCACGGGCCATATCTAGTTCAACTCCGCTTAGGAAACTGAAAAGAACAGTAGCTTCTCTTGAGTCCAATACACTGTACTTGCTGGGAACAGACGCGAGTGCTATTTGCACTCTGTATGGCAATGGGAGCACAATAATGACTCCTCTTACCAGAAAACAACTCTCGTTCATAGGACCAGAAACTGCATGTGATTCAACTCCATTTAGGACTGGGAAACAAACTCTAGCTCGCCTTACAAAAAACACCCTCTGCTTTTGAGAAAAGAGCACTCTTCTACTCTACTGTGTTTCCTATAGAGCCAGAACAGTGAGCTTGCTCAGAACAAAAGAACTGTGCTTCCTACACACACGGGCCATATCTAGTTCAACTCCCCTTAGGAAACTGACAAGAACAGTAGCTTCTCTTCAGTCCAATACACTGTACTTGCTGGGAACAGACGGGAGTGCTATTTACACTGTGTATGGCAATGGGAGCGCAATAGTGACTCTTCTTACCAGAAAACAACTCTTGCTCTTAGGACCAGAAACTGCATGAGATTCAACTCCATTTAGGACTGGGAAACAAACTCTAGCTCGCAATACAAGAAACAGACTCTGCTTTTGAGAAAAGAGCACACTTCTACTCTACTGTGTTTCCTATAGGGCCAGAACAGTGAGCTTGCTCAGAACAAAAGAACTGTGCCTCCTACACGCATGGCCATATCTAGTTCAATTCTGCTTAGGAACCTGACAAGAACAGTAGATCCTCTTCAGTCCAATACACTGTACTTGCTGGGAACAGACGCCAGTGCTATTTGTCCTCTGTATGGCAATGGCAGCGCAATAGTGACTATTCTTACCATAAAACAACTCTTGCTCGTAGGACCAGAAACTGCATGTGATTCAACTCCATTTAAGACTGTGAAACAAACGCTAGCTCGCCTTACAAGAAACACACTTTGCTTTTGAGAAAAGAGCACAATTCTACTCTGCTGTGTTTCTTATGGGGTGCAAACAGTGAGCTTGCTCAGAACAAAAGATCTGTACTTCCTACACACATGGCCATATCTAGTTCAATTCTGCTTAGGAACCTGACAAGAACAGTATATCCTCTTCAGTCCGATACACTGCACATGCTGGGAACAGACGCCAGTGCTATTTGTCCTGTGTATGGCAATGGCAGCACAATAGTGACTCTTCTTACCAGAAATCAACTCTTGCTCGTAGCTACAAAAACTGCATGTGATTCAACTCCATTTAGGACTGGGAAACAAACACTAGCTCGCCTTACAAGAAACACACTCTGCTTTTGAGAAAAGAGCACTCTTCTACTCTACTGTGTTTCCTATAGGGCCAGAACAGTGACCTTGCTCAGAACAAAAGCATTGTGCTTCCTACACACACGGTCATATCTAGTTCAATTCTGCTTAGGAACCTGACAAGAACAGTAGATCCTCTTCAGTCCAATACACTGTACTTGCTGGGAACAGACGCCAGTGCTATTTGTCCTGTGTATGGCAATGGCAGCGCAATAGTGACTATTCTTACCATAAAACAACTCTTGCTCGTAGGACTAGAAAGTGCATGTGACTCAACTCCATTTAGGACTGGGAAACAAACGCTTTCTCGCCTTACAAGAAACACACTCTGATTTAGAGAAAAGAGCACTCTTCTACTCTACTATGTTTCCTATAAGGCCAGAACAGTGAGCTTGCTCAGAACAAAAGAACTGTGCTTCCTACACACACAGGCCATATCTAGTTCAACTCCCCTTAGGAAACTTACAAGAACAGTTGCTTCTCTTCAGTCCAATACACTGTACTTGCTGGGAACAGACGCGAGTGCTATTTGCACTGTGTATGGCAATGGGAGCGCAATAGTGACTCCTCTTACCAGAAAACAACTCTGGTTCGTAGGACCAGAAACTGCATGTGATTCAACTCCATTTAGGAGTGGGAAACAAACTCTAGCTCGCCTTACAAGAAACACACTCAGCTTTTGAGAAAAGAGCACTCTTTTACTCTACTGTGTTTCCTACAGGGCCAGAACAGTGAGCTTGCTCAGAACAAAAGTAATGTGCTTCCTACACACACGGCCATATCTAGTTCAACTCTGCTTAGGAACCTGACAAGAACAGTAGCTTCTCTTCAGTCCATTACACTGTACATGCTGGGAACAGACGCGAGTGCTATTTGCCCTGTTTATGACAATGGGAGCACAATATTGACTCTTCTTACCAGAAAACAACTCTTGCTGGTAGGACCAAAAACTGCATGTCATTCAACTCCATTTAGGACTGGGAAACAAACTCTAGCTTGCCTTACAAGAAACACACTCTGCTTTTGAGAAAAGAGCACTCTTCTACTCTACTGTGTTTCTTATAGGGCCAGAACAGTGAGCTTGCTCAGAACAAAAGAACTGTGCTTCCTACACACACGGGACATATCTAGTTCAACTCCACTTAGGAAACTGTCAAGAACAGTAGCCTCTCTTCAGCCCAATACACTGTACTTGCTGGGAACAGACACGAGTGCTATTTGCACTGTGTATGGCAATGAGAGCACAATAGTGACTCTTCTTACCAGAAAACATCTCTTGCTCATAGGACTAGAAACTGCATGTGATTCAACTCCAGTTAGGACTGGAAAAGAAACACTAGCTCGCCTTACAAAAAACACACTCTGCTTGAGAAAGGAGCACTCTTCTACTCTCCTGTGTTTCCTATAGGACCAGAACAGTGAGCTTGCTCAGAACAAAAGAACTGTGCTTCCTACACTCACGGGCCATATCTAGTTCAACTCCGCTTAGGAAACTGACAAGAACAGTAGCTTCTCTTGAGTCCAATACACTGTACTTGCTGGGAACAGAAGCGAGTGCTATTTGCACTCTGTATGGCAATGGGAGCACAATAATGACTCCTCTTACCAGAAAACAACTCTCGTTCATAGGACCAGAAACTGCATGTGATTCAACTCCATTTAGGACTGGGAAACAAACTCTAGCTCGCCTTACAAAAAACACCCTCTGCTTTTGAGAAAAGAGCACTCTTCTACTCTACTGTGTTTCCTATAGAGCCAGAACAGTGAGCTTGCTCAGAACAAAAGAACTGTGCTTCCTACACACACGGGCCATATCTAGTTCAACTCCCCTTAGGAAACTGACAAGAACAGTAGCTTCTCTTCAGTCCAATACACTGTACTTGCTGGGAACAGACGGGAGTGCTATTTACACTGTGTATGGCAATGGGAGCGCAATAGTGACTCTTCTTACCAGAAAACAACTCTTGCTCTTAGGATCAGAAACTGCATGAGATTCAACTCCATTTTGGACTGGGAAACAAACTCTAGCTCGCAATACAAGAAACACACTCTGCTTTTGAGAAAAGAGCACACTTCTACTCTACTGTGTTTCCTATAGGGCCAGAACAGTGAGCTTGCTCAGAACAAAAGAACTGTGCCTCCTACACGCATGGCCATATCTAGTTCAATTCTGCTTAGGAACCTGACAAGAACAGTAGATCCTCTTCAGTCCAATACACTGTACTTGCTGGGAACAGACGCCAGTGCTATTTGTCCTCTGTATGGCAATGGCAGCGCAATAGTGACTATTCTTACCATAAAACAACTCTTGCTCGTAGGACCAGAAACTGCATGTGATTCAACTCCATTTAAGACTGTGAAACAAACGCTAGCTCGCCTTACAAGAAACACACTTTGCTTTTGAGAAAAGAGCACAATTCTACTCTGCTGTGTTTCTCATGGGGTGCAAACAGTGAGCTTGCTCAGAACAAAAGATCTGTACTTCCTACACACATGGCCATATCTAGTTCAATTCTGCTTAGGAACCTGACAAGAACAGTATATCCTCTTCAGTCCGATACACTGCACATGCTGGGAACAGACGCCAGTGCTATTTGTCCTGTGTATGGCAATGGCAGCACAATACTGACTCTTCTTACCAGAAATCAACTCTTGCTCGTAGCTACAGAAACTGCATGTGATTCAACTCCATTTAGGACTGGGAAACAAACACTAGCTCGCCTTACAAGAAACACACTCTGCTTTTGAGAAAAGAGCACTCTTCTACTCTACTGTGTTTCCTATAGGGCCAGAACAGTGACCTTGCTCAGAACAAAAGCATTGTGCTTCCTACACACACGGTCATATCTAGTTCAATTCTGCTTAGGAACCTGAAAAGAACAGTAGATCCTCTTCAGTCCAATACACTGTACTTGCTGGGAATAGACGCCAGTGCTATTTGTCCTGTGTATGGCAATGGCAGCGCAATAGTGACTCTTCTTACCATAAAACAACTCTTGCTCGTAGGACTAGAAAGTGCATGTGACTCAACTCCATTTAGGACTGGGAAACAAACGCTTTCTCGCCTTACAAGAAACACACTCTGATTTAGAGAAAAGAGCACTCTTCTACTCTACTATGTTTCCTATAAGGCCAGAACAGTGAGCTTGCTCAGAACAAAAGAACTGTGCTTCCTACACACACAGGCCATATCTAGTTCAACTCCCCTTAGGAAACTTATAAGAACAGTAGCTTCTCTTCAGTCCAATACACTGTACTTGCTGGGAACAGACGCGAGTGCTATTTGCACTGTGTATGGCAATGGGAGCGCACTAGTGACTCCTCTTACCAGAAAACAACTCTGGTTCGTAGGAGCAGAAACTGCATGTGATTCAACTCCATTTAGGACTGGGAAACATACTCTAGCTCGCCTTACAAGAAACACACTCTGCTTTTGAGAAAAGAGCACTCTTCTACTCTACTTTGTTTCCTATAGGGCCAAAACAGTGAGCATGCTCAGAACAAAAGAATTGTGCTTCCTACACACACGGGCCATATCTAGTTCAACTCCGCTTAGGAAACTGTCAAGAACAGTAGCTTCTCTTCAGGCCAATACACTGTACTTGCTGGGAACAGACGCGAGTGCTATTTGCACTGTGTATGGCCATGGGAGCGCAATAGTGACTCCTCTTACCAGAAAACATCTCTTGCTCATAGGACCAGAAACTCCATGTGATTCAACTCCATTTAGGACTGGGAAACAAACACTAGCTCGCCTTACAAAAAACACACTCTGCTTTTCAGAAAGGAGCACTCTTCTACTCTACTGTGTTTCCTATAGGACCAGTACAGTGAGCTTGCTCAGAACAAAAGAACTGTGCTTCCTACACACACGGGCCATATCTAGTTCAACTCCGCTTAGGAAACTGACAAGAACAGTAGCTTCTCTTGAGTCCAATACACTGTACTTGCTGGGAGCAGACGCGAGTGCTATTTGCATTGTGTATGGCAATGGGAGCACAATAGTGACTCCTCTTACCAGAAAACAACTCTCGTTCATAGGACCAGAAACTGCATGTGATTCAACTCCATTTAGGACTGGGAAACAAACTCTAGCTCGCCTTACAAAAAACACACTCTGCTTTTGAGAAAAGAGCACTCTTCTACTCTACTGTGTTTCCTATAGAGCCAGAACAGTGAGCTTGCTCAGAACAAAAGAACTGTGCTTCCTACACACACGGGCCATATCTAGTTCAACTCCCCTTAGGAAACTGACAAGAACAGTAGATCCTCTTCAGTCCAATACACTGTACTTGCTGGGAACAGACGCGAGTGCTATTTGCACTGTGTATAGCAATGGGAGCGCAATAGTGACTCCTCTTACCAGAAAACAACTCTGGTTCATAGGACCAGAAACTGCATGTGATTCAACTCCATTTAGGACTGGGAAACAAACACTAGCTCGCCTTACAAGAAACACTCTCTGCTTTAGAGAAAAGAGCACTCTTCTACTCTACTGTGTTTCCTATAGGGCCACAACAGTGAGCTTGCTCAGAACAAAAGAACTGTGCTTCCTACACACAGGGGCCATATCTAGTTCAACTCCCCTTAGGAAACTGACAAGAACAGTAGCTTCTCTTCATTCCAATACACTGTACTTGCTGGGAACAGACGCGTGTGCTATTAGCACTGTGTATGGCAATGGGAGCACAGTAGTGACTCCTCTTACCAGAAAACAACTCTGGTTCCTAGGACCAGAAGCTGCACGTGATTCAACTCCATTTAGGACTGGGAAACATACTCTAGCTCGCCTTACAAGAAACACACTCTGCTTTTGAGAAAAGAGCACTCTTCTACTCTACTGCGTTTCCTATAGGGCCAGAACGGTGAGCTTGCTCAGAACAAAAGAACTGTGCTTCCTACACACAGGGCCATATCTAGTTTAACTCTGCTTAGGAACCTGACAAGAACAGTAGCTTCTCTTCAGTCCAATACACTGTACATGCTGGGAACAGACGCCAGTGCTATTTGCCCTGCTTATGACAATGGGAGCACAATAGTGACTCCTCTTAACAGAAAACAACTCTTGCTCGTAGGACCAGAAACTGCATGTGATTCAACTCCATTTAGGACTGGGAAACAAACTCTAGCTCGCCTTACAAGAAACACACTCTGCTTTTGAGAAAAGAAAACTCTTCTACTCTACTGTGTTTCCTATAGGGCCAGAACAGTGAGCTTTCTCAGAACAAAAGAACTGTGCTTCCTACACGGGCCATATCTAGTTCAACTCCGCTTAGGAAACTGACAAGAACAGTAGCTCCTCTTCAGTCTGACACACTGTACTTACTGTGAACAGACGCCAGTGCTATTTGCTCTGTGTATGGCAATGGGAGCGCAATGGTGACTTTTCTTACCAGAAAACATCTCTTGCTCGTAGGACCAGAAACTGCATGTGATTCAACTCCATTTAGGCCTGGGAAACAAACTCTAGCTCGCCTTACAGGAAACACACTCTGCTTTTGAGAAAAGAGCACTCTTCTACTCTACTGTGTTTCCTATAGGGCAAGAACAGTGAGCTTGCTCAGAACAAAAGAACTGTGCTTCCGACACACACGGGCCATATTTAGTTCAACTCCCCTTAGGAAACTGACAAGAACAGTAGCTTCTCTTCAGTCCAATACACTGTACTTGCTGGGAACAGACGCTAGTGCTATTTACACTGTGTATGGCAATAGGAGTGCAATAGTGACTCTTCTTACCAGAAAACAACTCTTGCTCTTAGAACCAGAAACTGCATGTGACTCAACTCCATTTAGGACTGTGAAACAAACGCGAGCTCGCCTTACAAGAAACACACTCTGCTTTAGGGAAAAGAGCACTCTTCTACTCTACTGTGTTTCCTATAGGGCCAGAAGAGTGAGCTTGCTCAGAACATAAGAACTGTGCTTCCTACACACACGGACCATATCCAGTTCAACTCTGCTTAGGAAACTGACAAGAACAGTAGCTCCTCTCAGTCCAATACACTTTATTAGCTGGGAACACACGCGAGTGATATTTGCACTGTGTATGGCAATGGGAGCGCAATAGTGACTTTCCTTACCAGAAAACAACTCTTGCTCGTAGGACCAGAAACTGCATGTGATTCAACTCCATTTAGGACTGGGAAACAAACGCTAGCTCGCCTTACATGAAACACACTCTGCTTTTGAGAAAAGAGCACTCTTCTAATCTACTGTGTTTCCTATGGGGTCCGAACAGTGAGCTTGCTCAGAACAAAAGATCTGATCTTCCTACACACACGGGCCATATCTAGTTCAACTCTGCATAGGAAACTGACAAGAACAGTAGATCCTCTTCAGTCCAATTCACTGTACTTGCTGTGAAATGATGCAAGTGCTATTTGCACTGTGTATGGCAAAGGGAGTGCATTAGTGACTCTTATAACCAGAAAAAAACTCTTGCTGGAAAGACCAAAAACTGCATGTGTCTCAACTCCATTTAGGACTGGGAAACAAACGCTAGATCGCCTTACAAGAAAAACACTCTGCTTTTGAGAAAAGAGGACTCTTCTACTCTACTGTGTTTCCTCTAGGGCCAGAACAGTGGGCTTGATCAGAACAAAAGAACTGTGCTTCCTTCACACGGGCCATATCTAGTTGAACTCTGCTTAGGAAACTGACAAAAACAGTAGCTCCTCTTCAGTCCGATACACTGTACTTGCTGGGAAGGGACCGAGTGCTATTTGCACTATGTATGGCAATGGGAGCGCAATAGTGACTTTCCTTACCAGAAAAAAACTCTTACTCGTAGGACCAGAAACTGCATGTGATTCAACTCCATTTAGGACTGGAAAACAAATGCTAGCTTGCCTTACATGAAACACACTCTGCTTTTGAGAAAAGAGCACTCTTCTACTCTACTGTGTTTCCTATAGGGTCCAAACAGTGAGCTTGCTCAGAACAAAAGAACTGTGCTTCCTACACACACGGACCATATCTAGTTCAACTCTGCTTAGGAAACTGACAAGTACAGTAGCTCCTCTTCAGTCCAATACACTGTACTAGCTGGGAACACACGCGAGTGCTATTTGTAATGTGTATGGCAATGGGAGCGCAATAGTGACTTTCCTTACCAGAAAACAACTCTTGCTTGTAGGACCAGAAACTGCATGTGATTCAACTCCATTTAGTACTAGGAAACAAACGCTAGCTCACCTTACAAGAAACACACTCTGCTTTTGAGAAAAGAGCACTCTTCTACTCTACTGTGTTTCCTATGGGATCCAAACAGTGTGCTTGCTGAGAACAATAGAACTGTGCTTCTTACACACATGGACCATATCTAGTTCAACTCTGCTTTGGAAGCTGATAAGAACAGTAGCTCCTATTCAGTCCAATACACTGTACTTGCTGGGAACAGACGCGAGTGCTATTTGCACTGTGTATGGCATTTGGAGCGCAATAGTGACTCCTCTTACCAGAAAACAACTCTCGTTCATAGGACCAGAAACTGCATGTGATTCAACTCCATTTAGGACTGGGAAACAAACTCTAGCTCGCCTTACAAAAAACACACTCTGCTTTTGAGAAAAGAGCACTCTTCTACTCTACTGTGTTTCCTACAGGGCCAGAACAGTGAGCTTGCTCAGAACAAAAGTAATGTGCTACCTACACACACGGCCATATCTAGTTCAACTCTGCTTAGGAACCTGACAAGAACAGTAGCTTCTCTTCAGTCCATTACACTGTACATGCTGGGAACAGACGCGAGTGCTATTTGCCCTGTTTATGACAATGGGAGCACAATATTGACTCTTCTTACCAGAAAACAACTCTTGCTGGTAGGACCAAAAACTGCATGTCATTCAACTCCATTTAGGACTGGGAAACAAACTCTAGCTTGCCTTACAAGAAACACACTCTGCTTTTGAGAAAAGAGCACTCTTCTACTCTACTGTGTTTCTTATAGGGCCAGAACAGTGAGCTTGCTCAGAACAAAAGAACTGTGCTTCCTACACACACGGGCCATATCTAGTTCAACTCCACTTAGGAAACTGTCAAGAACAGTAGCCTCTCTTCAGCCCAATACACTGTACTTGCTGGGAACAGACGCGAGTGCTATTTGCACTGTGTATGGCAATGAGAGCACAATAGTGACTCTTCTTACCAGAAGACATCTCTTGCTCATAGGACTAGAAACTGCATGTGATTCAACTCCAGTTAGGACTGGAGAAGAAACACTAGCTCGCCTTACAAAAAACACACTCTGCTTGAGAAAGGAGCACTCTTCTACTCTCCTGTGTTTCCTATAGGACCAGAACAGTGAGCTTGCTCAGAACAAAAGAACTGTGCTTCCTACACTCACGGGCCATATCTAGTTCAACTCCGCTTAGGAAACTGACAAGAACAGTAGCTTCTCTTGAGTCCAATACACTGTACTTGCTGGGAACAGACGCGAGTGCTATTTGCACTCTGTATGGCAATGGGAGCACAATAATGACTCCTCTTACCAGAAAACAACTCTCGTTCATAGGACCAGAAACTGCATGTGATTCAACTCCATTTAGGACTGGGAAACAAACTCTAGCTCGCCTTACAAAAAACACCCTCTGCTTTTGAGAAAAGAGCACTCTTCTACTCTACTGTGTTTCCTATAGAGCCAGAACAGTGAGCTTGCTCAGAACAAAAGAACTGTGCTTCCTACACACACGGGCCATATCTAGTTCAACTCCCCTTAGGAAACTGACAAGAACAGTAGCTTCTCTTCAGTCCAATACACTGTACTTGCTGGGAACAGACGGGAGTGCTATTTACACTGTGTATGGCAATGGGAGCGCAATAGTGACTCTTCTTACCAGAAAACAACTCTTGCTCTTAGGACCAGAAACTGCATGAGATTCAACTCCATTTAGGACTGGGAAACAAACTCTAGCTCGCAATACAAGAAACACACTCTGCTTTTGAGAAAAGAGCACACTTCTACTCTACTGTGTTTCCTATAGGGCCAGAACAGTGAGCTTGCTCAGAACAAAAGAACTGTGCCTCCTACACGCATGGCCATATCTAGTTCAATTCTGCTTAGGAACCTGACAAGAACAGTAGATCCTCTTCAGTCCAATACACTGTACTTGCTGGGAACAGACGCCAGTGCTATTTTTCCTCTGTATGGCAATGGCAGCGCAATAGTGACTATTCTTACCATAAAACAACTCTTGCTCGTAGGACCAGAAACTGCATGTGATTCAACTCCATTTAAGACTGTGAAACAAACGCTAGCTCGCCTTACAAGAAACACACTTTGCTTTTGAGAAAAGAGCACAATTCTACTCTGTTGTATTTCTTATGGGGTGCAAACAGTGAGCTTGCTCAGAACAAAAGATCTGTACTTCCTACACACATGGCCATATCTAGTTCAATTCTGCTTAGGAACCTGACAAGAACAGTATATCCTCTTCAGTCCGATACACTGCACATGCTGGGAACAGACGCCAGTGCTATTTGTCCTGTGTATGGCAATGGCAGCACAATAGTGACTCTTCTTACCAGAAATCAACTCTTGCTCGTAGCTACAGAAACTGCATGTGATTCAACTCCATTTAGGACTGGGAAACAAACACTAGCTCGCCTTACAAGAAACACATTCTGCTTTTGAGAAAAGAGCACTCTTCTACTCTACTGTGTTTCCTATAGGGCCAGAACAGTGACCTTGCTCAGAACAAAAGCATTGTGCTTCCTACACACACGGTCATATCTAGTTCAATTCTGCTTAGGAACCTGACAAGAACAGTAGATCCTCTTCAGTCCAATACACTGTACTTGCTGGGAACAGACGCCAGTGCTATTTGTCCTGTGTATGGCAATGGCAGCGCAATAGTGACTCTTCTTACCATAAAACAACTCTTGCTCGTAGGACTAGAAAGTGCATGTGACTCAACTCCATTTAGGACTGGGAAACAAACGCTTTCTCGCCTTACAAGAAACACACTCTGATTTAGAGAAAAGAGCACTCTTCTACTCTACTATGTTTCCTATAAGGCCAGAACAGTGAGCTTGCTCAGAACAAAAGAACTGTGCTTCCTACACACACAGGCCATATCTAGTTCAACTCCCATTAGGAAACTTATAAGAACAGTAGCTTCTCTTCAGTCCAATACACTGTACTTGCTGGGAACAGACGCGAGTGCTATTTGCACTGTGTATGGCAATGGGAGCGCACTAGTGACTCCTCTTACCAGAAAACAACTCTGGTTCGTAGGAGCAGAAACTGCATGTGATTCAACTCCATTTAGGACTGGGAAACATACTCTAGCTCGCCTTACAAGAAACACACTCTGCTTTTGAGAAAAGAGCACTCTTCTACTCTACTTTGTTTCCTATAGGGCCAAAACAGTGAGCATGCTCAGAACAAAAGAATTGTGCTTCCTACACACACGGGCCATATCTAGTTCAACTCCGCTTAGGAAACTGTCAAGAACAGTAGCTTCTCTTCAGGCCAATACACTGTACTTGCTGGGAACAGACGCGAGTGCTATTTGCACTGTGTATGGCCATGGGAGCGCAATAGTGACTCCTCTTACCAGAAAACATCTCTTGCTCATAGGACCAGAAACTCCATGTGATTCAACTCCATTTAGGACTGGGAAACAAACACTAGCTCGCCTTACAAAAAACACACTCTACTTTTGAGAAAGGAGCACTCTTCTACTCTACTGTGTTTCCTATAGGACCAGAACAGTGAGCTTGCTCAGAACAAAAGAACTGTGCTTCCTACACACACGGGCCATATCTAGTTCAAATCCGCTTAGGAAACTGACAAGAACAGTAGCTTCTCTTGAGTCCAATACACTGTACTTGCTGGGAGCAGACGCGAGTGCTATTTGCACTGTGTATGGCAATGGGAGCACAATAGTGACTCCTCTTACCAGAAAACAACTCTCGTTCATAGGACCAGAAACTGCATGTGATTCAACTCCATTTAGGACTGGGAAACAAACTCTAGCTCGCCTTACAAAAAACACACTCTGCTTTTGAGAAAAGAGCACTCTTCTACTCTACTGTGTTTCCTATAGAGCCAGAACAGTGAGCTTGCTCAGAACAAAAGAACTGTGCTTCCTACACACACGGGCCATATCTAGTTCAACTCCCCTTTGGAAACTGACAAGAACAGTAGCTTCTCTTCAGTCCAATACACTGTACTTGCTGGGAACTGACGCGAGTGCTATTTACACTATGTATGGCAATGGGAGCGCAGTAGTGACTCCTCTTACCAGAAAACAACTCTTGCTCTTAGGACCAGAAATTGCATGTGATTCAACTCCATTTAGGACTGTGAAACAAACTCTAGCTCGCCTTACAAGAAACATACTCTGCTTTTGAGAAAAGAACACACTTCTACTCTACTGTGTTTCCAATAGGGCCAGAACAGTGAGCTTGCTCAGAACAAAAGAACTGTGCTTCCTACACACACGGGCCATATCTAGTTCAACTCCCCTTAGGAAACTGACAAGAACAGTAGCTTCTCTTCAGTCCAATACACTGTACTTGCTGGGAACAGACGCGAGAGCTATTTGCACTGTGTATAGAAATGGGAGCGCAATAGTGACTCCTCTTACCAGAAAACAACTCTGGTTCCTAGGACCAGAAACTGCATGTGATTCAACTCCATTTAGGACTGGGAAACAAACACTAGCTCGCCTTACAAGAAACACTTTCTGCTTTTGAGAAAAGAGCACTCTTCTACTCTACTGTGTTTCCTATAGGGCCACAACACTGAGTTTGCTCAGAACAAAAGAACTGTGCTTCCTACACACACGGGCCATATCTAGTTCAACTCCCCTTAGGAAACTGACAAGAACAGTAGCTTCTCTTAATTCCAATACACTGTACATGCTGGGAACAGACGCGTGTGCTATTAGCACTGTGTATGGCAATGGGAGCGCACTAGTGACTCCTCTTACCAGAAAACAACTCTGGTTCATAGGAGCAGAAACTGCATGTGATTCAACTCCATTTAGGACTGGGAAACATACTCTAGCTCGCCTTACCAGAAACACACTCTGCTTTTGAGAAAAGAGCACTCTTCTACTCTACTGTGTTTCCTATAGGGCCAGAAGAGTGAGCATGCTCAGAACAAAAGAACTGTGCTTCCTACACACACGGGCCATATCTAGTTCAACTCCGCTTAGGAAACTGTCAAGAACAGTAGCTTCTCTTCAGGCCAATACACTGTACTTGCTGCGAACAGATGCGAGTGCTATTTGCACTGTGTATGGTAATGGGAGCGCAATAGTGACTCTTCTTACCAGAAAACATCTCTTGCTCATAGGACCAGAAACTCCATGTGATTCAACTCCATTTAGGACTGGGAAACAAACACTAGCTCGCCTTACAAAAAACACACTCTGCTTTTGAAAAAGGAGCACTCTTCTACTCTACTGTGTTTCCTATAGGACCAGTACAGTGAGCTTGCTCAGAACAAAAGAACTGTGCTTCCTACACACACGGGCCATATCTAGTTCAACTCCGCTTAGGAAACTCACAAGAACAGTAGCTTCTCTTGAGTCCAATACACTGTACTTGCTGGGAGCAGACGCGAGTGCTATTTGCATTGTGTATGGCAATGGGAGCACAATAGTGACTCCTCTTACCAGAAAACAACTCTCGTTCATAGGACCAGAAACTGCATGTGATTCAACTCCATTTAGGACTGGGAAACAAACTCTAGCTCGCCTTACAAAAAACACACTCTGCTTTTGAGAAAAGAGCACTCTTCTACTCTACTGTGTTTCCTATAGAGCCAGAACAGTGAGCTTGCTCAGAACAAAAGAACTGTGCTTCCTACACACACGGGCCATATCTAGTTCAACTCCCCTTAGGAAACTGACAAGAACAGTAGCTTCTCTTCAGTCCAATACACTGTACTTGCTGGGAACAGACGCGAGTGCTATTTGCACTGTGTATAGCAATGGGAGCGCAATAGTGACTCCTCTTACCAGAAAACAACTCTGGTTCATAGGACCAGAAACTGCATGTGATTCAACTCCATTTAGGACTGGGAAACAAACACTAGCTCGCCTTACAAGAAACACTCTCTGCTTTAGAGAAAAGAGCACTCTTCTACTCTACTGTGTTTCCTATAGGGCCACAACAGTGAGCTTGCTCAGAACAAAAGAACTGTGCTTCCTACACACACGGGCCATATCTAGTTCAACTCCCCTTAGGAAACTGACAAGAACAGTAGCTTCTCTTCATTCCAATACACTGTACTTGCTGGGAACAGACGCGTGTGCTATTAGCACTGTGTATGGCAATGGGAGCACAGTAGTGACTCCTCTTACCAGAAAACAACTCTGGTTCCTAGGACCAGAAACTGCACGTGATTCAACTCCATTTAGGACTGGGAAACATACTCTAGCTCGCCTTACAAGAAACACACTCTGCTTTTGAGAAAAGAGCACTCTTCTACTCTACTGCGTTTCCTATAGGGCCAGAACAGTGAGCTTGCTCAGAACAAAAGAACTGTGCTTCCTACACACAGGGCCATATCTAGTTCAACTCTGCTTAGGAACCTGACAAGAACAGTAGCTTCTCTTCAGTCCAATACACTGTACATGCTGGGAACAGACGCCAGTGCTATTTGCCCTGCTTATGACAATGGGAGCACAATAGTGACTCCTCTTAACAGAAAACAACTCTTGCTCGTAGGACCAGAAACTGCATGTGATTCAACTCCATTTAGGACTGGGAAACAAACTCTAGCTTGCCTTACAAGAAACACACTCTGCTTTTGAGAAAAGAAAACTCTTCTACTCTACTGTGTTTCCTATAGGGCCAGAACAGTGAGCTTTCTCAGAACAAAAGAACTGTGCTTCCTACACGGGCCATATCTAGTTCAACTCCGCTTAGGAAACTGACAAGAACAGTAGCTCCTCTTCAGTCTGATACACTGTACTTACTGTGAACAGACGCCAGTGCTATTTGCTCTGTGTATGGCAATGGGAGCGCAATGGTGACTCTTCTTACCAGAAAACAACTCTTGCTCGTAGGACCAGAAACTGCATGTGATTCAACTCCATTTAGGCCTGGGAAACAAACTCTAGCTCGCCTTACAGGAAACACACTCTGCTTTTGAGAAAAGAGCACTCTTCTACTCTACTGTGTTTCCTATAGGGCAAGAACAGTGAGCTTGCTCAGAACAAAAGAACTGTGCTTCCGACACACACGGGCCATATTTAGTTCAACTCCCCTTAGGAAACTGACAAGAACAGTAGCTTCTCTTCAGTCCAATACACTGTACTTGCTGGGAACAGACGCTAGTGCTATTTACACTGTGTATGGCAATAGGAGTGCAATAGTGACTCTTCTTACCAGAAAACAACTCTTGCTCTTAGAACCAGAAACTGCATGTGACTCAACTCCGTTTAGGACTGTGAAACAAACGCGAGCTCGCCTTACAAGAAACACACTCTGCTTTAGGGAAAAGAGCACTCTTCTACTCTACTGTGTTTCCTATAGGGCCAGAAGAGTGAGCTTGCTCAGAACATAAGAACTGTGCTTCCTACACACACGGACCAAATCCAGTTCAACTCTGCTTAGGAAACTGACAAGAACAGTAGCTCCTCTCAGTCCAATACACTTTATTAGCTGGGAACACACGCGAGTGATATTTGCACTGTGTATGGCAATGGGAGCGCAATAGTGACTTTCCTTACCAGAAAACAACTCTTGCTCATAGGACCAGAAACTGCATGTGATTCAACTCCATTTAGGACTGGGAAACAAACGCTAGCTCGCCTTACATGAAACACACTCTGCTTTTGAGAAAAGAGCACTCTTCTAATCTACTGTGTTTCCTATGGGGTCCGAACAGTGAGCTTGCTCAGAACAAAAGATCTGATCTTCCTACACACACGGGCCATATCTAGTTCAACTCTGCATAGGAAACTGACAAGAACAGTAGATCCTCTTCAGTCCAATTCACTGTACTTGCTGTGAAATGATGCAAGGGCTATTTGCACTGTGTATGGCAAAGGGAGTGCATTAGTGACTCTTATAACCAGAAAAAAACTCTTGCTGGAAAGACCAAAAACTGCATGTGTCTCAACTCCATTTAGGACTGGGAAACAAACGCTAGATTGCCTTACAAGAAAAACACTCTGCTTTTGAGAAAAGAGGACTCTTCTACTCTACTGTGTTTCCTCTAGGGCCAGAACAGTGGGCTTGATCAGAACAAAAGAACTGTGCTTCCTTCACACGGGCCATATCTAGTTGAACTCTGCTTAGGAAACTGACAAAAACAGTAGCTCCTCTTCAGTCCGATACACTGTACTTGCTGGGAAGGGACCGAGTGCTATTTGCACTATGTGTGGCAATGGGAGCGCAATAGTGACTTTCCTTACCAGAAAAAAACTCTTACTCGTAGGACCAGAAACTGCATGTGATTCAACTCCATTTAGGACTGGAAAACAAATGCTAGCTTGCCTTACATGAAACACACTCTGCTTTTGAGAAAAGAGCACTCTTCTACTCTACTGTGTTTCCTATAGGGTCCAAACAGTGAGCTTGCTCAGAACAAAAGAACTGTGCTTCCTACACACACGGACCATATCTAGTTCAACTCTGCTTAGGAAACTGACAAGTACAGTAGCTCCTCTTCAGTCCAATACACTGTACTAGCTGGGAACACACGCGAGTGCTATTTGTAATGTGTATGGCAATGGGAGCGCAATAGTGACTTTCCTTACCAGAAAACAACTCTTGCTTGTAGGACCAGAAACTGCATGTGATTCAACTCCATTTAGTACTAGGAAACAAACGCTAGCTCACCTTACAAGAAACACACTCTGCTTTTGAGAAAAGAGCACTCTTCTACTCTACTGTGTTTCCTATGGGATCCAAACAGTGTGCTTGCTGAGAACAATAGAACTGTGCTTCTTACACACATGGACCATATCTAGTTCAACTCTGCTTTGGAAACTGATAAGAACAGTAGCTCCTATTCAGTCCAATACACTGTACTTGCTGGGAACAGACGCGAGTGCTATTTGCACTGTGTATGGCATTTGGAGCGCAATAGTGACTCCTCTTACCAGAAAACAACTCTTGCTCGTAGGAACAAAAATTGCATGTGACTCAATTCCATTTATGACTGGGAAACAAACGCGAGCTCGCCTTACATGAAACACACTATGTTTTAGAGAAAAGAGCACTCTTCTACCCTACTGTGTTTCCTATAGGGCCAGAAGAGTGAGCTTGCTCAGAACAAGAGAACTGTGCTTCTTAAACACACGGGCCATATCTCGTTCAACTCTGCTTAGGAAACTGACAAGAACAGTAGCTCCTCTTCAGTCCGATACACTGTACTTGCTGGGAACAGATGCGAGTGCTATTTGCACTGTGTATGTAAATGGGAACGCGATAGTGACTTTCCTTACCAGAAAACAATTCTTGCTCGTAGGACCAGAAACTGCATGTGATTCAACTCCATTTAGGACTGGGAAACAAACACTAGCTCACCTTACAAGAAACACACTCTGCTTTTGAGAAAAGAGCACTCTTCTACTCTACTGTGATTCCTCTAGGGCCAGAACAGTGGGCTTGCTCAGAACAAAAGAACTGTGCTTCCTACACACGGCCATATCTAGTTCAACTCTGCTTAGGAACCTGACAAGAACAATAGATCCTCTTCAGTCCAATACACTGTACATGCTGGGAACAGACGCCAGTGCTATTTGTCCTGTGTATGACAATGGGAGCACAATAGTGACTCTTCTTACCAGAAAACAACTCTTGCTGGTAGGACCAGAAACTGCATGTGATTCAAATCCATTTAGGACTGGGAAACAAACGCTAGCTCGCCTTACAAGAAACACACTCTGCTTTAGAGAAAAGAGCACTCTTCTACTCTACTGTGTTTCCTATAGGGCCAGAACAGTGAGCTTGCTCAGAACAAAAGAACAGTGCTTCCTACACACATGGGCCATATCTAGTTCAACTCTGCTTAGGAAACTGACAAGAATAGTAGCTCCTCTTCAGTCTGATACACTGTACTTGATGGGAACAGACGCGAGTGCTATTTGCACTGTGTATGGCAAAGGGAGAGCAATAGTGACTCTTCTTACCAGAAAACAACTCTTGCTCCTAGGACCAGAAACTGCATGTGATTCAACTCCATTTAGGACTGGGAAACAAACTCTAGCTCGCCTTACAAGAAAAACACTCTGCTGTTGAGAAAAGAGCACTCTTCTACTCTACTGTGTTTCCTACAGGGCCAGAACAGTGATCTTGATCAGAACAAAAGAACTGTGCTTCCTTCACAAGGGCCATATCTACTTCAACTCTGCTTAGGAAACTGACAAGAACAGTAGCTCCTCTTCAGTCCGATACACTGTACTTGCTGGAAACGGACCGAGTGCTATTTGCAGTATGTATGGCAATGGGAGCGCAATAGTGACTTTCCTTACAAGAAAACAACTCTTGCTCATAGTACCAGAAACTGCATGTGATTCAACTCCATTTAGGACTGGGAAACAAATGCTAGCTTGCATTACAAGAAACACACTCTGTATTTGAGAAAAGAGCACACTTCTACTTTACTGTGTTTCCTATGGATTCCGAACAGTGAGCTTGCTCAGAACAATTGAACTGTGCTTCCTACACACACGTGCCATATCTAGTTAAACTCTGCTTAGGATACTGCCAAGAGCAGTAGATCCTCTTCAGTCCAATACACTGTACTTGCTTGCAAGAGACGCCAGTGCTATTTGCACTGTGTATGGCAAAGGGAGCGCATTCGTGACTCTTTGTACCAAAAAACAACTCTTGCTAGTAGGACCAAAAACTGCATGTGATTCAACTCCATTTAGGACTGGGAAACAAACGCTAGCTCGCCTTACAAGAAATACACTCTGCTTTTGAGAAAAGAGCACTCTTCTACTCTACTGTGTTTCCCATAGGGCCAGAACAGTGAGCTGGCTCAGAACAAATGAACTGGGCTTCCTACAAACACCGGCCATATCTAGTTCAACTCTGCTTGGGAAACTGACAAAAACAGTAGATCCTCTTCAGTCCAATACACTGTACTTGCTGGGAACAGACAACAGTGCTATTTGTCCTGTGTAAGCAATGGCAGCGCAATAGTGACTCTTCTTACCAGAAAACAACTCTTGCTCGTAGGACCAGAAACTGCATGGGATTCAACTCCTTTTAGGACTGGGAAACAAACGCTAGCTCGCCTTACAAGAAACACACTCTGCTTTAGAGAAAAATCATTCTTCTTCTCTACTGTGTTTCCTAAGGGGTCCGAACAGTGAGCTTGCTCAGAACAAAAGAACTGTGCTTCCCACACACATGGGCCATATCTAGTTCAACTCTGCTTAGGAAACTGACAAGAACAGTAGATTCTCTACAGTCCAATACACTGTACTTGCTGGGAACAGACGCAAGTGCAATTTGCACTCTGTATGGCAATGGGAGCGCAATAGTGACTCTTCTTACCAGAAAACAACTCTTGCTCGTAGGACCAGAAACTGCATGTGATTAAACTCCATTTAGGACTGGGAAACAAATGCTAGCTCCCCTTACAAGAAACACACTCTGCTTTTGAGAAAAGAGCACTCTTCTACTCTACTGTGTTTTCTATAGGGCTTGAACAGTGGGCTTGCTCAGAACAAAAGAATTGTGCTTCCTACACACACGGGACATATCCAGTTCAACTCTGCTTATGAAAATGAGAAGAACAGTAGATCCTCTTCAGTCCTATACACTGTACATGCTGGGAACAGAAGTCAGTGCTATTTGCTCTTTGTATGACAATGGGAGCGCAATAGTGACTCTCCTTACCAGAAAACAACTCTTGCTCATAGGACCAGAAACTGCATGTGATTCAACTCCATTTAGGACTGGGAAACAAAGCCTAGCTCGGCTTACAAGAAACATACTCTGTTTTTGAGAAAAGAGCACTCTTTTACTCTACTGTGTTTCCTATTGGGTCCGAACAGGGACCTTGCTCAGAACAAAAGAACTGTGCTTCCTACACACATGGACCATATCTAGTTCAACTCTGCTTAGGAAACTGACAAGAACAGTAGCTCATATTCAGTCCAATACACTGTACTTGCTGGGAACAGACGCGAGTGCTATTTGCACTGAGTATGGCTGGGAGCGCAATAGTAACTTTCCTTACCAGAAAACAACTCTTGCTCATAGGACAGAAAACTGCATGTGATTGATCTCCATTTAGGACTAGGAAACAAACGCTAGCTCGCCTTACAAGAAACACACTCTGCTTTTGAGAAAAGAGCACTCTTCTACCCTACTGTGTTTCCTATGGGGTCCGAACAGTGAGCTTGCTCAGAACAAAAAAACTGTGCTTCCTACACACACCGCCATACCTAGTTCAATTCTGCTTAGGAACCTGACAAGAACAGAAGCTCCTCTTCAGTCCAATACACTGTATTTGCTGGGAACAGACGCCAGTGCTTTTTGCACTGTGCATGGCTATTGCAGCACAATAGTGACTCTTCTTACCAGAAAACAACTCTTGCTCGTAGGCCCAAAAACTGCTTATGACTCAAGTCCATTTAGGACTGGGAAACAAACGCGAGCTCACCTTACAAGAAACACACTCTGCTTTTGAGAAAAGAGCACTCTTCTACTCTACTGTGTTTCCAATGGGGTCCGAACAGTGAGCTTGCTGAGAACAAAAGAACTGTGCTTCCTACACACAAGGGCCATATCTAGTAAACCTCTGCTTAGGAAACTGACAAGAACAGTAGCTCCTCTTCAGTCCAATACACTGTACTTGCTGGGAACAGACGCGAGTGCTATTTGCACTGTGTATGGCAAATGGAGCGCAATACTGACTCTTCTTACCAGAAAACAACTCTTGCTCGTAGGACCAAAAACTGCATGTGACTCAACTCCATTTAGGACTGGGAAACAAACGCTAGCTCGCCTTACAGGAAACACATTCTGCTTTTGAGAAAAGAGCAGTCCTCTACTCTACTGTGTTTCCTATGGGGTCCAAACAGTGAGCTTGCTCAGAACAAAAGAACTGTGCTTCCTACACACACGGACCATATCTAGTTCAACTCAGCTTAGGAAACTGACAAGAACAGTAGCATCTATTCAGTCCAATACACTGTACTTGCTGGGAAAAGATGCGAGTGCTATTTGCACTGTGTGGCAATGGGAGCACAATAGTAACTTTCATTACCAGAAAACAACTATGCTCGTAGGACCGGAAACTGCATGTGATTGAACTTCATTTAGGACTAGGAAACAAACGTTAACTCGCCTTACAAGAAACACACTCTGCTTTTGAGAAAAGAGCACTCTTCTACTCTACAGTGTTTCCTATGGGGTCCGAACAGTGAGCTTGCTCAGAACAAAAGAACTGTGCTTCCTACACACACGGGCCATATCTAGTTCAACTATTTTTAGGAAACTGACAAGAACAGTAGATCCTCTTCAGTCCAATACACTGTACTTGCGGGGAACAGACGCGAGTGCTATTTGCACTCGGTATGGCAATGGGAGCGCAATGTGACTTTCCTTACCAGAAAACAACTCTTGCTCGTAGGACCAGAAACTGCATGTGATTCAACTCCATTTAGGACTGGGAAACAAACGCTAGCTCGCATTACAAGAAACACACTCTGCCTTTGAGAAAAGAGCACTCTTCTACTCTACTGTGTTTCTTATATGGTCCGAACAGTGAGCTTGCTCAGAACAAAAGAACTGTGCTTCCTACACACACGGCCATATCTAGTTCAATTCTGCTTAGGAACCTGAAAAGAACAGTAGATCCTATTCATTCTAATACATTGTACTTGCTGGGAACAGACGCATGTGCTATTTGTCCTGTGTATGGCAATGGCAGCGCAATAGTGACTATTCTTACCATAAAACAACTCTTGCTCGTAGGACCAGACACTGCATGTGATTCCACTCCATTTAGGACTGGGAAACAAATGCTAGCTCGCCTTACAAGAAACACACTCTGCTTTAGAGAAAAGAGCACTCTTCTACTCTACTGTGTTTCCTATGGGACCAAACAGTGAGCTTTCTCAGAACAAAAGAACTGTGCTTCCTACACACACGGACCATATGTTGTTCAACTCTGCTTAGGAAACTGACAAGAACAGTAGCTCCTCTTCAGTCCGATACACTGTACTTGCTGGGAACAGACGTGAGTGCAATTTGCACTGTGTATGGCAATGGGAGCGCAATAGTGACTTTCCTTACCAGAAAACAACTCTTGCTCGTAGGACCAGAAACTGCATGTGATTCAACTCCATTTAGGACTGGGAAACAAACGTAGCTCGCCTTACAAGAAACACACTCTGCTTTAGAGAAAAGAGCACTCTTCTACTCTACTGTGTTTCCTATAGGGCCAGAACAGTGAGCTTGCTCAGAACCAAATAACTGTGCTTCCTACACACGGGCCATATCTAGTTCAACTCTGCTTAGGAACCTGACAAGAACAGTAGCTCCTATTCATTCCGATACACTGTACTTAATGGGAACAGAAGTGAGTGCTATTTGCACTGTGTATGGCATTTGGAGCGCAATAGTGACTCTTCTTACCAGAAAAAAACTCTTGCTCGTAGTACCAAAAACTGCCTGTGACTCAACTCCATTTAGGACTGGGAAACAAACGCGAGCTCGCCTTACAAGAAACACACTCTGCTTTAGAGAAAAGAGCACTCTTCTACTCTACTGTGTTTCCTATAGGGCCAGAACAGTGAGCTTGCTCAGAACATAATAACTGTGCTTCCTAGACACACGGGCCATATCTAGTTCAACTCTGCTTAGGAAACTGACAAGAACAGTAGCTCCTCTTCAGTCCAATACACTGTACTTGCTGGGAACAGACGGGAGTGCTATTTGCACTGTGTATGGCAATGGGAGCGCAATAGTGACTTTCCTTACCAGAAAACAACTCTTGCTCGTAGGACCAGAAACTGCATGTGATTCAACTCCATTTAGGACTGGGAAACAAACGCTAGCTCGCCTTACAAGAAAAACACTCTGCTTTTGAGAAAAGAGCACTCTTCTACTCTACTGTGTTTCCTATGGGGTCCGAACAGTGAGCTTGCTCAGAACAAAAGAACTGTGCTTCCTACACACACGGCATTATCTAGTTCAATTCTGCTTAGGAACCTGACAAGAACAGTAGATCCTCTTCAGTGCAATACACGGTACTTGCTGGGAACAGACGAGAGTGCTATTTGCACTGTGTATGGCAATGGGAGCACAATAGTGATTCGTATTACCAGAAAACAACTCTTGCTCGTAGGACAGAAAACTGCATGTGACTCAACTCCATTTAGGACTGGGAAACAAACTATAGCTCGCCTTAAAAGAAACACACTCTGCTCTTGAGAAAAGAGCACTCTTCTACTCTACTGTGTTTCCTGTAGGGCCAGAACAGTGAGCTTACTCAGAACAAAAGAACTGTGCTTCCTACACACAGGGCCATATCCAGTTCAATTCTGATTAGGAACCTGACAAGAACAGTAGATTCTCTTCAGTCCAATACACTGTACTTGCTGGAAACAGACGCGAGTGCTATTTGCACTGTGTATGTCATTTGGAGCGCAATAGTGACTCTTCTTACCAGAAAACAGCTCTTGCTCGTAGGACCAAAAACTGCCTGTGACTCAACTCCATTAGGACTGGGAAACAAACGCGAACTCGCCTTACAAGAAACACACTCTGCTTTAGAGAAAAGAGCACTCTTCTACTTTACTGTGTTTCCTATAGGGCCAGAACAGTGAGCTTGCTCAGAACATAATAACTGTGCTTCCTAGACACACTGGCCATATCTAGTTCAACTCTGCTTAGGAAACTGACAAAAACAGTAGCTCCTCTTCAGTCCAATACACTGTACTTGCTGGGAATAGACGCGAGTGCTATTTGCACAGTGTATGGCAATGAGAGCACAATAGTGACTTTCCTTACCAGAAAACAACTCTTGCTCGTAGGACTAGAAACTGCATGTGATTCAACTCCATTTAGGACTGGGAAACAAATGCTAGCTCGCCTTACAAGAAACACACTCTGCTTTTGAGAAAAGAGCACACTTCAACTCTACTGTGTTTCCTATGGTGTCTGAACAGTGAGCTTGCTCAGTACAAAAGAACTGTGCTTCCTACACACACGGCCATATCTAGTTCAATTCTGCTTAGGAACCTGACAAGAACAGTAGATCCTCTTCAGTCCAATACACTGTACTTGCTGGGAACAGACGCCAGTGCTATTTGTCCTGTGTATGGCAATGGCAGCGCAATAGTGACTATTCTTACCATAAAACAACTCTTGCTCATAGGACCAGAAAATGCATGTGATTCCACTCCATTTAGGACTGAGAAACAAACGCTAGCTCGCCTTACAAGAAACACACTCTGCTTTAAAAAAAAGAGCACTCTTCTACTCTACTGTGTTTCCTATGGGGTCCAAACAGTGAGCTTGCTCAGAACAAAAGAACTATGCTTCCTACACACACGGACCTTATGTAGTTCAACTCTCCTTAGGAAACTGACAAGAACAGTAGCTCCTCTTCAGTCCGATACACTGTACTTGCTGGGAACAGACGGGAGTGCTATTTGCACTGTGTATGGCAATGGGAGCACAATAGTGACTTTCCTTACCAGAAAACAACTCTTGCTCATAGGACCAGAAACTGCATGTGATTTAACTCCATTTAGGACTGGGAAACAAACACTAGCTCGCCTTACAAGAAACACACTCTGCTTTTGAGAAAAGAGCACTCTTCCATTCTAATGTGTTTCCTATGGGGTCCAAACAGTGAGCTTGCTCAGAACAAAACAACTGTGCTTCCTACACACACGGACCATATCAAGTTCAATTCTGCTTAGGAACCTGACAAGAACAGTAGCTCCTCTTCAGTCCAATACACTGTACTTGCTGGGAACAGACGCGAGTGCTATTTGCACTGTGTATGGCATTTGGAGCACAATAGTGACTCGTCTTACAAGAAAACAACTCTTGCTGGTAGGACAAAAAACTGCATGTGACTCAACTCCATTTAGGACTGGGAAACAAACTCTAGCTCGCCTTACAAGAAACACACTCTGCTTTTGAGAAAAGAGCACTGTTCTACTCTACTGTGTTTCCTATAGGGCCAAAACAGTGAGCTTGCTCAGAACAAAAGAACTGTGCTTCCTACACACACGGGCCATATCTAGTTCAACTCCCCTTAGGAAACTGACAAGAACAGTAGCTTCTCTTCAGTCCAATACACTGTACTTGCTGGGAACAGACGCGAGTGCTATTTGCACTGTGTATAGCAATGGGAGCACAATAGTGACTCCTCTTACCAGAAAACAACTCTGGTTCCTAGGACCAGGAACTGCATGTGATTCAACTCCATTAAGGACTGGGAAACAAACACTAGCTCGCCTTACAAGAAACACACTCTGCTTTTGAGAAAAGAGCACTCTTCTACTCTACTGTGTTTCCTATAGGGCCACAACAGTGAGCTTGCTCAGAACAAAAGAACTGTGCTTCCTACACACACGGGCCATATCTAGTTCAACTCCCCTTAGGAAACTGACAAGAACAGTAGCTTCTCTTCATTCCAATACACTGTACTTGCTGGGAACAGACGTGTGTGCTATTAGCACTGTGTATGGCAATGGGAGCGCACTAGTGACTCCTCTTACCAGAAAACAACTCTGGTTCGTAGGAGCAGAAACTGCATGTGATTCAACTCCATTTAGGACTGGGAAACATACTCTAGCTCGCCTTACAAGAAACACACTCTGCTTTTGAGAAAAGAGCACTCTTCTACTCTACTTTGTTTCCTATAGGGCCAGAACAGTGAGCATGCTCAGAACAAAAGAACTGTGCTTCCTACACACACGGGCCATATCTAGTTCAACTCCGCTTAGGAAACTGTCAAGAACAGTAGCTTCTCTTCAGGCCAATACACTGTACTTGCTGGGATCAGACGCGAGTGCTATTTGCACTGTGTATGGCCATGGGAGCGCAATAGTGACTCTTCTTACGAGAAAACATCTCTTGCTCATAGGACCAGAAACTCCATGTGATTCAACTCCATTTAGGACTGGGAAACAAACACTAGCTCGCCTTACAAAAAACACACTCTGCTTTTGAGAAAGGAGCACTCTTCTACTCTACTGTGTTTCCTATAGGACCAGAACAGTGAGCTTGCTCAGAACAAAAGAACTGTGCTTCCTACACACACGGGCCATATCTAGTTCAACTCTGCTTAGGAAACTGACAAAAACGGTAGCTTCTCTTGAGTCCAATACACTGTACTTGCTGGGAGCAGACGCGAGTGCTATTTGCACTGTGTATGGCAATGGGAGCACAATAGTGACTCCTCTTACCAGAAAACAACTCTCGTTCATAGGACCAGAAACTGCATGTGATTCAACTCCATTTAGGACTGGGAAACAAACTCTAGCTCGCCTTACAAAAAACACACTCTGCTTTTGAGAAAAGAGCACTCTTCTACTCTACTGTGTTTCCTATAGAGCCAGAACAGTGAGCTTGCTCAGAACAAAAGAACTGTGCTTCCTACACACACGGGCCATATCTAGTTCAACTCCCCTTAGGAAACTGACAAGAACAGTAGCTTCTCTTGAGTCCAATACACTGTACTTGCTGGGAACTGACGCGAGGGCTATTTACACTCTGTATGGCAATGGGAGCGCAGTAGTGACTCCTCTTACCAGAAAACAACTCTTGCTCTTAGGACCAGAAATTGCATGTGATTCAACTCCATTTAGGACTGGGAAACAAACACTAGCTCGCCTTACAAGAAACATACTCTGCTTTTGAGAAAAGAACACACTTCTACTCTACTGTGTTTCCAATAGGGCCAGAACAGTGAGCTTGCTCAGAACAAAAGAACTGTGCTTCCTACACACACGGGCCATATCTAGTTCAACTCCCCTTAGGAAACTGACAAGAACAGTAGCTTCTCTTCAGTCCAATACACTGTACTTGCTGGGAACAGACGCGAGTGCTATTTGCACTGTGTATGGCAATGGGAGCACAATAGTGACTCCTCTTACCAGAAAACAACTCTGGTTCCTAGGACCAGAAACTGCATGTGATTCAACTCCATTTAGGACTGGGAAACAAACACTAGCTCGCCTTACAAGAAACACTCTCTGCTTTTGAGAAAAGAGCACTCTTCTACTCTACTGTGTTTCCTATAGGGCCACAACAGTGAGTTTGCTCAG
This sequence comes from Peromyscus eremicus, assembly GCF_949786415.1. Classification (NCBI taxonomy): domain Eukaryota; kingdom Metazoa; phylum Chordata; class Mammalia; order Rodentia; family Cricetidae; genus Peromyscus; species Peromyscus eremicus. The sequence goes on along the minus strand of NW_026734319.1, from coordinate 304,278 downwards.
AACAAAAGAACTGTGCTTCCTACACACACGGGCCATATCTAGTTCAACTCCCCTTAGGAAACTGACAAGAACAGTAGCTTCTCTTCATTCCAATACACTGTACTTGCTGGGAACAGACGCGTGTGCTATTAGCACTGTGTATGGCAATGGGAGCGCAGTAGTGACTCCTCTTACCAGAAAACAACTCTGGTTCATAGGACCAGAAACTGCACGTGATTCAACTCCATTTAGGACTGGGAAACATACTCTAGCTCGCCTTACAAGAAACACACTCTGCTTTTGAGAAAAGAGCACTCTTCTACTCTACTGCGTTTCCTATAGGGCCAGAACAGTGAGCTTGCTCAGAACAAAAGAACTGTGCTTCCTACACACACGGCCATATCTAGTTCAACTCTGCTTAGGAACCTGACAAGAACAGTAGCTTCTCTTCAGTCCAATACACTGTACATGCTGGGAACAGACGCCAGTGCTATTTGCCCTGCTTATGACAATGGGAGCACAATAGTGACTCCTCTTACCAGAAAACAACTCTTGCTCGTAGGACCAGAAACTGCATGTGATTCAACTCCATTTAGGACTGGGAAACAAACTCTAGCTCGCCTTACAAGAAACACACTCTGCTTTAGAGAAAAGAAAACTCTTCTACTCTACTGTGTTTTCTATAGGGCCAGAACAGTGAGCTTTCTCAGAACAAAAGAACTGTGCTTCCTACACGGGCCATATCTAGTTCAACTCCCCTTAGGAAACTGACAAGAACAGTAGCTCCTCTTCAGTCTGATACACTGTACTTACTGTGAACAGACGCCAGTGCTATTTGCTCTGTGTATGGCAATGGGAGCGCAATGGTGACTCTTCTTACCAGAAAACATCTCTTGCTCGTAGGACCAGAAACTGCATGTGATTCAACTCCATTTAGGCCTGGGAAACAAACTCTAGCTCGCCTTACAGGAAACACACTCTGCTTTTGAGAAAAGCGCACTCTTCTACTCTACTGTGTTTCCTATAAGGCCAGAACAATGAGCTTGCTCAGAACAAAAGAACTGTGTTTCCTACACACACGGGCCATATCTAGTTCAACTCCCCTTAGGAAACTGACAAGAACAGTAGCTTCTCTTCATTCCAATACACTGTACTTGCTGGGAACAGACGCGAGTGCTATTTGCACTGTGTATGGCAATGGGAGCGCAATAGTGACTCCTCTTACCAGAAAACAACTCTGGTTCGTAGGAGCAGAAACTGCATGTGATTCAACTCCATTTAGGACTGGGAAACAAACACTAGCTCGCCTTACAAGAAACACACACTGCTTTTGAGAAAAGAGCACTCATCTACTCTACTGTGTTTCCTATAGGGCAAGAACAGTGAGCTTGCTCAGAACAAAAGAACTGTGCTTCCGACACACACGGGCCATATTTAGTTCAACTCCCCTTAGGAAACTGACAAGAACAGTAGCTTCTCTTCAGTCCAATACACTGTACTTGCTGGGAACAGACGCTAGTGCTATTTACACTGTGTATGGCAATAGGAGTGCAATAGTGACTCTTCTTACCAGAAAACAACTCTTGCTCTTAGAACCAGAAAAAGCATGTGACTCAACTCCGTTTAGGACTGGGAAACAAACGCAAGCTCGCCTTACAAGAAACACACTCTGCTTTAGGGAAAAGAGCACTCTTCTACTCTGCTGTGTTTCCTATAGGGCCAGAAGAGTGAGCTTGCTCAGAACATAAGAACTGTGCTTCCTACACACACGGACCATATCCAGTTCAACTCTGCTTAGGAAACTGACAAGAACAGTAGCTCCTCTCAGTCCAATACACTTTATTAGCTGGGAACACACGCGAGTGATATTTGCACTGTGTATGGCAATGGGAGAGCAATAGTGACTTTCCTTACCAGAAAACAACTCTTGCTCATAGGACCAGAAACTGCATTTGATTCAACTCCATTTAGGACTGGGAAACAAACGCTAGCTCGCCTTACATGAAACACACTCTGCTTTTGAGAAAAGAGCACTCTTCTAATCTACTGTGTTTCCTATGGGGTCCGAACAGTGAGCTTGCTCAGAACAAAAGATCTGATCTTCCTACACACACGGGCCATATCTAGTTCAACTCTGCATAGGAAACTGACAAGAACAGTAGATCCTCTTCAGTCCAATTCACTGTACTTGCTGTGAATTGATGCAAGTGCTATTTGCACTGTGTATGGCAAATGGAGTGCATTAGTGACTCTTATAACCAGAAAAAAACTCTTGCTGGAAAGACCAAAAACTGCATGTGTCTCAACTCCATTTAGGACTGGGAAACAAACGCTAGCTCGCCTTACAAGAAAAACACTCTGCTTTTGAGAAAAGAGGACTCTTCTACTCTACTGTGTTTCCTCTAGGGCCAGAACAGTGGGCTTGATCAGAACAAAAGAACTGTGCTTCCTTCACACGGGCCATATCTAGTTCAACTCTGCTTAGGAAACTGACAAAAACAGTAGCTCCTCTTCAGTCCGATACACTGTACTTGCTGGGAAGGGACCGAGTGCTATTTGCACTATGTATGGCAATGGGAGCGCAATAGTGACTCCTCTTACCAGAAAACAACTCTTGCTCGTAGGAACAAAAATTGCATGTGACTCAATTCCATTTATGACTGGGAAACAAACGCGAGCTCGCCTTACATGAAACACACTCTGTTTTAGAGAAAAGAGCACTCTTCTACCCTACTGGGTTTCCTATAGGGCCAGAACAGTGGGCTTGCTCAGAACAAAAGAACTGTGCTTCCTACACACGGCCATATCTAGTTCAACTCTGCTTAGGAACCTGACAAGAACAATAGATCCTCTTCAGTCCAATACACTGTACATGCTGGGAACAGACGCCAGTGCTATTTGCCCTGTGTATGACAATGGGAGCACAATAGTGACTCTTCTTACCAGAAAACAACTCTTGCTGGTAGGACCAGAAACTGCATGTGATTCAAATCCATTTAGGACTGGGAAACAAACGCTAGCTCGCCTTACAAGAAACACACTCTGCTTTAGAGAAAAGAGCACTCTTCTACTCTACTGTGTTTCCTATAGGGCCAGAACAGTGAGCTTGCTCAGAACAAAAGAACAGTGCTTCCTACACACATGGGCCATATCTAGTTCAACTCTGCTTAGGAAACTGACAAGAATAGTAGCTCCTCTTCAGTCCGATACACTGTACTTGATGGGAACAGACGCGAGTGCTATTTGCACTGTGTATGGCAATGGGAGCGCAATAGTGACTCTTCTTACCAGAAAACAACTCTTGCTCCTAGGACCAGAAACTGCATGTGATTCAACTCCATTTAGGACTGGGAAACAAACTCTAGCTCGCCTTACAAGAAAAACACTCTGCTGTTGAGAAAAGAGCACTCTTCTACTCTACTGTGTTTCCTACAGGGCCAGAACAGTGATCTTGATCAGAACAAAAGAACTGTGCTTCCTTCACAAGGGCCATATCTAGTTCAACTCTGCTTAGGAAACTGACAAGAACAGTAGCTCCTCTTCAGTCCAATACACTGTACTTGCTGGAAACGGACCGAGTGCTATTTGCAGTATGTATGGCAATGGGAGCGCAATAGTGACTTTCCTTACAAGAAAACAACTCTTGCTCATAGTACCAGAAACTGCATGTGATTCAACTCCATTTAGGACTGGGAAACAAATGCTAGCTTGCATTACAAGAAACACACTCTGTATTTGAGAAAAGAGCACACTTCTACTTTACTGTGTTTCCTATGGATTCCGAACAGTGAGCTTGCTCAGAACAATTGAACTGTGCTTCCTACACACACGTGCCATATCTAGTTAAACTCTGCTTAGGATACTGCCAAGAGCAGTAGATCCTCTTCAGTCCAATACACTGTACTTGCTTGCAAGAGACGCCAGTGCTATTTGCACTGTGTATGGCAAAGGGAGCGCATTCGTGACTCTTTGTACCAAAAAACAACTCTTGCTAGTAGGACCAAAAACTGCATGTGATTCAACTCCATTTAGGACTGGGAAACAAACGCTAGCTCGCCTTACAAGAAATACACTCTGCTTTTGAGAAAAGAGCACTCTTCTACTCTACTGTGTTTCCCATAGGGCCAGAACAGTGAGCTGGCTCAGAACAAATGAACTGGGCTTCCTACAAACACCGGCCATATCTAGTTCAACTCTACTTGGGAAACTGACAAAAACAGTAGATCCTCTTCAGTCCAATACACTGTACTTGCTGGGAACAGACAACAGTGCTATTTGTCCTGTGTAAGCAATGGCAGCGCAATAGTGACTCTTCTTACCAGAAAACAACTCTTGCTCGTAGGACCAGAAACTGCATGGGATTCAACTCCTTTTAGGACTGGGAAACAAACGCTAGCTCGCCTTACAAGAAACACACTCTGCTTTAGAGAAAAATCATTCTTCTTCTCTACTGTGTTTCCTAAGGGGTCCGAACAGTGAGCTTGCTCAGAACAAAAGAACTGTGCTTCCCACACACATGGGCCATATCTAGTTCAACTCTGCTTAGGAAACTGACAAGAACAGTAGATTCTCTACAGTCCAATACACTGTACTTGCTGGGAACAGACGCAAGTGCAATTTGCACTCTGTATGGCAATGGGAGCGCAATAGTGACTCTTCTTACCAGAAAACAACTCTTGCTCGTAGGACCAGAAACTGCATGTGATTAAACTCCATTTAGGACTGGGAAACAAATGCTAGCTCCCCTTACAAGAAACACACTCTGCTTTTGAGAAAAGAGCACTCTTCTACTCTACTGTGTTTTCTATAGGGCTTGAACAGTGGGCTTGCTCAGAACAAAAGAATTGTGCTTCCTACACACACGGGACATATCCAGTTCAACTCTGCTTATGAAAATGAGAAGAACAGTAGATCCTCTTCAGTCCTATACACTGTACATGCTGGGAACAGAAGTCAGTGCTATTTGCTCTTTGTATGACAATGGGAGCACAATAGTGACTCTCCTTACCAGAAAACAACTCTTGCTCATAGGACCAGAAACTGCATGTGATTCAACTCCATTTAGGACTGGGAAACAAAGCCTAGCTCGGCTTACAAGAAACATACTCTGTTTTTGAGAAAAGAGCACTCTTTTACTCTACTGTGTTTCCTATTGGGTCCGAACAGGGACCTTGCTCAGAACAAAAGAACTGTGCTTCCTACACACATGGACCATATCTAGTTCAACTCTGCTTAGGAAACTGACAAGAACAGTAGCTCATATTCAGTCCAATACACTGTACTTGCTGGGAACAGACGCGAGTGCTATTTGCACTGAGTATGGCTGGGAGCGCAATAGTAACTTTCCTTACCAGAAAACAACTCTTGCTCATAGGACAGAAAACTGCATGTGATTGATCTCCATTTAGGACTAGGAAACAAACGCTAGCTCGCCTTACAAGAAACACACTCTGCTTTTGAGAAAAGAGCACTCTTCTACCCTACTGTGTTTCCTATGGGGTCCGAACAGTGAGCTTGCTCAGAACAAAAAAACTGTGCTTCCTACACACACCGCCATACCTAGTTCAATTCTGCTTAGGAACCTGACAAGAACAGAAGCTCCTCTTCAGTCCAATACACTGTATTTGCTGGGAACAGACGCCAGTGCTTTTTGCACTGTGCATGGCTATTGCAGCACAATAGTGACTCTTCTTACCAGAAAACAACTCTTGCTCGTAGGCCCAAAAACTGCTTATGACTCAAGTCCATTTAGGACTGGGAAACAAACGCGAGCTCACCTTACAAGAAACACACTCTGCTTTTGAGAAAAGAGCACTCTTCTACTCTACTGTGTTTCCAATGGGGTCCGAACAGTGAGCTTGCTGAGAACAAAAGAACTGTGCTTCCTACACACAAGGGCCATATCTAGTAAACCTCTGCTTAGGAAACTGACAAGAACAGTAGCTCCTCTTCAGTCCAATACACTGTACTTGCTGGGAACAGACGCGAGTGCTATTTGCACTGTGTATGGCAAATGGAGCGCAATACTGACTCTTCTTACCAGAAAACAACTCTTGCTCGTAGGACCAAAAACTGCATGTGACTCAACTCCATTTAGGACTGGGAAACAAACGCTAGCTCGCCTTACAGGAAACACATTCTGCTTTTGAGAAAAGAGCAGTCCTCTACTCTACTGTGTTTCCTATGGGGTCCAAACAGTGAGCTTGCTCAGAACAAAAGAACTGTGCTTCCTACACACACGGACCATATCTAGTTCAACTCAGCTTAGGAAACTGACAAGAACAGTAGCATCTATTCAGTCCAATACACTGTACTTGCTGGGAAAAGATGCGAGTGCTATTTGCACTGTGTGGCAATGGGAGCACAATAGTAACTTTCATTACCAGAAAACAACTATGCTCGTACGACCGGAAACTGCATGTGATTGAACTTCATTTAGGACTAGGAAACAAACGTTAACTCGCCTTACAAGAAACACACTCTGCTTTTGAGAAAAGAGCACTCTTCTACTCTACAGTGTTTCCTATGGGGTCCGAACAGTGAGCTTGCTCAGAACAAAAGAACTGTGCTTCCTACACACACGGGCCATATCTAGTTCAACTATTTTTAGGAAACTGACAAGAACAGTAGATCCTCTTCAGTCCAATACACTGTACTTGCGGGGAACAGACGCGAGTGCTATTTGCACTCGGTATGGCAATGGGAGCGCAATGTGACTTTCCTTACCAGAAAACAACTCTTGCTCGTAGGACCAGAAACTGCATGTGATTCAACTCCATTTAGGACTGGGAAACAAACGCTAGCTCGCATTACAAGAAACACACTCTGCTTTTGAGAAAAGAGCACTCTTCTACTCTACTGTGTTTCTTATATGGTCCGAACAGTGAGCTTGCTCAGAACAAAAGAACTGTGCTTCCTACACACACGGCCATATCTAGTTCAATTCTGCTTAGGAACCTGAAAAGAACAGTAGATCCTATTCATTCTAATACATTGTACTTGCTGGGAACAGACGCATGTGCTATTTGTCCTGTGTATGGCAATGGCAGCGCAATAGTGACTATTCTTACCATAAAACAACTCTTGCTCGTAGGACCAGACACTGCATGTGATTCCACTCCATTTAGGACTGGGAAACAAATGCTAGCTCGCCTTACAAGAAACACACTCTGCTTTAGAGAAAAGAGCACTCTTCTACTCTACTGTGTTTCCTATGGGTCCAAACAGTGAGCTTTCTCAGAACAAAAGAACTGTGCTTCCTACACACACGGACCATATGTTGTTCAACTCTGCTTAGGAAACTGACAAGAACAGTAGCTCCTCTTCAGTCCGATACACTGTACTTGCTGGGAACAGACGTGAGTGCAATTTGCACTGTGTATGGCAATGGGAGCGCAATAGTGACTTTCCTTACCAGAAAACAACTCTTGCTCGTAGGACCAGAAACTGCATGTGATTCAACTCCATTTAGGACTGGGAAACAAACGTAGCTCGCCTTACAAGAAACACACTCTGCTTTAGAGAAAAGAGCACTCTTCTACTCTACTGTGTTTCCTATAGGGCCAGAACAGTGAGCTTGCTCAGAACCAAATAACTGTGCTTCCTACACACGGGCCATATCTAGTTCAACTCTGCTTAGGAACCTGACAAGAACAGTAGCTCCTATTCATTCCGATACACTGTACTTAATGGGAACAGAAGTGAGTGCTATTTGCACTGTGTATGGCATTTGGAGCGCAATAGTGACTCTTCTTACCAGAAAAAAACTCTTGCTCGTAGTACCAAAAACTGCCTGTGACTCAACTCCATTTAGGACTGGGAAACAAACGCGAGCTCGCCTTACAAGAAACACACTCTGCTTTAGAGAAAAGAGCACTCTTCTACTCTACTGTGTTTCCTATAGGGCCAGAACAGTGAGCTTGCTCAGAACATAATAACTGTGCTTCCTAGACACACGGGCCATATCTAGTTCAACTCTGCTTAGGAAACTGACAAGAACAGTAGCTCCTCTTCAGTCCAATACACTGTACTTGCTGGGAACAGACGGGAGTGCTATTTGCACTGTGTATGGCAATGGGAGCGCAATAGTGACTTTCCTTACCAGAAAACAACTCTTGCTCGTAGGACCAGAAACTGCATGTGATTCAACTCCATTTAGGACTGGGAAACAAACGCTAGCTCGCCTTACAAGAAAAACACTCTGCTTTTGAGAAAAGAGCACTCTTCTACTCTACTGTGTTTCCTATGGGGTCCGAACAGTGAGCTTGCTCAGAACAAAAGAACTGTGCTTCCTACACACACGGCATTATCTAGTTCAATTCTGCTTAGGAACCTGACAAGAACAGTAGATCCTCTTCAGTGCAATACACGGTACTTGCTGGGAACAGACGAGAGTGCTATTTGCACTGTGTATGGCAATTGGAGCACAATAGTGATTCGTATTACCAGAAAACAACTCTTGCTCGTAGGACAGAAAACTGCATGTGACTCAACTCCATTTAGGACTGGGAAACAAACTATAGCTCGCCTTAAAAGAAACACACTCTGCTCTTGAGAAAAGAGCACTCTTCTACTCTACTGTGTTTCCTGTAGGGCCAGAACAGTGAGCTTACTCAGAACAAAAGAACTGTGCTTCCTACACACAGGGCCATATCTAGTTCAATTCTGATTAGGAACCTGACAAGAACAGTAGATTCTCTTCAGTCCAATACACTGTACTTGCTGGAAACAGACGCGAGTGCTATTTGCACTGTGTATGTCATTTGGAGCGCAATAGTGACTCTTCTTACCAGAAAACAGCTCTTGCTCGTAGGACCAAAAACTGCCTGTGACTCAACTCCATTAGGACTGGGAAACCAACGCGAACTCGCCTTACAAGAAACGCACTCTGCTTTAGAGAAAAGAGCACTCTTCTACTCTACTGTGTTTCCTATAGGGCCAGAACAGTGAGCTTGCTCAGAACATAATAACTGTGCTTCCTAGACACACTGGCCATATCTAGTTCAACTCTGCTTAGGAAACTGACAAAAACAGTAGCTCCTCTTCAGTCCAATACACTGTACTTGCTGGGAATAGACGCGAGTGCTATTTGCACAGTGTATGGCAATGAGAGCACAATAGTGACTTTCCTTACCAGAAAACAACTCTTGCTCGTAGGACTAGAAACTGCATGTGATTCAACTCCATTTAGGACTGGGAAACAAATGCTACCTCGCCTTACAAGAAACACACTCTGCTTTTGAGAAAAGAGCACACTTCAACTCTACTGTGTTTCCTATGGTGTCTGAACAGTGAGCTTGCTCAGTACAAAAGAACTGTGCTTCCTACACACACGGCCATATCTAGTTCAATTCTGCTTAGGAACCTGACAAGAACAGTAGATCCTCTTCAGTCCAATACACTGTACTTGCTGGGAACAGACGCCAGTGCTATTTGTCCTGTGTATGGCAATGGCAGCGCAATAGTGACTATTCTTACCATAAAACAACTCTTGCTCATAGGACCAGAAAATGCATGTGATTCCACTCCATTTAGGACTGAGAAACAAACGCTAGCTCGCCTTACAAGAAACACACTCTGCTTTAAAAAAAAGAGCACTCTTCTACTCTACTGTGTTTCCTATGGGGTCCAAACAGTGAGCTTGCTCAGAACAAAAGAACTATGCTTCCTACACACACGGACCATATGTAGTTCAACTCTCCTTAGGATACTGACAAGAACAGTAGCTCCTCTTCAGTCCGATACACTGTACTTGCTGGGAACAGACTGGAGTGCTATTTGCACTGTGTATGGCAATGGGAGCACAATAGTGACTTTCCTTACCAGAAAACAACTATTGCTCATAGGACCAGAAACTGCATGTGATTTAACTCCATTGAGGACTGGGAAACAAACACTAGCTCGCCTTACAAGAAACACACTCTGCTTTTGAGAAAAGAGCACTCTTCCATTCTAATGTGTTTCCTATGGGGTCCAAACAGTGAGCTTGCTCAGAACAAAACAACTGTGCTTCCTACACACACGGACCATATCAAGTTCAATTCTGCTTAGGAACCTGACAAGAACAGTAGCTCCTCTTCAGTCCAATACACTGTACTTGCTGGGAACAGACGCGAGTGCTATTTGCACTGTGTATGGCATTTGGAGCACAATAGTGACTCGTCTTACAAGAAAACAACTCTTGCTGGTAGGACAAAAAACTGCATGTGACTCAACTCCATTTAGGACTGGGAAACAAACTCTAGCTCGCCTTACAAGAAACACACTCTGCTTTTGAGAAAAGAGCACTGTTCTACTCTACTGTGTTTCCTATAGGGCCAAAACAGTGAGCTTGCTCAGAACAAAAGAACTGTGCTTCCTACACACACGGGCCATATCTAGTTCAACTCCCCTTAGGAAACTGACAAGAACAGTAGCTTCTCTTCAGTCCAATACACTGTACTTGCTGGGAACAGACGCGAGGGCTATTTGCACTGTGTATAGCAATGGGAGCACAATAGTGACTCCTCTTACCAGAAAACAACTCTGGTTCCTAGGACCAGGAACTGCATGTGATTCAACTCCATTAAGGACTGGGAAACAAACACTAGCTCGCCTTACAAGAAACACACTCTGCTTTTGAGAAAAGAGCACTCTTCTACTCTACTGTGTTTCCTATAGGGCCACAACAGTGAGCTTGCTCAGAACAAAAGAACTGTGCTTCCTACACACACGGGCCATATCTAGTTCAACTCCCCTTAGGAAACTGACAAGAACAGTAGCTTCTCTTCATTCCAATACACTGTACTTGCTGGGAACAGACGTGTGTGCTATTAGCACTGTGTATGGCAATGGGAGCGCACTAGTGACTCCTCTTACCAGAAAACAACTCTGGTTCGTAGGAGCAGAAACTGCATGTGATTCAACTCCATTTAGGACTGGGAAACATACTCTAGCTCGCCTTACAAGAAACACACTCTGCTTTTGAGAAAAGAGCACTCTTCTACTCTACTTTGTTTCCTATAGGGCCAGAACAGTGAGCATGCTCAGAACAAAAGAACTGTGCTTCCTACACACACGGGCCATATCTAGTTCAACTCCGCTTAGGAAACTGTCAAGAACAGTAGCTTCTCTTCAGGCCAATACACTGTACTTGCTGGGATCAGACGCGAGTGCTATTTGCACTGTGTATGGCCATGGGAGCGCAATAGTGACTCTTCTTAGGAGAAAACATCTCTTGCTCATAGGACCAGAAACTCCATGTGATTCAACTCCATTTAGGACTGGGAAACAAACACTAGCTCGCCTTACAAAAAACACACTCTGCTTTTGAGAAAGGAGCACTCTTCTACTCTACTGTGTTTCCTATAGGACCAGAACAGTGAGCTTGCTCAGAACAAAAGAACTGTGCTTCCTACACACACGGGCCATATCTAGTTCAACTCTGCTTAGGAAACTGACAAAAACGGTAGCTTCTCTTGAGTCCAATACACTGTACTTGCTGGGAGCAGACGCGAGTGCTATTTGCACTGTGTATGGCAATGGGAGCACAATAGTGACTCCTCTTACCAGAAAACAACTCTCGTTCATAGGACCAGAAACTGCATGTGATTCAACTCCATTTAGGACTGGGAAACAAACTCTAGCTCGCCTTACAAAAAACACACTCTGCTTTTGAGAAAAGAGCACTCTTCTACTCTACTGTGTTTCCTATAGAGCCAGAACAGTGAGCTTGCTCAGAACAAAAGAACTGTGCTTCCTACACACACGGGCCATATCTAGTTCAACTCCCCTTAGGAAACTGACAAGAACAGTAGCTTCTCTTGAGTCCAATACACTGTACTTGCTGGGAACTGACGCGAGTGCTATTTACACTATGTATGGCAATGGGAGCGCAGTAGTGACTCCTCTTACCAGAAAACAACTCTTGCTCTTAGGACCAGAAATTGCATGTGATTCAACTCCATTTAGGACTGGGAAACAAACACTAGCTCGCCTTACAAGAAACATACTCTGCTTTTGAGAAAAGAACACACTTCTACTCTACTGTGTTTCCAATAGGGCCAGAACAGTGAGCTTGCTCAGAACAAAAGAACTGTGCTTCCTACACACACGGGCCATATCTAGTTCAACTCCCCTTAGGAAACTGACAAGAACAGTAGCTTCTCTTCAGTCCAATACACTGTACTTGCTGGGAACAGACGCGAGTGCTATTTGCACTGTGTATGGCAATGGGAGCGCAATAGTGACTCCTCTTACCAGAAAACAACTCTGGTTCCTAGGACCAGAAACTGCATGTGATTCAACTCCATTTAGGACTGGGAAACAAACACTAGCTCGCCTTACAAGAAACACTCTCTGCTTTTGAGAAAAGAGCACTCTTCTACTCTACTGTGTTTCCTATAGGGCCACAACAGTGAGTTTGCTCAGAACAAAAGAACTGTGCTTCCTACACACACGGGCCATATCTAGTTCAACTCCCCTTAGGAAACTGACAAGAACAGTAGCTTCTCTTCATTCCAATACACTGTACTTGCTGGGAACAGACGCGTGTGCTATTAGCACTGTGTATGGCAATGGGAGCGCAGTAGTGACTCCTCTTACCAGAAAACAACTCTGGTTCATAGGACCAGAAACTGCACGTGATTCAACTCCATTTAGGACTGGGAAACATACTCTAGCTCGCCTTACAAGAAACACACTCTGCTTTTGAGAAAAGAGCACTCTTCTACTCTACTGCGTTTCCTATAGGGCCAGAACAGTGAGCTTGCTCAGAACAAAAGAACTGTGCTTCCTACACACACGGCCATATCTAGTTCAACTCTGCTTAGGAACCTGACAAGAACAGTAGCTTCTCTTCAGTCCAATACACTGTACATGCTGGGAACAGACGCCAGTGCTATTTGCCCTGCTTATGACAATGGGAGCACAATAGTGACTCCTCTTACCAGAAAACAACTCTTGCTCGTAGGACCAGAAACTGCATGTGATTCAACTCCATTTAGGACTGGGAAACAAACTCTAGCTCGCCTTACAAGAAACACACTCTGCTTTAGAGAAAAGAAAACTCTTCTACTCTACTGTGTTTCCTATAGGGCCAGAACAGTGAGCTTTCTCAGAACAAAAGAACTGTGCTTCCTACACGGGCCATATCTAGTTCAACTCCCCTTAGGAAACTGACAAGAACAGCAGCTCCTCTTCAGTCTGATACACTGTACTTACTGTGAACAGACGCCAGTGCTATTTGCTCTGTGTATGGCAATGGGAGCGCAATGGTGACTCTTCTTACCAGAAAACATCTCTTGCTCGTAGGACCAGAAACTGCATGTGATTCAACTCCATTTAGGCCTGGGAAACAAACTCTAGCTCGCCTTACAGGAAACACACTCTGCTTTTGAGAAAAGCGCACTCTTCTACTCTACTGTGTTTCCTATAAGGCCAGAACAATGAGCTTGCTCAGAACAAAAGAACTGTGTTTCCTACACACACGGGCCATATCTAGTTCAACTCCCCTTAGGAAACTGACAAGAACAGTAGCTTCTCTTCATTCCAATACACTGTACTTGCTGGGAACAGACGCGAGTGCTATTTGCACTGTGTATGGCAATGGGAGCGCAATAGTGACTCCTCTTACCAGAAAACAACTCTGGTTCGTAGGAGCAGAAACTGCATGTGATTCAACTCCATTTAGGACTGGGAAACAAACACTAGCTCGCCTTACAAGAAACACACACTGCTTTTGAGAAAAGAGCACTCTTCTACTCTACTGTGTTTCCTATAGGGCAAGAACAGTGAGCTTGCTCAGAACAAAAGAACTGTGCTTCCGACACACACGGGCCATATTTAGTTCAACTCCCCTTAGGAAACTGACAAGAACAGTAGCTTCTCTTCAGTCCAATACACTGTACTTGCTGGGTACAGACGCTAGTGCTATTTACACTGTGTATGGCAATAGGAGTGCAATAGTGACTCTTCTTACCAGAAAACAACTCTTGCTCTTAGAACCAGAAACAGCATGTGACTCAACTCCGTTTAGGACTGGGAAACAAACGCAAGCTCGCCTTACAAGAAACACACTCTGCTTTAGGGAAAAGAGCACTCTTCTACTCTGCTGTGTTTCCTATAGGGCCAGAAGAGTGAGCTTGCTCAGAACATAAGAACTGTGCTTCCTACACACACGGACCATATCCAGTTCAACTCTGCTTAGGAAACTGACAAGAACAGTAGCTCCTCTCAGTCCAATACACTTTATTAGCTGGGAACACACGCGAGTGATATTTGCACTGTGTATGGCAATGGGAGAGCAATAGTGACTTTCCTTACCAGAAAACAACTCTTGCTCATAGGACCAGAAACTGCATTTGATTCAACTCCATTTAGGACTGGGAAACAAACGCTAGCTCGCCTTACATGAAACACACTCTGCTTTTGAGAAAAGAGCACTCTTCTAATCTACTGTGTTTCCTATGGGGTCCGAACAGTGAGCTTGCTCAGAACAAAAGATCTGATCTTCCTACACACACGGGCCATATCTAGTTCAACTCTGCATAGGAAACTGACAAGAACAGTAGATCCTCTTCAGTCCAATTCACTGTACTTGCTGTGAATTGATGCAAGTGCTATTTGCACTGTGTATGGCAAATGGAGTGCATTAGTGACTCTTATAACCAGAAAAAAACTCTTGCTGGAAAGACCAAAAACTGCATGTGTCTCAACTCCATTTAGGACTGGGAAACAAACGCTAGCTCGCCTTACAAGAAAAACACTCTGCTTTTGAGAAAAGAGGACTCTTCTACTCTACTGTGTTTCCTCTAGGGCCAGAACAGTGGGCTTGATCAGAACAAAAGAACTGTGCTTCCTTCACACGGGCCATATCTAGTTCAACTCTGCTTAGGAAACTGACAAAAACAGTAGCTCCTCTTCAGTCCGATACACTGTACTTGCTGGGAAGGGACCGAGTGCTATTTGTACTATGTATGGCAATGGGAGCGCAATAGTGACTTTCCTTACCAGAAAAAAACTCTTACTCGTAGGACCAGAAACTGCATGTGATTCAACTCCATTTAGGACTGGAAAACAAATGCTAGCTTGCCTTACATGAAACACACTCTGTTTTTGAGAAAAGAGCACTCTTCTACTCTACTGTGTTTCCTATAGGGTCCAAACAGTGAGCTTGCTCAGAACAAAAGAACTGTGCTTCCTACACACACGGACCATATCTAGTTCAACTCTGCTTAGGAAACTGACAAGAACAGTAGCTCCTCTTCAGTCCAATACACTGTACTAGCTGGGAACACACGCGAGTGCTATTTGTAATGTGTATGGCAATGGGAGCGCAATAGTGACTTTCCTTACCAGAAAACAACTCTTGCTTGTAGGACCAGAAACTGCATGTGATTCAACTCCATTTAGTACTAGGAAACAAACGCTAGCTCACCTTACAAAAAACACACTCTGCTTTTGAGGAAAGAGCACTCTTTTACTCTACTGTGTTTCCTATGGGATCCAAACAGTGTGCTTGCTGAGAACAAAAGAACTGTGCTTCTTACACACATGGACCATATCTAGTTCAACTCTGCTTTGGAAACTGATAAGAACAGTAGCTCCTATTCAGTCCAATACACTGTACTTGCTGGGAACAGACGCGAGTGCTATTTGCACTGTGTATGGCATTTGGAGCGCAATAGTGACTCCTCTTACCAGAAAACAACTCTTGCTCGTAGGAACAAAAATTGCATGTGACTCAATTCCATTTATGACTGGGAAACAAACGCGAGCTCGCCTTACATGAAACACACTCTGTTTTAGAGAAAAGAGCACTCTTCTACCCTACTGTGTTTCCTATAGGGCCAGAACAGTGGGCTTGCTCAGAACAAAAGAACTGTGCTTCCTACACACGGCCATATCTAGTTCAACTCTGCTTAGGAACCTGACAAGAACAATAGATCCTCTTCAGTCCAATACACTGTACATGCTGGGAACAGACGCCAGTGCTATTTGCCCTGTGTATGACAATGGGAGCACAATAGTGACTCTTCTTACCAGAAAACAACTCTTGCTGGTAGGACCAGAAACTGCATGTGATTCAAATCCATTTAGGACTGGGAAACAAACGCTAGCTCGCCTTACAAGAAACACACTCTGCTTTAGAGAAAAGAGCACTCTTCTACTCTACTGTGTTTCCTATAGGGCCAGAACAGTGAGCTTGCTCAGAACAAAAGAACAGTGCTTCCTACACACATGGGCCATATCTAGTTCAACTCTGCTTAGGAAACTGACAAGAATAGTAGCTCCTCTTCAGTCCGATACACTGTACTTGATGGGAACAGACGCGAGTGCTATTTGCACTGTGTATGGCAATGGGAGCGCAATAGTGACTCTTCTTACCAGAAAACAACTCTTGCTCCTAGGACCAGAAACTGCATGTGATTCAACTCCATTTAGGACTGGGAAACAAACTCTAGCTCGCCTTACAAGAAAAACACTCTGCTGTTGAGAAAAGAGCACTCTTCTACTCTACTGTGTTTCCTACAGGGCCAGAACAGTGATCTTGATCAGAACAAAAGAACTGTGCTTCCTTCACAAGGGCCATATCTAGTTCAACTCTGCTTAGGAAACTGACAAGAACAGTAGCTCCTCTTCAGTCCGATACACTGTACTTGCTGGAAACGGACCGAGTGCTATTTGCAGTATGTATGGCAATGGGAGCGCAATAGTGACTTTCCTTACAAGAAAACAACTCTTGCTCATAGTACCAGAAACTGCATGTGATTCAACTCCATTTAGGACTGGGAAACAAATGCTAGCTTGCATTACAAGAAACACACTCTGTATTTGAGAAAAGAGCACACTTCTACTTTACTGTGTTTCCTATGGATTCCGAACAGTGAGCTTGCTCAGAACAATTGAACTGTGCTTCCTACACACACGTGCCATATCTAGTTCAACTCTGCTTAGGATACTGCCAAGAGCAGTAGATCCTCTTCAGTCCAATACACTGTACTTGCTTGCAAGAGACGCCAGTGCTATTTGCACTGTGTATGGCAAAGGGAGCGCATTCGTGACTCTTTGTACCAAAAAACAACTCTTGCTAGTAGGACCAAAAACTGCATGTGATTCAACTCCATTTAGGACTGGGAAACAAACTCTAGCTCGCCTTACAAGAAATACACTCTGCTTTTGAGAAAAGAGCACTCTTCTACTCTACTGTGTTTCCCATAGGGCCAGAACAGTGAGCTGGCTCAGAACAAATGAACTGGGCTTCCTACAAACACCGGCCATATCTAGTTCAACTCTACTTGGGAAACTGACAAAAACAGTAGATCCTCTTCAGTCCAATACACTGTACTTGCTGGGAACAGACAACAGTGCTATTTGTCCTGTGTAAGCAATGGCAGCGCAATAGTGACTCTTCTTACCAGAAAACAACTCTTGCTCGTAGGACAAGAAACTGCATGGGATTCAACTCCTTTTAGGACTGGGAAACAAACGCTAGCTCGCCTTACAAGAAACACACTCTGCTTTAGAGAAAAATCATTCTTCTTCTCTACTGTGTTTCCTAAGGGGTCCGAACAGTGAGCTTGCTCAGAACAAAAGAACTGTGCTTCCCACACACATGGGCCATATCTAGTTCAACTCTGCTTAGGAAACTGACAAGAACAGTAGATTCTCTACAGTCCAATACACTGTACTTGCTGGGAACAGACGCAAGTGCAATTTGCACTCTGTATGGCAATGGGAGCGCAATAGTGACTCTTCTTACCAGAAAACAACTCTTGCTCGTAGGACCAGAAACTGCATGTGATTAAACTCCATTTAGGACTGGGAAACAAATGCTAGCTCCCCTTACAAGAAACACACTCTGCTTTTGAGAAAAGAGCACTCTTCTACTCTACTGTGTTTTCTATAGGGCTTGAACAGTGGGCTTGCTCAGAACAAAAGAATTGTGCTTCCTACACACACGGGACATATCCAGTTCAACTCTGCTTATGAAAATGAGAAGAACAGTAGATCCTCTTCAGTCCTATACACTGTACATGCTGGGAACAGAAGTCAGTGCTATTTGCTCTTTGTATGACAATGGGAGCGCAATAGTGACTCTCCTTACCAGAAAACAACTCTTGCTCATAGGACCAGAAACTGCATGTGATTCAACTCCATTTAGGACTGGGAAACAAAGCCTAGCTCGGCTTACAAGAAACATACTCTGTTTTTGAGAAAAGAGCACTCTTTTACTCTACTGTGTTTCCTATTGGGTCCGAACAGGGAGCTTGCTCAGAACAAAAGAACTGTGCTTCCTACACACATGGACCATATCTAGTTCAACTCTGCTTAGGAAACTGACAAGAACAGTAGCTCATATTCAGTCCAATACACTGTACTTGCTGGGAACAGACGCGAGTGCTATTTGCACTGAGTATGGCTGGGAGCGCAATAGTAACTTTCCTTACCAGAAAACAACTCTTGCTCATAGGACAGAAAACTGCATGTGATTGATCTCCATTTAGGACTAGGAAACAAACGCTAGCTCGCCTTACAAGAAACACACTCTGCTTTTGAGAAAAGAGCACTCTTCTACCCTACTGTGTTTCCTATGCGGTCCGAACAGTGAGCTTGCTCAGAACAAAAAAACTGTGCTTCCTACACACACCGCCATACCTAGTTCAATTCTGCTTAGGAACCTGACAAGAACAGAAGCTCCTCTTCAGTCCAATACACTGTATTTGCTGGGAACAGACGCCAGTGCTTTTTGCACTGTGCATGGCTATTGCAGCACAATAGTGACTCTTCTTACCAGAAAACAACTCTTGCTCGTAGGCCCAAAAACTGCTTATGACTCAAGTCCATTTAGGACTGGGAAACAAACGCGAGCTCACCTTACAAGAAACACACTCTGCTTTTGAGAAAAGAGCACTCTTCTACTCTACTGTGTTTCCAATGGTGTCCGAACAGTGAGCTTGCTGAGAACAAAAGAACTGTGCTTCCTACACACAAGGGCCATATCTAGTAAACCTCTGCTTAGGAAACTGACAAGAACAGTAGCTCCTCTTCAGTCCAATACACTGTACTTGCTGGGAACAGACGCGAGTGCTATTTGCACTGTGTATGGCAAATGGAGCGCAATACTGACTCTTCTTACCAGAAAACAACTCTTGCTCGTAGGACCAAAAACTGCATGTGACTCAACTCCATTTAGGACTGGGAAACAAACGCTAGCTCGCCTTACAGGAAACACATTCTGCTTTTGAGAAAAGAGCAGTCCTCTACTCTACTGTGTTTCCTATGGGGTCCAAACAGTGAGCTTGCTCAGAACAAAAGAACTGTGCTTCCTACACACACGGACCATATCTAGTTCAACTCAGCTTAGGAAACTGACAAGAACAGTAGCATCTATTCAGTCCAATACACTGTACTTGCTGGGAAAAGATGCGAGTGCTATTTGCACTGTGTGGCAATGGGAGCACAATAGTAACTTTCATTACCAGAAAACAACTATGCTCGTACGACCGGAAACTGCATGTGATTGAACTTCATTTAGGACTAGGAAACAAACGTTAACTCGCCTTACAAGAAACACACTCTGCTTTTGAGAAAAGAGCACTCTTCTACTCTACAGTGTTTCCTATGGGGTCCGAACAGTGAGCTTGCTCAGAACAAAAGAACTGTGCTTCCTACACACACGGGCCATATCTAGTTCAACTATTTTTAGGAAACTGACAAGAACAGTAGATCCTCTTCAGTCCAATACACTGTACTTGCGGGGAACAGACGCGAGTGCTATTTGCACTCGGTATGGCAATGGGAGCGCAATGTGACTTTCCTTACCAGAAAACAACTCTTGCTCGTAGGACCAGAAACTGCATGTGATTCAACTCCATTTAGGACTGGGAAACAAACGCTAGCTCGCATTACAAGAAACACACTCTGCTTTTGAGAAAAGAGCACTCTTCTACTCTACTGTGTTTCTTATATGGTCCGAACAGTGAGCTTGCTCAGAACAAAAGAACTGTGCTTCCTACACACACGGCCATATCTAGTTCAATTCTGCTTAGGAACCTGAAAAGAACAGTAGATCCTATTCATTCTAATACATTGTACTTGCTGGGAACAGACGCATGTGCTATTTGTCCTGTGTATGGCAATGGCAGCGCAATAGTGACTATTCTTACCATAAAACAACTCTTGCTCGTAGGACCAGACACTGCATGTGATTCCACTCCATTTAGGACTGGGAAACAAATGCTAGCTCGCCTTACAAGAAACACACTCTGCTTTAGAGAAAAGAGCACTCTTCTACTCTACTGTGTTTCCTATGGGTCCAAACAGTGAGCTTTCTCAGAACAAAAGAACTGTGCTTCCTACACACACGGACCATATGTTGTTCAACTCTGCTTAGGAAACTGACAAGAACAGTAGCTCCTCTTCAGTCCGATACACTGTACTTGCTGGGAACAGACGTGAGTGCAATTTGCACTGTGTATGGCAATGGGAGCACAATAGTGACTTTCCTTACCAGAAAACAACTCTTGCTCGTAGGACCAGAAACTGCATGTGATTCAACTCCATTTAGGACTGGGAAACAAACGTAGCTCGCCTTACAAGAAACACACTCTGCTTTAGAGAAAAGAGCACTCTTCTACTCTACTGTGTTTCCTATAGGGCCAGAACAGTGAGCTTGCTCAGAACCAAATAACTGTGCTTCCTACACACGGGCCATATCTAGTTCAACTCTGCTTAGGAACCTGACAAGAACAGTAGCTCCTATTCATTCCGATACACTGTACTTAATGGGAACAGAAGTGAGTGCTATTTGCACTGTGTATGGCATTTGGAGCGCAATAGTGACTCTTCTTACCAGAAAAAAACTCTTGCTCGTAGTACCAAAAACTGCCTGTGACTCAACTCCATTTAGGACTGGGAAACAAACGCGAGCTCGCCTTACAAGAAACACACTCTGCTTTAGAGAAAAGAGCACTCTTCTACTCTACTGTGTTTCCTATAGGGCCAGAACAGTGAGCTTGCTCAGAACATAATAACTGTGCTTCCTAGACACACGGGCCATATCTAGTTCAACTCTGCTTAGGAAACTGACAAGAACAGTAGCTCCTCTTCAGTCCAATACACTGTACTTGCTGGGAACAGACGGCAGTGCTATTTGCACTGTGTATGGCAATGGGAGCGCAATAGTGACTTTCCTTACCAGAAAACAACTCTTGCTCGTAGGACCAGAAACTGCATGTGATTCAACTCCATTTAGGACTGGGAAACAAACGCTAGCTCGCCATACAAGAAAAACACTCTGCTTTTGAGAAAAGAGCACTCTTCTACTCTACTGTGTTTCCTATGGGGTCCGAACAGTGAGCTTGCTCAGAACAAAAGAACTGTGCTTCCTACACACACGGCATTATCTAGTTCAATTCTGATTAGGAACCTGACAAGAACAGTAGATCCTCTTCAGTCCAATACACTGTACTTGCTGGAAACAGACGCGAGTGCTATTTGCACTGTGTATGTCATTTGGAGCGCAATAGTGACTCTTCTTACCAGAAAACAGCTCTTGCTCGTAGGACCAAAAACTGCCTGTGACTCAACTCCATTAGGACTGGGAAACAAACGCGAACTCGCCTTACAAGAAACACACTCTGCTTTAGAGAAAAGAGCACTCTTCTACTCTACTGTGTTTCCTATAGGGCCAGAACAGTGAGCTTGCTCAGAACATAATAACTGTGCTTCCTAGACACACTGGCCATATCTAGTTCAACTCTGCTTAGGAAACTGACAAAAAGAGTAGCTCCTCTTCAGTCCAATACACTGTACTTGCTGGGAATAGACGCGAGTGCTATTTGCACAGTGTATGGCAATGAGAGCACAATAGTGACTTTCCTTACCAGAAAACAACTCTTGCTCGTAGGACCAGAAACTGCATGTGATTCAACTCCATTTAGGACTGGAAAACAAACGCTAGCTCGCCTTACAAGAAACACACTCTGCTTTTGAGAAAAGAGCACACTTCAACTCTACTGTTTTTCCTATGGTGTCTGAACAGTGAGCTTGCTCAGTACAAAAGAACTGTGCTTCCTACACACACGGCCATATCTAGTTCAATTCTGCTTAGGAACCTGACAAGAACAGTAGATCCTCTTCAGTCCAATACACTGTACTTGCTGGGAACAGACGCCAGTGCTATTTGTCCTGTGTATGGCAATGGCAGCGCAATAGTGACTATTCTTACCATAAAACAACTCTTGCTCGTAGGACCAGAAAATGCATGTGATTCCACTCCATTTAGGACTGAGAAACAAACGCTAGCTCGCCTTACAAGAAACACACTCTGCTTTAAAAAAAAGAGCACTCTTCTACTCTACTGTGTTTCCTATAGGGCCAGAACAGTGAGCTTTCTCAGAACAAAAGAACTGTGCTTCCTACACGGGCCATATCTAGTTCAACTCCCCTTAGGAAACTGACAAGAACAGTAGCTCCTCTTCAATCTGATACACTGTACTTACTGTGAACAGACGCCAGTGCTATTTGCTCTGTGTATGGCAATGGGAGCGCAATGGTGACTCTTCTTACCAGAAAACAACTCTTGCTCGTAGGACCAGAAACTGCATGTGATTCAACTCCATTTAGGCCTGGGAAACAAACTCTAGCTCGCCTTACAGGAAACACACTCTGCTTTTGAGAAAAGAGCACTCTTCTACTCTACTGTGTTTCCTATAAGGCCAGAACAGTGAGCTTGCTCAGAACAAAAGAACTGTGTTTCCTACACACACGGGCCATATCTAGTTCAACTCCCCTTAGGAAACTGACAAGAACAGTAGCTTCTCTTGAGTCCAATACACTGTACTTGCTGGGAACAGACGCGAGTGCTATTTGCACTGTGTATGGCAATGGGAGCGCAATAGTGACTCCTCTTACCAGAAAACAACTCTGGTTCGTAGGAGCAGAAACTGCATGTGATTCAACTCCATTTAGGACTGGGAAACAAACACTAGCTCGCCTTACAAGAAACACACACTGCTTTTGAGAAAAGAGCACTCTTCTACTCTACTGTGTTTCCTATAGGGCAAGAACAGTGAGCTTGCTCAGAACAAAAGAACTGTGCTTCCGACACACACGGGCCATATTTAGTTCAACTCCCCTTAGGAAACTGACAAGAACAGTAGCGTCTCTTCAGTCCAATACACTGTACTTGCTGGGAACAGACGCTAGTGCTATTTACAATGTGTATGGCAATAGGAGTGCAATAGTGACTCTTCTTACCAGAAAACAACTCTTGCTCTTAGAACCAGAAACTGCATGTGACTCAACTCCGTTTAGGACTGGGAAACAAACGCGAGCTCGCCTTACAAGAAACACACTCTGCTTTAGTGAAAAGAGCACTCTTCTACTCTACTGTGTTTCCTATAGGGCCAGAAGAGTGAGCTTGCTCAGAACATAAGAACTGTGCTTCCTACACACACGGACCATATCCAGTTCAACTCTGCTTAGGAAACTGACAAGAACAGTAGCTCCTCTCAGTCCAATACACTTTATTAGCTGGGAACACACGCGAGTGATATTTGCACTGTGTATGGCAATGGGAGCGCAATAGTGACTTTCCTTACCAGAAAAAAACTCTTGCTCGTAGGACCAAAAACTGCATGTGTCTCAACTCCATTTAGGACTGGGAAACAAACGCTAGCTCGCCTTACAAGTAAAACACTCTGCTTTTGAGAAAAGAGGACTCTTCTACTCTACTGTGTTTCCTCTAGGGCCAGAACAGTGGGCTTGATCAGAACAAAAGAACTGTGCTTCCTTCACACGGGCCATATCTAGTTCAACTCTGCTTAGGAAACTGACAAAAACAGTAGCTCCTCTTCAGTCCGATACACTGTACTTGCTGGGAAGGGACCGAGTGCTATTTGCACTATGTATGGCAATGGGAGCCCAATAGTGACTTTCCTTACCAGAAAAAAACTCTTACTCGTAGGACCAGAAACTGCATGTGATTCAACTCCATTTAGGACTGGAAAACAAATGCTAGCTTGCCTTACATGAAACACACTCTGCTTTTGAGAAAAGAGCACTCTTCTACTCTACTGTGTTTCCTATAGGGTCCAAACAGTGAGCTTGCTCAGAACAAAAGAACTGTGCTTCCTAAACACACGGACCATATCTAGTTCAACTCTGCTTAGGAAACTGACAAGTACAGTAGCTCCTCTTCAGTCCAATACACTGTACTAGCTGGGAACACACGCGAGTGCTATTTGTAATGTGTATGGCAATGGGAGCGCAATAGTGACTTTCCTTACCAGAAAACAACTCTTGCTTGTAGTCCAGAAACTGCATGTGATTCAACTCCATTTAGTACTAGGAAACAAACGCTAACTCACCTTACAAGAAACACACTCTGCTTTTGAGGAAAGAGCACTCTTCTACTCTACTGTGTTTCCTATGGGATCCAAACAGTGAGCTTGCTGAGAACAAAAGAACTGTGCTTCTTACACACATGGACCATATCTAGTTCAACTCTGCTTTGGAAACTGACAAGAACAGTAGCTCCTATTCAGTCCAATACACTGTACTTGCTGGGAACAGACGCGAGTGCTATTTGCACTGTGTATGGCATTTGGAGCGCAATAGTGACTCTTCTTACCAGAAAACAACTCTTGCTCGTAGGAACATAAACTGCATGTGACTCAATTCCATTTATGACTGGGAAACAAACGCGAGCTCGCCTTACATGAAACACACTCTGTTTTAGAGAAAAGAGCACTCTTCTACCCTACTGTGTTTCCTATAGGGCCAGAACAGTGAGCTTGCTCAGAACACGAGAACTGTTCTTCTTAAACACACGGGCCATATCTTGTTCAACTCTGCTTAGGAACCTGACAAGAACAATAGATCCTCTTCAGTCCAATACACTGTACATGCTGGGAACAGACGCCAGTGCTATTTGCCCTGTGTATGACAATGGGAGCACAATAGTGACTCTTCTTACCAGAAAACAACTCTTGCTGGTAGGACCAGAAACTGCATGTGATTCAAATCCATTTAGGACTGGGAAACAAACGCTAGCTCGCCTTACAAGAAACACACTCTGCTTTAGAGAAAAGAGCACTCTTCTACTCTACTGTGTTTCCTATAGGGCCAGAACAGTGAGCTTGCTCAGAACAAAAGAACAGTGCTTCCTACACACATGGGCCATATCTAGTTCAACTCTGCTTAGGAAACTGACAAGAATAGTAGCTCCTCTTCAGTCCGATACACTGTACTTGATGGGAACAGACGCGAGTGCTATTTGCACTGTGTATGGCAATGGGAGCGCAATAGTGACTCTTCTTACCAGAAAACAACTCTTGCTCCTAGGACCAGAAACTGCATGTGATTCAACTCCATTTAGGACTGGGAAACAAACTCTAGCTCGCCTTACAAGAAAAACACTCTGCTGTTGAGAAAAGAGCACTCTTCTACTCTACTGTGTTTCCTACAGGGCCAGAACAGTGATCTTGATCAGAACAAAAGAACTGTGCTTCCTTCACAAGGGCCATATCTAGTTCAACTCTGCTTAGGAAACTGACAAGAACAGTAGCTCCTCTTCAGTCCGATACACTGTACTTGCTGGAAACGGACCGAGTGCTATTTGCAGTATGTATGGCAATGGGAGCGCAATAGTGACTTTCCTTACAAGAAAACAACTCTTGCTCATAGTACCAGAAACTGCATGTGATTCAACTCCATTTAGGACTGGGAAACTAATGCTAGCTTGCATTACAAGAAACACACTCTGTTTTTGAGATAAGAGCACTCTTCTACTTTACTGTGTTTCCTATGGATTCCGAACAGTGAGCTTGCTCAGAACAAATGAACTGTGCTTCCTACACACACGTGCCATATCTAGTTCAACTCTGCTTAGGATACTGCCAAGAGCAGTAGATCCTCTTCAGTCCAATACACTGTACTTGCTTGCAAGAGACGCCAGTGCTATTTGCACTGTGTATTGCAAAGGGAGCGCATTCGTGACTCTTTGTACCAAAAAACAACTCTTGCTAGTAGGACCAAAAACTGCATGTGATTCAACTCCATTTAGGACTGGGAAACAAACGCTAGCTCGCCTTACAAGAAATACACTCTGCTTTTGAGAAAAGAGCACTCTTCTACTCTACTGTGTTTCCTATAGGGCCAGAACAGTGAGCTGGCTCAGAACAAATGAACTGGGCTTCCTACAAACACCGGCCATATCTAGTTCAACTCTACTTGGGAAACTGACAAGAACAGTAGCTTCTCTTCAGTCCAATACACTGTACTTGCTGGGAACAGACAACAGTGCTATTTGTCCTGTGTAAGCAATGGCAGCGCAATAGTGACTCTTCTTACCAGAAAACAACTCTTGCTCGTAGGACCAGAAACTGCAAGGGATTCAACTCCATTTAGGACTGGGAAAAAACGCTAGCTCGCCTTACAAGAAACACACTCTGGTTTAGAGAAAAATCATTCTTCTTCTCTACTGTGTTTCCTAAGGTGTCCGAAAATGAGCTTGCTCAGAACAAAAGAACTGTGCTTCCCACACACATGGGCCATATCTAGTTCAACTCTGCTTAGGAAACTGACAAGAACAGTAGATCCTCTTCAGTCCTATACACTGTACATGCTGGGAACAGAAGTCAGTGCTATTTGCTCTTTGTATGACAATGGGAGCGCAATAGTGACTCTCCTTACCAGAAAACATCTCTTGCTCATAGGACCAGAAACTGCATGTGATTCAACTCCATTTAGGACTGGGAAACAAAGCCTAGCTCGGCTTACAAGAAACATACTCTGTTTTTGAGAAAAGAGCACTCTTTTACTCTACTGTGTTTCCTATTGAATCCGAACAGTGAGCTTGCTCAGAACAAAAGAACTGTGCTTCCTACACACACGGACCATATCTAGTTCAACTCTGCTTAGGAAACTGACAAGAACAGTAGCATCTATTCAGTCCAATACACTGTACTTGCTGGGAACAGATGCGAGTGCTATTTGCACTGTGTGGCAATGGGAGCACAATAGTAACTTTCATTACCAGAAAACAACTATGCTCGTAGGACCGGAAACTGCATGTGATTGAACTTCATTTAGGACTAGGAAACAAACGTTAACTTGCCTTACAAGAAACACACTCTGCTTTTGAGAAAAGAGCACTCTTCTACTCTACAGTATTTCCTATGGGGTCCGAACAGTGAGCTTGCTCAGAACAAAAGAACTGTGCTTCCTACACACACGGGCCATATCTAGTTCAACTATTTTTAGGAAACTGGCAAGAACAGTAGATC
Organism: Peromyscus eremicus; assembly: GCF_949786415.1. Classification (NCBI taxonomy): domain Eukaryota; kingdom Metazoa; phylum Chordata; class Mammalia; order Rodentia; family Cricetidae; genus Peromyscus; species Peromyscus eremicus. The sequence continues at coordinate 277,027 of NW_026734319.1, read as the reverse complement.
CTCTTCAGTCCAATACACTGTACTTGCGGGGAACAGACGCGAGTGCTATTTGCACTGTGTATGGCAATTGGAGCACAATAGTGACTGGTCTTACCAGAAAACAACTCTTGCTTGTAGGACAAAAAACTGAATGTGACTCATCTCCATTTAGGACTGGGAAACAAACGCTAGCTCGCCTTACAAGAAACACACTCTGCTTTTGAGAAAAGAGCACTCTTCTACTCTACTGTGTTTCCTATGGGGTCCGAAGAGTGAGCTTGCTCAGAACAAAAGAACTGTGCTTCCTACACACACGGCCATATCTAGTTCAATTCTGCTTAGGAATCTGACAAGAACAGTAGATCCTCTTCAGTCCAATACACTGTACTTGCTGGGAACAGACGCCAGTGCTATTTGTCCTGTGTATGGCAATGGCAGCGCAATAGTGACTCTTCTTACCAGAAAACAACTCTTGCTCGTAGGACCAGAAACTGCATGTGATTCAACTCCATTTAGGACTGGGACACAAACTCTAGCTCGCTTTACAAGAAAATCACTCTGCTTTTGAGAAAAGAGCACTCTTCTACTCTACTGTTTTTCCTAGAGGGCCAAAATAGTGAGCTTGCTCAGAAAAAAAGAACTGTGCTTCCTACACACACAGGCCATATCTAGTTCAACTCTGCTTAGGAAACTGAGAAGAACAGTAGCTCCTCTTCAGTCCGATACACTGTACTTGCTGGGAACAGACGCGTGGGCTATTTGCACTGTGTATGGAAATGGGAGCGCAATAGTGACTTTCCTTACCAGAAAACAACTCTTGCTCTTAGGACCAGAAACTGCATGTGATTCAACTCCATTTAGGACTGGGAAACAAACGCTAGCTCGCCTTCCAAGAAACACACTCTGCTTTAGAGAAAAGAGCACTCTTCTACTCTGCTGTGTTTCCTATGGGGTCCGAACAGTAAGCTTGCACAGAACAAAAAAAACTGTTCCTTCTACACACACGGCCATATCTATTTCAAGACTGCTTAAGAACCTGACAAGAACAGTATGTCCTCTTCAGTCCAATACAATGTACTTGCTGCGCACAGAAGCCGGTGCTATTTGTCCTGTTTATGGCAATGGCAGCGCAATAGTGACTCTTCTTACCAGAAAACAACTCTTGCTAGTAGGACCACAAACTGCAAGTGATTCAACTCCACTTAGGACTGGGAAACAAACGCTAGTTCGCCTTACAAGAAACACACTCTGCTTTTGAAAAAAGAGCACTCTTCTACTCCACTGTGTTTCCTATGGGGTACAAACAGTGAGCTTGCTCAGAACAAAAGAACTGTGCTTCCTACACACATGGACCACATCTAGTTCAACTCTGCTTAGGAAACTGACAAGAACAGTAGCTCCTATTCAGTCCAATACACTGTACTTGCTGGGAACAGACAGGAGTGTTATTTGCACTGTATAAGGCATTTGGAGCGCAATAGTGACTCTTCTTACCAGAAAACAACTCTTGCTTGGAGTTGCATGTGAATCAACTCCATTTAGGACTGGGAAACATGAGTGCTATTTGCACTGTGTATGGCAATGGGAGTGCAATAGTGACTTTCCTTACGAGAAAACAACTCTTGTTCGTAGGACAAGAAACTGCATGTGATTCCACTCCATTTAGGAATGGGAAACAAACGCTAGCTCGCCTTAAAAGAAACACACACGGCTTTTGAGAAATAAACACTCTTCTACTCTACTGTGTTTCCTATGGGGTCTTAACAGTGAGCTTGTTCAGAACAAAAAAACTGTGCTTCCTACACACACGGCCATATCTAGTTCCAGTCTGCTTAGGAACCTGACAAGAACAGTAGATCCTCTTCATCCCAATACACTGTACTTGCTGCGAACAGACGCCAGTGCTATTTGTCCTGTGTATGGCAATGGCAGCGCAATATTGACTCTTCTTACCAGAAAGCAACTCTTGCTCGTAGTACCAGAAACTGCATGGGATTCAACTCCATTTAGGACTGCGAAACAAACGCTAGCTCGCCTTACAAGAAACACACTCTGCTTTAGACAAAAGAGCAATCTTCTACTCTACTGTGTTTCCTATGGGGTCCAAACAGTGAGCTTGCAAAAAACAAAAGAACTGTGCTTCCTACAAACACGGATCATATCTAGTTCAACTCTGCTTAGGAAACTGACACGAACAGGAGCTCCTCTTCTGTCCGATACACTGTACTTGCTGGGAGCAGACGCGATGCTATTTGCACTGTGTATGGCAATGAGAGCGCAATAGTGACTTTCCTTACCAGAAAACAACTCTTGCTCGTAGGACAAGAAACTGCATGTGATTCAACTCCATTTAGGCCTGGGAATCAAACGCTAGCTCGCCTTACAAGAAACACACTCTGCTTTTGAGAAAAGAGCACTCTTCTACTCTACTGTGTTTCCTATGGGGTCTGAACAGTGAGATTGCTCAGAACAAAAGAACTGTGCTTCCTACACACAAGGCCATATCTAGTTCAATTCTGCTTAGGAACCTGACAAGAACAGTAGATCCTCTTCAGTCCAATACACTGTACTTGCTGGGAACAGACACCAGTGCTATTTGTCCTGTGTATGGCAATGGCAGCACAATAGTGACTCTTCTTACCATAAAACAACTCTTGCTCGTAGGACCAGAAACTGCATGTGATTCAACTCCATTTAGGACTGGCAAACAAACGCTAGCTCGCCTTACAAGAAACACACTCTGCTTTAGAGAAAAGACCAATCTTCTACTCTACTGTGTTTCCTATAGGGCCCGAACAGTGAGCTTGCTCAGAACAAAAGAACTGTGCTTCCTACACATGGGCCATATCTAGTTCAACTCTGCATAGGAAACTGACAAGAACAGTAGCTCCTCTTCAGTCCAATACACTGTACTTGCTGGGAAGAGACGCGAGAGCTATTTGCACTGTGTATGGCAAGGGGAGCGCAATAGTGACTTTCCTTACCAGAAAACAACTCTTTCTCTTAGGACCAGAAACTGCATGGGATTCAACTCCATTTAGGACTGGGAAACAAACGCTAGCTCGCCTTACAAGAAACACACTCTGCTTTTGAGAAAAGAGCACTCTTCTACTCTACTGTGTTTCCTGTAGGGCCAGAACAGTGAGCTTGCTCAGAACAAAAGAACTGTGCTTCCTACACACGGGCCATATGTAGTTCAACTCTGCTTAGGAAATTGACAAGAACAGTAGCTCCTATTCAATCCGATACACTGTACTTGCTGAGAACAGACGCGAGTGCTATTTGCACTGTGTATGGCAATTGGAGCACAATAGCGACTCTTCTTACCAGAAAACAACTCTTGCTCGTAGGACAAAATACTGCATGTGACTCAACTCCATTTAGGACTGGGAAACAAACACTAGCTCGCCTTACAAGAAACACACTCTGCTTTTGAGAAAAGAGCACTCTTCTACTCTACTGTGTTTCCTGTAGGGCCAGAACAGTGAGCTTGCTCAGAACAAAAGAACTGTGCTTCCTACACACACGGCATTATCTAGTTCAATTCTGATTAGGAACCTGACAAGAACAGTAGATCCTCTTCACTCCAATACACTGTACTTGCTGCGAACAGACGCCAGTGCTATTTGTCCTGTGTATGGCAATGGCAGCGCAATAGTGACTATTCTTACCATAAAACAACTCCTGCTCTTAGGACCAGAAACTGCATGTGATTCAACTCCATTTAGGACTGGAAAACAAACGCTAGCTCGCCTTACAAGAAACACACTCTGCTTTAGAGAAAAGAGCACTCTTCTACTCTACTGTGTTTCCTATAGGGCCAGAACAGTGAGCTTGCTCAGAACAAAAGAACTGTGCTTCCTACACACACGGGCCATATCTAGTCCAAATCTGCTTATGAAACTGACAAGAACAGTAGCTCCTATTCAGTCCAATACACTGTACTTGCTGGGAACAGACGCGAGTGCTATTTGCACTGTGTATGGCATTTGGAGCGCAATAGTGACTCTTCTTACCAGAAAACAACTCTTGTTCGTAGGACCAGAAACTGTATGTGATTCAACTCCATTTAGGACTAGGAAACAAACTCTAGCTCGCCTTACAAGAAACACACTCTGCTTTAGATAAAAGAGCACTCATCTACTCTACTGTGTTTCCTATAGGGCCAGAACAGTGAGCTTGCTCAGAATATAAGAACTGTGCTTCCTACACACACGGGCCATATCTAGTTCAACTCTGCTTAGGAAACTGACCAGAACAGTAGCTCCTCTTCAGTCCCATACACTGTAATTGCTGGGAACAGACGCGAGTGCTATTTGCACTGTGTATGGCAATGAGAGCACAATAGTGACTTTCCTTACCAGAAAACAACTCTTGCTCGTAGGACCAGAAACTGCATGTGATTCAACTCCATTTAGGACTGGGAAACAAATGCTAGCTCGCCTTACAAGAAACACACTCTGCTTTAGATAAAAGAGCACTCATCTACTCTACTGTGTTTCCTATGGTGTCTGAACAGTGAGCTTGCTCAGAACAAAAGAACTGTGCTTCCTACACACACGGCCATACCTAGTTCAAGTCTGCTTAGGAACCTGACAAGAACAGTAGATCCTGTTCATTCCAATACACTGTACTTGCTGGGAACAGACGCATGTGCTATTTGTCCTGTGTATGGCAATGGCAGCGCAATAGTGACTATTCTTACCATAAAACAACTCTTGCTCGTCGGACCAGAAACTGCATGTGATTCCACTCCATTTAGGACTGGGAAACAAACGCTAGCTCGCCTTACAATAAACACACTCTGTTTAGAGAAAAGAGCACTCTTCTACTCTACTGTGTTTCCTATGAGTTCCAAACAGTGAGCTTGCTCAGAAAAAAAGAACTGTGCTTCCTACACACACGGACCATATGTAGTTCAACTCTGCTTAGGAAACTGACAAGAACAGTAGCTCCTCTTCAGTCCGATACACTGTACTTGCTGGGAACAGACGCGAGTGCTATTTGTACTGTGTATGGCAATGGGAGCGCAATAGTGACTTTCCTTACCAGAAAACAACTCTTGCTCATAGTACCAGAAACTGCATGTGACTCAACTCCATTAGGACTGGGAAACAAACGCGAACTCGCCTTACAAGAAACACACTCTGCTTTAGAGAAAAGAGCACTTTTCTACTCTACTGTGTTTCCTATAGGGCCAGAACAGTGAGCTTGCTCAGAACAAAAGAACTGTGCTTCCTACTCACACGGGCCATATCTAGTTCAACTCTGCTAAGGAAACTGACAAGAACAGTAGATCCTCTTCAGTCCAATACACTGTACTTGCGGGGAACAGACGCGAGTGCTATTTGCACTGTTTATGGCAATGGGAGCGCAATAGTGACTTTCCTTACAAGAAAACAACTCTTGCTCGTAGGACCAGAAACTGCATGTGATTCAACTCCATTTAGGACTGGGAAACAAACGCTAGCTCGCCTTACAAGAAACACACTCTGCTTTAGAGAAAAGAGCACTTTTCTACTCTACTGTGTTTCCTATAGGGCCAGAACAGTGAGCTTGCTCAGAACAAAAGAACTGTGCTTCCTACTCACACGGGCCATATCTAGTTCAACTCTGCTAAGGAAACTGACAAGAACAGTAGATCCTCTTCAGTGCAATACACGGTACTTGCTGGGAACAGACGCGAGTTCTATTTGCACTGTGTATGGCAATTGGAGCACAATAGTGATTCGTATTACCAGAAAACAACTCTTGCTCGTAGGACAAAAAACTGCAAGTGACTCAACTCCATTTAGGACTGGGAAACAAACTATAGCTCGCCTTAAAAGAAACACACTCTGCTCTTGAGAAAAGAGCACTCTTCTACTCTACTGTGTTTCCTGTAGGGCCAGAACAGTGAGCTTGCTCAGAACAAAAGAACTGTGCTTCCTACACACAGGGCCATATCTAGTTCAATTCTGATTAGGAACCTGACAAGAACAGTAGATCCTCTTCAGTCCAATACACTGTACTTGCTGGGAACAGACGCGAGTGCTATTTGCACTGTGTATGGCATTTGGAGCGCAATAGTGACTCTTCTTACCAGAAAACAACTCTTGCTCGTAGGACAAAAAACTGCATGTGACTCAAGTCCATTTAGGACTGGGAAACAAACTCTAGCTCGCCTTACAAGAAACACACTCTGCTTTTGAGAAAAGAGCACTGTTCTACTCTACTGTGTTTCCTGTAGGGCCAGAACAGTGAGCTTGCTCAGAACAAAAGAACTGTGCTTCCTACACACACGATATTATCTAGTTCAATTCTGACTAGGAACCTGACAAGAACAGTAGATCCTCTTCAGTCCAATACACTGTACTTGCTGGGAACAGACGACAGTGCTATTTGTCCCGTGTATGTCAATGACAGCGCAATAGTGACTATTCTTACCATAAAACAACTCTTGCTCATAGGACCAGAAACTGCATGTGATTCAACTCCATTTCGGACTAGGAAACAAACGCTAGCTCGCCTTACAAGAAACACACTCTGCTTTAGATAAAAGAGCACTCATCTTATCTACTGTGTTTCCTATAATGCCAGAACAGTGAGCTTGCTCAGAATATACGAACTGTGCTTCCTACACACACGGGCCATATCTACTTCAACTCTGCTTAGGAAACTGACAAGAACAGTAGCTCCTCTTCAGTCCGATACACTGTAATTCCTGGGAACAGACGCGAGTGCTATTTGCACTGTGTATGGCAATGGGAGTGCAATAGTGACTTTCCTTACCAGAAAACAACTCTTGCTCGTAGGACCAGAAACTGCATGTGATTCAACTCCATTTAGGACTGGGAAACAAAAGCTAGCTCGCATTACAATAAACACACTCTGCTTTTGAGAAAAGAGCACTGTTCTACTCTACTGTGTTTCTTATATGGTCTGAACAGTGAGCTTGCTCAGAACAAAAGAACTGTGCTTCCTACACACACGGCCATATCTAGTTCAATTCTGCTTAGGAAACTGAAAAGAACAGTAGATCCTATTCATTCTATTACATTGTACTTGCTGGGAACAGACGCATGTGCTATTTGTCCTGTGTATGGCAATGGCAGCGCAATAGTGACTTTCCTTACAAGAAAACAACTCTTGCTCGTAGGACCAGAAACTGCATGTGATTCCACTCCATTTAGGACTGGGAAACAAACGCTAGCTCGCCTTACAAGAAACACACTCTGCTTTAGAGAAAAGAGCACTCTTCTACTCTACTGTGTTTCCTATGGGGTCCGAACAGTGAGCTTTCGCAGAACAAAAGAACTGTGCTTCCTACACACACGGACCATATGTTGTTCAACTCTGCTTAGGAAACTGACAAGAACAGTAGCTCCTCTTCAGTCCGATACACTGTACTTGCTGGGAACAGACGTGAGTGCAATTTGCACTGTGTATGGCAATGGGAGCACAATAGTGACTTTCCTTACCAGAAAACAACTCTTGCAAGTAGGACCAGAAACTGCATGTGATTCAACTCCATTTAGGACTGGGAAACAAACGTAGCTCGCCTTACAAGAAACACACTCTGCTTTAGAGAAAAAAGCACTCTTCTACTCTACTGTGTTTCCTATAGGGCCAGAACAGTGTGCTTGCTCAGAACCAAAGAACTGTGCTTTCTACACACGGGCCATATCTAGTTCATCTCTGCTTAGGAAACTGACAAGAACAGTAGCTCCTATTCAGTCCGATACACTGTACTTGATGGGAACAGATGTGAGTGCTATTTGCTCTGTGTATGGCATTTGGAGCACAATAGTGACTCTTCTTACCAGAAAAAAACTCTTGCTCGTAGTACCAAAAACTGCCTGTGACTCAACTCCATTTATGACTGGGAAACAAACGCGAGCTCGCCTTACAAGAAACACACTCTGCTTTAGAGAAAAGAGCACTCTTCTACTCTACTGTGTTTCCTATAGGGCCAGAACAGTGAGCTTGCTAAGAACATAATAACTGTGCTTCCTAGACACACGGGCCATATCTAGTTCAACTCTGCTTAGGAAACTGACAAGAACAGTAGCTCCTCTTCAGTCCAATACACTGTACTTGCTGGGAACAGACGGGAGTGCTATTTGCACTGTGTATGGCAATGGGAGTGCAATAGTGACTTTCCTTACCAGAAAACAACTCTTGCTCGTAGGACCAGAAACTGCATGTGATTCAACTCCATTTAGGACTGGGAAACAAACGCTAGCTCGCCTTCCAAGAAACACACTCTGCTTTTGAGAAAAGAGCACACTTCTACTCTACTGTGTTTCCTATGGTGTCTGAACAGTGAGCTTGCTCAGAACAAAAGAACTGTGCTTCCTACACACAAGGGCCATATCTAGTTCAATTCTCCTTAGGAACCTGACAAGAACAGTAGATCCTCTTCAGTCTAATACACTGTACTTGCTGGGAACAGACGCCAGTGCTATTTGTCCTGTGTATGGCAATGGCAGCGCAATAGTGACTATTCTTACCATAAAACAACTCTTGCTCATAGGACCAGAAAATGCATGTGATTCCACTCCATTTAGGACTGAGAAACAAACGTGAGCTCGCCTTACAAGAAACACACTCTGCTTTAAAAAAAAGAGCACTCATCTACTCTACTGTGTTTCCTATGGGGTCCAAACAGTGAGCTTGCTCAGAACAAAAGAACTATGCTTCCTACACACACGGACCATATGTAGTTCAACTCTCCTTAGGAAACTGACAAGAACAGTAGCTCCTCTTCAGTCCGATACACTGTACTTGCTGGGAACAGACGGGAGTGCTATTTGCACTGTGTATGGCAATGGGAGCACAATAGTGACTTTCCTTACCAGAAAACAACTCTTGCTCATAGGACCAGAAACTGCATGTGATTTAACTCTATTTAGGACTGGGAAACAAACTCTATCTCGCCTTACAAGAAACACACTCTGCTTTTGAGAAAAGAGCACTCTTCCATTCTACTATGTTTCCTATGGGGTCCAAACAGTGAGCTTGCTCAGAACAATACAATTGTGCTTCCTACACACACGGACCTTATCTAGTTCAATTCTGCTTAGGAACCTGACAAGAACAGTAGCTCCTCTTCAGTCCAATACACTGTACTTGCTGGGAACAGACGCGAGTGCTATTTGCACTGTGTATGGCATTTGGAGCACAATAGTGACTCGTCTTACAAGAAAACAACTCTTGCTCGTAGGACAAAAAACTGCATGTGACTCAACTCCATTTAGGACTGGGAAACAAACTCTAGCTCGCTTTACAAGAAACACACTCTGCTTTTGAGAAAAGAGCACTGTTCTACTCTACTGTGTTTCCTGTAGGGCCAAAACAGTGAGCTTGCTCAGAACAAAAGAACTGTGCTTCCTACACACAAGGTATTATCTAGTTCAATTCTGATTAGGAACCTGACAAGAACAGTAGATCCTCTTCAGTACAATACACTGTACTTGCTGGGAACAGACGCCAGTGCTATTTGTCCTGTGTATGTCAATGACAGCGCAATAGTGACTATTCTTACCACAAAACAACTCTTGCTCGTAGGACCAGAAACTGCATGTGATTCAACTCCAGTTAGGACTGGGAAACAAACGCTAGCTCGCCTTACAAGAAACACACTCTGTTTAGAGAAAAGAGCACTCTTCTACTCTAATGTGTATCCTATGGGGTCCAAACAGTGAGCTTGCTCAGAACAAAAGAACTGTGCTTCCTACACACACGGATCATATCTAGTTCCACTCTGCTTAGGAAACTGACAAGAACAGTAGCTCCTATTCAGTCCAATACACTGTACTTGCTGGGAACATTCGCGAGTGCTCTTTGCACTCGGTATGGCAATGGGAGCGCAATGTGACTTTCCTTACCAGAAAACAACTCTTGCTCATAGGACCAGAAACTGCATGTGATTCAACTCCATTTAGGACTGGGAAACAAAAGCTAGCTCGCATTACAAGAAACACACTCTGCTTTTGAGAAAAGAGCACTCTTCTACTCTACTGTGTTTCTTATATGGTCCGAACAGTGAGCTTGCTCAGAACAAAAGAACTGTGCTTCCTACACACACGGTACTATCTAGTTCAATTCTGATTAGGAACCTAACAAGAACAGTAGATCCTATTCAGTCCAATACACTGTACTTGCTGGTAACAGACGCCAGTGCTATTTGTCCTGTGTATGTCAATGACAGCGCAATAGTGACTATTCTTACCACAAAACAACTCTTGCTCGTAGGACCAGAAACTGCATGTGATTCAACTCCATTTAGGAATGGGAAACAAACGCTAGCTCGCCTTACAAGAAACACACTCTGCTTTACATAAAAGAGCACTCATCTACTCTACTGGTTTCCTATAGGGCCAGAACAGTGAGCTTGCTCAGAATATAAGAACTGTGCTTCCTACACACACGGGCCAAATCTAGTTCAACTCTGCTTAGGAAACTGACAAGAACAGTAGCTCCTCTTCAGTCCAATACACTGTACTTGCTGGGAACAGACATGAGTGCTATTTGCACTGTGTATGGCAATGGGAGCGCAATAGTGACTTTCCTTACCAGAAAACAACTCTTGCTCGTAGGACCAGAACCTGCATGTGATTCAACTCCATTTAGGACTGGGAAACAAACGTAGCTCTCCTTACAAGAAACACACTCTGCTTTAGAGAAAAGAGCACTCTCTACTCTACTGTGTTTCCTATAGGGCCAGAACAGTGAGCTTGCTCAGAACAAAAGAACTGTGCTTCCTACACACGGGCCATATGTAGTTCAACTCTGCTTAGGAAATTGACAAGAACAGTAGCTCCTATTCAATCCGATACACTGTACTTGCTGAGAACAGACGCGAGTGCTATTTGCACTGTGTATGGCAATTGGAGCACAATAGCGACTCTTCTTACCAGAAAACAACTCTTGCTCGTAGGACAAAATATTGCATGTGACTCAACTCCATTTCTGACTGGGAAACAAACTCTAGCTCGCCTTACAAGAAACACACTCTGCTTTTGAGAAAAGAGCACTCTTCTACTCTACTGTGTTTCCTGTAGGGCCAGAACAGTGAGCTTGCTCAGAACAAAAGAACTGTGCTTCCTACACACACGGCATTATCTAGTTCAATTCTGATTAGGAACCTGACAAGAACAGTAGATCCTCTTCACTCCAATACACTGTACTTGCTGCGAACAGACGCCAGTGCTATTTGTCCTGTGTATGGCAATGGCAGCGCAATAGTGACTATTCTTACCATAAAACAACTCTTGCTCTTAGGACCAGAAACTGCATGTGATTCAACTCCATTTAGGACTGGAAAACAAACGCTAGCTCGCCTTACAAGAAACACACTCTGCTTTAGATAAAAGAGCACTCATCTACTCTACTGTGTTTCCTATAGGGCCAGAACAGTGAGCTTGCTCAGAATATAAGAACTGTGCTTCCTACACACACGGGCCATATCTAGTTCAACTCTGCTTAGGAAACTGACCAGAACAGTAGCTCCTCTTCAGTCCCATACACTGTAATTGCTGGGAACAGACGCGAGTGCTATTTGCACTGTGTATGGCAATGAGAGCACAATAGTGACTTTCCTTACCAGAAAACAACTCTTGCTCGTAGGACCAGAAACTGCATGTGATTCAACTCCATTTAGGACTGGGAAACAAATGCTAGCTCGCCTTACAAGAAACACACTCTGCTTTAGATAAAAGAGCACTCATCTACTCTACTGTGTTTCCTATGGTGTCTGAACAGTGAGCTTGCTCAGAACAAAAGAACTGTGCTTCCTACACACACGGCCATACCTAGTTCAAGTCTGCTTAGGAACCTGACAAGAACAGTAGATCCTGTTCATTCCAATACACTGTACTTGCTGGGAACAGACGCATGTGCTATTTGTCCTGTGTATGGCAATGGCAGCGCAATAGTGACTATTCTTACCATAAAACAACTCTTGCTCGTCGGACTAGAAACTGCATGTGATTCCACTCCATTTAGGACTGGGAAACAAACGCTAGCTCGCCTTACAATAAACACTCTCTGTTTAGAGAAAAGAGCACTCTTCTACTCTACTGTGTTTCCTATGAGGTCCAAACAGTGAGCTTGCTCAGAAAAAAAGAACTGTGCTTCCTACACACACGGACCATATGTAGTTCAACTCTGCTTAGGAAACTGACAAGAACAGTAGCTCCTCTTCAGTCCAATACACTGTACTTGCTGGGAACAGACACGAGTGCTATTTGTACTGTGTATGGCAATGGGAGCGCAATAGTGACTTTCCTTACCAGAAAACAACTCTTGCTCATAGTACCAGAAACTGCATGTGACTCAACTCTATTAGGACTGGGAAACAAACGCGAACTCGCCTTACAAGAAACACACTCTGCTTTAGAGAAAAGAGCACTTTTCTACTCTACTGTGTTTCCTATAGGGCCAGAACAGTGAGCTTGCTCAGAACAAAAGAACTGTGCTTCCTACTCACACGGGCCATATCTAGTTCAACTCTGCTAAGGAAACTGACAAGAACAGTAGATCCTCTTCAGTCCAATACACTGTACTTGCGGGGAACAGACGCGAGTTCTATTTGCACTGTGTATGGCAATTGGGGCACAATAATGACTCGTCTTACCAAAAAACAACTCTTGCTCGTAGGACAAAAACTGCATGTGACTCAACTCCATTTAGGACTGGGAAACAAACGCTAGCTCGCCTTACAAGAAACACACTCTACTTTTGAGAAAAGAGCACTCTTCTACTCTACTGTGTATCCTATGGGGTCCGAACAGTGAGCTTGCCCAGAACAAAAGAACTGTGCTTCCTACACACGGCCATATCTAGTTCAAATCTTCTTAGGAACCTGACAAGAACAGTAGATCCTCTTCAATCAATACACTGTACTTGCTGGGAACACACGCCAGTGCTATTTGTCCTGTGTATGGCAATGGCAGCGCTGTAGTGACTCTTCTTACCAGAAAACAACTCTTGCTCGTAGGACCAGAACCTGCATGGGATTCAACTCCATTTAGGACTGGGACACAAACTCTAGCTCGCTTTACAAGAAAATCACTGTGCTTTTGAGAAAAGAGCACTCTTCTACTCTACTGTTTTTCCTATAGGGCCAGAACAGTGAGCTTGTTCAGAAAAAAAGAACTGTGCTTCCTACACACACAGGCCATATCTAGTTCAACTCTGCTTAGGAAACTGAGAAGAACAGTAGCTCCTCTTCAGTCCGATACACTGTACTTGCTGGGAACAGACGCGTGGGCTATTTGCACTGTGTATGGAAATGGGAGCGCAATAGTGACTTTCCTTACCAGAAAACAACTCTTGCTCTTAGGACCAGAAACTGCATGTGATTCAACTCCATTTAGGACTGGGAAACAAACGCTAGCTCGCCTTCCAAGAAACACACTCTGCTTTAGAGAAAAGAGCACTCTTCTACTCTACTGTGTTTCCTATGGGGTCCGAACAGTAAGCTTGCACAGAACAAAAAAAACTGTTCTTCCTACACACACGGCCATATCTATTTCAAGTCTGCTTAAGAACCTGACAAGAATAGTAGGTCCTCTTCAGTCCAGTACACTGTACTTGCTGCACACAGAAGCCGGTGCTATTTGTCCTGTGTATGGCAATGGCAGCGCAATAGTGACTCTTCTTACCAGAAAACAACTCTTGCTCGTAGGACCACAAACTGCAAGTGATTCAACTCCACTTAGGACTGGGAAACAAACGCTAGTTCGCCTTACAAGAAACACACTCTGCTTTTGAAAAAAGAGCACTCTTCTACTCCACTGTGTTTCCTATGGGGTACAAACAGTGAGCTTGCTCAGAACAAAAGAACTGTGCTTCCTACACACATGGACCACATCTAGTTCAACTCTGCTTAGGAAACTGACAAGAACAGTAGCTCCTATTCAGTCCAATACACTGTACTTGCTGGGAACAGACGGGAGTGTTATTTGCACTGTATAAGGAATTTGGAGCGCAATAGTGACTCTTCTTACCAGAAAACAACTCTTGCTTGGAGTTGCATGTGAATCAACTCCATTTAGGACTGGGAAACAAATGCGAGCTCACCTTACAAGAAACACACTCTGCTTTAGAGAAAAGAGCACTCTTCTACTCTACTGTGTTTCCTATAGGGCCAGAACAGTGAGCTTGCTCAGAACATAAGAACTGTGCCTCCTACACACACGGGCCATATCTAGTTCAACTCTGCTTAGGGAACTGACAAGAACAGTAGCTCCTCTTCAGTCCGATACACTGTACTTGCTGGGGACAGACGCATTGGCTATTTGCACTGTGTATGTCAATGGGAGCGCAATAGTGACTTTCCTTACCAGAAAACAACTCTTGCTCGTAGGACCAGAAACTGCATGTAATTCCACACCATTTAGGACTGGGAAACAAATGCTAGCTCGCCTTACAAGAAACACAATCTGCTTTTGAGAAAAGAGCACTCTTCTAATCTACTGTGTTTCTTATAGGGCCAGAACAGTGAGCTTTCTCAGAACAAATGAACTGTGCTTGCTACACACGGGCCATATCGAGTTCAACTCTGCTTAGGAAACTGACAAGAACAGTAGCTCCTATTCAGTCCAATAAACTGTACTTGCTGGGAAAAGACGCGAGTGCTATTTGCCTTGTGTAGGGCAAAGGGAGCACAATAGTGACTTTCCTTACCAGAAAACAACTCTTGTTCGTAGGACTAGAAACTGCATGTGATTCAACTCCATTTAGGACTAGGAAACAAACGCTAGCTCGCCTTACAAAAACACACTCTGCTTTTGAGAAAAGAGCACTCTTCTACTCTACTGATTTTCCTATAGGGCCAGAACAGTGAGCTTGCTCAGAACAAATGAACTGTGCTTCCTAGACACACTGGTCATATCTAGTTCAACTCTGCTTAGGAAACTGACAAAAACAGTAGCTCCTCTTCAGTCCAATACACTGTATTGCTGGGAAGAGACGCGAGTGCTATTTGCACTGTGTATGGCAATGAGAGCACAATAGTGACTTTCCTTACCAGAAAACAACTCTTGCTCGTAGGACCAGAAACTGCATGTGGTTCAACTCCATTTAGGAATGGGAAACAAACGCTAGCTCGCCTTACAAGAAACACACTCTGCTTTTGAGAAAAGAGCACTCTTCTACTCTACTGTGTTTCCTATAGGGCCAGAACAGTGAGCTTGCTCAGAACATAATAACTGTGCTTCCTAGACACACGGGCCATATCTAGTTCAACTCTGCTTAGGAAACTGACAAAAACAGTAGCTCCTCTTCAGTCCAATACACTGTACTTGCTGGGAACAGACGGGAGTGCTATTTGCACTGTTTATGGCAATGGGAGCGCAATAGTGACTTTCCTTACAAGAAAACAACTCTTGCTCGTAGGACCAGAAACTGCACGTGATTCAACTCCATTTAGGACTGGGAAACAAACGCTAGCTCGCCTTACAAGAAAAACACTCTGCTTTTGAAAAAAGAGCACTCTTCTACTCTACTGTGTTTCCTATGGGGTCCGAACAGTGAGCTTGCTCAGAACAAAAGAACTGTACTTCCTACACACATGGCATTATCTAGTTCAATTCTGCTTAGGAACCTGACAAGAACAGTAGATCCTCTTCAGTGCAATACACGGTACTTGCTGGGAACAGACGCGAGTTCTATTTGCACTGTGTATGGCAATTGGAGCACAATAGTGATTCGTATTACCAGAAAACAGTACTTGCTCGTAGGACAAAAAACTGCATGTGACTCAACTCCATTTAGGACTGGGAAACAAACTATAGCTCGCCTTAAAAGAAACACACTCTGCTCTTGAGAAAAGAGCACTCTTCTACTCTACTGTGTTTCCTGTAGGGCCAGAACAGAGAGCTTGCTCAGAACAAAAGAACTGTGCTTCCTACACACAGGGCCATATCTAGTTCAATTCTGATTAGGAACCTGACAAGAACAGTAGATCCTCTTCAGTCCAATACACTGTACTTGCTGGAAACAGACGCGAGTGCTATTTGCACTGTGTATGGCATTTGGAGCACAATAGTGACTCTTCTTACCAGAAAACAACTCTTGCTCATAGGACCAAAAACTGCCTGTGACTCAACTCCATTAGGACTGGCAAACAAACGCGAACTCGCCTTACAAGAAACACACTCTGGTTTAGAGAAAAGAGCACTCTTCTATTCTACTGTTTCCTATAGGGCCAGAACAGTGAGCCTGCTCAGAACATAATAACTGTGCTTCCTAGACACACTGGCAATATCTAGTTCAACTCTGCTTAGGAAACTGACAAAAACAGTAGCTCCTCTTCAGTCCAATACACTGTACTTGATGGGAATAGACGCGAGTGCTATTTGCACTGTGTATGGCAATGAGAGCACAATAGTGACTTTCCTTACCATAAAACAACTCTTGCTCGTAGGACCAGAAACTGCATGTGATTCAACTCCATTTATGACTGGGAAACAAACGCTAGCTCGCCTTACAAAAACACACTCTGCTTTTGAGAAAAGAGCACACTTCTACTCTACTGTGTTTCCTATGGTGTCTGAACAGTGAGCTTGCTCAGAACAAAAGAACTGTGCTTCCTACACACACGGCCATATCTAGTTCAATTCTGCTTAGGAACCTGACAAGAAGAGTAGATCCTCTTCAGTCAAATACACTGTACTTGCTGGGAACAGACGCCAGTGCTATTTGTCCTGTGTATGGCAATGGCAGCGCAATAGTGACTATTCTTACCATAAAACAACTCTTGCTCGTAGGACCAGAAAATGCATGTGATTCTACTCCATTTAGGAGTAGGAAACAAACGCTAGCTCGCCTTACAAGAAACACACTCTGCTTTTGAGAAAAGAGCACTCTTCCATTCTACTGTGTTTCCTATCGGGTCCAAACAGTGAGCATGCTCAGAAAAAAACAACTGTGCTTCCTACACACACGGACCATCTCTAGTTCAATTCTGCTTAGGAACCTGACAAGAACAGTAGCTCCTCTTCAGTCCAATACACTGTACTTGCTGGGAACAGAAGCGAGTGCTATTTGCACTGTGTATGGCATTTGGAGCACAATAGTGACTCGTCTTACAAGAAAACAACTCTTGCTCGTAGGACAAAAAACTGCATGTGACTCAACTCCATTTAGGACTGGGAAACAAACTCTAGCTCGCCTTACAAGAAACACACTCTGCTTTTGAGAAAAGAGCACTGTTCTACTCTACTGTGTTTCCTGTAGGGCCAGAACAGTGAGCTTGCTCAGAACAAAAGAACTGTGCTTCCTACACACACGATATTATCTAGTTCAATTCTGACTAGGAACCTGACAAGAACAGTAGATCCTCTTCAGTCCAATACACTGTACTTGCTGGGAACAGACGACAGTGCTATTTGCCATGTGTAAAACAATGGGAGCACAATAGTGACTCTTCTTACCAGAAAACAACTCTTGCTCGTAGGAACAGAAACTGCATGTGATTCAACTCCATTTAGTACTGGGAAACAAACGCTAGCTTGCCTTACAAGAAACACACTCTGCTTTAGAGAAAAGAGCACACTTCTACTCTACTGTGTTTCCTATGGGGTCCAAACAGTGAGCTTTCTCAGAACAAAAGAACTATGCTTCCTACACACACGGACCATATCTAGTTCAATTCTACTTAGGAACCTGACAAGAACAGTAGCTCCTCTTCAGTGCAAAACACGGTACTTGCTGGGAACATACGCGAGTGCTATTTGCAATGTGTATGGCAATTGGAGCACAATAGTGACTCATCTTACCAGAAAACAACTCTTGCTCGTAGGACAAAAAACTGCATGTGACTCAAGTCCATTTAGGACTGGGAAACAAACTCTAGCTTGCCTTACAAGAAACACACTCTGCTTTTGAGAAAAGAGCACTATTCTACTCTACTGTGTTTCCTATAGGGTCAGAACAGTGAGCTAGCTCAGAACAAATGAACTGTGCTTGCTACACACACAGGCCATATCTAGTTCAACTCTGCTTAGGAAACCGAGAAGAACATTAGCTCCGCTTCAGTCCAATACACTGTACTTGCTGGGAACAACGGGAGTGCTATTTGCACTGTGTATGGCAATGGGAGCGCAATAGTGTGTTTCCTTACCAGAAAACAACTCTTGCTCGTAGGACCAGAAACTGCATGTGATTCAACTCCATTTAGGACTGGGAAACAAACGCTAGCTCGCCTTTCAAGAAACACACTCTGCTTTAGAGAAAAGAGCACTCTTCTACTCTACTGTGTTTCCTAGGGTGTCCAATCAGTGAGCTTGCTAAGAACAAAAGAACTGTGCTTCCTACACACAAGGACCATATGTAGTTCAACTCTGCTTAGGAAACTGACAAGAACAGTAGCTCCTCTTCAGTCCAATACACTGTACTTGCTGGGAACAGACGCGAGTGCTATTTGCACTGTGTATGGCAATTAGAGCGCAATAGTGACTTTCCTTACCAGAAAACAACTCTTGCTTGTAGGACCACAAACTGCATGTGATTCAACGCCATTTTGTACTAGAAAACAAACGCTAGCTCGCCTTACAAGAAACACACTCTGCTTTTGAGAAAAGAGCACACTTCTACTCTACAGTGTTTCCTAAGGGGTCCAAACAGTGAGCTTTCTCAGAATAAAAGAACTGTGCTTCCTACACACATGGACCATATCTAGTTAAACTCTGCTTAGGAAACTGACAAGAACAGTAGCTCCTGTTCAGTCCAATACACTGTACTTGCTGGGAACAGACGCGAGTGCTATTTGCACTGTGTATGGCATTTGGAGCACAATAGTGACTCTTCTTACCAGAGAACAACTCTTGCTCGTAGTACCAGAAACTGCATGGGTTTCAACTCCATTTAGGACTGCGAAACAAACGCTAGCTCGCCTTACAAGAAACACACTCTGCTTTAGAAAAAAGAGCACTCTTCTACTCTACTGTGTTTCCTATGGGGTCCAAACTGTGAGCTTGCTCAGAACCAGAGAACTGTGCTTCCTACACACACGGACCATATGTAGTTCAACTCTGCTTAGGAAACTAACAAGAACAGTAGCTCCTCTTCAGTCCGATACACTGTACTTGCTGGGAACAGACGTGAGTGCTATTTGCACTGTGTATGGCGTTTGGAGCACAATAGTGACTCTTCTTACCAGAAAACAACTCTTGCTCATATGAACAGAAACTGCAATTGATTCAACTCCATTTAGGACTGGGAAACAAACGCTAGCTTGCCTAAATAAAAAACACACTCTGCTTTTGAGAAAAGAGCACTCTTCTACTCTACTGTGTTTCTATGGGGTCCGAACAGTGAGCTTGCTCAGAAAAAAAGAACTGTGCTTCCTACACACACGGCCATATCTAGTTCAATTCTGCTTAGGAAACTGACAAGAACAGTAGCTCCTCTTCAGTGGGATACACCTTACTTGCTGGGAACAGACGCGAGTGCTATTTGCACTGTGTATGGCAATGGGAGCGCAATAGTGACTTTCCTTAAAAGAAAACAACTCTTGTTCCTAGGACCAGAAACTGCATGTGATTCAACTTCATTTAGTACTAGGAAACAAATGCTAGCTCGCTTTACTTAAAACACACTCTGCTTTAGAGAAAAGAGCACTCTTCTACTCTACTGTGTTTCCTATGGGTTCCGAAGAGTGAGCTTGCTCAGAACCAAAAAACTGTGCTTCCTACACACAGGGCCATATCTAGTTCAAGTCTGCTTAGGAACCTGACAAGAACAGTAGATCCTCTTCAGTCCAATACACTGTACTTGCTGCGAACAGACGCCAGTGCTATTTGTCCTGTGTATGGCAATGGCAGCACAATAGTGACTCTTCTTACCATAAAACAACTCTTGCTCGTACTACCAGAAACTGCATGGGATTCAACTCCATTTAGGACTGGGAAACAAACGCTAGCTCTCCTTACAAGAAACACACTCTGCTTTAGAGAAAAGAGCACTTTTCTATTCTACTGTGTTTCCTATGGGGTCCAAACAGTGAGCTTGCTCAGAACAAAAGAACTGTGCTTCCTACACACACGGACCATATCTAGTTCAACTCTGCTTAGGAAACTGACAAGAACAGTAGCTCCTATTCAGTCCAATAAACTGTACTTGCTGGGAAAAGACGCGAGTGCTATTTGCCTTGTGTAGGGCAAAGGGAGCACAATAGTGACTTTCCTTACCAGAAAACAACTCTTGTTCGTAGGACCAGAAACTGCATGTGTTTCAACTCCATTTAGGACTAGGAAACAAACGCTAGCTCGCCTTACAAAAACACACTCTGCTTTTGAGAAAAGAGCACTCTTCTACTCTACTGAGTTTCCTATACGGCCAGAACAGTGAGCTTGCTCAGAACAAATGAACTGTGCTTCCTAGACACACTGGCCATATCTAGTTCAACTCTGCTTAGGAAACTGACGAGAACAGTAGCTCCTCTTCAGTTCAATACACTGCACTTGCTTGGAACAGACGGGAGTGCTATTTGCACTGTGTATGGCAATGGGAGCGCAATAGTGACTTTCCTTACCAGAAAACAACTCTTGCTCGTAGGACCAGAAACTGCATGTGATTCAACTCCATTTAGGAATGGGAAACAAACGCTAGCTCGCCCTACAAGAAACACACTCTGCTTTTGAAAAAAGAACACTCTTCTACTCTACTGGGTTTCCTAAGCAGTCAGAACAGTGAGCTTGCTCAGAACAAAAAAACTGTGCTTCCTACACACACGGCCATATCTAGTTCAATTCTGCTTAGGAACCTGACAAGAACAGTAGATCCTCTTCATTCCAATACACTGTACTTGCTGGGAACAGACGCCAGTGCTATTTGTCCTGTGTATGGCAATGGCAGCGTAATAGTGACTATTCTTACCATAAAACAACTCTTGCTCGTAGGACCAGAAAATGCATGTGATTCAACTCCATTTAGGACTGGGAAACAAACGCTAGCTCGCCTTACAAGAAACACACTCTGCTTTAGAGAAAAGAGCACTCTTCTACTCTACTGTGTTTCCTATAGGGCCAGAACAGTGAGCTTGCTCAGAACAAAAGAACTGTGCTTCCTACTCACATGGGCCATATCTAGTTCAACTTTGCTTAGGAAACTGACAAGAACAGTAGCTCCTATTCAGTCCAATACACTGTACTTGCTGGGAACAGACACGAGTGCTATTTGCACTGTGTATGGCATTTGGAGCACAATAGTGACTCTTCTTACCAGAAAACAACTCTTGCTCGTAGGACCAAAAACTGCCTGTGACTCAACTCCATTTAGGACTGGGAAACAAACGCGAACTCGCCTTACAAGAAACACACTCTGCTTTAGAGAAAAGAGCACTCTTCTACTCTACTGTGTTTCCTATAGGGCCAGAACAGTGAGCTTGCTCAGAAAAAAAGAACTGTGCTTCCTACACACACGGGCCATATCTAGTTCAACTCTGCTTAGGAAACTGACAAGAAGAGTAGCTCCTTTTCAGTCCGATACACTGTACTTGCTGGGAACAGACGCGAGTGCAATTTGCACTGTGTATGGCAATGGGAGCCGCAATAGTGACTTTCCTTACCAGAAAACAACTCTTCCTCGTAGGACCAGAAACTGCATGTGATTCCACTCCATTTAGGACTGGGAAACAAACGCTAGCTCTCCTTACAAGAAACAAACTCTGCTTTAGATAAAAGAGCACTCATCTACTCTACTGTGTTTCCTATAGGGCCAGAACAGTGAGCTTACTCGGAATATAAGAACTGTGCTTCCTACACACAGGGACCATATGTAGTTCAACTCTGCTTAGGAAACTGACAAGAACAGTAGATCCTCTTCAGGCCAATACACTGTACTTGATGGGAACAGACGCGAGTGCTATTTGCACTGTGTATGGCATTTGGAGCGCAATAGTGACTCTTCTTACCAGAAAGCAAATCTTGCTCGTAGGACCAAAAACTGCCTGTGACTCAACTCCATTTAGGACTGGGAAACAAACGCGAACTCGCCTTACAAGAAACACACTCTGCTTTAGAAAAAGAGCACTCTTCTACTCTACTGTGTTTCCTATAGGGCCAGAACAGTGAGCTTGCTCAGAAAAAAAGAACTGTGCTTCCTACACACACGGGCCATATCTAGTTCAACTCTGCTTAGGAAACTGACAAGAAGAGTAGCTCCTTTTCAGTCCGATACACTGTACTTGCTGGTAACAGACGCGAGTGCAATTTGCACTGTGTATGGCAATGGGAGCGCAATAGTGACTTTCCTTACCAGAAAACAACTCTTCCTCGTAGGACCAGAAACTGCATGTGATTCCACTCCATTTAGGACTGGGAAACAAACGCTAGCTCTCCTTACAAGAAACAAAATCTGCTTTAGATAAAAGAGCACTCATCTACTCTACTGTGTTTCCTATAAGGCCAGAACAGTGAGCTTGCTCAGAACAAAAAAACTGTGCTTCCTACACACACGGCCATATGTAGTTCAAGTCTGCTTAGCAACCTGACAAGAACAGTAGATCCTCTTCAGTCCAATACACTGTACTTGCTGTGAACAGACGCCAGTGCTATTTGTCCTGTGTATGGCAATGGCAGCACAATAGTGACTCTTCTTACCAGAAAACAACTCTTGCTCGTACTACCAGAAACTGCATGGGATTCAACTCCATTTAGGACTGGGAAACAAACGCTAGCTCTCCTTACAAGAAACACACTCTGCTTTAGAGAAAAGAGCACTTTTCTATTCTTCTATTCTACTGTGTTTCCTATGGGGTCCAAACAGTGAGCTTGCTCAGAACAAAAGAACTGTGCCTCCTCCACACACGGACCATATCTAGTTCAACTCTGCTTAGGAAACTGACAAGAACAGTAGCTCCTATTCAGTCCAATAAACTGTACTTGCTGGGAAAAGACGCGAGTGCTATTTGCCTTGTGTAGGGCAAAGGGAGCACAATTGTGACTTTCCTTACCAGAAAACAACTCTTGTTCGTAGGACGAGAAACTGCATGTGTTTCAACTCCATTTAGGACTAGGAAACAAAAGCTAGCTCGCCTTACAAAAACACACTCTGCTTTTGAGAAAAGAGCACTCTTCTACTCTACTGAGTTTCCTATAGGGCCAGAACAGTGAGCTTGCTCAGAACAAATGAACTGTGCTTCCTAGACACACTGGCCATATCTAGTTCAACTCTGCTTAGGAAACTGACGAGAACAGTAGCTCCTCTTCAGTTCAATACACTGCACTTGCTTGGAACAGACGGGAGTGCTATTTGCACTGTGTATGGCAATGGGAGCGCAATAGTGACTTTCCTTACCAGAAAACAACTCTTGCTCGTAGGACCAGAAACTGCATGTGATTCAACTCCATTTAGGAATGGAAAACAAACGCTAGCTCGCCTTACAAGAAACACACTCTGCTTTTGAAAAAAGAACACTCTTCTACTCTACTGGGTTTCCTAAGCGGTCAGAACAGTGAGCTTGCTCAGAACAAAAAAACTGTGCTTCCTACACACACGGCCATATCTAGTTCAATTCTGCTTACGAACCTGACAAGAACAGTAGATCCTCTTCAGTCCAATACACTGTACTTGCTGGGAACAGACGCCAGTGCTATTTGTCCTGTGTATGGCAATGGCAGCGCAATAGTGACTCTTCTTACCAGAAAACATCTCTTGCTCGTAGGACCAGAAAATGCATGTGATTCAACTCCATGTAAAACTGGGAAACAAACGCTTGCTCGCCTTACAAGAAACACACTCTGCTTTAGAGAAAAGAGCACTCTTCTACTCTACTGTGTTTCCTATAGGGCCAGAACAGTGAGCTTGCTCAGAACAAAAGAACTGTGCTTCCTACTCACATGGGCCATATCTAGTTCAACTCTGCTTAGGAAACTGACAAGAACAGTAGCTCCTATTCAGTCCAATACACTGTACTTGCTGGGAACAGACACGAGTGCTATTTGCACTGTGTATGGCATTTGGAGCACAATAGTGACTCTTCTTACCAGAAAACAACTCTTGCTCGTAGGACCAAAAACTGCCTGTGACTCAACTCCATTTAGGACTGGGAAACAAACGCGAACTCGC
Organism: Peromyscus eremicus; assembly: GCF_949786415.1. Classification (NCBI taxonomy): domain Eukaryota; kingdom Metazoa; phylum Chordata; class Mammalia; order Rodentia; family Cricetidae; genus Peromyscus; species Peromyscus eremicus. The sequence continues at coordinate 252,988 of NW_026734319.1, read as the reverse complement.
CTTACAAGAAACACACTCTGCTTTAGAGAAAAGAGCACTCTTCTACTCTACTGTGTTTCCTATAGGGCCAGAACAGTGAGCTTGCTCAGAAAAAAAGAACTGTGCTTCCTACACACACGGGCCATATCTAGTTCAACTCTGCTTAGGAAACTGACAAGAAGAGTAGCTCCTTTTCAGTCCGATACACTGTACTTGCTGGGAACAGACGCGAGTGCAATTTGCACTGTGTATGGCAATGGGAGCGCAATAGTGACTTTCCTTACCAGAAAACAACTCTTCCTCGTAGGACCAGAAACTGCATGTGATTCCACTCCATTTAGGACTGGGAAACAAACGCTAGCTCTCCTTACAAGAAACACACTCTGCTTTAGATAAAAGAGCACTCATCTACTCTACTGTGTTTCCTATAGTGCCAGAACAGTGAGCTTGCTCAGAACAAATGAACTGTGCTTCCTAGACACACTGGCCATATCTAGTTCAACTCTGCTTAGGAAACTGACGAGAACAGTAGCTCCTCTTCAGTTCAATACACTGTACTTGCTTGGAACAGACGGGAGCGCTATTTGAACTGTGTATGGCAATGGGAGCGCAATAGTGACTTTCCTTACCAGAAAACAACTCTTGCTCATAGGACCAGAAACTGCATGTGATTCAACTCCATTTAGGAATAGGAAACAAACGCTAGCTCGCCTTACAAGAAACACACTCTGCTTTTAAAAAAAGAACACTCTTCTACTCTACTGGGTTTCCTAAGCGGTCAGAACAGTGAGCTTGCTCAGAACAAAAAAACTGTGCTTCCTACACACACGGCCATATCTAGTTCAATTCTGCTTACGAACCTGACAAGAACAGTAGATCCTCTTCAGTCCAATACACTGTACTTGCTGCGAACAGACGCCAGTGCTATTTGTCCTGTGTATGGCAATGGCAGCGCAATAGTGACTATTCTTACCATAAAACAACTCTTGCTCGTAGGACCAGAAACTGCATGTGATTCAACTCCATTTAGGACTGGGAAACAAACGCTAGCTCGCCTTACAAGAAACACACTCTGCTTTAGAGAAAAGAGCACTCTTCTACTCTACTGTGTTTTCTATAGGGCCAGAACAGTGAGCTTGCTCAGAACAAAAGAACTGTGCTTCCTACTCACATGGGCCATATCTAGTTCAACTCTGCTTAGGAAACTGACAAGAACAGTAGCTCCTAATCAGTCCAATACACTGTACTTGCTGGGAACAGACACGAGTGCTATTTGCACTGTGTATGGCATTTGGAGCACAATAGTGACTCTTCTTACCAGAAAACAACTCTTGCTCGTAGGACCAAAAACTGCCTGTGACTCAACTCCATTTAGGACTGGGAAACAAACGCGAACTCGCCTTACAAGAAACACACTCTGCTTTAGAGAAAAGAGCACTCTTCTACTCTACTGTGTTTCCTATAGGGCCAGAACAGTGAGCTTGCTCAGAAAAAAAGAACTGTGCTTCCAACACACGGGCCATATCTAGTTCAACTCTGCTTAGGGAACTGACAAGAACAGTAGCTCCTCTTCAGTCCGATACACTGTACTTGCTGGGAACAGACGCGAGTGCAATTTGCACTGTGTATGGCAATGGGAGCGCAATAGTGACTTTCCTTACCAGAAAACAACTCTTCCTCGTAGGACCAGAAACTGCATGTGATTCCACTCCATTTAGGACTGGGAAACAAACGCTAGCTCTCCTTACAAGAAACACACTCTGCTTTAGATAAAAGAGCACTCATCTACTCTACTGTGTTTCCTATAGGGCCAGAACAGTGAGCTTGCTCGGAATATAAGAACTGTGCTTCCTACACACACGGACCATATGTAGTTCAACTCTGCTTAGGAAACTGACGAGAACAGTAGCTCCTCTTCAGTTCAATACACTGTACTTGCTTGGAACAGACGGGAGTGCTATTTGCACTGTGTATGGCATTTGGAGCGCAATAGTGACTCTTCTTACCATAAAACAAGTCTTGCTCGTAGGACCAAAAACTGCATGTGACTCAACTCAATTTAGGACTGGGAAACAAACGCGAGCTCCCCTTACAAGAAACACACTCTGCTTTAGGGAAAAGAGTACTCTTTTACTCTACTGTGTTTCCTATATGGCCAGAACAGTGAGCTTGCTCAGAACATAATAACTGTGCTTCCTAAACACACGGGCCATATCTAGTTCAACTCTGCTTAGGAAACTGAGAAGAACAGTAGCTCCTCTTCATGCCAATACACTGCACTTGCTGGGAACAGACGGCAGTGCTATTTGTCCTGTGTATGGCAATGGCAGCGCAATAGTGACTCTTCTTACCATAAAACAACTCTTGCTCGTAGGACCAGAAACTGCATGTGACTCAACTCAATTTAGGACTGGGAAACAAACGCGAGCTCGCCTTACAAGAAACACACTCTCCTTTAGGGAAAAGAGCACTCTTCTACTCTACTGTGTTTCCTATAGGGCCAGAACAGTGAGCTTGCTCAGAACATAATAACTGTGCTTCCTAAACACACGGGCCATATCTAGTTCAACTCTGCTTAGGAAACTGACAAGCACAGTAGCTCCTCTTCAGTCCGATACACTGTACTAGCTGGGAAAAGACACGAGTGCTATTTGCACTGTGTATGGCAAAGGGAGCGCAATAGTGACTTTCCTTACCAGAAAACAACTCTTGCTCGTAAAACCAGAAACTGCATATGATTCAACTCCATTTAGGACTGGGAAACAAACGCTATCTTGCCGTACAAAAACCACACTCTGCTTTTGAGAAAAGAGCACTCTTCTACTCTACTGTGTTTCCTATGGGGTCTGAACAGTGAGCTTGCTCAGAACAAAAAACTGTGCTTCCTACACACACGGCTATACCTAGTTCAATTCTGCTTAGGAACCTGAAAAGAACCATAGATCCTCTTCAGTCAAATACACTGTACTTGCTGGGAACAGACGCCAGTGCTATTTGTCCTGTGTATGGCAATGGCAGCGCAATAGTGACTATTCTTACCATAAAAAAACTCTTGCTCGAGGGACCAGAAACAGCATGTGATTCAACTCCATTTAGGACTGGGAAACAAACGCCAGCTCGCCTTACAAGAAACACACTCTGCTTTAGAGAAAAGAGCACTCTTCTACTCTACTGTGTTTCCTATAGGGCCAGAAAGTGAGCTTGCTCAGAACAAAAGAAATGTGCTTCCCACACACGGGCCATATCTAGTTCAACTCTGCTTAGGAAACTGACAAGAACAGTAGCTCCTCTTCAGTCCGATACACCTTTCTTGATGGGAATAGACGCGAGCGCTATTTGCACTGTGTATGTCAATGGGAGCGCAATAGTGACTTTCCTTACCAGCAAACAACTCTTGCTCGTAGGACCAAAAACTGCATGTGATTCAACTCCATTTAGGACTAGGAAACAAATGCTAGCTCGCTTTACATGAAAAACACTCTGCTTTTTAGAAAAGAGCAGTGTTCTACTCTACTGTGTTTCCTATGGGGTCCGAACAGTGAGCTTGCTCAGAAAAAAAAAACTGTGCTTCCGACACACACGGCCATGTCTAGTTCAACTCTGCTTAGGAACCTGACAAGAACAGTAGATCCTCTTCAGTCCAATAAACTGTACTTGCTGCGAACAGACGCCAGTGCTATTTGTCCTGTGTATGGCAATGACAGCGCAATAGTGACTCTTCTTACCAGAAAACAACTCTTGCTCGTAGTACCAGAAACTGCATGGGATTCAACTCCATTTAGGACTGGGAAACAAACGCTAGCTCGCCTTAGAAGAAACACACTCTGCTTTAGAGAAAAGAGCACTCTTCTACTCTACTGTGTTTCCTATGGGGTCCAAACAGTGAGCTTGCTCAGAACAAAAGAACTGTGCTTCCTACACACATGGACCATATCTAGTTCAACTCTGCTTAGGAAACTGACAAGAACTGTAGCTCCTATTCAGTCCAATACACTGTACTTGCTGGGAAAAGACGCGAGTGCTATTTGCCTTGTGTAGGGCAAAGGGAGCGCAATAGTGACTTTCCTTACCAGAAAACAACTCTTGTTCATAGGACCAGAAAATGCATGTGATTCAACTCCATTTAGGACTAGGAAACAAACGCTAGCTCGCCTTACAAAAACACACTCTGCTTCTGAGAAAAGAGCACTCTTCTACTCTACTGTGTTTCCTATAGGGCCAGAACAGTGAGCTTGCTCAGAACAAATGAACTGTGCTTCCTAGACACATGGGCCATATCTAGTTCAACTCTGCTTAGGAAACTGAGAAAAACAGTAGCTCCTCTTCAGTCCAATACACTGTACTTGCTGGGAAAAGACGCGAGTGCTATTTGCACTGTGTATAGCATTTGGAGCGCAATAGTGATTCTTCTTACCAGAAAACAACTCTTGTTCGCAGTACCAAAAACTGCCTGTGACTCAACTCCATTTAGGACTGGGAAACAAACGCTAGCTAGCCTTACAAGAAACAGACTCTTCTTTAGAGAAAAGAGCACTCTTCTACTCTACTGTGTTTCCTATAGGGCCAGAACAGTGAGCTTGCTCAGAACAAAAGAACTGTGCTTCGTACACACACGGACCATATCTAGTTCAACTCTGCGTAGGAAACTGACAAGAACAGTAGCTCCTACTCAGTCCAATACACTGTACTTGCTGGCAAAAGACGCGAGTGCTATTTGCCTTGTGTAGGGCAATGGGAGCACAATAGTGACTTTCCTTACCAGAAAACAACTCTTGTTCGTAGGACCAGAAACTGCATGTGATTCAACTCCATTTACGATTGGGAAACAAACGCTAGCTCGCCTTACAAAAAACACACTCTGCTTTTGAGAAAAGAGCACTCTTCTACTCTACTGTGTTTCCTATGGGGTCCAAACAGTGAGCTTGATCAGAACAAAAGAACTGTGCTTCCTACACACACGGCCATATCTAGTTCAATTCTGCTTAGGAACCTGACAAGAATAGTAGATCCTCTTCAGTCCTATACACTGTACTTGCTGGGAACAGACGCCAGTGCTATTTGTCCTGTGTATGGCAATGGCAGCGCAATAGTGACTCTTCTTACCATAAAACAACTCTTGCTCGTAGGACCAGAAACTGCATGTGATTCAACGCCATTTAGGAATGGGAAACAAACGCTAACTCGCCTTACAAGAAACACACTCTGCTTTAGAGAAAAGAGCACTCTTCTACTCTACTGTGTTTCCCATAGGGCCAGAAGAGTGAGCTTGCTCAGAACAAAAGAAATGTGCTTCCTACACACGGGCCATATCTAGTTCAACTCTGCTTAGGAAACTGACAAGAACTGTAGATCCTCTTCAGTCCAATAAACTGTACTTGAGGGGAACAGACACGAGTAATATTTGCACTGTGTATGGCAATTGGAGCACAATAGTGTCTCATCTTACCAGAAAACAACTCTTGGTTGTAGGACAAAAAACTGCATGTGAATCAACTCCATTTAGGACTGGGAAAAAAACACTATCTTCACTTCCAAGAAACACACTATGCTTTAGAGAAAAGAGCACTCTTCTACTCTACTGTGTTTCCTATAGGGCCAGAACAGTGAGCTTGCTCAGAACATAAGAACTGTGCTTCCTAGACACACAGGCCATATCTAGTTCAACTCTGCTTAGGAAACTGACAAGAACAGTAGCTCCTCTTCAGTCCGATACACTGTACTTGCTGGGAACAGACGCATGTGCTATTTGCACTTTGTATGGAAATGGGAGCGCAATAGTGACTTTCCTTACCAGAAGATAACTCTTGCTCGTGGGACCAGAAACTGCATGTGATTCAACTCCTTTTAGGACTGGGAAACAAACGCTAGCTCGCCTTACAAGAAACACATTCTGCTTTTGAGAAAAGAGCACTCTTCTACTCTACTGTGTTTCCTATGTGGTCCGAACAGTGAGCTTGCTCAGAACAAAAAAACTGTGCTTCCTACACAAACGGGCCATATCTAGTTCATGTCTGCTTAAGAACCTGACAAGAACAGTAGATCCTCTTCAGTCCAATACACTGTACTTGCTGCGAAGAGACGCCAGTGCTATTTGTCCTGTGTATGGCAATGGCAGCGCAATAGTGACTCTTCTTACCAGAAAACAACTCTTGCTCGTAGTACCAGAAACTGCGTGGGATTCAACTCCATTTAGGACTGGGAAACAAACGCTAGCTCTCCTTACAAGAAACACACTCTGCTTTAGAGAAAAGAGCACTCTTCTACTCTACTGTGTTTCCTATGGGGTCCAAACAGTGAGCTTGCTCAGAACAAAAGAACTGTGCTTCCTACACACACGGGCCATATCTAGTTCAACTCTGCTTAGGAAACTGAAAAGAACAGTAGCACCTATTCCGTCCAATACACTGTACTTGCTGGGAACAGACGAGAGTGCTATTTGCACTGTGTATAGCAATGGGAGCACAATAGAGACTTTCCTTACCAGAAAACAACTCTTGTACGTAGGACCAGAAACTGCATGTGATTCAACTCCATTTAGGACTAGGAGACAAATGCTAGCTCGCCTTACAAGAAAGCCACTCTGCTTTAGAGAAAAGAGCACTCTTCTACTCTACTGTGTTTCCTATAGGGCCAGAACAGTGAGCCTGCTCAGAACAAAAGAACTGTGCTTCTTACACACACGGGCCATATCTAGTTCAACTTTGCTTAAGAAACTGACAAGAACAGTAGCTCCTCTTCAGTTCGATACACTGTACTTGCTGGGAACAGACGCTTGTGCTATTTGCACTGTGTATGTCAACGGGAGCGCAATATTGACTTTCCTTACCAGAAAACAACTCTTGCTCGTAGGACAAGAAACTGCATGTGATTCAACTCCATTTAGGACTGGGAAACAAAAACTAGCTTATCTTACAAGAAACACACTCTGCTTTAGAGAAAAGAGCACTCGTCTACACTACTGTGTTTCCTATGGGGTCCAAACAGTGAGCTTGCTCAGAACAAAAGAACTGTGCTTCCTACACACACGGACCATGTCTAGTTCAACTCTGCTTAGGAAACTGACAAGAACAGTAGCTCCTATTCAGACCAATACACTGTACTTGCTGGGAAAAGACGCGAGTGTTATTTGCCTTGTGTAGGGCAATGGGAGCGCAATAGTGACTTTCCTTACCAGAAAACAACTCTTGTTCCTAGGGCCAGAAACTGCATGTGATTCCACTCCATTTAGGACTGGGAAACAAACGCTAGCTCTCCTTACAAGAAACACACTCTGCTTTAGAGAAAAGAGCACTCTTCTACTCTACTGTGTTTCCTATAGGGCCAGAACAGTGAGCTTGCCCAGAACAAAAGAACTGTGCTTTCTACACACGGGCCATATCTAGTTCAACTCTGCTTAGGAAACTGACAAGAACAGTAGCTCCTCTTCAGTCTGATACACTGTACTTGCGGGTAACAGACGCTAGTGCTATTTGCACTGTGTATGGCAATGGCAGCGCAATAGTGACTCTTCTTACCAGAAAACAACTCTTGCTTGTAGGACCAGAGACTGCATGTGATTCAACTCCATTTAGGACTGGGAAACAAATGCTAGCTCGCCTTACAAGAAACACACTCTGCTTTTGAGAAAAGAGCACTCTTCTACTCTACTGTGTTTCCTTTGGGTTCCGAACAGTGAGCTTGCTCAGAACAAAATAACTGTGCTTCCTACATACGTGGGACATATCTCGTTCAACTATGCTTAGGAACCTGACAAGAACAGTAGATCCTCTTCAGTCCAATACACTGTACATGCTAGGAACAGACGTGAGTGCTATTTGCCCTGTGTATGACAATGGGAGCACAATAGTGACTCTTTTTACCAGAAAACAACTCTTGCTCGTAGGACCAGAAACTGCATGTGATTCAAATCCATTTAGGACTGGGAAACAAACACTAGCTCGCCTTACAAGAAACACACTCTGGTTTAGAGAAAAAAGCACTCATCTACTCTACTGTGTTTCCTAAGATTTCCAAACAGTGAACTTGCTAAGAACAAAATAAATCTGCTTCCTACACACACGGTGATATCTAGTTCAATTCTGCTTAGGAACCTGACAAGAACAGTAGATACTCTTCAGTCCAATACACTGTACTTGCTGGGAACAGACTCTAGTGCTATTTGTCCTGTGTATGGTAATGGCAGCTCAATATTGACTCTTCTTACCAGAAAACAAGTCTTGCTCGTAGGACCGGAAACTGCCTGTGATTGAACTCCATTTAGGACTAGGAAACAAACGCTAGCTTGCCTTACAGGAAACACACTCTGCTTTTGAGAAAAGAGCACTCTTCTACTGTACTGTGTTTCCTATGTGGTCCGAACAGTGAGCTTGCTCAGAACAAAAAAACCCTGCTTCCTACACACACCGCCATACCTAGTTCAATTCTGCTTAGGAACCTGACAAGAACAATAGATCCTCTTCAGTCCAATACACTGTACTGCTGGGAACAGACAACAGTGCTATTTGTCCTGTGTATGGCAATGGCAGCGCAATATTGACCCTTCTTACCAGAAAACAAATCTTGCTCATAGGAACAGAAACTGCATGGGATACAACCCCATTTAGGATTGGGAAACAAACGCTAGCTCTCCTTACAAGAAACACACTCTGCTTTTGAGAAGAGAACACTCTTCTACTCTACTGTGTTTCCTATGGGGTCCAAACAGTGAGCTTGCTCAGAACAAAAGAACTGTGCTTCCTACACACACCGACCATATCTAGTTCAACTCTGCTTAGGAAACTGACAAGAACAGTAGCTCCTATTCATTCCAATACACTGTACTTGCTGGGAACAGACGCGAGTGCTATTTGCACTGTGTATGGCAATGGGAGCCCAATAGTGACTTTCCTTACCAGAAAACAACTCTTGCTCAAAGAACCGGAAACTCCCTGTGATTGAACTCCATTTAGGACTAGGAAACAAATGCTAGCTCGCCTTACAAGAAACACACTCTGCTTTTGAGAAAAGAGCACTCTTCTACTCTACTGTGTTTCCTATGGGTTCCGAAAAGTGACCTTGCTCAGAACAAAAAAACTGTGCTTCCTAAACACACGGCCATATCTAGTTCACGTCTGCTTAGGAAGCTGACAATAACAGTAGATCCTCTTCCGTCCAATACACTGTACTTGTTGGGAAAGACGCCAGTGCTATTTGTCCTGTGTATGGCAATTGGAGCACAATAGTGACTTTCCTTACCAGAAAACAACTCTTGCTCATAGGACAAGAAACTGCATGGGATTCTACTATATTTAGTACTGGGAAAAAAAAACGCTAGCTCGCCTTCCAAGAAACACACTCTGCTTTACAGAAAAGAGCACTCTTCTACTCTACTCTGTTTCCTATAGGGCCAGAACAGTTAGCTTGCTCAGAACAAAAGAACTGTGCTTCCTACACACGGGCCATATCTAGTTCAACTCTGCTTAGGAAAGTGACAAGAACAGTTTCTCCTCTTCAGTCCGATACACTGTACTTGCTGGGAACAGACGCCAGTGCTATTTGCACTGTGGATGGCAATGGGAGCACAATAGTGACTTTCCTTACCAGAAAACAACTCTTGCTCGTAGGACCAGAAACTGCATGTGATTCAACTCCATTTAGGACTGGGAAACAAATGCTAGCTCGCCTTACAAGAAACACACTCTGCTTTTGAGAAAAGAGCACTCTTCTACTCTCCTGTGTTTCCTATGGGGTCCAAACAATGAGCTTGCTCAGAACAAAAGAACTGTGCTTCCGACACACACGGGCCATATCTAGTTCAACTCTGCTTAGGAAACTGACAAGAACTGTAGATCCTCTTCAGTCCAATAAACTGTACTTGAGGGGAACAGACACGAGTAATATTTGCACTGTGTATGGCAATGGGAGCACAATAGTGTCTCGTCTTACCAGAAAAAAAACTCTTGGTCGTAGGACAAAAAACTGCATGTGACTCAACTCCATTTAGGACTGGAAAACAAACGCTATCTCGCCTTCCAAGAAACACACTCTGCTTTTGAGAAAAGAGCACTCTTCTACTCTACTGTGTTTCCTATGTGTTCCGAACAGTGAGCTTGCTCAGAACAAAAAAACTGTGCTTCCTACACACACGGCCATATCTAGTTCATGTCTGCTTAGGAACCTGACAAGAACAGTAGATCCTCTTCAGTCAAATACACTGTACTTGCTACGAACAGACGCGAGTGCTATTTGTCCTGTGTATGGCAACGGCAGTGCAATAGTGACTCTTCTTACCAGAAAACAACTCTTGCTCGTAGTACCAGAAACTGCATGGGATTCAACTCCATTTAGGACTGGGAAACAAACACTAGCTCGCCTTACAAGAAACACACTCTGCTTTTGAGAAAAGAACACCCTTCTACTCTACTGTGTTTCCTATAGGGCCAGAACAGTGAGCTTGCTCAGAACAAAAGAACTGTGCTTCCTACACACACGGGCCATATCTAGTTCAACTCTGCTTAGGAAACTGACAAGAACAGTAGCTCCTCTTCAGTCCGATACACTGTACTTGCTGGGAACAGACGCATGTGCTATTTGCACACTGTATGTCAATGGGAGCGCAATAGTGACTTTCTTTACCAGAAGACAACTCTTGCTCGTAGGACCAGAAACTGCATGGGATTCAACTCCATTTAGGACTGGGAAACAAACGCTAGCTCGCCTTACAAGAAACACACTCTGCTTTTGAGAAAAGAGCACTCTTCTACTCTACTGTTTCCTATGGGGTCCTAACAGTGAGCTTGCTCAGAACAAAAGAACTGTGCTTCCTACACACACGGACCATATCTAGTTCAACTCTGCTTAGGAAACTGACAAGAACAGTAGCTCCTATTCAAGCCAATACACTGTACTTGCTGGGAAAAGACGCGAGTGCTATATGCCTTGTGTAGGGCAATGGGAGCGCAATAGTGTCTTTCCTTACCAGAAAACAACTCTTGTTCGTAGGACCAGAAACTGCATGTGATTCAACTCCATTTAGGACTAGTAAACAAATGCTAGCTCGCCTATAAAAAACACACTCTGCTTTTGAGAAAAGAGCACTCTTCTACTCTACTGTGTTTCCTAAAGAGCCAGAACAGTGAGCTTGCTCAGAACAAAAGAACTGTGCTTCCTACACACACGGGCCATGTCTACTTCAACTCTGCTTAGGAAAATGACAAGAACAGTAGCTCCTCTTCAGTCCAATACACTGTACTTGCTGAGACCAGACGCGAGTGCTATTTGCACTGTATATGGCAATTGGAGCACAATATTGACTCGTCTTACCAGAAAACAACTCTTGCTCGTAGGACAAAAAACTGCATGTGACTCAACTCCATTTAGGACTGGGAAACAAACACTAGCTCGCCTTACAAGAAACACACTCTGCTTTTGAGAAAAAAGCACTCTTCTAATCTACTGTGTTTCCTATGGCGTCCAAACAGTGAGCTTTCTCGGAACAAAAGAACTGTGCTTCCTATACACACGGACCATATGTAGTTCAACTCTGCTTAGGAAACTGACAAGAACAGTAGCTTCTCTTCAGTCCAATACACTGTACTTGCTGGGAAGAGACGAGAGTGCTATTTGCACTGTTTATGGCAATGAGAGTGCAATAGTGACTTTCCTTACCAGAAAACAACTCTTGCACGTAGGACCACAAACTGCATGTGATTCAACGCCATTTAGGACTGGGAAACAAATGCTAGCTCCCCTCACAAGAAACACACTCTGCTTTTGAGAAAAGAGCACTCTTCTTCTCTACGTTGTTTCCTATGGGGTCCAAACGGTGAGCTTGCTCAGAACAAAAGAACTGTGCTTCCTACAGACATGGACCATATCTAGTTCAACTCTGCTTAGGAAACTGACAATAACAGTAGATCCTCTTCAGTCCAATACACTGTACTTGCTGTGAACAGACGCCAGTGCTATTTGACCTGTGTATGGCAATGGCAGCGCAATAGTGACTCTTCTTACCAGAAAACAACTCTTGCTCGTAGTACCAGAAACTGCATGGGATTCAACTCCATTTAGGACTGCAAAATAAACGCTAGCTCGCCTTACAAGAAACACACTCTGCTTTAGAGAAAAGAGCACTCTTCTACACTACTGTGTTTCCTATGTGGTCCAAACAGTGAGCTTGCTCAGAACAAAAGAACTGTGCTTCCTACACGCACGGATCATATCTAGTTCAACACTTCTTAGGAAACTGACAGGAACAGTAGCACCTATTCAGTCCAATACACTGTACTTGCTGTGAACAGACGCGAGTGCTATTTGCACTGTGTATGGGAATGGGAGCGCAATAGTGACTTTCCTTACCAGAAAACAACTCTTGCTCGTAGGACCAGAAACTGCATGGGATTCAACTATATTTAGGACTGGGAAACAAACGCTAGCTCGCCTTACAAGAAACACACTCTGCTTTAGAGAAAAGAGCACTCTTCTACTCTACTCTGTTTCCTATAGGACCAGAACAGTGAGCTTGCTCAGAACAAAAGAACTGTGCTTCTTACACACACGGGCCATATCTAGTTCAACTTTGCTTAGGAAACTGACAAGAACAGTAGCTCCTCTTCAGTCCGATACACTGTACTTGCTGGGAACAGACGCGAGTGCTATTTGCACTGTGTATGGCAATGGGAGCGCAATATTGACTTTCCTTACCAGAAACCAACTCTTGCTCGTAGGACAAGAAACTGCATGTGATTCCACTCCATTTAGGACTGGGAAACAAACGCTAGCTCGCCTTACAAGAAACACACTCTGCTTTAGAGAAAAGAGCACTCTTCTACTCTACTGTGTTTCCTATGGGGTCCAAACAGTGAGCTTGCTCAGAACAAAAGAACTGTGCTTCCTACACACGGGCCATATCTAGTTCAACTCTGCTTAGGAAACTGACAAGAACAGTAGATCCTCTTCAGTCCAATAAACTGTACTTGAGGGGAACAGACAAGAGTAATATTTGCACTGTGTATGGCAATTGGAGCACAATAGTGTCTCGTCTTACCAGAAAAAAAACTCTTGGTCATAGGACAAAAAACTGCATGTGACTCAACTCCATTTAGGACTGGGAAACAAACGCTTTCTCGCCTTCCAAGAAACACACTCTGCTTTTGAGAAAAGAGCACTCTTCTACTCTACTGTGTTTCCTATGTGTTCCGAACAGTGAGCTTGCTCAGAACAAAAAAACTGTGCTTCCTAAACACACGGCCATATCTAGTTCAACTCTGCTTAGGAAGCTAACAAGAACAGTAGATCCTCTTCAGTCCAATACACTGTACTTGCTGTGAACAGACGCCAGTGCTATTTGTCCTGTGTATGGCAATGGCAGCGCAATAGTGACTCTTCTTACCAGAAAACAACTCTTGCTCGTAGGACCAGAAACTGCATGTGATTCAACTCCATTTAGGACTGGGAAACAAACTCTAGCTCGCTTTGCAAGAAACACACTCTGCTTTTGAGAAAAGAGCACTCTTCTACTCTACTGTGTTTCCTATAGGGCCAGAACAGTGAGCTTGCTCAGAACATAAGAACTGTGCTTCCTACACACACGGGCCATATCTAGTTCAACTCTGCTTAGGAAACTGACAAGAACAGTAGCTCCTCTTCAGTCCAATACACTGTACTTCCTGGGAACAGACGCATGTGCTATTTGCACTGTGTATGGCAATGGGAGCGCAATAGTGACTTTCCTTACCAGAAGACAACTCTTGCTCATAGGACCAGAAACTGCATGTGATTCAACTCCATTTAGGACTGGGAAAAAAACACTAGCTTGCCTTACAAGAAACACACTCTGCTTTTGAGAAAAGAGCACTCTTCTACTCTACTGTGTTTCCTATGGGGTCCGAACAGTGAGCTTGCTCAGAAAAAAAAAAAAACTGTGCTTCCTACACACACGGCCATATCTAGTTCATGTCTGCTTAGGAACCTGACAAGAACAGTAGATCCTCTTCAGTCAAATACACTGTACTTCCTGCGAACAGACGCGAGTGCTATTTGTCCTGTGTATGGCAACGGCAGTGCAATAGTGACTCTTCTTACCAGAAAACAACTCTTGCTCGTAGTACCAGAAACTGCATGGGATTCAACTCCATTTAGGATTGGGAAACAAACGCTAGCTCGCCTTACAAGAAACACACTCTGCTTTTGAGAAAAGAACACTCTTCTACTCTACTGTATTTCCTATAGGGCCAGAACAGTGAGCTTGCTCAGAACAAAAGAACTGTGCTTCCTACACACACGGGCCATATCTAGTTCAACTCTGCTTAGGAAACTGACAAGAACAGTAGCTCTTCTTCAGTCCGATACACTGTACTTGCTGGGAAGAGACACATGTGCTATTTGCACACTGTATGGCAATGGGAGTGCAATAGTGACTTTCTTTACCAGAAGACAACTCTTGCTCGTAGGACCAGAAACTGCATGGGATTCAACTCCATTTAGGACTGGGAAACAAACGCTAGCTCGCCTTACAAGAAACACACTCTGCTTTTGAGAAAAGAGCACTCTTCTACTCTACTGTGTTTCTTATGGGGTCCAAACAGTGAGCTTGCTCAGAACAAAAGAACTGTGCTTCCTACACACACGGACCATATCTAGTTCAACTCTGCTTAGGAAACTGACAAGAACAGTAGCTCCTATTCAAGCCAATACACTGTACTTGCTGGGAAAAGACGCAAGTGCTATATGCCTTGTGTAGGGCAATGGGAGCGCAATAGTGTCTTTCCTTACCAGAAAACAACTCTTGTTGGTAGGACCAGAAACTGCATGTGATTCAACTCCATTTAGGACTAGTAAACAAACGCTAGCTCGCCTTACAAAAACACACTCTGCTTTTGAGAAAAGAGCACTCTTCTACTCTACTGTGTTTCCTAAAGAGCCAGAACAGTGAGCTTGCTCAGAACAAAAGAACTGTGCTTCCTACACACACGGGCCATATCTAGTTCAACTTTGCTTAAGAAACTGACAAGAACAGTAGCTCCTCTTCAGTTCGATACACTGTACTTGCTGGGAACAGACGCTTGTGCTATTTGCACTGTGTATGTCAACGGGAGCGCAATATTGACTTTCCTTACCAGAAAACAACTCTTGCTCGTAGGTCAAGAAACTGAATGTGATTCCACTCCATTTAGGACTGGGAAACAAACGCTAGCTTGTCTTACAAGAAACACACTCTGCTTTAGAGAAAAGAGCACTCGTCTACACTACTGTGTTTCCTATGGGGTCCAAACAGTGAGCTTGCTCAGAACAAAAGAACTGTGCTTCCTACACACACGGACCATGTCTAGTTCAACTCTGCTTAGGAAACTGACAAGAACAGTAGCTCCTATTCAGACCAATACACTGTACTTGCTGGGAAAAGACGCGAGTGTTATTTGCCTTGTGTAGGGCAATGGGAGCGCAATAGTGACTTTCCTTACCAGAAAACAACTCTTGTTCCTAGGGCCAGAAACTGCATGTGATTCCACTCCATTTAGGACTGGGAAACAAACGCTAGCTCTCCTTACAAGAAACACACTCTGCTTTAGAGAAAAGAGCACTCTTCTACTCTACTGTGTTTCCTATAGGGCCAGAACAGTGAGCTTGCCCAGAACAAAAGAACTGTGCTTTCTACACACGGGCCATATCTAGTTCAACTCTGCTTAGGAAACTGACAAGAACAGTAGCTCCTCTTCAGTCCGATACACTGTACTTGCGGGTAACAGACGCTAGTGCTATTTGCACAGTGTATGGCAATGGCAGCGCAATAGTGACTCTTCTTACCAGAAAACAACTCTTGCTTGTAGGACCAGAGACTGCATGTGATTCAACTCCATTTAGGACTGGGAAACAAATGCTAGCTCGCCTTACAAGAAACACACTCTGCTTTTGAGAAAAGAGCACTCTTCTACTCTACTGTGTTTCCTTTGGGGTCCGAACAGTGAGCTTGCTCAGAACAAAATAACTGTGCTTCCTACACACGTGGGACATATCTCGTTCAACTATGCTTAGGAACCTGACAAGAACAGTAGATCCTCTTCAGTCCAATACACTGTACATGCTAGGAACAGACGTGAGTGCTATTTGCCCTGTGTATGACAATGGGAGCACAATAGTGACTCTTTTTACCAGAAAACAACTCTTGCTCGTAGGACCAGGAACTGCATGTGATTCAAATCCATTTAGGACTGGGAAACAAACACTAGCTCGCCTTACAAGAAACACACTCTGGTTTAGAGAAAAAAGCACTCATCTACTCTACTGTGTTTCCTAAGATTTCCAAACAGTGAACTTGCTAAGAACAAAATAAATCTGCTTCCTACACACACGGTGATATCTAGTTCAATTCTGCTTAGGAACCTGACAAGAACAGTAGATACTCTTCAGTCCAATACACTGTACTTGCTGGGAACAGACTCTAGTGCTATTTGTCCTGTGTATGGTAATGGCAGCTCAATATTGACTCTTCTTACCAGAAAACAAGTCTTGCTCGTAGGACCGGAAACTGCCTGTGATTGAACTCCATTTAGGACTAGGAAACAAACGCTAGCTTGCCTTACAGGAAACACACTCTGCTTTTGAGAAAAGAGCACTCTTCTACTGTACTGTGTTTCCTATGTGGTCCGAACAGTGAGCTTGCTCAGAACAAAAAAACCCTGCTTCCTACACACACCGCCATACCTAGTTCAATTCTGCTTAGGAACCTGACAAGAACAATAGATCCTCTTCAGTCCAATACACTGTACTGCTGGGAACAGACAACAGTGCTATTTGTCCTGTGTATGGCAATGGCAGCGCAATATTGACCCTTCTTACCAGAAAACAAATCTTGCTCATAGGAACAGAAACTGCATGGGATACAACCCCATTTAGGATTGGGAAACAAACGCTAGCTCTCCTTACAAGAAACACACTCTGCTTTTGAGAAGAGAACACTCTTCTACTCTACTGTGTTTCCTATGGGGTCCAAACAGTGAGCTTGCTCAGAACAAAAGAACTGTGCTTCCTACACACACCGACCATATCTAGTTCAACTCTGCTTAGGAAACTGACAAGAACAGTAGCTCCTATTCATTCCAATACACTGTACTTGCTGGGAACAGACGCTTGTGCTATTTGCACTGTGTATGGCAATGGGAGCCCAATAGTGACTTTCCTTACCAGAAAACAACTCTTGCTCAAAGAACCGGAAACTCCCTGTGATTGAACTCCATTTAGGACTAGGAAACAAATGCTAGCTCGCCTTACAAGAAACACACTCTGCTTTTGAGAAAAGAGCACTCTTCTACTCTACTGTGTTTCCTATGGGTTCCGAAAAGTGACCTTGCTCAGAACAAAAAAACTGTGCTTCCTACACACACGGCCATATCTAGTTCACGTCTGCTTAGGAAGCTGACAATAACAGTAGATCCTCTTCCGTCCAATACACTGTACTTGTTGGGAAAGACGCCAGTGCTATTTGTCCTGTGTATGGCAATGGGAGCACAATAGTGACTTTCCTTACCAGAAAACAACTCTTGCTCGTAGGACAAGAAACTGCATGGGATTCTACTATATTTAGTACTGGGAAAAAAAACGCTAGCTCGCCTTCCAAGAAACACACTCTGCTTTACAGAAAAGAGCACTCTTCTACTCTACTCTGTTTCCTATAGGGCCAGAACAGTTAGCTTGCTCAGAACAAAAGAACTGTGCTTCCTACACACGGGCCATATCTAGTTCAACTCTGCTTAGGAAACTGACAAGAACAGTTTCTCCTCTTCAGTCCGATACACTGTACTTGCTGGGAACAGACGCCAGTGCTATTTGCACTGTGGATGGCAATGGGAGCACAATAGTGACTTTCCTTACCAGAAAACAACTCTTGCTCGTAGGACCAGAAACTGCATGTGATTCAACTCCATTTAGGACTGGGAAACAAATGCTAGCTCGCCTTACAAGAAACACACTCTGCTTTTGAGAAAAGAGCACTCTTCTACTCTCCTGTGTTTCCTATGGGGTCCAAACAATGAGCTTGCTCAGAACAAAAGAACTGTGCTTCCGACACACACGGGCCATATCTAGTTCAACTCTGCTTAGGAAACTGACAAGAACTGTAGATCCTCTTCAGTCCAATAAACTGTACTTGAGGGGAACAGACACGAGTAATATTTGCACTGTGTATGGCAATGGGAGCACAATAGTGTCTCGTCCTACCAGAAAAAAAACTCTTGGTCGTAGGACAAAAAACTGCATGTGACTCAACTCCATTTAGGACTGGAAAACAAACGCTATCTCGCCTTCCAAGAAACACACTCTGCTTTTGAGAAAAGAGCACTCTTCTACTCTACTGTGTTTCCTATGTGTTCCGAACAGTGAGCTTGCTCAGAACAAAAAAACTGTGCTTCCTACACACACGGCCATATCTAGTTCATGTCTGCTTAGGAACCTGACAAGAACAGTAGATCCTCTTCAGTCAAATACACTGTACTTGCTACGAACAGACGCGAGTGCTATTTGTCCTGTGTATGGCAACGGCAGTGCAATAGTGACTCTTCTTACCAGAAAACAACTCTTGCTCGTAGTACCAGAAACTGCATGGGATTCAACTCCATTTAGGACTGGGAAACAAACACTAGCTCGCCTTACAAGAAACACACTCTGCTTTTGAGAAAAGAACACCCTTCTACTCTACTGTGTTTCCTATAGGGCCAGAACAGTGAGCTTGCTCAGAACAAAAGAACTGTGCTTCCTACACACACGGGCCATATCTAGTTCAACTCTGCTTAGGAAACTGACAAGAACAGTAGCTCCTCTTCAGTCCGATACACTGTACTTGCTGGGAACAGACGCATGTGCTATTTGCACACTGTATGGCAATGGGAGCGCAATAGTGACTTTCTTTACCAGAAGACAACTCTTGCTCGTAGGACCAGAAACTGCATGGGATTCAACTCCATTTAGGACTGGGAAACAAACGCTAGCTCGCCTTACAAGAAACACACTCTGCTTTTGAGAAAAGAGCACTCTTCTACTCTACTGTTTCCTATGGGGTCCTAACAGTGAGCTTGCTCAGAACAAAAGAACTGTGCTTCCTACACACACGGACCATATCTAGTTCAACTCTGCTTAGGAAACTGACAAGAACAGTAGCTCCTATTCAAGCCAATACACTGTACTTGCTGGGAAAAGACGCGAGTGCTATATGCCTTGTGTAGGGCAATGGGAGCACAATAGTGTCTTTCCTTACCAGAAAACAACTCTTGTTCATAGGACCAGAAACTGCATGTGATTCAACTCCATTTAGGACTAGTAAACAAATGCTAGCTCGCCTTACAAAAAAACACTCTGCTTTTGAGAAAAGAGCACTCTTCTACTCTACTGTGTTTCCTAAAGAGCCAGAACAGTGAGCTTGCTCAGAACAAAAGAACTGTGCTTCCTACACACACGGGCCATGTCTACTTCAACTCTGCTTAGGAAAATGACAAGAACAGTAGCTCCTCTTCAGTCCAATACACTGTACTTGCTGAGACCAGACACGAGTGCTATTTGCACTGTATATGGCAATTGGAGCACAATATTGACTCGTCTTACCAGAAAACAACTCTTGCTCGTAGGACAAAAAACTGCATGTGACTCAACTCCATTTAGGACTGGGAAACAAACACTAGCTCGCCTTACAAGAAACACACTCTGCTTTTGAGAAAAAAGCACTCTTCTAATCTACTGTGTTTCCTATGGCGTCCAAACACTGAGCTTGCTCGGAACAAAAGAACTGTGCTTCCTATACACACGGACCATATGTAGTTCAACTCTGCTTAGGAAACTGACAAGAACAGTAGCTTCTCTTCAGTCCAATACACTGTACTTGCTGGGAAGAGACGAGAGTGCTATTTGCACTGTTTATGGCAATGAGAGTGCAATAGTGACTTTCCTTACCAGAAAACAACTCTTGCACGTAGGACCACAAACTGCATGTGATTCAACGCCATTTAGGACTGGGAAACAAATGCTAGCTCCCCTCACAAGAAACACACTCTGCTTTTGAGAAAAGAGCACTCTTCTTCTCTACGTTGTTTCCTATGGGGTCCAAATGGTGAGCTTGCTCAGAACAAAAGAACTGTGCTTCCTACAGACATGGACCATATCTAGTTCAACTCTGCTTAGGAAACTGACAATAACAGTAGATCCTCTTCAGTCCAATACACTGTACTTGCTGTGAACAGACGCCAGTGCTATTTGACCTGTGTATGGCAATGGCAGCGCAATAGTGACTCTTCTTACCAGAAAACAACTCTTGCTCGTAGTACCAGAAACTGCATGGGATTCAACTCCATTTAGGACTGCAAAATAAACGCTAGCTCGCCTTACAAGAAACACACTCTGCTTTAGAGAAAAGAGCACTCTTCTACACTACTGTGTTTCCTATGTGGTCCAAACAGTGAGCTTGCTCAGAACAAAAGAACTGTGCTTCCTACACGCACGGATCATATCTAGTTCAACACTTCTTAGGAAACTGACAGGAACAGTAGCACCTATTCAGTCCAATACACTGTACTTGCTGTGAACAGACGCGAGTGCTATTTGCACTGTGTATGGGAATGGGAGCGCAATAGTGACTTTCCTTACCAGAAAACAACTCTTGCTCGTAGGACCAGAAACTGCATGGGATTCAACTATATTTAGGACTGGGAAACATACGCTAGCTCGCCTTACAAGAAACACACTCTGCTTAGAGAAAAGAGCACTCTTCTACTCTACTCTGTTTCCTATAGGACCAGAACAGTGAGCTTGCTCAGAACAAAAGAACTGTGCTTCTTACACACACGGGCCATATCTAGTTCAACTTTGCTTAGGAAACTGACAAGAACAGTAGCTCCTCTTCAGTCCGATACACTGTACTTGCTGGGAACAGACGCGAGTGCTATTTGCACTGTGTATGGCAATGGGAGCGCAATATTGACTTTCCTTACCAGAAACCAACTCTTGCTCGTAGGACAAGAAACTGCATGTGATTCCACTCCATTTAGGACTGGGAAACAAACGCTAGCTCGCCTTACAAGAAACACACTCTGCTTTAGAGAAAAGAGCACTCTTCTACTCTACTGTGTTTCCTATGGGGTCCAAACAGTGAGCTTGCTCAGAACAAAAGAACTGTGCTTCCTACACACGGGCCATATCTAGTTCAACTCTGCTTAGGAAACTGACAAGAACAGTAGATCCTCTTCAGTCCAATAAACTGTACTTGAGGGGAACAGACAAGAGTAATATTTGCACTGTGTATGGCAATTGGAGCACAATAGTGTCTCGTCTTACCAGAAAAAAAACTCTTGGTCATAGGACAAAAAACTGCATGTGACTCAACTCCATTTAGGACTGGGAAACAAACGCTTTCTCGCCTTCCAAGAAACACACTCTGCTTTTGAGAAAAGAGCACTCTTCTACTCTACTGTGTTTCCTATGTGTTCCGAACAGTGAGCTTGCTCAGAACAAAAAAACTGTGCTTCCTAAACACACGGCCATATCTAGTTCAACTCTGCTTAGGAAGCTAACAAGAACAGTAGATCCTCTTCAGTCCAATACACTGTACTTGCTGTGAACAGACGCCAGTGCTATTTGTCCTGTGTATGGCAATGGCAGCGCAATAGTGACTCTTCTTACCAGAAAACAACTCTTGCTCGTAGGACCAGAAACTGCATGTGATTCAACTCCATTTAGGACTGGGAAACAAACTCTAGCTCGCTTTGCAAGAAACACACTCTGCTTTTGAGAAAAGAGCACTCTTCTACTCTACTGTGTTTCCTATAGGGCCAGAACAGTGAGCTTGCTCAGAACATAAGAACTGTGCTTCCTACACACACGGGCCATATCTAGTTCAACTCTGCTTAGGAAACTGACAAGAACAGTAGCTCCTCTTCAGTCCGATACACTGTACTTCCTGGGAACAGACGCATGTGCTATTTGCACTGTGTATGGCAATGGGAGCGCAATAGTGACTTTCCTTACCAGAAGACAACTCTTGCTCATAGGACCAGAAACTGCATGTGATTCAACTCCATTTAGGACTGGGAAAAAAAACACTAGCTCGCCTTACAAGAAACACACTCTGCTTTTGAGAAAAGAGCACTCTTCTACTCTACTGTGTTTCCTATGTGGTCCGAAGAGTGAGCTTGCTCAGAAAAAAAAAAAACTGTGCTTCCTACACACACGGCCATATCTAGTTCATGTCTGCTTAGGAACCTGACAAGAACAGTAGATCCTCTTCAGTCAAATACACTGTACTTCCTGCGAACAGACGCGAGTGCTATTTGTCCTGTGTATGGCAACGGCAGTGCAATAGTGACTCTTCTTACCAGAAAACAACTCTTGCTCGTAGTACCAGAAACTGCATGGGATTCAACTCCATTTAGGACTGGGAAACAAACACTAGCTCGCCTTACAAGAAACACACTCTGCTTTTGAGAAAAGAACACTCTTCTACTCTACTGTATTTCCTATAGGGCCAGAACAGTGAGCTTGCTCAGAATAAAAGAACTGTGCTTCCTACACACACGGGCCATATCTAGTTCAACTCTGCTTAGGAAACTGACAAGAACAGTAGCTCTTCTTCAGTCCGATACACTGTACTTGCTGGGAACAGACACATGTGCTATTTGCACACTGTATGGCAATGGGAGTGCAATAGTGACTTTCTTTACCAGAAGACAACTCTTGCTCGTAGGACCAGAAACTGCATGGGATTCAACTCCATTTAGGACTGGGAAACAAACGCTAGCTCGCCTTACAAGAAACACACTCTGCTTTTGAGAAAAGAGCACTCTTCTACTCTACTGTGTTTCCTATGGGGTCCAAACAGTGAGCTTGCTCAGAACAAAAGAACTGTGCTTCCTACACACACGGACCATATCTAGTTCAACTCTGCTTAGGAAACTGACAAGAACAGTAGCTCCTATTCAAGCCAATACACTGTACTTGCTGGGAAAAGACGCAAGTGCTATATGCCTTGTGTAGGGCAATGGGAGCGCAATAGTGTCTTTCCTTACCAGAAAACAACTCTTGTTCGTAGGACCAGAAACTGCATGTGATTCAACTCCATTTAGGACTAGTAAACAAACGCTAGCTCGCCTTACAAAAACACACTCTGCTTTTGAGAAAAGAGCACTCTTCTACTCTACTGTGTTTCCTAAAGAGCCAGAACAGTGAGCTTGCTCAGAACAAAAGAACTGTGCTTCCTACACACACGGACCATATCTAGTTCAACTCTGCTTAGGAAACTGACAAGAACAGTAGCTCCTATTCAAGCCAATACACTGTACTTGCTGGGAAAAGACGCGAGTGCTATATGCCTTGTGTAGGGCAATGGGAGCGCAATAGTGTCTTTCCTTACCAGAAAACAACTCTTGTTCGTAGGACCAGAAACTGCATGTGATTCAACTCCATTTAGGACTAGTAAACAAACGCTAGCTCGCCTTACAAAAACACACTCTGCTTTTGAGAAAAGAGCACTCTTCTACTCTACTGTGTTTCCTAAAGAGCCAGAACAGTGAGCTTGCTCAGAACAAAAGAACTGTGCTTCCTACACACACGGGCCATGTCTACTTCAACTCTGCTTAGGAAACTGACAAGAACAGTAGCTCCTATTCAGACCAATACACTGTACTTGCTGGGAAAAGACGCGAGTGTTATTTGCCTTGTGTAGGGCAATGGGAGCGCAATAGTGACTTTCCTTACCAGAAAACAACTCTTGTTCCTAGGGCCAGAAACTGCATGTGATTCCACTCCATTTAGGACTGGGAAACAAACGCTAGCTCTCCTTACAAGAAACACACTCTGCTTTAGAGAAAAGAGCACTCTTCTACTCTACTGTGTTTCCTATAGGGCCAGAACAGTGAGCTTGCCCAGAACAAAAGAACTGTGCTTTCTACACACGGGCCATATCTAGTTCAACTCTGCTTAGGAAACTGACAAGAACAGTAGCTCCTCTTCAGTCCGATACACTGTACTTGCGGGTAACAGACGCTAGTGCTATTTGCACTGTGTATGGCAATGGCAGCGCAATAGTGACTCTTCTTACCAGAAAACAACTCTTGCTTGTATGACCAGAGACTGCATGTGATTCAACTCCATTTAGGACTGGGAAACAAATGCTAGCTCGCCTTACAAGAAACACACTCTGCTTTTGAGAAAAGAGCACTCTTCTACTCTACTGTGTTTCTTTTGGGGTCCGAACAGTGAGCTTGCTCAGAACAAAATAACTGTGCTTCCTACATACGTGGGACATATCTCGTTCAACTATGCTTAGGAACCTGACAAGAACAGTAGATCCTCTTCAGTCCAATACACTGTACATGCTAGGAACAGACGTGAGTGCTATTTGCCCTGTGTATGACAATGGGAGCACAATAGTGACTCTTTTTACCAGAAAACAACTCTTGCTCGTAGGACCAGGAACTGCATGTGATTCAAATCCATTTAGGACTGGGAAACAAACACTAGCTCGCCTTACAAGAAACACACTCTGGTTTAGAGAAAAAAGCACTCATCTACTCTACTGTGTTTCCTAAGATTTCCAAACAGTGAACTTGCTAAGAACAAAATAAATCTGCTTCCTACACACACGGTGATATCTAGTTCAATTCTGCTTAGGAACCTGACAAGAACAGTAGATACTCTTCAGTCCAATACACTGTACTTGCTGGGAACAGACTCTAGTGCTATTTGTCCTGTGTATGGTAATGGCAGCTCAATATTGACTCTTCTTACCAGAAAACAAGTCTTGCTCGTAGGACCGGAAACTGCCTGTGATTGAACTCCATTTAGGACTAGGAAACAAACGCTAGCTTGCCTTACAGGAAACACACTCTGCTTTTGAGAAAAGAGCACTCTTCTACTGTACTGTGTTTCCTATGTGGTCCGAACAGTGAGCTTGCTCAGAACAAAAAAACCCTGCTTCCTACACACACCGCCATACCTAGTTCAATTCTGCTTAGGAACCTGACAAGAACAATAGATCCTCTTCAGTCCAATACACTGTACTGCTGGGAACAGACAACAGTGCTATTTGTCCTGTGTATGGCAATGGCAGCTCAATATTGACCCTTCTTACCAGAAAACAAATCTTGCTCATAGGAACAGAAACTGCATGGGATACAACCCCATTTAGGATTGGGAAACAAACGCTAGCTCTCCTTACAAGAAACACACTCTGCTTTTGAGAAGAGAACACTCTTCTACTCTACTGTGTTTCCTATGGGGTCCAAACAGTGAGCTTGCTCAGAACAAAAGAACTGTGCTTCCTACACACACCGACCATATCTAGTTCAACTCTGCTTAGGAAACTGACAAGAACAGTAGCTCCTATTCATTCCAATACACTGTACTTGCTGGGAACAGACGCTTGTGCTATTTGCACTGTGTATGGCAATGGGAGCCCAATAGTGACTTTCCTTACCAGAAAACAACTCTTGCTCAAAGAACCGGAAACTCCCTGTGATTGAACTCCATTTAGGACTAGGAAACAAATGCTAGCTCGCCTTACAAGAAACACACTCTGCTTTTGAGAAAAGAGCACTCTTCTACTCTACTGTGTTTCCTATGGGTTCCGAAAAGTGACCTTGCTCAGAACAAAAAAACTGTGCTTCCTACACACACGGCCATATCTAGTTCACGTCTGCTTAGGAAGCTGACAATAACAGTAGATCCTCTTCCGTCCAATACACTGTACTTGTTGGGAAAGACGCCAGTGCTATTTGTCCTGTGTATGGCAATGGGAGCACAATAGTGACTTTCCTTACCAGAAAACAACTCTTGCTCGTAGGACAAGAAACTGCATGGGATTCTACTATATTTAGTACTGGGAAAAAAAACGCTAGCTCGCCTTCCAAGAAACACACTCTGCTTTACAGAAAAGAGCACTCTTCTACTCTACTCTGTTTCCTATAGGGCCAGAACAGTTAGCTTGCTCAGAACAAAAGAACTGTGCTTCCTACACACGGGCCATATCTAGTTCAACTCTGCTTAGGAAACTGACAAGAACAGTTTCTCCTCTTCAGTCCGATACACTGTACTTGCTGGGAACAGACGCCAGTGCTATTTGCACTGTGGATGGCAATGGGAGCACAATAGTGACTTTCCTTACCAGAAAACAACTCTTGCTCGTAGGACCAGAAACTGCATGTGATTCAACTCCATTTAGGACTGGGAAACAAATGCTAGCTCGCCTTACAAGAAACACACTCTGCTTTTGAGAAAAGAGCACTCTTCTACTCTCCTGTGTTTCCTATGGGGTCCAAACAATGAGCTTGCTCAGAACAAAAGAACTGTGCTTCCGACACACACGGGCCATATCTAGTTCAACTCTGCTTAGGAAACTGACAAGAACTGTAGATCCTCTTCAGTCCAATAAACTGTACTTGAGGGGAACAGACACGAGTAATATTTGCACTGTGTATGGCAATGGGAGCACAATAGTGTCTCGTCTTACCAGAAAAAAAACTCTTGGTCGTAGGACAAAAAACTGCATGTGACTCAACTCCATTTAGGACTGGAAAACAAACGCTATCTCGCCTTCCAAGAAACACACTCTGCTTTTGAGAAAAGAGCACTCTTCTACTCTACTGTGTTTCCTATGTGTTCCGAACAGTGAGCTTGCTCAGAACAAAAAAACTGTGCTTCCTACACACACGGCCATATCTAGTTCATGTCTGCTTAGGAACCTGACAAGAACAGTAGATCCTCTTCAGTCAAATACACTGTACTTGCTACGAACAGACGCGAGTGCTATTTGTCCTGTGTATGGCAACGGCAGTGCAATAGTGACTCTTCTTACCAGAAAACAACTCTTGCTCGTAGTACCAGAAACTGCATGGGATTCAACTCCATTTAGGACTGGGAAACAAACACTAGCTCGCCTTACAAGAAACACACTCTGCTTTTGAGAAAAGAACACCCTTCTACTCTACTGTGTTTCCTATAGGGCCAGAACAGTGAGCTTGCTCAGAACAAAAGAACTGTGCTTCCTACACACACGGGCCATATCTAGTTCAACTCTGCTTAGGAAACTGACAAGAACAGTAGCTCCTCTTCAGTCCGATACACTGTACTTGCTGGGAACAGACGCATGTGCTATTTGCACACTGTATGGCAATGGGAGCGCAATAGTGACTTTCTTTACCAGAAGACAACTCTTGCTCGTAGGACCAGAAACTGCATGGGATTCAACTCCATTTAGGACTGGGAAACAAACGCTAGCTCGCCTTACAAGAAACACACTCTGCTTTTGAGAAAAGAGCACTCTTCTACTCTACTGTTTCCTATGGGGTCCTAACAGTGAGCTTGCTCAGAACAAAAGAACTGTGCTTCCTACACACACGGACCATATCTAGTTCAACTCTGCTTAGGAAACTGACAAGAACAGTAGCTCCTATTCAAGCCAATACACTGTACTTGCTGGGAAAAGACGCGAGTGCTATATGCCTTGTGTAGGGCAATGGGAGCGCAATAGTGTCTTTCCTTACCAGAAAACAACTCTTGTTCGTAGGACCAGAAACTGCATGTGATTCAACTCCATTTAGGACTAGTAAACAAATGCTAGCTCGCCTATAAAAAACACACTCTGCTTTTGAGAAAAGAGCACTCTTCTACTCTACTGTGTTTCCTAAAGAGCCAGAACAGTGAGCTTGCTCAGAACAAAAGAACTGTGCTTCCTACACACACGGGCCATGTCTACTTCAACTCTGCTTAGGAAAATGACAAGAACAGTAGCTCCTCTTCAGTCCAATACACTGTACTTGCTGACACCAGACGCGAGTGCTATTTGCACTGTATATGGCAATTGGAGCACAATATTGACTCGTCTTACCAGAAAACAACTCTTGCTCGTAGGACAAAAAACTGCATGTGACTCAACTCCATTTAGGACTGGGAAACAAACACTAGCTCGCCTTTCAAGGAACACACTCTGCTTTTGATAAAAAAGCACTCTTCTAATCTACTGTATTTCCTATGGCGTCCAAACACTGAGCTTGCTCGGAAAAAAAGAACTGTGCTTCCTATACACACGGACCATATGTAGTTCAACTCTGCTTAGGAAACTGACAAGAACAGTAGCTTCTCTTCAGTCCAATACACTGTACTTGCTGGGAAGAGACGAGAGTGCTATTTGCATTGTTTATGGCAATGAGAGTGCAATAGTGACTTTCCTTACCAGAAAACAACTCTTGCACGTAAGACCACAAACTGCATGTGATTCAACGCCATTTAAGACTGGGAAACAAATGCTAGCTCCCCTCACAAGAAACACACTCTGCTTTTGAGAAAAGAGCACTCTTCTTCTCTACGTTGTTTCCTATGGGGTCCAAACGGTGAGCTTGCTCAGAACAAAAGAACTGTGCTTCCTACAGACATGGACCATATCTAGTTCAACTCTGCTTAGGAAACTGACAAGAACAGTAGATCCTCTTCAGTCCAATACACTGTACTTGCTGTGAACAGACGCCAGTGCTATTTGACCTGTGTATGGCAATGGCAGCGCAATAGTGACTCTTCTTACCAGAAAACAACTCTTGCTCGTAGTACCAGAAACTGCATGTGATTCAACTCCACTTAGGACTGGGAAACAAACGCTAGCTTGCCTTGCAAGAAACACACTCTGCTTTTGAGAAAAGAGTACTCTTCTACTCTACTGTGTTTCCTATAGGGCCAGAACAGTGAGCTTGTTCAGAACAAAAGAACTGTGCTTCCTACATGCACGGATCATATCTAGTTCAACTCTTCTTAGGAAACTGACAGGAACAGTAGCACCTATTCAGTCCAATACACTGTACTTGCTGTGAACAGACGCGAGTGCTATTTGCACTGTGTATGGGAATGGGAGCGCAATAGTGACTTTCCTTACCAGAAAACAACTCTTGCTCGTAGGACCAGAAACTGCATGGGATTCAACTATATTTAGGACTGGGAAACAAACGCTAGCTCGCCTTACAAGAAACACACTCTGCTTTAGAGAAAAGAGCACTCTTCTACTCTACTGTGTTTCCTATAGGGCCAGAACAGTGAGCTTGCTCAGAACAAAAGAACTGTGCTTCCGACACATGGGCCATATCTAGTTCAACTCTGCTTAGGAAACTGACAAGAACAGTAGCTCCTCTTCAGTCCGATACACTGTACTTGCTGGAAACAGACGCGAGTGCTATTTGCACTGTGTATGGCAATTGGAGCACAATAGTGACTTTCCTTACCAGAAAACAACTCTTGCTCATAGGACCAGAAACTGCATGTGATTCAACTCCATTTAGGACTGGGAAACAAATGCTAGCTCGCCTTACATGAAACACACTCTGCTTTTGAGAAAAGAGCACTCTTCTACTCTACTGTGTTTCCTAAAGGGCCAGAACAGTGAGCTTGCTCAGAACAAAAGAACTGTGCTTCTTACACACACGGGCCATATCTAGTTCAACTTTGCTTAGGAAACTGACAAGAACAGTAGCTCCTCTTCAGTCCGATACACTGTACTTGCTGGGAACAGACGCGAGTGCTATTTGCACTGTGTATGGCAATGGGAGCGCAATATTGACTTTCCTTACCAGAAAACAACTCTTGCTCGTAGGACAAGAAACTGCATGTGATTCCACTCCATTTAGGACTGGGAAACAAACGCTAGCTCGCCTTACAAGAAACACACTCTGCTTTAGAGAAAAGAGCACACTTCTACTCTACTGTGTTTCCTATGGGGTCCAAACTGTGAGCTTGCTCAGAACAAAAGAACTGTGCTTCCTACACACACGGATCATATCTAGTTCAACTCTGCTTAGGAAACTGACAGGAACAGTAGCACCTATTCAGTCCAATACACTGTACTTGCTGTGAACAGACGCGAGTGCTATTTGCACTGTGTATGGGAATGGGAGCACAATAGTGACTTTCCTTACCAGAAAACAACTCTTGCTCGTAGGACCAGAAACTGCATGGGATTCAACTATATTTAGGACTGGGAAACAAACGCTAGCTCGCCTTACAAGAAACACACTCTGCTTTAGAGAAAAGAGCACTCTTCTACTCTACTGTGTTTCCTATAGGGCCAGAACAGTGAGCTTGCTCAGAACAAAAGAACTGTGCTTCCGACACATGGGCCATATCTAGTTCAACTCTGCTTAGGAAACTGACAAGAACAGTAGCTCCTCTTCAGTCCGATACACTGTACTTCCTGGGAACAGACGCATGTGCTATTTGCACACTGTATGGCAATGGGAGCGCAATAGTGACTTTCTTTACCAGAAGACAACTCTTGCTCGTAGGACCAGAAACCGCATGGGATTCAACTCCATTTAGGACTGGGAAACAAACGCTAGCTCGCCTTACAAGAAACACACTCTGCTTTTGAGAAAAGAGCACTCTTCTACTCTACTGTTTCCTATGGGGTCCTAACAGTGAGCTTGCTCAGAACAAAAGAACTGTGCTTCCTACACACACGGACCATATCTAGTTCAACTCTGCTTAGGAAACTGACAAGAACAGTAGCTCCTATTCAAGCCAATACACTGTACTTGCTGGGAAAAGACGCGAGTGCTATATGCCTTGTGTAGGGCAATGGGAGCGCAATAGTGTCTTTCCTTACCAGAAAACAACTCTTGTTCGTAGGACCAGAAACTGCATGTGATTCAACTCCATTTAGGACTAGTAAACAAATGCTAGCTCGCCTATAAAAAACACACTGTGCTTTTGAGAAAAGAGCACTCTTCTACTCTACTGTGTTTCCTAAAGAGCCAGAACAGTGAGCTTGCTCAGAACAAAAGAACTGTGCTTCCTACACACACGGGCCATGTCTACTTCAACTCTGCTTAGGAAAATGACAAGAACAGTAGCTCCTCTTCAGTCCAATACAGTGTACTTGCTGAGACCAGACACGAGTGCTATTTGCACTGTATATGGCAATTGGAGCACAATATTGACTCGTCTTACCAGAAAACAACTCTTGCTCGTAGGACAAAAAACTGCATGTGACTCAACTCCATTTAGGACTGGGAAACAAACACTAGCTCGCCTTACAAGAAACACACTCTGCTTTTGAGAAAAAAGCACTCTTCTAATCTACTGTGTTTCCTATGGCGTCCAAACACTGAGCTTGCTCGGAACAAAAGAACTGTGCTTCCTATACACACGGACCATATGTAGTTCAACTCTGCTTAGGAAACTGACAAGAACAGTAGCTTCTCTTCAGTCCAATACACTGTACTTGCTGGGAAGAGACGAGAGTGCTATTTGCACTGTTTATGGCAATGAGAGTGCAATAGTGACTTTCCTTACCAGAAAACAACTCTTGCACGTAGGACCACAAACTGCATGTGATTCAACGCCATTTAGGACTGGGAAACAAATGCTAGCTCCCCTCACAAGAAACACACTCTGCTTTTGAGAAAAGAGCACTCTTCTTCTCTACATTGTTTCCTATGGGGTCCAAACGGTGAGCTTGCTCAGAACAAAAGAACTGTGCTTCCTACAGACATGGACCATATCTAGTTCAACTCTGCTTAGGAAACTGACAATAACAGTAGATCCTCTTCAGTCCAATACACTGTACTTGCTGTGAACAGACGCCAGTGCTATTTGACCTGTGTATGGCAATGGCAGCGCAATAGTGACTCTTCTTACCAGAAAACAACTCTTGCTCGTAGTACCAGAAACTGCATGGGATTCAACTCCATTTAGGACTGCAAAATAAACGCTAGCTCGCCTTACAAGAAACACACTCTGCTTTAGAGAAAAGAGCACTCTTCTACACTACTGTGTTTCCTATGTGGTCCAAACAGTGAGCTTGCTCAGAACAAAAGAACTGTGCTTCCTTCACGCACGGATCATATCTAGTTCAACACTTCTTAGGAAACTGACAGGAACAGTAGCACCTATTCAGTCCAATACACTGTACTTGCTGTGAACAGACGCGAGTGCTATTTGCACTGTGTATGGGAATGGGAGCACAATAGTGACTTTCCTTACCAGAAAACAACTCTTGCTCGTAGGACCAGAAACTGCATGGGATTCAACTATATTTAGGACTGGGAAACAAACGCTAGCTCGCCTTACAAGAAACACACTCTGCTTTAGAGAAAAGAGCACTCTTCTACTCTACTCTGTTTCCTATAGGACCAGAACAGTGAGCTTGCTCAGAACAAAAGAACTGTGCTTCTTACACACACGGGCCATATCTAGTTCAACTTTGCTTAGGAAACTGACAAGAACAGTAGCTCCTCTTCAGTCCGATACACTGTACTTGCTGGGAACAGACGCGAGTGCTATTTGCACTGTGTATGGCAATGGGAGCGCAATATTGACTTTCCTTACCAGAAACCAACTCTTGCTCGTAGGACAAGAAACTGCATGTGATTCCACTCCATTTAGGACTGGGAAACAAACGCTAGCTCGCCTTACAAGAAACACACTCTGCTTTAGAGAAAAGAGCACTCTTCTACTCTACTGTGTTTCCTATGGGGTCCAAACAGTGAGCTTGCTCAGAACAAAAGAACTGTGCTTCCTACACACGGGCCATATCTAGTTCAACTCTGCTTAGGAAACTGACAAGAACAGTAGATCCTCTTCAGTCCAATAAACTGTACTTGAGGGGAACAGACAAGAGTAATATTTGCACTGTGTATGGCAATTGGAGCACAATAGTGTCTCGTCTTACCAGAAAAAAAACTCTTGGTCATAGGACAAAAAACTGCATGTGACTCAACTCCATTTAGGACTGGGAAACAAACGCTTTCTCGCCTTCCAAGAAACACACTCTGCTTTTGAGAAAAGAGCACTCTTCTACTCTACTGTGTTTCCTATGTGTTCCGAACAGTGAGCTTGCTCAGAACAAAAAAACTGTGCTTCCTAAACACACGGCCATATCTAGTTCAACTCTGCTTAGGAAGCTAACAAGAACAGTAGATCCTCTTCAGTCCAATACACTGTACTTGCTGTGACCAGACGCCAGTGCTATTTGTCCTGTGTATGGCAATGGCAGCGCAATAGTGACTCTTCTTACCAGAAAACAACTCTTGCTCGTAGGACCAGAAACTGCATGTGATTCAACTCCATTTAGGACTGGGAAACAAACTCTAGCTCGCTTTGCAAGAAACACACTCTGCTTTTGAGAAAAGAGCACTCTTCTACTCTACTGTGTTTCCTATAGGGCCAGAACAGTGAGCTTGCTCAAAACATAAGAACTGTGCTTCCTACACACACGGGCCATATCTAGTTCAACTCTGCTTAGGAAACTGACAAGAACAGTAGCTCCTCTTCAGTCCGATACACTGTACTTCCTGGGAACAGACGCATGTGCTATTTGCACTGTGTATGGCAATGGGAGCGCAATAGTGACTTTCCTTACCAGAAGACAACTCTTGCTCATAGGACCAGAAACTGCATGTGATTCAACTCCATTTAGGACTGGGAAAAAAACACTAGCTCGCCTTACAAGAAACACACTCTGCTTTTGAGAAAAGAGCACTCTTCTACTCTACTGTGTTTCCTATGGGGTCCGAACAGTGAGCTAGCTCAGAAAAAAAAAAAACTGTGCTTCCTACACACACGGCCA
The DNA here is from genome assembly GCF_949786415.1 of Peromyscus eremicus. NCBI lineage: Eukaryota > Metazoa > Chordata > Mammalia > Rodentia > Cricetidae > Peromyscus > Peromyscus eremicus. The sequence continues at coordinate 219,456 of NW_026734319.1, read as the reverse complement.
TATCTAGTTCATGTCTGCTTAGGAACCTGACAAGAACAGTAGATCCTCTTCAGTCAAATACACTGTACTTCCTGCGAACAGACGCGAGTGCTATTTGTCCTGTGTATGGCAACAGCAGTGCAATAGTGACTCTTCTTACCAGAAAACAACTCTTGCTCGTAGTACCAGAAACTGCATGGGATTCAACTCCATTTAGGACTGGGAAACAAACACTAGCTCGCCTTACAAGAAACACACTCTGCTTTTGAGAAAAGAACACTCTTCCACTCTACTGTATTTCCTATAGGGCCAGAACAGTGAGCTTGCTCAGAACAAAAGAACTGTGCTTCCTACACACACGGGCCATATCTAGTTCAACTCTGCTTAGGAAACTGACAAGAACAGTAGCTCTTCTTCAGTCCGATACACTGTACTTGCTGGGAACAGACACATGTGCTATTTGCACACTGTATGGCAATGGGAGTGCAATAGTGACTTTCTTTACCAGAAGACAACTCTTGCTCGTAGGACCAGAAACTGCATGGGATTCAACTCCATTTAGGACTGGGAAACAAACGCTAGCTCGCCTTACAAGAAACACACTCTGCTTTTGAGAAAAGAGCACTCTTCTACTCTACTGTGTTTCTTATGGGGTCCAAACAGTGAGCTTGCTCAGAACAAAAGAACTGTGCTTCCTACACACACGGACCATATCTAGTTCAACTCTGCTTAGGAAACTGACAAGAACAGTAGCTCCTATTCAAGCCAATACACTGTACTTGCTGGGAAAAGACGCAAGTGCTATATGCCTTGTGTAGGGCAATGGGAGCGCAATAGTGTCTTTCCTTACCAGAAAACAACTCTTGTTCGTAGGACCAGAAACTGCATGTGATTCAACTCCGTTTAGGACTAGTAAACAAACGCTAGCTCGCCTTACAAAAACACACTCTGCTTTTGAGAAAAGAGCACTCTTCTACTCTACTGTGTTTCCTAAAGAGCCAGAACAGTGAGCTTGCTCAGAACAAAAGAACTGTGCTTCCTACACACACGGACCATATCTAGTTCAACTCTGCTTAGGAAACTGACAAGAACAGTAGCTCCTATTCAAGCCAATACACTGTACTTGCTGGGAAAAGACGCGAGTGCTATATGCCTTGTGTAGGGCAATGGGAGCGCAATAGTGTCTTTCCTTACCAGAAAACAACTCTTGTTCGTAGGACCAGAAACTGCATGTGATTCAACTCCATTTAGGACTAGTAAACAAACGCTAGCTCGCCTTACAAAAACACACTCTGCTTTTGAGAAAAGAGCACTCTTCTACTCTACTGTGTTTCCTAAAGAGCCAGAACAGTGAGCTTGCTCAGAACAAAAGAACTGTGCTTCCTACACACACGGGCCATGTCTACTTCAACTCTGCTTAGGAAAATGACAAGAACAGTAGCTCCTCTTCAGTCCAATACACTGTACTTGCTGACACCAGACGCGAGTGCTATTTGCACTGTATATGGCAATTGGAGCACAATATTGACTCGTCTTACCAGAAAACAACTCTTGCTCGTAGGACAAAAAACTGCATGTGACTCAACTCCATTTAGGACTGGGAAACAAACACTAGCTCGCCTTACAAGGAACACACTCTGCTTTTGATAAAAAAGCACTCTTCTAATCTACTGTATTTCCTATGGCGTCCAAACACTGAGCTTGCTCGGAAAAAAAGAACTGTGCTTCCTATACACACGGACCATATGTAGTTCAACTCTGCTTAGGAAACTGACAAGAACAGTAGCTTCTCTTCAGTCCAATACACTGTACTTGCTGGGAAGAGACGAGAGTGCTATTTGCATTGTTTATGGCAATGAGAGTGCAATAGTGACTTTCCTTACCAGAAAACAACTCTTGCACATAAGACCACAAACTGCATGTGATTCAACGCCATTTAAGACTGGGAAACAAATGCTAGCTCCCCTCACAAGAAACACACTCTGCTTTTGAGAAAAGAGCACTCTTCTTCTCTACGTTGTTTCCTATGGGGTCCAAACGGTGAGCTTGCTCAGAACAAAAGAACTGTGCTTCCTACAGACATGGACCATATCTAGTTCAACTCTGCTTAGGAAACTGACAAGAACAGTAGATCCTCTTCAGTCCAATACACTGTACTTGCTGTGAACAGACGCCAGTGCTATTTGACCTGTGTATGGCAATGGCAGCGCAATAGTGACTCTTCTTACCAGAAAACAACTCTTGCTCGTGGTACCAGAAACTGCATGTGATTCAACTCCACTTAGGACTGGGAAACAAACGCTAGCTTGCCTTGCAAGAAACACACTCTGCTTTTGAGAAAAGAGTACTCTTCTACTCTACTGTGTTTCCTATAGGGCCAGAACAGTGAGCTTGTTCAGAACAAAAGAACTGTGCTTCCTACATGCACGGATCATATCTAGTTCAACTCTTCTTAGGAAACTGACAGGAACAGTAGCACCTATTCAGTCCAATACACTGTACTTGCTGTGAACAGACGCGAGTGCTATTTGCACTGTGTATGGGAATGGGAGCGCAATAGTGACTTTCCTTACCAGAAAACAACTCTTGCTCGTAGGACCAGAAACTGCATGGGATTCAACTATATTTAGGACTGGGAAACAAACGCTAGCTCGCCTTACAAGAAACACACTCTGCTTTAGAGAAAAGAGCACTCTTCTACTCTACTGTGTTTCCTATAGGGCCAGAACAGTGAGCTTGCTCAGAACAAAAGAACTGTGCTTCCGACACATGGGCCATATCTAGTTCAACTCTGCTTAGGAAACTGACAAGAACAGTAGCTCCTCTTCAGTCCGATACACTGTACTTGCTGGAAACAGACGCGAGTGCTATTTGCACTGTGTATGGCAATTGGAGCACAATAGTGACTTTCCTTACCAGAAAACAACTCTTGCTCATAGGACCAGAAACTGCATGTGATTCAACTCCATTTAGGACTGGGAAACAAATGCTAGCTCGCCTTACATGAAACACACTCTGCTTTTGAGAAAAGAGCACTCTTCTACTCTACTGTGTTTCCTAAAGGGCCAGAACAGTGAGCTTGCTCAGAACAAAAGAACTGTGCTTCTTACACACACGGGCCATATCTAGTTCAACTTTGCTTAGGAAACTGACAAGAACAGTAGCTCCTCTTCAGTCCGATACACTGTACTTGCTGGGAACAGACGCGAGTGCTATTTGCACTGTGTATGGCAATGGGAGCGCAATATTGACTTTCCTTACCAGAAAACAACTCTTGCTCGTAGGACAAGAAACTGCATGTGATTCCACTCCATTTAGGACTGGGAAACAAACGCTAGCTCGCCTTACAAGAAACACACTCTGCTTTAGAGAAAAGAGCACACTTCTACTCTACTGTGTTTCCTATGGGGTCCAAACTGTGAGCTTGCTCAGAACAAAAGAACTGTGCTTCCTACACACACGGATCATATCTAGTTCAACTCTGCTTAGGAAACTGACAAGAACAGTAGCTCCTATTCAGACCAATACACTGTACTTGCTGGGAAAAGACGCGAGTGCTATTTGCCTTGTGTAGGGCAATGGGAGCGCAATAGTGACTTTCCTTACCAGAAAACAACTCTTGCTCATAGGACCAGAAACTGCATGTGATTCAACTCCATTTAGGACTGGGAAACAAACGCTAGTTCGCCTTACAATAAACACACTTTGCTTTTGAGAAAAGAGCACTCTTCTACTCTACTGTGTTTCCTATGGGGTCCGAACAGTGAGCTTGCTCAGAACAACAAAAAGTGTGCTTCCTACACACACGGCCATATCTAGTTCATGTCTGCTTAGGAACCTGACAAGAACAGCAGATCCTCTTCAGTCCAATACACTGTACTTGCTGCGAACAGACGCGAGTGCTATTTGTCCTGTGTATGGCAATGGCAGCGCTATAGTGACTCTTCTTACCAGAAAACAACTCTTGCTCGTAGTACCAGAAATTTCATGGGATTCAACTCCATTCAGGACTGGGAAACAAACGCTAGCTCGCCTTACGAGAAACACACTCTGCTTTAGAGAAAAGAGCACTCTTCTACTCTACTGTTTCCTAAGGGGTCCAAACAGTGAGCTTGCTCAGAACAAAAAAACCTTGCTTCCTACACACACCTCCATACCTAGTTCAATTCTGCATAGGTACCTGACAAGAACAATAGATCCTCTTCAGTCCAATACACTGTACTGCTGGGAACAGACAACAGTGCTATTTGTCCTGTGTATGGCAATGGCAGCGCAATAGTGGCTCTTCTTACCATAAAACAACTCTTGCTCGTAGGACCAGAAACTGCATGTGATTCAACTCCATTTAGGATGGGGAAACAAACGCTAGCTCGCCTTACAAGAAACACACTCTGCTTTAGAGAAAAGAGAATTCTTCTACTCTACTGTGTTTCCTATAGGGCCAGAAGAGTGAGGTTGCTCAGAACAAAAGAACTGTGCTTCCTACACACACGGGCCATATCTAGTTCAATTCTGCTTAGGAACCTGACAAGAATAGTAGATCCTCTTCAGTCCAATACACTGTACTTTTTGGGAACAGACGTGAGTGCTATTTGTCCTGTGTATGGCAATGGCAGCGCAATATTGACTCTTCTTACCAGAAAACAACTCTTGCTCGTAGAACCAGAAACTGCATGGGATTCAACTCCGTTTAGGACTGGGAAACAAACACTAGCTCGCCTTACAAGAAACACACTCTGCTTTTGAGAAAAGACCACTCTTCTATTCTACTGTGTTTCCTATAGGGCCAGAACAGTGAGCTTGCTCAGAACAAAAGAACTGTGCTTCCTACACACACGGGCTATATCTATTTCAACTCTGCTTAGGAAACTGACAAGAACAGTAGCTTCTCTTCAGTCCAATACACTGTACTTGCTGGGAACAGACGCCAGTGCTATTTGCACTGTGTATGGCAATGGGAGCACAAGAGTGACTCTTCTTATCAGAAAACAACTCTTGCTCGTAGGACCAGAAACTGCATGTGATTCAACTCCGTTTAGGACTGGGAAACAAACACTAGCTCGCCTTACAAGAAACACACTCTGCTTTTGAGAAAAGAGCACTCTTCTATTCTACTGTGTTTCCTATAGGGCCAGAACAGTGAGCTTACTCAGAACAAAAGAACTGTGCTTCCTACACACACGGGCCATATCTAGTTCAACTCTGCTTAGGAAACTGACAAGAACAGTAGCTTCTCTTCAGTCCAATACACTGTACTTGCTGGGAACAGACGCCAGTGCTATTTGCACTGTGTATGGCAATGGGAGCACAAGACTGACTCTTCTTACCAGAAAACAACTCGTAGGAACAGAAACTGCATGTGATTCAACTCCGTTTAGGACTGGGAAACAAACACTAGCTCGCCTTACAAGAAACACACTCTGCTTTTGAGAAAAGAGCACTCTTCTATTCTACTGTGTTTCCTATAGGGCCAGAACAGTGAGCTTGCTCAGAACAAAAGAACTGTGCTTCCTACACACACGGGCCATATCTAGTTCAACTCTGCTTAGGAAACTGACAAGAACAGTAGCTTCTCTTCAGTCCAATACACTGTACTTGCTGGGAACAGACGCCAGTGCTATTTGCACTGTGTATGGCAATGGGAGCGCAAGACTGACTCTTCTTACCAGAAAACAACTCTTGCTCGTAGGAACAGAAACTGCATGTGATTCAACTCCGTTTAGGACTGGGAAACAAACACTAGCTCGCCTTACAAGAAACACACTCTGCTTTTGAGAAAAGAGCACTCTTCTATTCTACTGTGTTTCCTACAGGGCCAGAACAGTGAGCTTGCTCAGAACAAAAGAACTGTGCTTCCTACACACGCGGGCCATATCTACTTCAACTTTGATTAGGAAACTGACAAGAATTGTGGCTCCTCTTCAGTCCAATACACTGTACTTGCTGGGAACAGACGCGAGTGCTATTTGCACTGTGTCTGACAATGGGAGCACAACAGTGACTCTTCTTGCCAGAAAGCAACTCTTGCTCATACGACCAAAATTTGCATGTGATTCAACTCCATTTAGGACTGGGAAACAAACGCTAGCTCGCCTTACAAGAAACACACTCTGCTTTTAAGAAAAGTGCACTCTTCTATTCTACTGTGTTTCCTATAGGGCCAGAACAGTGAGCTTGCTCAGAACAAAAGAACTGTGCTTCCTACACACACGGGCCATATCTAGTTCAACTCTGCTAAGGAAACTGACAAGAACAGTAGCTTCTCTTCAGTCCAATACACTGTACTTGCTTGGAACAGACGCCAGTGCTATTTGCACTGTGTATGGCAATGGAAGCACAAGAGTGACTCTTCTTACCAGAAAACAACTCTTGCTCATAGGACCAGAAACTGCATGTGATTCAACTCCGTTTAGGACTGGGAAACAAACACTAGCTTGCCTTCCAAGAAACACACTCTGCTTTTGAGAAAAGAGCACTCTTCTATTCTACTGTGTTTCCTATAGGGCCAGAACAGTGAGCTTGCTCAGAACAAAAGAACTGTGCTTCCTACACACACGGCCATATCTAGTTCAACTCTGCTTAGGAAACTGACAAGAACAGTAGCTTCTCTTCAGTCCAATACACTGTACTTGCTGGGAACAGACGCCAATGCTATTTGCACTGTGTATGGCAATGGGAGCGCAAGACTGATTCTTCTTACCAGAAAACAACTCTTGCTCGTAGGACCAGAAACTGCATGTGATTCAACTCCGTTTAGGACTGGGAAACAAACACTAGCTCGCCTTACAAGAAACACACTCTGCTTTTGAGAAAAGAGCACTCTTCTATTCTACTGTGTTTCCTATAGGGCCAGAACAGTGAGCTTGCTCAAAACAAAAGAACTGTGCTTCCTACACACACAGGCCATATCTAGTTCAACTCTGCTTAGGAAACTGACAAGAACAGTAGCTTCTCTTCAGTCCAATACACTGTACTTGCTGGGAACAGACGCCAGTGCTATTCGCACTGTGTATGGCAATGGGAGCGCAAGACTGACTCTTCTTACCAGAAAACAACTCTTGCTCGTAGAACCAGAAACTGCATGTGATTCAACTCCGTTTAGGACTGGGAAACAAACACTAGCTCGCCTTACAAGAAACACACTCTGCTTTTGAGAAAAGAGCACTCTTCTATTCTACTGTGTTTCCTATAGGGCCAGAACAGTGAGCTTACTCAGAACAAAAGAACTGTGCTTCCTACACAAACGGGCCATATCTAGTTCAACTCTGCTTAGGAAACTGACAAGAACAGTAGCTTCTCTTCAGTCCAATACACTGTACTTGCTTGGAACAGACGCCAGTGCTATTTGCACTGTGTATGGCAATGGGAGCACAAGAGTGACTCTTCTTACCAGAAAACAACTCTTGCTCATAGGAACAGAAACTGCATGTGATTCAACTCCGTTTAGGACTGGGAAACAAACACTAGCTCGCCTTCCAAGAAACACACTCTGCTTTTGAGAAAAGAGCACTCTTCTATTCTACTGTGTTTCCTATAGGGCCGGAACAGTGAGCTTGCTCATATCAAAAGAACTGTGCTTCCTACACACACGGACCATATCTAGTTCAACTCTGCTTAGGAAACTGACAAGAACAGTAGCTTCTCTTCAGTCCAATACATTGTACTTGCTGGGAACAGACGCCAGTGCTATTTGCACTGTGTATGGCAATGGGAGCACAAGACTGACTCTTCTTACCAGAAAACAACTCTTGCTTGTAGGACCAGAAACTGCATGTGATTCAACTTCGATTAGGACTGGGAAACAAACACTAGCTCGCCTTACAAGAAACACACTCTGCTTTTGAGAAAAGAGCACTCTCTATTCTACTGTGTTTCCTATAGGGCCAGAACAGTGAGCTTGCTAAGAACAAAAGAACTGTGCTTCCTACACACACGGGCCATATCTAGTTCAACTCTGCTTAGGAAACTGACAAGAACAGTAGCTTCTCTTCAGTCCAATACACTGTACTTGCTGGGAACAGACGCCAATGCTATTTGCACTGTGAATGGCAATGGGAGCGCAAGACTGACTCTTCTTACCAGAAAACAACTCTTGCTCGTAGGAACAGAAACTGCATGTGATTCAACTCCGTTTAGGACTGGGAAACAAACACTAGCTCGCCTTACAAGAAACACACTCTGCTTTTGAGAAAAGACCACTCTTCTATTCTACTGTGTTTCCTATAGGGCCAGAACAGTGAGCTTGCTCAGAACAAAAGAACTGTGCTTCCTACACACAAGGGCTATATCTATTTCAACTCTGCTTAGGAAACTGACAAGAACAGTAGCTTCTCTTCAGTCCAATACACTGTACTTGCTGGGAACAGATGCCAGTGCTATTTGCACTGTGTATGGCAATGGGAGCACAAGAGTGACTCTTCTTATCAGAAAACAACTCTTGCTCGTAGGACCAGAAACTGCATGTGATTCAACTCCGTTTAGGACTGGGAAACAAACACTAGCTCGCCTTACAAGAAACACACTCTGCTTTTGAGAAAAGAGCACTCTTCTATTCTACTGTGTTTCCTATAGGGCCAGAACAGTGAGCTTGCTCAGAACAAAAGAACTGTGCTTCCTACACACACGGGCCATATCTAGTTCAACTCTGCTTAGGAAACTGACAAGAACAGTAGCTTCTCTTCAGTCCAATACACTGTACTTGCTGGGAACAGACGCCAGTGCTATTTGCACTGTGTATGGCAATGGGAGCGCAAGACTGACTCTTCTTACCAGAAAACAACTCTTGCTCGTAGGAACAGAAACTGCATGTGATTCAACTCCCTTTAGGACTGGGAAACAAACACTAGCTCGCCTTACAAGAAACACACTCTGCTTTTGAGAAAAGTGCACTCTTCTATTTTACTGTGTTTCCTATAGGGCCAGAACAGTGAGCTTGCTCAGAACAAAAGAACTGTGCTTCCTACACAAACGGGCCATATCTAGTTCAACTCTGCTTAGGAAACTGACAAGAACAGTAGCTTCTCTTCAGTCCAATACACTGTACTTGCTGGGAACAGACGCCAATGCTATTTGCACTGTGAATGGCAATGGGAGCCCAAGACTGACTCTTCTTACCAGAAAACAACTCTTGCTTGTACGACCAGAAACTGCATGTGATTCAACTCCGTTTAGGACTGGGAAACAAACACTAGCTCGCCTTACAAGAAACACATTCTGCTTTTGAGAAAAGAGCACTCTTCTATTCTACTGTGTTTCCTATAGGGCCAGAACAGTGAGCTAACTCAGAACAAAAGAACTGTGCTTCCTACACACAGAGGCCATATCTAGTTCAACTCTGCTTAGGAAACTGACAAGAACAGTAGCTTCTCTTCAGTCCAATACACTGTACTTGCTTGGAACAGACGCCAGTGCTATTTGCACTGTGTATGGCAATGGGAGCACAAGAGAGACTCTTCTTACCAGAAAACAACTCTTGCTCATAGGACCAGAAACTGCATGTGATTCAACTCCGTTTAGGACTGGGAAACAAACACTAGCTCGCCTTACAAGAAACACACTCTGCTTTTGAGAAAAGAGCACTCTTCTATTCTACTGTGTTTCCTATAGGGCCAGAACAGTGAGCTTGCTCAGAACAAAAGAACTGTGCTTCCTACACACACGGGCCATATCTAGTTCAACTCTGCTTAGGAAACTGACAAGAACAGTAGCTTCTCTTCAGTCCAATACACTGTACTTGCTGGGAACAGACGCCAGTGCTATTTGCACTGTGTATGGCAATGGGAGCGCAAGACTGACTCTTCTTACCAGAAAACAACTCTTGCTCGTAGGAACAGAAACTGCATGTGATTCAACTCCCTTTAGGACTGGGAAACAAACACTTGCTCGCCTTACAAGAAACACACTCTGCTTTTGAGAAAAGAGCACTCTTCTATTCTACTGTGTTTCCTATAGGGCCAGAACAGTGAGCTTACTCAGAACAAAAGAACTGTGCTTCCTACACACACGGGCCATATCTAGTTCAACTTTGATTAGAAAACTGACAAGAATTGTGGCTCCTCTTCAGTCCAATACACTGTACTTGCTGGGAACAGACGCGAGTGCTATTTGCACTGTGTCTGACAATGGGAGCACAACAGTGACTCTTCTTGCCAGAAAACAACTCTTGCTCGTACGACCAAAATTTGCATGTGATTCAACTCCATTTAGGACTGGGAAACAAACGCTAGCTCGCCTTACAAGAAACACACTCTGCTTTTGAGAAAAGTGCACTCTTCTATTCTACTGTGTTTCCTATAGGGCCAGAACATTGAGCTTGCTCAGAACAAAAGAACTGTGCTTCCTACACACACGGGCCATATTGAGTTCAACTCTGCTTAGGAAACTGACAAGAACAGTAGCTTCTCTTCAGTCCAATACACTGTACTTGCTGGGAACAGACGCCAATGCTATTTGCACTGTGAATGGCAATGGGAGCGCAAGAGTGACTCTTCTTACCAGAAAACAACTCTTGCTTGTACGACCAGAAACTGCATGTGATTCAACTCCGTTTAGGACTGGGAAACAAACACTAGCTCGCCTTTCAAGAAACACACTCTGCTTTTGTGAAAAGAGCGCTCTTCTATTCTACTGTGTTTCCTATAGGGCCAGAACAGTGAGCTTGCTCAGAACAAAAGAACTGTGCTTCCTACACATGCGGGCCATATCTAGTTCATCTTTGATGAGGAAACTGACAAGAATTGTGGCTCCTCTTCAGTCCAATACACTGTACTTGCTGGGAACAGACGCGAGTGCTATTTGCACTGTGTCTGACAATGGGAGCACAACAGTGACTCTTCTTGCCAGAAAACAACTCTTGCTCCTACGACCAAAATTTTCATGTGATTCAACTCCATTTAGGACTGGGAAACAAACACTAGCTCGCCTTACAAGAAACACACTCTGCTTTTGAGAAAAGTGCACTCTTCTATTTTACTGTGTTTCCTATAGGGCCAGAACAGTGAGCTTGCTCAGAACAAAAGAACTGTGCTTCCTACACACACGGGCCATATCTAGTTCAACTCTGCTTAGGAAACTGACAAGAACAGTAGCTTCTCTTCAGTCCAATACACTGTACTTGCTGGGAACAGACGCCAATGCTATTTGCACTGTGAATGGCAATGGGAGCCCAAGACTGACTCTTCTTACCAGAAAACAACTCTTGCTTGTACGACCAGAAACTGCATGTGATTCAACTCCGTTTAGGACTGGGAAACAAACACTAGCTCGCCTTACAAGAAACACATTCTGCTTTTGAGAAAAGAGCACTCTTCTATTCTACTGTGTTTCCTATAGGGCCAGAACAGTGAGCTAACTCAGAACAAAAGAACTGTGCTTCCTACACACAGAGGCCATATCTAGTTCAACTCTGCTTAGGAAACTGACAAGAACAGTAGCTTCTCTTCAGTCCAATACACTGTACTTGCTTGGAACAGACGCCAGTGCTATTTGCACTGTGTATGGCAATGGGAGCACAAGAGAGACTCTTCTTACCAGAAAACAACTCTTGCTCATAGGACCAGAAACTGCATGTGATTCAACTCCCTTTAGGACTGGGAAACAAACACTAGCTTGCCTTCCAAGAAACACACTCTGCTTTTGAGAAAAGAGCACTCTTCTATTCTACTGCGTTTCCTATAGGGCCAGAACAGTGAGCTTGCTCAGAACAAAAGAACTGTGCTTCCTACACACACGGCCATATCTAGTTCAACTCTGCTTAGGAAACTGACAAGAACAGTAGCTTCTCTTCAGTCCAATACACTGTACTTGCTGGGAACAGACGCCAGTGCTATTTGCACTGTGTATTTCAATGGGAGCACAAGACTGACTCTTCTTACCAGAAAACAACTCTTGCTCGTAGGACCAGAAACTGCATGTGATTCAACTCCGTTTAGGACTGGGAAACAAACACTAGCTCGCCTTACAAGAAACACACTCTGCTTTGAGAAAAGAGCACTCTTCTATTCTACTGTGTTTCCTATAGGGCCAGAACAGTGAGCTTACTCAGAACAAAAGAACTGTGCTTCCTACACACACGGGCCATATCTAGTTCAACTCTGCTTAGGAAACTGACAAGAACAGTAGCTTCTCTTCAGTCCAATACACTGTACTTGCTTGGAACAGACGCCAGTGCTATTTGCACTGTGTATGGCAATGGGAGCACAAGAGTGACTCTTCTTACCAGAAAACAACTCTTGCTCATAGGACCAGAAACTGCATGTGATTCAACTCCGTTTAGGACTGGGAAACAAACACTAGCTCGCCTTCCAAGAAACACACTCTGCTTTTGAGAAAAGAGCACCCTTCTATTCTACTGTGTTTCCCTACAGGGCCAGAACAGTGAGCTTGCTCAGAAGAAAAGAACTGTGCTTCCTACACACACGGGCCATATCTAGTTCAACTCTGCTTAGGAAACTGACAAGAACAGTAGCTTCTCTTCAGTCCAATACATTGTACTTGCTGGGAACAGACGCCAGTGCTATTTGCACTGTGTATGGCAATGGGAGCACAAGACTGACTCTTCTTACCAGAAAACAACTCTTGCTCGTAGAACCAGAAACTGCATGTGATTCAACTCCGTTAGGACTGGGAAACAAACACTAGCTCGCCTTACAAGAAACACACTCTGCTTTTGAGAAAAGAGCACTCTTCTATTCTACTGTGTTTCCTATAGGGCCAGAACAGTGAGCTTGCTCAGAACAAAAGAACTGTGCATCCTACACACACGGGCCATATGTAGTTCAACTCTGCTTAGGAAACTGACAAGAACAGTAGCTTCTCTTCAGTCCAATACACTGTACTTGCTGGGAACAGACGCCAGTGCTATTTGCACTGTGAATGGCAATGGGAGCACAAGACTGACTCTTCTTACCAGAAAACAACTCTTGCTCGTAGGACCAGAAACTGCATGTGATTCAAATTCGTTTAGGACTGGGAAACAAACACTAGCTCGCCTTACAAGAAACACACTCTGCTTTTGAGAAAAGAGCACTCTTCTATTCTACTGTGTTTCCTATAGGGCCAGAACAGTGAGCTTGCTAAGAACAAAAGAACTGTGCTTCCTACACACACGGGCCATATCTAGTTCAACTCTGCTTAGGAAACTGACAAGAACAGTAGCTTCTCTTCAGTCCAATACACTGTACTTGCTGGGAACAGACACCAATGCTATTTGCACTGTGAATGGCAATGGGAGCGCAAGACTGACTCTTCTTACCAGAAAACAACTCTTGCTCGTAGGAACAGAAACTGCATGTGATTCAACTCCGTTTAGGACTGGGAAACAAACACTAGCTCGCCTTACAAGAAACACACTCTACTTTTGAGAAAAGACCACTCTTCTATTCTACTGTGTTTCCTATAGGGCCAGAACAGTGAGCTTGCTCAGAACAAAAGAACTGTGCTTCCTACACATGCGGGCCATATCTACTTCATCTTTGATGAGGAAACTGACAAGAATTGTGGCTCCTCTTCAGTCCAATACACTGTACTTGCTGGGAACAGACGCGAGTGCTATTTGCACTGTGTCTGACAATGGGAGCACAACAGTGACTCTTCTTGCCAGAAAACAACTCTTGCTCCTACGACCAAAATTTTCATGTGATTCAACTCCATTTAGGACTGGGAAACAAACACTAGCTCGCCTTACAAGAAACACACTCTGCTTTTGAGAAAAGTGCACTCTTCTATTTTACTGTGTTTCCTATAGGGCCAGAACAGTGAGCTTGCTCAGAACAAAAGAACTGTGCTTCCTACACACACGGGCCATATCTAGTTCAACTCTGCTTAGGAAACTGACAAGAACAGTAGCTTCTCTTCAGTCCAATACACTGTACTTGCTGGGAACAGACGCCAATGCTATTTGCACTGTGAATGGCAATGGGAGCACAAGAGTGACTCTTCTTACCAGAAAACAACTCTTGCTTGTACGACCAGAAACTGCATGTGATTCAACTCCGTTTAGGACTGGGAAACAAACACTAGCTCGCCTTACAAGAAAACACATTCTGCTTTTGAGAAAAGAGCACTCTTCTATTCTACTGTGTTTCCTATAGGGCCAGAACAGTGAGCTAACTCAGAAACAAAAGAACTGTGCTTCCTACACACAGAGGCCATATCTAGTTCAACTCTGCTTAGGAAACTGACAAGAACAGTAGCTTCTCTTCAGTCCAATACACTGTACTTGCTTGGAACAGACGCCAGTGCTATTTGCACTGTGTATGGCAATGGGAGCACAAGAGAGACTCTTCTTACCAGAAAACAACTCTTGCTCATAGGACCAGAAACTGCATGTGATTCAACTCCGTTTAGGACTGGGAAACAAACACTAGCTCGCCTTACAAGAAACACACTCTGCTTTTGAGAAAAGAGCACTCTTCTATTCTACTGCGTTTCCTATAGGGCCAGAACAGTGAGCTTGCTCAGAACAAAAGAACTGTGCTTCCTACACACACGGCCATATCTAGTTCAACTCTGCTTAGGAAACTGACAAGAACAGTAGCTTCTCTTCAGTCCAATACACTGTACTTGCTGGGAACAGACGCCAGTGCTATTTGCACTGTGTATGGCAATGGGAGCGCAAGACTGACTCTTCTTACCAGAAAACAACTCTTGCTCGTAGGACCAGAAACTGCATGTGATTCAACTCCGTTTAGGACTGGGAAACAAACACTAGCTCGCCTTACAAGAAACACACTCTGCTTTTGAGAAAAGAGCACTCTTCTATTCTACTGTGTTTCCTATAGGGCCAGAACAGTGAGCTTGCTCAGAACAAAAGAACTGTGCTTCCTACACACACAGGCCATATCTAGTTCAACTCTGCTTAGGAAACTGACAAGAACAGTAGCTTCTCTTCAGTCCAATACACTGTACTTGCTGGGAACAGACGCCAGTGCTATTCGCACTGTGTATGGCAATGGGAGCGCAGGAGTGACTCTTCTTACCAGAAAACAACTCTTGCTCATAGGACCAGAAACTGCATGTGATTCAACTCCGTTTAGGACTGGGAAACAAACACTAGCTCGCCTTACAAGAAACACACTCTGCTTTTGAGAAAAGAGCACTCTTCTATTCTACTGTGTTTCCTATAGGGCCAGAACAGTGAGCTTACTCAGAACAAAAGAACTGTGCTTCCTACACACACGGGCCATATCTAGTTCAACTCTGCTTAGGAAACTGACAAGAACAGTAGCTTCTCTTCAGTCCAATACACTGTACTTGCTTGGAACAGACGCCAGTGCTATTTGCACTGTGTATGGCAATGGGAGCACAAGAGTGACTCTTCTTACCAGAAAACAACTCTTGCTCATAGGACCAGAAACTGCATGTGATTCAACTCCGTTTAGGACTGGGAAACAAACACTAGCTCGCCTTCCAAGAAACACACTCTGCTTTTGAGAAAAGAGCACTCTTCTATTCTACTGTGTTTCCTACAGGGCCAGAACAGTGAGCTTGCTCAGAAGAAAAGAACTGTGCTTCCTACACACACGGGCCATATCTAGTTCAACTCTGCTTAGGAAACTGACAAGAACAGTAGCTTCTCTTCAGTCCAATACATTGTACTTGCTGGGAACAGACGCCAGTGCTATTTGCACTGTGTATGGCAATGGGAGCACAAGACTGACTCTTCTTACCAGAAAACAACTCTTGCTCATAGAACCAGAAACTGCATGTGATTCAACTCCGTTTAGGACTGGGAAACAAACACTAGCTCGCCTTACAAGAAACACACTCTGCTTTTGAGAAAAGAGCACTCTTCTATTCTACTGTGTTTCCTATAGGGCCAGAACAGTGAGCTTGCTCAGAACAAAAGAACTGTGCATCCTACACACACGGGCCATATGTAGTTCAACTCTGCTTAGGAAACTGACAAGAACAGTAGCTTCTCTTCAGTCCAATACACTGTACTTGCTGGGAACAGACGCCAATGCTATTTGCACTGTGAATGGCAATGGGAGCACAAGACTGACTCTTCTTACCAGAAAACAACTCTTGCTCGTAGGACCAGAAACTGCATGTGATTCAAATTCGTTTAGGACTGGGAAACAAACACTAGCTCGCCTTACAAGAAACACACTCTGCTTTTGAGAAAAGAGCACTCTTCTATTCTACTGTGTTTCCTATAGGGCCAGAACAGTGAGCTTGCTCAGAACAAAAGAACTGTGCTTCCTACACACACGGGCTATATCTAGTTCAACTCTGCTTAGGAAACTGACAAGAACAGTAGCTTCTCTTCAGTCCAATACACTGTACTTGCTGGGAACAGGCGCCAATGCTATTTGCACTGTAAATGGCAATGGGAGCGCAAGACTGACTCTTCTTACCAGAAAACAACTCTTGCTCGTAGGAACAGAAACTGCATGTGATTCAACTCCGTTTAGGACTGGGAAACAAACACTAGCTTGCCTTCCAAGAAACCCACTCTGCTTTTGAGAAAAGAGCACTCTTCTATTTCTACTGTGTTTCCTATAGGGCCAGAACAGTGAGCTTGCTCAGAACAAAAGAACTGTGCTTCCTACACACACGGGCCATATCTAGTTCAACTCTGCTTAGGAAACTGACAAGAACAGTAGCTTCTCTTCAGTCCAATACATTGTACTTGCTGGGAACAGACGCCAGTGCTATTTGCACTGTGTATGGCAATGGGAGCACAAGACTGACTCTTCTTACCAGAAAACAACTCTTGCTCGTAGGACCAGAAACTGCATGTGATTCAACTCCGTTTAGGACTGGAAACAAACACTAGCTCGCCTTACAAGAAACACACTCTGCTTTGAGAAAAGAGCACTCTTCTATTCTACTGTGTTTCCTATAGGGCCAGAATAGTGAGCTTGCTCAGAACAAAAGAACTGTGCTTCCTACACACACGGGCCATATCTAGTTCAACTCTGCTTAGGAAACTGACAAGAACAGTAGCTTCTCTTCAGTCCAATACACTGTACTTGCTGGGAACAGACGCCAATGCTATTTGCACTGTGAATGGCAATGGGAGCGAAAGACTGACTCTTCTTACCAGAAAACAACTCTTGCTCGTAGGACCAGAAACTGCATGTGATTCAACTTCGTTTAGGACTGGGAAACAAACACTAGCTCGCCTTACAAGAAACACACTCTGCTTTTGAGAAAAGTGCACTCTTCTATTCTACTGTGTTTCCTATAGGGCCAGAACAGTGAGCTTGCTCAGAACAAAAGAACTGTGCTTCCTACACACACGGGCCATATCTAGTTCAACTTTGATTAGGAAACTGACAAGAATTGTGGCTCCTCTTCAGTCCAATACACTGTACTTGCTGGGAACAGACGCGAGTGCTATTTGCACTGTGTCTGACAATGGGAGCACAACAGTGACTCTTCTTGCCAGAAAACAACTCTTGCTCGTACGACCAAAATTTGCATGTGATTCAACTCCATTTAGGACTGGGAAACAAACGCTAGCTCGCCTTACAAGAAACACACTCTGCTTTTGAGAAAAAGTGCACTCTTCTATTCTACTGTGTTTCCTATAGGGCCAGAACAGTGAGCTTGCTCAGAACAAAAGAACTGTGCTTCCTACACACACGGGCCATATCTAGTTCAACTCTGCTTAGGAAACTGACAAGAACAGTAGCTCCTCTTCAGTCCAATACACTGTACTTGCTGGGAACAGACGCCAATGCTATTTGCACTGTGAATGGCAATGGGAGTGCAAGAGTGACTCTTCTTACAAGAAAACAACTCTTGCTTGTATGACCAGAAACTGCATGTGATTCAACTCCGTTTAGGACTGGGAAACAAACACTAGCTCGCCTTACAAGAAACACACTCTGCTTTTGAGAAAAGAGCACTCTTCTATTCTACTGTGTTTCCTATAGGGCCAGAACAGTGAGCTTGCTCAGAACAAAAGAACTGTGCTTCCTACACACGCGGGCCATATCTAGTTCAACTTTGATGAGGAAACTGACAAGAATTGTGGCTCCTCTTCAGTCCAATACACTGTACTTGCTGGGAACAGACGCGAGTGCTATTTGCACTGTGTCTGACAATGGGAGCACAACAGTGACTCTTCTTGCCAGAAAACAACTCTTGCTCGTACGACCAAAATTTGCATGTGATTCAACTCCATTTAGGACTGGGAAACAAACGCTAGCTCGCCTTACAAGAAACACACTCTGCTTTTGTGAGAAGTGCACTCTTCTATTTTACTGTGTTTCCTATAGGGCCAGAACAGTGAGCTTGCTCAGAACAGAACAACTGTGCTTCCTACACACACGGGCCATATCTAGTTCAACTCTGCTTGGAAACTGACAAGAACAGTAGCTTCTCTTCAGTCCAATACACTGTACTTGCTGGGAACAGACGCCAATGCTATTTGCACTGTGAATGGCAATGGGAGCGCAAGAGTGACTCTTCTTACCAGAAAACAACTCTTGCTTGTACGACCAGAAACTGCATGTGATTCAACTCCGTTTAGGACTGGGAAACAAACACTAGCTCGCCTTACAAGAAACACATTCTGCTTTTGAGAAAAGAGCACTCTTCTATTCTACTGTGTTTCCTATAGGGCCAGAACAGTGAGCTTACTCAGAACAATAGAACTGTGCTTCCTACACACACGGAACATATCTAGTTCAACTCTGCTTAGGAAACTGACAAGAACAGTAGCTTCTCTTCAGTGCAATACACTGTACTTGCTTGGAACAGACGCCAGTGCTATTTGCACTGTGTATGGCAATGGGAGCACAAGAGAGACTCTTCTTACCAGGAAACAACTCTTGCTCATAGGACCAGAAACTGCATGTGATTCAACTCCGTTTAGGACTGGGAAACAAACACAAGCTTGCCTTCCAAGAAACACACTCTGCTTTTGAGAAAAGAGCACTCTTCTATTCTACTGTGTTTTCTATAGGGCCAGAACAGTGAGCTTGCTCAGAACAAAAGAACTGTGCTTCCTACACACACGGCCATATCTAGTTCAACTCTGCTTAGGAAACTGACAAGAACAGTAGCTTCTCTTCAGTCCAATACACTGTACTTGCTGGGAACAGACGCCACTGCTATTTGCACTGTGTATGGCAATGGGAGCACAAGAATGACTCTTCTTACCAGAAAACAACTCTTGCTCGTAGGACCAGAAAATGCATGTGATTCAACTCCGTTTAGGACTGGGAAACAAACACTAGCTCGCCTTACAAGAAACACACTCTGCTTTTGAGAAAAGAGCACTCTTCTATTCTACTGTGTTTCCTATAGGGCCAGAACAGTGAGCTTGCTCAGAACAAAAGAACTGTGCATCCTACACACACGGGCCATATCTAGTTCAACTCTGCTTAGGAAACTGACAAGAACAGTAGCTTCTCTTCAGTCCAATACACTGTACTTGCTGGGAACAGACGCCAATGCTATTTGCACTGTGAATGGCAATGGGAGCGCAAGACTGACTCTTCTTACCAGAAAACAACTCTTGCTCGTAGGAACAGAAACTGCATGTGATTCAACTCTGTTTAGGACTGGGAAACAAACACTAGCTCGCCTTACAAGAAACACACTCTGCTTTTGAGAAAAGACCACTCTTCTATTCTACTGTGTTTCCTATAGGGCCAGAACAGTGAGCTTGCTCAGAACAAAAGAACTGTGCTTCCTACACACAAGGGCTATATCTATTTCAACTCTGCTTAGGAAACTGACAAGAACAGTAGCTTCTCTTCAGTCCAATACACTGTACTTGCTGGGAACAGATGCCAGTGCTATTTGCACTGTGTATGGCAATGGGAGCACAAGAGTGACTCTTCTTATCAGAAAACAACTCTTGCTCGTAGGACCAGAAACTGCATGTGATTCAACTCCGTTTAGGACTGGGAAACAAACACTAGCTCGCCTTACAAGAAACACACTCTGCTTTAGAGAAAAGAGCACTCTTCTATTCTACTGTGTTTCCTATAGGGCCAGAACAGTGAGCTTGCTCAGAACAAAAGAACTGTGCTTCCTACACACACGGGCCATATCTAGTTCAACTCTGCTTAGGAAACTGACAAGAACAGTAGCTTCTCTTCAGTCCAATACACTGTACTTGCTGGGAACAGACGCCAGTGCTATTTGCACTGTGTATGGCAATGGGAGCGCAAGACTGACTCTTCTTACCAGAAAACATCTCTTGCTCGTAGGAACAGAAACTGCATGTGATTCAACTCCGTTTAGGACTGGGAAACAAACACTAGCTCGCCTTACAAGAAACACACTCTGCTTTTGAGAAAAGAGCACTCTTCTATTCTACTGTGTTTCCTATAGGGCCAGAACAGTGAGCTTGCTCAGAACAAAAGAACTGTGCTTCCTACACACACGGGCCATATCTAGTTCAACTTTGATTAGAAAACTAACAAGAATTGTGGCTCCTCTTCAGTCCAATACACTGTACTTGCTGGGAACAGACGCGAGTGCTATTTGCACTGTGTCTGACAATGGGAGCACAACAGTGACTCTTCTTGCCAGAAAACAACTCTTGCTCGTACGACCAAAATTTTCATGTGATTCAACTCCATTTAGGACTGGGAAACAAACGCTAGCTCGCCTTACAAGAAACACACTCTGCTTTTGAGAAAAGTGCACTCTTCTATTCTACTGTGTTTCCTATAGGGCCAGAACATTGAGCTTGCTCAGAACAAAAGAACTGTGCTTCCTACACACACGGGCCATATTGAGTTCAACTCTGCTTAGGAAACTGACAAGAACAGTAGCTTCTCTTCAGTCCAATACACTGTACTTGCTGGGAACAGACGCCAATGCTATTTGCACTGTGAATGGCAATGGGAGCGCAAGAGTGACTCTTCTTACCAGAAAACAACTCTTGCTCGTAGGACCAGAAACTGCATGTGATTCAACTTCGTTTAGGACTGGGAAACAAACACTAGCTCGCCTTACAAGAAACACACTCTGCTTTTGAGAAAAGACCACTCTTCTATTCTACTGTGTTTCCTATAGGGCCAGAACAGTGAGCTTGCTCAGAACAAAAGAACTGTGCATCCTACACACACGGGCCATATCTAGTTCAACTCTGCTTAGGAAACTGACAAGAACAGTAGCTTCTCTTCAGTCCAATACACTGTACTTGCTGGGAACAGACGCCAATGCTATTTGCACTGTGAATGGCAATGGGAGCACAAGACTGACTCTTCTTACCAGAAAACAACTCTTGCTCGTAGGACCAGAAACTGCATGTGATTCAAATTCGTTTAGGACTGGGAAACAAACACTAGCTCGCCTTACAAGAAACACACTCTGCTTTTGAGAAAAGAGCACTCTTCTATTCTACTGTGTTTCCTATAGGGCCAGAACAGTGAGCTTGCTCAGAACAAAAGAACTGTGCTTCCTACACACACGGGCCATATCTAGTTCAACTCTGCTTAGGAAACTGACAAGAACAGTAGCTTCTCTTCAGTCCAATACACTGTACTTGCTGGGAACAGGCGCCAATGCTATTTGCACTGTGAATGGCAATGGGAGCACAAGACTGACTCTTCTTACCAGAAAACAACTCTTGCTCGTAGGAACAGAAACTGCATGTGATTCAACTCCGTTTAGGACTGGGAAACAAACACTAGCTCGCCTTCCAAGAAACCCACTCTGCTTTTGAGAAAAGAGCACTCTTCTATTCTACTGTGTTTCCTATAGGGCCAGAACAGTGAGCTTGCTCAGAACAAAAGAACTGTGCTTCCTACACACACGGGCCATATCTAGTTCAACTCTGCTTAGGAAACTGACAAGAACAGTAGCTTCTCTTCAGTCCAATACATTGTACTTGCTGGGAACAGGCGCCAGTGCTATTTGCACTGTGTATGGCAATGGGAGCACAAGACTGACTCTTCTTACCAGAAAACAACTCTTGCTCGTAGGACCAGAAACTGCATGGGATTCAACTCCATTTAGGACTGCAAAATAAACGCTAGCTCGCCTTACAAGAAACACACTCTGCTTTAGAGAAAAGAGCACTCTTCTACACTACTGTGTTTCCTATGTGGTCCAAACAGTGAGCTTGCTCAGAACAAAAGAACTGTGCTTCCTTCACGCACGGATCATATCTAGTTCAACACTTCTTAGGAAACTGACAGGAACAGTAGCACCTATTCAGTCCAATACACTGTACTTGCTGTGAACAGTCGCGAGTGCTATTTGCACTGTGTATGGGAATGGGAGCGCAATAGTGACTTTCCTTACCAGAAAACAACTCTTGCTCGTAGGACCAGAAACTGCATGGGATTCAACTATATTTAGGACTGGGAAACAAACGCTAGCTCGCCTTACAAGAAACACACTCTGCTTTAGAGAAAAGAGCACTCTTCTACTCTACTCTGTTTCCTATAGGACCAGAACAGTGAGCTTGCTCAGAACAAAAGAACTGTGCTTCTTACACACACGGGCCGTATCTAGTTCAACTTTGCTTAGGAAACTGACAAGAACAGTAGCTCCTCTTCAGTCCGATACACTGTACTTGCTGGGAACAGACGCGAGTGCTATTTGCACTGTGTATGGCAATGGGAGCGCAATATTGACTTTCCTTACCAGAAACCAACTCTTGCTCGTAGGACAAGAAACTGCATGTGATTCCACTCCATTTAGGACTGGGAAACAAACGCTAGCTCGCCTTACAAGAAACACACTCTGCTTTAGAGAAAAGAGCACTCTTCTACTCTACTGTGTTTCCTATGGGGTCCAAACAGTGAGCTTGCTCAGAACAAAAGAACTGTGCTTCCTACACACGGGCCATATCTAGTTCAACTCTGCTTAGGAAACTGACAAGAACAGTAGATCCTCTTCAGTCCAATAAACTGTACTTGAGGGGAACAGACAAGAGTAATATTTGCACTGTGTATGGCAATTATAGCACAATAGTGTCTCGTCTTACCAGAAAAAAAACTCTTGGTCATAGGACAAAAAACTGCATGTGACTCAACTCCATTTAGGACTGGGAAACAAACGCTTTCTCGCCTTCCAAGAAACACACTCTGCTTTTGAGAAAAGAGCACTCTTCTACTCTACTGTGTTTCCTATGTGTTCCGAACAGTGAGCTTGCTCAGAACAAAAAAACTGTGCTTCCTAAACACACGGCCATATCTAGTTCAACTCTGCTTAGGAAGCTAACAAGAACAGTAGATCCTCTTCAGTCCAATACACTGTACTTGCTGTGAACAGACGCCAGTGCTATTTGTCCTGTGTATGGCAATGGCAGCGCAATAGTGACTCTTCTTACCAGAAAACAACTCTTGCTCGTAGGACCAGAAACTGCATGTGATTCAACTCCATTTAGGACTGGGAAACAAACTCTAGCTCGCTTTGCAAGAAACACACTCTGCTTTTGAGAAAAGAGCACTCTTCTACTCTACTGTGTTTCCTATAGGGCCAGAACAGTGAGCTTGCTCAGAACATAAGAACTGTGCTTCCTACACACACGGGCCATATCTAGTTCAACTCTGCTTAGGAAACTGACAAGAACAGTAGCTCCTCTTCAGTCCGATACACTGTACTTCCTGGGAACAGACGCATGTGCTATTTGCACTGTGTATGGCAATGGGAGCGCAATAGTGACTTTCCTTACCAGAAGACAACTCTTGCTCATAGGACCAGAAACTGCATGTGATTCAACTCCATTTAGGACTGGGAAAAAAACACTAGCTCGCCTTACAAGAAACACACTCTGCTTTTGAGAAAAGAGCACTCTTCTACTCTACTGTGTTTCCTATGAGGTCCGAACAGTGAGCTTGCTGAGAAAAAAAAAAAACTGTGCTTCCTACACACACGGCCATATCTAGTTCATGTCTGCTTAGGAACCTGACAAGAACAGTAGATCCTCTTCAGTCAAATACACTGTACTTCCTGCGAACAGACGCGAGTGCTATTCGTCCTGTGTATGGCAACGGCAGTGCAATAGTGACTCTTCTTACCAGAAAACAACTCTTGCTCATAGTACCAGAAACTGCATGGGATTCAACTCCATTTAGGACTGGGAAACAAACACTAGCTCGCCTTACAAGAAACACACTCTGCTTTTGAGAAAAGAACACTCTTCTACTCTACTGTATTTCCTATAGGGCCAGAACAGTGAGCATGCTCAGAACAAAAGAACTGTGCTTCCTAAACACACGGGCCATATCTAGTTCAACTCTGCTTAGGAAACTGACAAGAACAGTAGCTCTTCTTCAGTCCGATACACTGTACTTGCTGGGAACAGACACATGTGCTATTTGCACACTGTATGGCAATGGGAGTGCAATAGTGACTTTCTTTACCAGAAGACAACTCTTGCTCGTAGGACCAGAAACTGCATGGGATTCAACTCCATTTAGGACTGGGAAACAAACGCTAGCTCGCCTTACAAGAAACACACTCTGCTTTTGAGAAAAGAGCACTCTTCTACTCTACTGTGTTTCTTATGGGGTCCAAACAGTGAGCTTGCTCAGAACAAAAGAACTGTGCTTCCTACACACACGGACCATATCTAGTTCAACTCTGCTTAGGAAACTGACAAGAACAGTAGCTTCTCTTCAGTCCAATACATTGTACTTGCTGGGAACAGACGCCAGTGCTATTTGCACTGCGTATGGCAATGGGAGCACAAGACTGACTCTTCTTACCAGAAAACAACTCTTGCTCGTAGGACCAGAAACTGCATGTGATTCAACTCCGTTTAGGACTGGGAAACAAACACTAGCTCGCCTTACAAGAAACACACTCTGCTTTTGAGAAAAGAGCACTCTTCTATTCTACTGTGTTTCCTATAGGGCCAGAATAGTGAGCTTGCTCAGAACAAAAGAACTGTGCTTCCTACACACACGGGCCATATCTAGTTCAACTCTGCTTAGGAAACTGACAAGAACAGTAGCTTCTCTTCACTCCAATACACTGTACTTGCTGGGAACAGACGCCAATGCTATTTGCACTGTGAATGGCAATGGGAGCGAAAGACTGACTCTTCTTACCAGAAAACAACTCTTGCTCGTAGGACCAGAAACTGCATGTGATTCAACTTCGTTTAGGACTGGGAAACAAACACTAGCTCGCCTTACAAGAAACACACTCTGCTTTTGAGAAAAGTGCACTCTTCTATTCTACTGTGTTTCCTATAGGGCCAGAACAGTGAGCTTGCTCAGAACAAAAGAACTGTGCTTCCTACACACACGGGCCATATCTAGTTCAACTTTGATTAGGAAACTGACAAGAATTGTGGCTCCTCTTCAGTCCAATACACTGTACTTGCTGGGAACAGACGCGAGTGCTATTTGCACTGTGTCTGACAATGGGAGCACAACAGTGACTCTTCTTGCCAGAAAACAACTCTTGCTCGTACGACCAAAATTTGCATGTGATTCAACTCCATTTAGGACTGGGAAACAAACGCTAGCTCGCCTTACAAGAAACACACTCTGCTTTTGAGAAAAGTGCACTCTTCTATTCTACTGTGTTTCCTATAGGGCCAGAACAGTGAGCTTGCTCAGAACAAAAGAACTGTGCTTCCTACACACACGGGCCATATCTAGTTCAACTCTGCTTAGGAAACTGACAAGAACAGTAGCTCCTCTTCAGTCCAATACACTGTACTTGCTGGGAACAGACGCCAATGCTATTTGCACTGTGAATGGCAATGGGAGTGCAAGAGTGACTCTTCTTACAAGAAAACAACTCTTGCTTGTATGACCAGAAACTGCATGTGATTCAACTCCGTTTAGGACTGGGAAACAAACACTAGCTCGCCTTACAAGAAACACACTCTGCTTTTGAGAAAAGAGCACTCTTCTATTCTACTGTGTTTCCTATAGGGCCAGAACAGTGAGCTTGCTCAGAACAAAAGAACTGTGCTTCCTACACACGCGGGCCATATCTAGTTCAACTTTGATGAGGAAACTGACAAGAATTGTGGCTCCTCTTCAGTCCAATACACTGTACTTGCTGGGAACAGACGCGAGTGCTATTTGCACTGTGTCTGACAATGGGAGCACAACAGTGACTCTTCTTGCCAGAAAACAACTCTTGCTCGTACGACCAAAATTTGCATGTGATTCAACTCCATTTAGGACTGGGAAACAAACGCTAGCTCGCCTTACAAGAAACACACTCTGCTTTTGTGAGAAGTGCACTATTCTATTTTACTGTGTTTCCTATAGGGCCAGAACAGTGAGCTTGCTCAGAACAAAACAACTGTGCTTCCTACACACACGGGCCATATCTAGTTCAACTCTGCTTAGGAAACTGACAAGAACAGTAGCTTCTCTTCAGTCCAATACACTGTACTTGCTGGGAACAGACGCCAATGCTATTTGCACTGTGAATGGCAATGGGAGCGAAAGACTGACTCTTCTTACCAGAAAACAACTCTTGCTTGTACTACCAGAAACTGCATGTGATTCAACTCCGTTTAGGACTGGGAAACAAACACTAGCTCGCCTTACAAGAAACACATTCTGCTTTTGAGAAAAGAGCACTCTTCTATTCTACTGTGTTTCCTATAGGGCCAGAACAGTGAGCTTACTCAGAACAATAGAACTGTGCTTCCTACACACACGGAACATATCTAGTTCAACTCTGCTTAGGAAACTGACAAGAACAGTAGCTTCTCTTCAGTGCAATACACTGTACTTGCTTGGAACAGACGCCAGTGCTATTTGCACTGTGTATGGCAATGGGAGCACAAGAGAGACTCTTCTTACCAGGAAACAACTCTTGCTCATAGGACCAGAAACTGCATGTGATTCAACTCCGTTTAGGACTGGGAAACAAACACAAGCTTGCCTTCCAAGAAACACACTCTGCTTTTGAGAAAAGAGCACTCTTCTATTCTACTGTGTTTTCTATAGGGCCAGAACAGTGAGCTTGCTCAGAACAAAAGAACTGTGCTTCCTACACACACGGCCATATCTAGTTCAACTCTGCTTAGGAAACTGACAAGAACAGTAGCTTCTCTTCAGTCCAATACACTGTACTTGCTGGGAACAGACGCCACTGCTATTTGCACTGTGTATGGCAATGGGAGCACAAGACTGACTCTTCTTACCAGAAAACAACTCTTGCTCGTAGGACCAGAAACTGCATGTGATTCAACTCCGTTTAGGACTGGGAAACAAACACTAGCTCGCCTTACAAGAAACACACTCTGCTTTTGAGAAAAGAGCACTCTTCTATTCTACTGTGTTTCCTATAGGGCCAGAACAGTGAGCTTGCTCAGAACAAAAGAACTGTGCATCCTACACACACGGGCCATATCTAGTTCAACTCTGCTTAGGAAACTGACAAGAACAGTAGCTTCTCTTCAGTCCAATACACTGTACTTGCTGGGAACAGACGCCAATGCTATTTGCACTGTGAATGGCAATGGGAGCGCAAGACTGACTCTTCTTACCAGAAAACAACTCTTGCTCGTAGGAACAGAAACTGCATGTGATTCAACTCCGTTTAGGACTGGGAAACAAACACTAGCTCGCCTTACAAGAAACACACTCTGCTTTTGAGAAAAGACCACTCTTCTATTCTACTGTGTTTCCTATAGGGCCAGAACAGTGAGCTTGCTCAGAACAAAAGAACTGTGCTTCCTACACACAAGGGCTATATCTATTTCAACTCTGCTTAGGAAACTGACAAGAACAGTAGCTTCTCTTCAGTCCAATACACTGTACTTGCTGGGAACAGATGCCAGTGCTATTTGCAGTGTGTATGGCAATGGGAGCACAAGAGTGACTCTTCTTATCAGAAAACAACTCTTGCTCGTAGGACCAGAAACTGCATGTGATTCAACTCCGTTTAGGACTGGGAAACAAACACTAGCTCGCCTTACAAGAAACACACTCTGCTTTTGAGAAAAGAGCACTCTTCTATTCTACTGTGTTTCCTATAGGGCCAGAACAGTGAGCTTGCTCAGAACAAAAGAACTGTGCTTCCTACACACACGGGCCATATCTAGTTCAACTCTGCTTAGGAAACTGACAAGAACAGTAGCTTCTCTTCAGTCCAATACACTGTACTTGCTGGGAACAGACGCCAGTGCTATTTGCACTGTGTATGGCAATGGGAGCGCAAGACTGACTCTTCTTACCAGAAAACATCTCTTGCTCGTAGGAACAGAAACTGCATGTGATTCAACTCCGTTTAGGACTGGGAAACAAACACTAGCTCGCCTTACAAGAAACACACTCTGCTTTTGAGAAAAGAGCACTCTTCTATTCTACTGTGTTTCCTATAGGGCCAGAACAGTGAGCTTGCTCAGAACAAAAGAACTGTGCTTCCTACACACACGGGCCATATCTAGTTCAACTTTGATTAGAAAACTAACAAGAATTGTGGCTCCTCTTCAGTCCAATACACTGTACTTGCTGGGAACAGACGCGAGTGCTATTTGCACTGTGTCTGACAATGGGAGCACAACAGTGACTCTTCTTGCCAGAAAACAACTCTTGCTCGTACGACCAAAATTTTCATGTGATTCAACTCCATTTAGGACTGGGAAACAAACGCTAGCTCGCCTTACAAGAAACACACTCTGCTTTTGAGAAAAGTGCACTCTTCTATTCTACTGTGTTTCCTATAGGGCCAGAACATTGAGCTTGCTCAGAACAAAAGAACTGTGCTTCCTACACACACGGGCCATATTGAGTTCAACTCTGCTTAGGAAACTGACAAGAACAGTAGCTTCTCTTCAGTCCAATACACTGTACTTGCTGGGAACAGACGCCAATGCTATTTGCACTGTGAATGGCAATGGGAGCGCAAGAGTGACTCTTCTTACCAGAAAACAACTCTTGCTCGTAGGACCAGAAACTGCATGTGATTCAACTTCGTTTAGGACTGGGAAACAAACACTAGCTCGCCTTACAAGAAACACACTCTGCTTTTGAGAAAAGAGCACTCTTCTATTCTACTGTGTTTCCTATAGGGCCAGAACAGTGAGCTTGCTCAGAACAAAAGAACTGTGCATCCTACACACACGGGCCATATCTAGTTCAACTCTGCTTAGGAAACTGACAAGAACAGTAGCTTCTCTTCAGTCCAATACACTGTACTTGCTGGGAACAGACGCCAATGCTATTTGCACTGTGAATGGCAATGGGAGCACAAGACTGACTCTTCTTACCAGAAAACAACTCTTGCTCGTAGGACCAGAAACTGCATGTGATTCAAATTCGTTTAGGACTGGGAAACAAACACTAGCTCGCCTTACAAGAAACACACTCTGCTTTTGAGAAAAGAGCACTCTTCTATTCTACTGTGTTTCCTATAGGGCCAGAACAGTGAGCTTGCTCAGAACAAAAGAACTGTGCTTCCTACACACACGGGCCATATCTAGTTCAACTCTGCTTAGGAAACTGACAAGAACAGTAGCTTCTCTTCAGTCCAATACACTGTACTTGCTGGGAACAGGCGCCAATGCTATTTGCACTGTGAATGGCAATGGGAGCACAAGACTGACTCTTCTTACCAGAAAACAACTCTTGCTCGTAGGAACAGAAACTGCATGTGATTCAACTCCGTTTAAGACTGGGAAACAAACACTAGCTCGCCTTCCAAGAAACCCACTCTGCTTTTGAGAAAAGAGCACTCTTCTATTCTACTGTGTTTCCTATAGGGCCAGAACAGTGAGCTTGCTCAGAACAAAAGAACTGTGCTTCCTACACACACGGGCCATATCTAGTTCAACTCTGCTTAGGAAACTGACAAGAACAGTAGCTTCTCTTCAGTCCAATACATTGTACTTGCTGGGAACAGACGCCAGTGCTATTTGCACTGTGTATGGCAATGGGAGCACAAGACTGACTCTTCTTACCAGAAAACAACTCTTGCTCGTAGGACCAGAAACTGCATGGGATTCAACTCCATTTAGGACTGCAAAATAAACGCTAGCTCGCCTTACAAGAAACACACTCTGCTTTAGAGAAAAGAGCACTCTTCTACACTACTGTGTTTCCTATGTGGTCCAAACAGTGAGCTTGCTCAGAACAAAAGAACTGTGCTTCCTTCACGCACGGATCATATCTAGTTCAACACTTCTTAGGAAACTGACAGGAACAGTAGCACCTATTCAGTCCAATACACTGTACTTGCTGTGAACAGACGCGAGTGCTATTTGCACTGTGTATGGGAATGGGAGCGCAATAGTGACTTTCCTTACCAGAAAACAACTCTTGCTCGTAGGACCAGAAACTGCATGGGATTCAACTATATTTAGGACTGGGAAACAAACGCTAGCTCGCCTTACAAGAAACACACTCTGCTTTAGAGAAAAGAGCACTCTTCTACTCTACTCTGTTTCCTATAGGACCAGAACAGTGAGCTTGCTCAGAACAAAAGAACTGTGCTTCTTACACACACGGGCCGTATCTAGTTCAACTTTGCTTAGGAAACTGACAAGAACAGTAGCTCCTCTTCAGTCCGATACACTGTACTTGCTGGGAACAGACGCGAGTGCTATTTGCACTGTGTATGGCAATGGGAGCGCAATATTGACTTTCCTTACCAGAAACCAACTCTTGCTCGTAGGACAAGAAACTGCATGTGATTCCACTCCATTTAGGACTGGGAAACAAACGCTAGCTCGCCTTACAAGAAACACACTCTGCTTTAGAGAAAAGAGCACTCTTCTACTCTACTGTGTTTCCTATGGGGTCCAAACAGTGAGCTTGCTCAGAACAAAAGAACTGTGCTTCCTACACACGGGCCATATCTAGTTCAACTCTGCTTAGGAAACTGACAAGAACAGTAGATCCTCTTCAGTCCAATAAACTGTACTTGAGGGGAACAGACAAGAGTAATATTTGCACTGTGTATGGCAATTATAGCACAATAGTGTCTCGTCTTACCAGAAAAAAAACTCTTGGTCATAGGACAAAAAACTGCATGTGACTCAACTCCATTTAGGACTGGGAAACAAACGCTTTCTCGCCTTCCAAGAAACACACTCTGCTTTTGAGAAAAGAGCACTCTTCTACTCTACTGTGTTTCCTATGTGTTCCGAACAGTGAGCTTGCTCAGAACAAAAAAACTGTGCTTCCTAAACACACGGCCATATCTAGTTCAACTCTGCTTAGGAAGCTAACAAGAACAGTAGATCCTCTTCAGTCCAATACACTGTACTTGCTGTGAACAGACGCCAGTGCTATTTGTCCTGTGTATGGCAATGGCAGCGCAATAGTGACTCTTCTTACCAGAAAACAACTCTTGCTCGTAGGACCAGAAACTGCATGTGATTCAACTCCATTTAGGACTGGGAAACAAACTCTAGCTCGCTTTGCAAGAAACACACTCTGCTTTTGAGAAAAGAGCACTCTTCTACTCTACTGTGTTTCTTATAGGGCCAGAACAGTGAGCTTGCTCAGAACATAAGAACTGTGCTTCCTACACACACGGGCCATATCTAGTTCAACTCTGCTTAGGAAACTGACAAGAACAGTAGCTCCTCTTCAGTCCGATACACTGTACTTCCTGGGAACAGACGCATGTGCTATTTGCACTGTGTATGGCAATGGGAGCGCAATAGTGACTTTCCTTACCAGAAGACAACTCTTGCTCATAGGACCAGAAACTGCATGTGATTCAACTCCATTTAGGACTGGGAAAAAAACACTAGCTCGCCTTACAAGAAACACACTCTGCTTTTGAAAAAGAGCACTCTTCTACTCTACTGTGTTTCCTATGAGGTCCGAACAGTGAGCTTGCTGAGAAAAAAAAAAACTGTGCTTCCTACACACACGGCCATATCTAGTTCATGTCTGCTTAGGAACCTGACAAGAACAGTAGATCCTCTTCAGTCAAATACACTGTACTTCCTGCGAACAGACGCGAGTGCTATTCGTCCTGTGTATGGCAACGGCAGTGCAATAGTGACTCTTCTTACCAGAAAACAACTCTTGCTCATAGTACCAGAAACTGCATGGGATTCAACTCCATTTAGGACTGGGAAACAAACACTAGCTCGCCTTACAAGAAACACACTCTGCTTTTGAGAAAAGAACACTCTTCTACTCTACTGTATTTCCTATAGGGCCAGAACAGTGAGCATGCTCAGAACAAAAGAACTGTGCTTCCTAAACACACGGGCCATATCTAGTTCAACTCTGCTTAGGAAACTGACAAGAACAGTAGCTCTTCTTCAGTCCGATACACTGTACTTGCTGGGAACAGACACATGTGCTATTTGCACACTGTATGGCAATGGGAGTGCAATAGTGACTTTCTTTACCAGAAGACAACTCTTGCTCGTAGGACCAGAAACTGCATGGGATTCAACTCCATTTAGGACTGGGAAACAAACGCTAGCTCGCCTTACAAGAAACACACTCTGCTTTTGAGAAAAGAGCACTCTTCTACTCTACTGTGTTTCTTATGGGGTCCAAACAGTGAGCTTGCTCAGAACAAAAGAACTGTGCTTCCTACACACACGGACCATATCTAGTTCAACTCTGCTTAGGAAACTGACAAGAACAGTAGCTCCTATTCAAGCCAATACACTGTACTTGCTGGGAAAAGACGCAAGTGCTATATGCCTTGTGTAGGGCAATGGGAGCGCAATAGTGTCTTTCCTTACCAGAAAACAACTCTTGTTCGTAGGACCAGAAACTGCATGTGATTCAACTCCATTTAGGACTAGTAAACAAACGCTAGCTCGCCTTACAAAAACACACTCTGCTTTTGAGAAAAGAGCACTCTTCTACTCTACTGTGTTTCCTAAAGAGCCAGAACAGTGAGCTTGCTCAGAACAAAAGAACTGTGCTTCCTACACACACGGACCATATCTAGTTCAACTCTGCTTAGGAAATTGACAAGAACAGTAGCTCCTATTCAAGCCAATACACTGTACTTGCTGGGAAAAGACGCGAGTGCTATATGCCTTGTGTAGGGCAATGGGAGCGCAATAGTGTCTTTCCTTACCAGAAAACAACTCTTGTTCGTAGGACCAGAAACTGCATGTGATTCAACTCCATTTAGGACTAGTAAACAAACGCTAGCTCGCCTTACAAAAACACACTCTGCTTTTGAGAAAAGAGCACTCTTCTACTCTACTGTGTTTCCTAAAGAGCCAGAACAGTGAGCTTGCTCAGAACAAAAGAACTGTGCTTCCTACACACACGGGCCATGTCTACTTCAACTCTGCTTAGGAAAATGACAAGAACAGTAGCTCCTCTTCAGTCCAATACACTGTACTTGCTGACACCAGACGCGAGTGCTATTTGCACTGTATATGGCAATTGGAGCACAATATTGACTCGTCTTACCAGAAAACAACTCTTGCTCGTAGGACAAAAAACTGCATGTGACTCAACTCCATTTAGGACTGGGAAACAAACACTAGCTCGCCTTACAAGGAACACACTCTGCTTTTGATAAAAAAGCACTCTTCTAATCTACTGTATTTCCTATGGCGTCCAAACACTGAGCTTGCTCGGAAAAAAAGAACTGTGCTTCCTATACACACGGACCATATGTAGTTCAACTCTGCTTAGGAAACTGACAAGAACAGTAGCTTCTCTTCAGTCCAATACACTGTACTTGCTGGGAAGAGACGAGAGTGCTATTTGCATTGTTTATGGCAATGAGAGTGCAATAGTGACTTTCCTTACCAGAAAACAACTCTTGCACGTAGGACCACAAACTGCATGTGATTCAACGCCATTTAAGACTGGGAAACAAATGCTAGCTCCCCTCACAAGAAACACACTCTGCTTTTGAGAAAAGAGCACTCTTCTTCTCTACGTTGTTTCCTATGGGTTCCAAACGGTGAGCTTGCTCAGAACAAAAGAACTGTGCTTCCTACAGACATGGACCATATCTAGTTCAACTCTGCTTAGGAAACTGACAAGAACAGTAGATCCTCTTCAGTCCAATACACTGTACTTGCTGTGAACAGACGCCAGTGCTATTTGACCTGTGTATGGCAATGGCAGCGCAATAGTGACTCTTCTTACCAGAAAACAACTCTTGCTCGTAGTACCAGAAACTGCATGTGATTCAACTCCACTTAGGACTGGGAAACAAACGCTAGCTTGCCTTGCAAGAAACACACTCTGCTTTTGAGAAAAGAGTACTCTTCTACTCTACTGTGTTTCCTATAGGGCCAGAACAGTGAGCTTGTTCAGAACAAAAGAACTGTGCTTCCTACATGCACGGATCATATCTAGTTCAACTCTTCTTAGGAAACTGACAGGAACAGTAGCACCTATTCAGTCCAATACACTGTACTTGCTGTGAACAGACGCGAGTGCTATTTGCACTGTGTATGGGAATGGGAGCGCAATAGTGACTTTCCTTACCAGAAAACAACTCTTGCTCGTAGGACCAGAAACTGCATGGGATTCAACTATATTTAGGACTGGGAAACAAACGCTAGCTCGCCTTACAAGAAACACACTCTGCTTTAGAGAAAAGAGCACTCTTCTACTCTACTGTGTTTCCTATAGGGCCAGAACAGTGAGCTTGCTCAGAACAAAAGAACTGTGCTTCCGACACATGGGCCATATCTAGTTCAACTCTGCTTAGGAAACTGACAAGAACAGTAGCTCCTCTTCAGTCCGATACACTGTACTTGCTGGAAACAGACGCGAGTGCTATTTGCACTGTGTATGGCAATGGGAGCACAATAGTGACTTTCCTTACCAGAAAACAACTCTTGCTCATAGGACCAGAAACTGCATGTGATTCAACTCCATTTAGGACTGGGAAACAAATGCTAGCTCGCCTTACATGAAACACACTCTGCTTTTGAGAAAAGAGCACTCTTCTACTCTACTGTGTTTCCTAAAGGGCCAGAACAGTGAGCTTGCTCAGAACAAAAGAACTGTGCTTCTTACACACACGGGCCATATCTAGTTCAACTTTGCTTAGGAAACTGACAAGAACAGTAGCTACTCTTCAGTCCGATACACTGTACTTGCTGGGAACAGACGCGAGTGCTATTTGCACTGTGTATGGCAATGGGAGCGCAATATTGACTTTCCTTACCAGAAAACAACTCTTGCTCGTAGGACAAGAAACTGCATGTGATTCCACTCCATTTAGGACTGGGAAACAAACGCTAGCTCGCCTTACAAGAAACACACTCTGCTTTAGAGAAAAGAGCACACTTCTACTCTACTGTGTTTCCTATGGGGTCCAAACTGTGAGCTTGCTCAGAACAAAAGAACTGTGCTTCCTACACACACGGACCATATCTAGTTCAACTCTGCTTAGGAAACTGACAAGAACAGTAGCTCCTATTCAGACCAATACACTGTACTTGCTGGGAAAAGACGCGAGTGCTATTTGCCTTGTGTAGGGCAATGGGAGCGCAATAGTGACTTTCCTTACCAGAAAACAACTCTTGCTCATAGGACCAGAAACTGCATGTGATTCAACTCCATTTAGGACTGGGAAACAAACGCTAGTTCGCCTTACAATAAACACACTCTGCTTTTGAGAAAAGAGCACTCTTCTACTCTACTGTGTTTCCTATGGGGTCCGAACAGTGAGCTTGCTCAGAACAACAAAAACTGTGCTTCCTACACACACGGCCATATCTAGTTCACGTCTGCTTAGGAACCTGACAAGAACAGCAGATCCTCTTCAGTCCAATACACTGTACTTGCTGCGAACAGACGCGAGTGCTATTTGTCCTGTGTATGGCAATGGCAGCGCTATAGTGACTCTTCTTACCAGAAAACAACTCTTGCTCGTAGTACCAGAAATTTCATGGGATTCAACTCCATTCAGGACTGGGAAACAAACGCTAGCTCGCCTTACAAGAAACACACTCTGCTTTAGAGAAAAGAGCACTCTTCTACTCTACTGTTTCCTAAGGGGTCCAAACAGTGAGCTTGCTCAGAACAAAAAAACCGTGCTTCCTACACACACCTCCATACCTAGTTCAATTCTGCATAGGTACCTGACAAGAACAATAGATCCTCTTCAGTCCAATACACTGTACTGCTGGGAACAGACAACAGTGCTATTTGTCCTGTGTATGGCAATGGCAGCGCAATAGTGGCTCTTCTTACCATAAAACAACTCTTGCTCGTAGGACCAGAAACTGCATGTGATTCAACTCCATTTAGGATGGGGAAACAAACGCTAGCTCGCCTTACAAGAAACACACTCTGCTTTAGAGAAAAGAGAATTCTTCTACTCTACTGTGTTTCCTATAGGGCCAGAAGAGTGAGGTTGCTCAGAACAAAAGAACTGTGCTTCCTACACACACGGGCCATATCTAGTTCAATTCTGCTTAGGAACCTGACAAGAATAGTAGATCCTCTTCAGTCCAATACACTGTACTTTTTGGGAACAGATGTGAGTGCTATTTGTCCTGTGTATGGCAATGGCAGCGCAATATTGACTCTTCTTACCAGAAAACAACTCTTGCTCGTAGGACCAGAAACTGCATGGGATTCAACTCCGTTTAGGACTGGGAAACAAACACTAGCTCGCCTTACAAGAAACACACTCTGCTTTTGAGAAAAGACCACTCTTCTATTCTACTGTGTTTCCTATAGGGCCAGAACAGTGAGCTTGCTCAGAACAAAAGAACTGTGCTTCCTACACACACGGGCTATATCTATATCAACTCTGCTTAGGAAACTGACAAGAACAGTAGCTTCTCTTCAGTCCAATACACTGTACTTGCTGGGAACAGACGCCAGTGCTATTTGCACTGTGTATGGCAATGGGAGCACAAGAGTGACTCTTCTTATCAGAAAACAACTCTTGCTCGTAGGACCAGAAACTGCATGTGATTCAACTCCGTTTAGGACTGGGAAACAAACACTAGCTCGCCTTACAAGAAACACACTCTGCTTTTGAGAAAAGAGCACTCTTCTATTCTACTGTGTTTCCTATAGGGCCAGAACAGTGAGCTTGCTCAGAACAAAAGAACTGTGCTTCCTACACACACGGGCCATATCTAGTTCAACTCTGCTTAGGAAACTGACAAGAACAGTAGCTTCTCTTCAGTCCAATACACTGTACTTGCTGGGAACAGACGCCAGTGCTATTTGCACTGTGTATGGCAATGGGAGCGCAAGACTGACTCTTCTTACCAGAAAACAACTCTTGCTCATAGGAACAGAATCTGCATGTGATTCAACTCCGTTTAGGACTGGGAAACAAACACTAGCTCGCCTTACAAGAAACACACTCTGCTTTTGAGAAAAGAGCACTCTTCTATTCTACTGTGTTTCCTACAGGGCCAGAACAGTGAGCTTGCTCAGAACAAAAGAACTGTGCTTCCTACACACGCGGGCCATATCTAGTTCAACTTTGATTAGGAAACTGACAAGAATTGTGGCTCCTCTTCAGTCCAATACACTGTAGTTGCTGGGAACAGACGCGAGTGCTATTTGCACTGTGTCTGACAATGGGAGCACAACAGTGACTCTTCTTGCCAGAAAACAACTCTTGCTCATACGACCAAAATTTGCATGTGATTCAACTCCATTTAGGACTGGGAAACAAACGCTAGCTCGCCTTACAAGAAACACACTCTGCTTTTGAGAAAAGTGCACTCTTCTATTCTACTGTGTTTCCTATAGGGCCAGAACAGTGAGCTTGCTCAGAACAAAAGAACTGTGCTTCCTACACACACGGGCCATATCTAGTTCAACTCTGCTAAGGAAACTGACAAGAACAGTAGCTTCTCTTCAGTCCAATACACTGTACTTGCTTGGAACAGACGCCAGTGCTATTTGCACTGTGTATGGCAATGGGAGCACAAGAGTGACTCTTCTTACCAGAAAACAACTCTTGCTCATAGGACCAGAAACTGCATGTGATTCAACTCCGTTTAGGACTGGGAAACAAACACTAGCTTGCCTTCCAAGAAACACACTCTGCTTTTGAGAAAAGAGCACTCTTCTATTCTACTGTGTTTCCTATAGGGCCAGAACAGTGAGCTTGCTCAGAACAAAAGAACTGTGCTTCCTACACACACGGCCATATCTAGTTCAACTCTGCTTAGGAAACTGACAAGAACAGTAGCTTCTCTTCAGTCCAATACACTGTACTTGCTGGGAACAGACGCCAATGCTATTTGCACTGTGTATGGCAATGGGAGCGCAAGACTGACTCTTCTTACCAGAAAACAACTCTTGCTCGTAGGACCAGAAACTGCATGTGATTCAACTCCGTTTAGGACTGGGAAACAAACACTAGCTCGCCTTACAAGAAACACACTCTGCTTTTGAGAAAAGAGCACTCTTCTATTCTACTGTGTTTCCTATAGGGCCAGAACAGTGAGCTTGCTCAGAACAAAAGAACTGTGCTTCCTACACACACAGGCCATATCTAGTTCAACTCTGCTTAGGAAACTGACAAGAACAGTAGCTTCTCTTCAGTCCAATACACTGTACTTGCTGGGAACAGATGCCAGTGCTATTCGCACTGTGTATGGCAATGGGAGCGCAAGACTGACTCTTCTTACCAGAAAACAACTCTTGCTCGTAAAACCAGAAACTGCATGTGATTCAACTCCGTTTAGGACTGGGAAACAAACACTAGCTCGCCTTACAAGAAACACACTCTGCTTTTGAGAAAAGAGCACTCTTCTATTCTACTGTGTTTCCTATAGGGCCAGAACAGTGAGCTTACTCAGAACAAAAGAACTGTGCTACCTACACACACGGGCCATATCTAGTTCAACTCTGCTTAGGAAACTGACAAGAACAGTAGCTTCTCTTCAGTCCAATACACTGTACTTGCTTGGAACAGACGCCAGTGCTATTTGCACTGTGTATGGCAATGGGAGCACAAGAGTGACTCTTCTTACCAGAAAACAACTCTTGCTCATAGGACCAGAAACTGCATGTGATTCAACTCCGTTTAGGACTGGGAAACAAACACTAGCTCGCCTTCCAAGAAACACACTCTGCTTTTGAGAAAAGAGCACTCTTCTATTCTACTGTGTTTCCTATAGGGCCGGAACAGTGAGCTTGCTCATATCAAAAGAACTGTGCTTCCTACACACACGGGCCATATCTAGTTCAACTCTGCTTAGGAAACTGACAAGAACAGTAGCTTCTCTTCAGTCCAATACATTGTACTTGCTGGGAACAGACGCCAGTGCTATTTGCACTGTGTATGGCAATGGGAGCACAAGACTGACTCTTCTTACCAGAAAACAACTCTTGCTTGTAGGACCAGAAACTGCATGTGATTCAACTTCGATTAGGACTGGGAAACAAACACTAGCTCGCCTTACAAGAAACACACTCTGCTTTTGAGAAAAGAGCACTCTCTATTCTACTGTGTTTCCTATAGGGCCAGAACAGTGAGCTTGCTAAGAACAAAAGAACTGTGCTTCCTACACACACGGGCCATATCTAGTTCAACTCTGCTTAGGAAACTGACAAGAACAGTAGCTTCTCTTCAGTCCAATACACTGTACTTGCTGGGAACAGACGCCAATGCTATTTGCACTGTGAATGGCAATGGGAGCACAAGACTGACTCTTCTTACCAGAAAACAACTCTTGCTCGTAGGAACAGAAACTGCATGTGATTCAACTCCGTTTAGGACTGGGAAACAAACACTAGCTCGCCTTACAAGAAACACACTCTGCTTTTGAGAAAAGACCACTCTTCTATTCTACTGTGTTTCCTATAGGGCCAGAACAGTGAGCTTGCTCAGAACAAAAGAACTGTGCTTCCTACACACAAGGGCTATATCTATTTCAACTCTGCTTAGGAAACTGACAAGAACAGTAGCTTCTCTTCAGTCCAATACACTGTACTTGCTGGGAACAGATGCCAGTGCTATTTGCACTGTGTATGGCAATGGGAGCACAAGAGTGACTCTTCTTATCAGAAAACAACTCTTGCTCGTAGGACCAGAAACTGCATGTGATTCAACTCCGTTTAGGACTGGGAAACAAACACTAGCTCGCCTTACAAGAAACACACTCTGCTTTTGAGAAAAGAGCACTCTTCTATTCTACTGTGTTTCCTATAGGGCCAGAACAGTGAGCTTGCTCAGAACAAAAGAACTGTGCTTCCTACACACACGGGCCATATCTAGTTCAACTCTGCTTAGGAAACTGACAAGAACAGTAGCTTCTCTTCAGTCCAATACACTGTACTTGCTGGGAACAGACGCCAGTGCTATTTGCACTGTGTATGGCAATGGGAGCGCAAGACTGACTCTTCTTACCAGAAAACAACTCTTGCTCGTAGGAACAGAAACTGCATGTGATTCAACTCCGTTTAGGACTGGGAAACAAACACTAGCTCGCCTTACAAGAAACACACTCTGCTTTTGAGAAAAGAGCACTCTTCTATTCTACTGTGTTTCCTATAGGGCCAGAACAGTGAGCTTGCTCAGAACAAAAGAACTGTGCTTCCTACACACACGGGCCATATCTAGTTCAACTTTGATTAGAAAACTGACAAGAATTGTGGCTCCTCTTCAGTCCAATACACTGTACTTGCTGGGAACAGACGCGAGTGCTATTTGCACTGTGTCTGACAATGGGAGCACAACAGTGACTCTTCTTGCCAGAAAACAACTCTTGCTCGTACGACCAAAATTTGCATGTGATTCAACTCCATTTAGGACTGGGAAACAAACGCTAGCTCGCCTTACAAGAAACACACTCTGCTTTTGAGAAAAGAGCACTCTTCTATTCTACTGTGTTTCCTATAGGGCCAGAACATTGAGCTTGCTCAGAACAAAAGAACTGTGCTTCCTACACACAGGGGCCATATTGAGTTCAACTCTGCTTAGGAAACTGACAAGAACAGTAGCTTCTCTTCAGTCCAATACACTGTACTTGCTGGGAACAGACGCCAATGCTATTTGCACTGTGAATGGCAATGGGAGCGCAAGAGTGACTCTTCTTACCAGAAAACAACTCTTGCTTGTACGACCAGAAACTGCATGTGATTCAACTCCGTTTAGGACTGGGAAACAAACACTAGCTCGCCTTACAAGAAACACACTCTGCTTTTGTGAAAAGAGCGCTCTTCTATTCTACTGTGTTTCCTATAGGGCCAGAACAGTGAGCTTGCTCAGAACAAAAGAACTGTGCTTCCTACACATGCGGGCCATATCTAGTTCATCTTTGATGAGGAAACTGACAAGAATTGTGGCTCCTCTTCAGTCCAATACACTGTACTTGCTGGGAACAGACGCGAGTACTATTTGCACTGTGTCTGACAATGGGAGCACAACAGTGACTCTTCTTGCCAGAAAACAACTCTTGCTCGTACGACCAAAATTTGCATGTGATTCAACTCCATTTAGGACTGGGAAACAAACGCTAGCTCGCCTTACAAGAAACACACTCTGCTTTGGAGAAAAGTGCACTCTTCTATTCTGCTGTGTATCCTATAGGGCCAGAACAGTGAGCTTGCTCAGAACAAAAGAACTGTGCTTCCTACACACACGGGCTATATCTAGTTCAACTCTGCTTAGGAAACTGACAAGAACAGTAGCTTCTCTTCAGTTCAATACACTGTACTTGCTGGGAACAGACTCCAATGCTATTTGCACTGTGAATGGCATTGGGAGCGCAAGAGTGACTCTTCTTACCAGAAAACAACTCTTGCTTGTACGACCAGAAACTGCATGTGATTCAACTCCGTTTAGGACTGGGAAACAAACACTAGCTCGCCTTAAAGAAACACACTCTGCTTTTGAGAAAAGAGCACTCTTCTATTCTACTGTGTTTCCTATAGGGCCAGAACAGTGAGCTTGCTCAGAACAAAAGAACTGTGCTTCCTACACACGCGGGCCATATCTAGTTCAACTTTGATGAGGAAACTGACAAGAATTGTGGCTCCTCTTCAGTCCAATACACTGTACTTGCTGGGAACAGACGCGAGTGCTATTTGCACTGTGTCTGACAATGGGAGCACAACAGTGACTCTTCTTGCCAGAAAACAACTCTTGCTCGTACAACCAAAATTTGCATGTGATTCAACAACATTTAGGACTGGGAAACAAAAGCTAGCTCGCCTTACAAGAAACACACTCTGCTTTTGAGAAAAGTGCACTCTTCTATTTTACTGTGTTTCCTATAGGGCCAGAACAGTGAGCTTGCTCAGAACAAAAGAACTGTGCTTCCTACACACACGGGCCATATCTAGTTCAACTCTGCTTAGGAAACTGACAAGAACAGTAGCTTCTCTTCAGTCCAATACACTGTACTTGCTGGTAACAGACGCCAATGCTATTTGCACTGTGAATGGCAATGGGAGCGCAAGAGTGACTCTTCTTACCAGAAAACAACTCTTGCTTGTACGACCAGAAACTGCATGTGATTC
Organism: Peromyscus eremicus; assembly: GCF_949786415.1. NCBI lineage: Eukaryota > Metazoa > Chordata > Mammalia > Rodentia > Cricetidae > Peromyscus > Peromyscus eremicus. The sequence continues at coordinate 177,217 of NW_026734319.1, read as the reverse complement.
AACTCCTTTTAGGACTGGGAAACAAACACTAGCTCGCCTTACAAGAAACACATTCTGCTTTTGAGAAAAGAGCACTCTTCTATTCTACTGTTTTTCCTATAGGGCCAGAACAGTGAGCTTACTCAGAAAAAAAGAACTGTGCTTCCTACACACGCGGGCTATATCTAGTTCAACTTTGATGAGGAAACTGACAAGAATTGTGGCTCCTCTTCAGTCCAATACACTGTACTTGCTGGGAACAGACGCGAGTGCTATTTGCACTGTGTCTGACAATGGGAGCACAACAGTGACTCTTCTTGCCAGAAAACAACTCTTGCTCGTACGACCAAAATTTGCATGTGATTCAACTCCATTTAGGACTGGGAAACAAATGCTAGCTCGCCTTACAAGAAACACATTCTGCTTTTGAGAAAAGAGCACTCTTCTATTCTACTGTGTTTCCTATAGGGCCAGAACAGTGAGCTTACTCAGAACAAAAGAACTGTGCTTCCTACACACACGGGCCATATCTAGTTCAACTCTGCTTAGGAAACTGACAAGAACAGTAGCTTCTCTTCAGTCCAATACACTGTACTTGCTTGGAACAGACGCCAGGGCTATTTGCACTGTGTATGGCAATGGGAGCACAAGAGAGACTCTTCTTACCAGGAAACAACTCTTGCTCATAGGACCAGAAACTGCATGTGATTCAACTCCGTTTAGGACTGGGAAACAAACACTAGCTTGCCTTCCAAGAAACACACTCTGCTTTTGAGAAAAGAGCACTCTTCTTTTCTTCTGTGTTTCCTATAGGGCCAGAACAGTGAGCTTGCTCAGAACAAAAGAACTGTGCTTCCTACACACACGGCCATATCTAGTTCAACTCTGCTTAGGAAACTGACAAGAACAGTAGCTTCTCTTCAGTCCAATACACTGTACTTGCTGGGAACAGACGCCACTGCTATTTGCACTGTGTATGGCAATGGGAGCGCAAGACTGACTCTTCTTACCAGAAAACAACTCTTGCTCATAGGACCAGAAACTGCATGTGATTCAACTCCGTTTAGGACTGGGAAACAAACACTAGCTCGCCTTACAAGAAACACACTCTGCTTTTGAGAAAAGAGCACTCTTCTATTCTACTGTGTTTCCTATAGGGCCAGAACAGTGAGCTTGCTCAGAACAAAAGAACTGTGCTTCCTACACACACAGGCCATATCTAGTTCAACTCTGCTTAGGAAACTGACAAGAACAGTAGCTTCTCTTCAGTCCAATACACTGTACTTGCTGGGAACAGACGCCAGTGCTATTCGCACTGTGTATGGCAATGGGAGCGCAGGAGTGACTCTTCTTACCAGAAAACAACTCTTGCTCATAGGACCAGAAACTGCATGTGATTCAACTCCGTTTAGGACTGGGAAACAAACACTAGCTCGCGTTACAAGAAACACACTCTGCTTTTGAGAAAAGAGCACTCTTCTATTCTACTGTGTTTCCTATAGGGCCAGAACAGTGAGCTTACTCAGAACAAAAGAACTGTGCTTCCTACACACACGGGCCATATCTAGTTCAACTCTGCTTAGGAAACTGACAAGAACAGTAGCTTCTCTTCAGTCCCATACACTGCACTTGCTTGGAACAGACGCCAGTGCTATTTGCACTGTGTATGGCAATGGGAGCACAAGAGTGACTCTTCTTACCAGAAAACAACTCTTGCTCATAGGACCAGAAACTGCATGTGATTCAACTCCGCTTAGGACTGGGAAACAAACACTAGCTCGCCTTCCAAGAAACACACTCTGCTTTTGAGAAAAGAGCACTCTTCTATTCTACTGTGTTTCCTATAGGGCCAGAACAGTGAGCTTGCTCAGAACAAAAGAACTGTGCTTCCTACACACGCGGGCCATATCTAGTTCAACTTTGATGAGGAAACTGACAAGAATTGTGGCTCCTCTTCAGTCCAATACACTGTACTTGCTGGGAACAGACGTGAGTGCTATTTGCACTGTGTCTGACAATGGGAGCACAACAGTGACTCTTCTTGCCAGAAAACAACTCTTGCTCGTACAACCAAAATTTGCATGTGATTCAACAACATTTAAGACTGGGAAACAAACGCTAGCTCGCCTTACAAGAAACACACTCTGCTTTTGAGAAAAGTGCACTCTTCTATTCTACTGTGTTTCCTATAGGGCCAGAACAGTGAGCTTGCTCAGAACAAAAGAACTGTGCTTCCTACACACACAGGCCATATCTAGTTCAACTCTGCTTAGGAAACTGACAAGAACAGTAGCTTCTCTTCAGTCCAATACACTGTACTTGCTGGGAACAGACGCCAATGCTATTTGCACTGTGAATGGCAATGGGTGCGCAAGAGTGACTCTTCTTAACAGAAAAAAACTCTTGCTCGTAGGAACAGAAACTGCAGGTGATTCAACTCCTTTTAGGACAGGGAAACAAACACTAGCTCGCCTTACAAGAAACACACTCTGCTTTTGAGAAAAGAGCACTCTTCTATTCTACTGTGTTTCCTATAGGGCCAGAACAGTGAGCTTTCTCAGAACAAAAGAACTGTGCTTCCTACACACACAGGCCATATCTAGTTCAACTCTGCTTAGGAAACTGACAAGAACAGTAGCTTCTCTTCAGTCCAATACACTGTACTTGCTGGGAACAGACGCCAGTGCTATTTGCACTGTGTATGGCAATGGTAGCGCAAGAGTGACTCTTCTTACAAGAAAACAACTCTTGCTTGTAGGACCAGAAACTGCATGTGATTCAAATCCGTTTAGGACTGGGAAACAAACACTAGCTTGCCTTCCAAGAAACACACTCTGCTTTTGAGAAAAGAGCACTCTTCTATTCTACTGTGTTTCCTATAGGGCCAGAACAGTGAGCTTGCTCAGAAAAAAAGAACTGTGCTTCCTACACACACGGCCATATCTAGTTCAACTCTGCTTAGGAAACTGACAAGAACAGTAGCTTCTCTTCAGTCCAATACACTGTACTTGCTGGGAACAGACGCCAGTGTTATTTGCACTGTGTATGGCAATGGGAGCACAAGAGTGACTCTTCTTACCAGAAAACAACTCTTGCTCGTAGGAACAGAAACTGCATGTGATTCAACTCCGTTTATGACTGGGAAACAAACACCAGCTTGCCTTACAAGAAACACACTCTGCTTTTGAGAAAAGAGCACTCTTCTATTCTACTGTGTTTCCTATAGGGCCAGAACAGTGAGCTTGCTCAGAACAAAAGAACTGAGCTTCCTACACAGACGGGCCATATCTAGTTCAACTCTGCTTAGGAAACTGACAAGAACAGTAGCTTCTCTTCAGTCCAATACACTGTACTTGCTGGGAACAGACGCCAATGCTATTTGCACTGTGAATGGCAATGGGTGCGCAAGAGTGACTCTTCTTAACAGAAAAAAACTCTTGCTCGTAGGAACAGAAACTGCAGGTGATTCAACTCCTTTTAGGACAGGGAAACAAACACTAGCTCGCCTTACAAGAAACACACTCTGCTTTTGAGAAAAGAGCACTCTTCTATTCTACTGTGTTTCCTATAGGGCCAGAACAGTGAGCTTTCTCAGAACAAAAGAACTGTGCTTCCTACACACACAGGCCATATCTAGTTCAACTCTGCTTAGGAAACTGACAAGAACAGTAGCTTCTCTTCAGTCCAATACACTGTACTTGCTGGGAACAGACGCCAGTGCTATTTGCACTGTGTATGGCAATGGTAGCGCAAGAGTGACTCTTCTTACAAGAAAACAACTCTTGCTCGTAGGACCAGAAACTGCATGTGATTCAAATCCGTTTAGGACTGGGAAACAAACACTAGCTTGCCTTCCAAGAAACACACTCTGCTTTTGAGAAAAGAGCACTCTTCTATTCTACTGTGTTTCCTATAGGGCCAGAACAGTGAGCTTACTCAGAACAATTGAACTGTGCTTCCTACACACACGGGGCATATCTAGTTCAACTCTGCTTAGGAAACTGACAAGAACAGTAGATTCTCTTCAGTCCAAAACACTGTACTTGCTGGGAACAGACGCCAGTGCTATTTGCACTGTGTATGGCAATGGGAGCGCAAGAGTGACTCTTCTTACCAGAAAACAGCTCTTGCTCGTAGGAACAGAAACTGCATGTGATTCAACTCCGTTTAGGACTGGGAAACAAACACTACCTCGCCTTACAACAAACAAACTCTGCTTTTGAGAAAAGAGCACTCTTCTATTCTACTGTGTTTCCTATAGGGCCAGAACAGTGAGCTTGCTCAGAACAAAAGAACTGTGCTTCCTACACACACGGGCCATATCTAGTTCAACTCTGCTTAGGAAACTGACAAGAACAGTAGCTTCTCTTCAGTCCAATACACTGTACTTGCTGGGAACAGACGCCAGTGCTATTTGCACTGTGTATGGCAATGGGAGCTCAAGACTGACTCTTCTTCCAGAAAACAACTCTTGCTCGTAGGAACAAAAACTGCATGTGACTCAACTCCGTTTAGGACTGGGAAACAAACACTAGCTCGCCTTACAAGAAACACACTCTGCTTTTGAGAAAAGACCACTCTTCTATTCCACCTTGTTTCCTATGGGGCCAGAACAGTGAGCTTGCTCAGAACAAAAGAACTGTGCTTCCTACACACACGGGCCATATCTATTTCAACTCTGCTTAGGAAACTGACAAGAACAGTAGCTTCTCTTCAGTCCAATACACTGTACTTGCTTGGAACAGACGCCAGTGCTATTTGCACTGTGTATGGCAATGGGAGCGCAAGAGTGACTCTTCTTACCAGAAAACAACTCTTGCTCGTAGGAACAGAAACTGCATGTGATTCAACTCCGTTTAGGACTGGGAAACAAACACTAGCTCGCCTTACAGGAAACACACTCTGCTTTTGAGAAAAGAACACTCTTCTATTCTACTCTGTTTCCTATAGGGCCAGAACAGTGAGCTTGCTCAGAAAAAAAGAACTGTGCTTCCTACATACACGGGCCATATCGAATTCGACTCTGCTTAGGAAACTGACAAGAACAGTAGCTTCTCTTCAGTCCAATACACTGTAATTGCTGGGAACAGACGCCAGTGCTATTTGCACTGTGTATGGCAATGGGAGCACAAGAGTGACTCTTCGTACCAGAAAACAACTCTTGCTTGTAGGAACAGAAAATGCATGTGATTCAACTCCGTTTAGGACTAGGAAACAAACACTAGCTCGCCTTACATGAAACACACTCTGCTTTTGAGAAAATAGCACTCTTCTATTCTACTGTGTTTCCTATAGGGCCAGAACAGTGAGCTTGCTCAGAACAAAAGAACTGTGCTTCCTACACACACGGGCCATATCTAGTCCAACTCTGCTTAGGAAACTGACAAGAACAGTAGCTTCTCTTCAGTCCAATACACTGTACTTGCTGGGAATTGACGCCAGTGCTATTTGCACTGTGTATGGCAATGGGAGCGCAAGAGTGACTCTTCTTACCAGAAAACAACTCTTGCTCGTAGGAACAGTAAATGCATGTGATTCAACTCCGTTTAGGACTGGGAAACAAACACTAGCTTGCCTTACAAGAAACACGCTCTGCTTTTGAGAAAAGAGCACTCTTCTATTCTACTGTGTTTCCTATAGGGCCAGAACAGTGAGCTTGCTCAGAACAAAAGAACTGTGCTTCCTACACACACGGGCCATATCTAGTTCAACTCTGCTTAGGAAACTGACAAGAACAGTAGCTTCTCTTCAGTCCAATACACTGTACTTGCTGGGAACAGACGCCAATGCTATTTGCACTGTGAATGGCAATGGGACCGCAAGAGTGACTCTTCTTACCAGAAAACAACTCTTGCTCGTAGGACCAGAAACTTCATGTGATTCAACTCCGTTTAGGACTGGGAAACAAACACTAGCTCGCCTTAGAAGAAACACACTCTGCTTTTGAGAAAAGAGCACTCTTCTATTCTACTGTGTTTCCTATAGGGCCAGAACAGTGAGCTTGCTCAGAACAAAGAACTGTGCTTCCTACACACACAGGCCATATCTAGTTCAACTCTGCTTAGGAAACTGACAAGAACAGTCGCTTCTCTTCAGTCCAATACACTGTACTTGCTGGGAACAGACTCCAGTGCTATTTGCACTGTGTATGGCAATGGGAGCGCAAGAGTGACTCTTCTTACCAGAAAACAACTCTTGCTCGTAGGACCAGAAACAGCATGTGATTCAACTCCGTTTAGGACTGGGAAACAAACACTAGCTCGGCTTACAAGAAACACACTCTGCTTTTGAGAAAAGAGCACACTTCTATTCTACTGTGTTTCCTATAGGGCCAGAACAGTGAGCTTGCTCAGAACAAAAGAACTGTGCTTCCTCCACACACGGGCCATATAAAGTTCGACTCTTCTTAGGAAACTGACAAGAACAGTAGCTTCTCTTCAGTACAATACACTGTACTTGCTGGAAATTGACGCCAGTGCTATTTGCACTGTGTATGGCAATGGGAGCGCAAGAGTGACTCTTCTTACCAGAAAACAACTCTTGATTGTAGGAACAGAAACTGCATGTGTTTCAACTCCGTTTAGGACTGGGAAACAAACGCTAGCTCGCCTTACAAGAAACACACTATGCTTTTGAGAAAAGAGCACTCTTCTATTCTACTGTGATTCCTATAGGACCAGTACAGTGAGCTTGCTTAGAACAAAAGAACTGTGCTTCCTACACACACGGGCCATATCTAGTTCAACTCTGCTTAGGAAACTGACAAGAACAGTAGCTTCTCTTCAGTCCAATACACTGTACTTGCTGGGAACAGACGCCAGTGCTATTTGCACTGTGAATGGCAATGGGAGCACAAGAGTGACTCTTCTTACCAGAAAACAACTCTTTCTCATAGGAACAGAAACTGCATGTGATTCAAATCCGTTTAGAACTGGGAAACAAACACTAGCTCGCCTTACAAGAAACACACACTGCTTTTGAGAAAAGAGCACTCTTCTATTCTACTCTGTTTCCTATAGGGCCAGAACAGTGAGCTTGCTCAGAACAAATGAACTGTGCTTCCTACACACACGGGCCATATCTAGTTCAACTCTGCTTAGGAAACTGACAAGAACAGTAGCTTCTCTTCAGTCCAATACACTGTACTTGCTGGGAAGAGACGCCAATGCTATTTGCACTGTGAATGGCAATGGGTGCGCAAGAGTGACTCTTCTTACCAGAAAACAACTCTTGCTTGTAGGAACAGAAACTGCAGGTGATTCAACTCCGTTTAGGACTGGGAAACAAACACTAGCTCGCCTTACAAGAAACACACTCTGCTTTTGAGAAAAGAGCACTCTTCTATTCTACTGTGTTTCCTATAGGGCCAGAACAGTGAGCTTGCTCAGAACAAAAGAACTGTTCTTCCTACACACACAGGCCATATCTAGTTCAACTCTGCTTAGGAAACTGACAAGAACAGTATCTTCTCTTCAGTCCAATACACTGTACTTGCTGGGAACAGACGCCAGTGCTATTTGCACTGTGTATGGCAATGGGAGCGCAAGAGTGCCTCTTCTTACCAGAAAACAACTCTTGCTCGTAGGACCAGAAACTGCATGTGATTCAAATCCGTTTAGGACTGGGAAACAAACACTAGCTCGCCTTACAAGAAACACACTCTGCTTTTGAGAAAAGAGCACTCTTCTATTCTACTGTGTTTCCTATAGGGCCAGAACAGTGAGCTTACTCAAAACAATTGAACTGTGCTTCCTACACACACGGGCCATATCTAGTTCAACTCTGCTTAGGAAACTGACAAGAACAGTAGCTTCTCTTCAGTCCAATACACTGTACTTGCTGGGAACAGACGCCAGTGCTATTTGAACTGTGTATGGCAATGGGAGCGCAAGAGTGACTCTTCTTACCAGAAAACAACTCTTGCTCGTAGGACCAGAAACTGCATGTGATTCAACTCCATTTAGGACTGGGAAACAAACACTAGCTTGCTATACAAGAAACACACTCTGCTTTTGAGAAAAGAGCACTCTTCTACTCTACTGTTTTTTTTTGGGGTCCGAAAAGTGAGCTTGCTCAGAACAAAAGAACAGTGCTTCCTACACACATGGGCCATATCTAGTTCAACTCTGCTTAGGAAAATAACAAGAACATTAGCTCCTCTTCAGTCCAATACACTGTACTTGCTGGGAACAGACACGATTGCTATTTGCACTGTGTATGGCAATGGGAGCTCAATAGTGACTCTTTTGCCAGAAAACAACTCTTCCTCGTAGGACTAGAAACTGCATGACATTCAACTCCATTTAGGTCTGGGAAACAAACGCTAGCTCGCCTTTCAAGAAACACACTCTGCTTTTGAGAAAAGAGTACTCTTCTACTCTACTGTTTTTCCTAAGTTATCCGAACAGTGAACTAGCTCAGAACAAAAGAACTGTGCTTCCTACACACACGGGCCATATCTAGTTCAACTCTGCTTAGGAACCTGACAAGAACAGTAGCTCCTCTTCAGTCCAATACACTGTACTTGCTGAGAACAGACTTGAGTGCTATTTGCACTGTATATGGCAATGGGAGATCAATAGTGACTCTTCTTAACAGAAAACAACTCTTGCTAGTAGGACCAAAAACTGCATGTGATTAAACTCCATTTAGGACTGGAAAACAAACTCTAGCTCGCCTTACAAGAAACACACTCTGTTTTTGAGAAAAGAGCACTCTTCTAATCTACTGTATTTCCTATATGGCCAGTACAGTGAGCTTGCTCAGAACAAAAGAACTCTGTTTCCTACACACACGGGCCATATCTAGTTCAATTCTGCTTAGAAAACTGACAGGAACAGTAGATCCTTTTCAGTCCAATACACTGTACTTGCTGGGAACAGACGCCAGTGCTATTTTCCCTGTGTATGACAATGGGAGCACAATAGTGACTCTTCTTACCAGAAAACAACTTTTGCTCGTAGTACCAGAAACTGCATGTGATTCAACTCCATTTAGGACTGGGAAACAAACACTAGCTCGCCTTACAAGAAACACACTCTGCTTTTGAGAAAAGAGCACTCTTCTACTCTACTGTGTTTTCTATGAGATCCGAACAGTCAGCTTGCTCAGAACAAAAGAACTGTGCTTCCTACACACATTTGCCATATCTGGTTCAACTCTGCTTAGGAAACTGACAAGAACAGTAGCTCCTCTTCAGTCCAATACACTGTACTTGCTGGGAACAGACACGAGTGCTATTTGCACAGTGTATGGCAATGGGAACACAAAGTGTCTCTTCTTACCAGAAAACAACTCTTGCACGTAGGACCAGAAATTGCATGTGATTAAACTCCATTTAGGACTGGGAAACCAACGCTAACTCACCTTTCAAGAAAAACACTCTGCTTTTGAGAAAAGAGCACTCTTCTTCTCTACTGTGTTTCCTATAGGGCCAGAAGAGTGAGCTTGCTCAGAACAAAAGAACTGTGCTTCCTACACACAGGGGCCATATCTAGTTCAACTCTGCTTAGGAAACTGACAAGAACAGTAGCTCCTCTTCAGTCTAATACACTATACTTGCTGGGAACAGACGCGAGTGCTATTTGCACTCTGTATTGCAATGGGAGCGCAATAGTGACTTTCCTTACCAGAAAATAACTCTTGCTCGTAGAACCAAAAACTGCATGTAATTCAACTCCATTTAGGACTGGGAAACAAACGCTAGCTCGCCTTTCCAGGAAAACACTCTGCTTTTGAGAAAAGAGCACTCTTCTACTCTACTGTGCTTTTTATAGGGCCAGTACAGTGAGCTTGCTCAGAACAAAAGAAATGTGCAGCTACACACATAGGCCATATCTATTTCAATTCTGCTAAGGAAACTGACAAGAACAGTAGATCCTCTTCAGTCCAATACACTGTACTTGCTAGGAACAGACGCCAGTGCTATTTGCCCTGTGTATGACAATGGGAGCGCAATAGTGATTCTTCTTACCAGAAAACAACTCTTGCTCGTAGGACCAGAAACTGCCTGGGATTCAACTCCATTAAGACTGGGAAACAAACGCTAGCTCGCCTTACAAGATACACACTCTGCTTTTGAGAAAAGAGCACTCTTCTACTCTACTGTGTCTCCTATATGGCCAGAACAGTGAGCTAGCTCAGAACAAAAGAACAGTGCTTCCTACACACACGGGCCATATCTAGTTCAAATCTGCTTAGGAAACTGACAAGAACAGTAGCTCCTCTTCAGTCCAATACACTGTACTTGCTGGGAACAGACGCGAGTGCTATTTGCACTGTGTATGGCAATAGGAGCACAATAGTGTCTCTTATTACCAGAAAACAACTCTTGCTTGTAGGATCAGAAACTGCATTTGATTCAACTACATTTTGGACTGGGAAACAAAAGCTAACTCACCTTCCAAGAAACACACTCTGCTTAAGAGAAAGGAGCACTCTTCTACTCTACTGTGTTTCCTAAAGGGACAGAACAGTGAGCTTGCTCAGAACAAAAGAACTGTGCTTCTTACGCACACGGGCCATATCTAGTTCAACTCTGCTTAGGAAACTCACAAGAACAGTAGCTCCTCTTCAGTCCAATACACTGTACTTGCTGGGAATAGGCGCGATGCTATTTGCACTGTGTATGGCAATAGGAGCACAATAGTGACTCTTCTTACCAGAAAACAACTCTTGCTCGTAGGACCAGAAACTGCATGTGATTCAACTACATTTAGTACTGGGAAACAAAAGCTAACTCACCTTCCAAGAAAAACACTCTGCTTTTGAGAAAAGAGCACTCTTCTACTCTACTATGATTCCTATAGGGACAAACAGTGAGCTTGCTCAGAACAAAAGAACTGTGCTTCCTACACACACGGGCCATATCTAGTTCAACTCTGCTTAGGAAACTGACAAGAACGGTAGCTCCTCTTCAGTCTAATACACTGTACTTGCTGGGAAGAGACGCGAGTGCTATTTGCACTGTGTATGGCAATAGGAGCACAATAGTGACTCTTCTTACCAGAAAACAACTCTTGTTCTTAGGACCAGAAACTGCATGTGATTCAACTACATTTAGGACTGGGAAACAAAAGCTAACTCACCTTACAAGAAAAACACTCTGCTTTTGAGAAAAGAGCTCTCTTCTACTCTACTGTGTTTTCTATGGTGTCCCAACAATGAGCTTACTCAGAACAAAGAACTGTGCTTCCTACACACACGGGCCATATCTAGTTCAACTCTGCTTAGGAAACTGACAAGAATAGTAGCTCCTCTTCAGTCCAATACACTGTACTTGCTGGGAACAGACGCGAGTGCTATTTGCACTGTGTATGGCAATGGGAGCGCAATAGTGACTTTCCTTACCAGAAAACAACTCTTGCTCATAGGACCAAAAACTGCATGTGATTCAACTCCATTTCTGACTGGGAAACAAACGCTAGCTTGCCTTACAAGAAACGCACTCTGCTTTTGAGAAAAGAGCACTCTTCTACTCTACTGTGCTTTTTATAGGGCCAGTACAGTGAGCTTGCTCAGAACAATGAACTGTGCTGACTACGCACACAGTCCATATCTATTTCAATTCTGCTTAGGAAACTGACAAGAACAGTAGATCCTCTTCAGTCCAATACACTGTACTTGCTGGGAACAGACGCGAGTGCTATTTGCACTGTGTTATGCAATGGGAGTGCAATAGTGACTTTCCTTACCAGAAAACAACTCTTGCTCGTAGGACCAAAAACTGCTTGTGATTCAACTCCATTTAGGACTGAGAAACAAACGCTAGCTCGCCTTACAAGAAATACACTCTGCTTTTGATAAAAGAGCACTCTTCTACTCTACTTTGATTCCTATATGGCCAGTACAGTGAGCTTGCTCAGAACAAAAGAACTGTGCTTCCTACACACACGGGCCATATCTAGTTGAATTCTGCTTAGAAAACTGACAAGAACAGTAGATATTCTTCAGTCCAATACACTGTACTTGCTGGGAACAGACGCCAGTGTTATTTGCCCTGTATATTACAATGGGAGCACAATAGTGACTCTTCTTACCAGAAAACAGCTCTTGCTTGTAGGACCAGAAACTGCATGTGATTCAACTCCATTTAGGACTGGGAAACAAACTCTAGCTAGCCTTACAAGAAACACACTCTACTTTTGAGGAAAGAGCATTCTTCTACTCTACTGTGTTTTTTAAGGGGTCTGAACAGTGTGCTTGCTCAGAACAAAAGAACTGTGCTTCCTACACACATGGGCGATATGTAATTCAACTGTGCTTAGGAAAATGACAAGAACATTAGCTCCTCTTCAGTCCAATACACTGTACTTGCTGGGAACAGACGCGAGTTCTATTTGCACTGTGTATGGCAATGGGAGCGCAATAGTGACTTTCCTTACAAGAAAACAACTGTAGCTCATAGTACCAGAAACTGCATGGGATTCAAATCCATTTAGGACTGGGAAACAAATGCTAGCTCGCCTTACAAGAAACACACTCCGCTTTAGAGAAAAGAGCAATCTTCTAGTCTACTGTGTTTCCTATGGGGTCCAAACAGTGAGCTTGCTCAGAAAAAAAGAACTGTGCTTCCTACACACATGGACCATATGTAGTTCAACTCTGCTTAGGAATTTGACAAGAACAGTAGCTCCTCTTCAGTCCAACACTGTACTTGCTTGGAACAGACGCGAGAGCTATTTGCACTGTAAATGGCAATGGGAGCACAATAGTGACTTTCCTTACCAGAAAACAACTCTTGCTCATAGGACCAGAAACTGCATGTGATTCAACTCCATTTAGGACTAGGAAACAAACACTAGCTTGCCTTACAAGAAACACACTCTGCTTTAGAGAAAAGAGCACTCTTCTACTCTACTGTGTTTCCTATGTGGTCTGAACAATGAGCTTGCTCAGAACAAAAGAACTGTGCTTCCTACACACATGGGCCATATCTAGTTCACCTCTGCTTAGGAAACTGAAAAGAACAGTAGATCCTATTCAGTCCAATACACTGTACTTGCTGGGAAAAAATGCGAGTGCTATTTGCACTGTGTATGGCAATGGGAGCACAATAGTGACTCGTCTTACCAGAAAACAACTCTTGCTCGCAGGACAAAATACTGCATGTGACTCAACTCCATTTAGGACTGGGAAACAAACTCTAGCTCGCCTTACAAGAACCACACTCTGCTCTAGAGAAAATAGCACTCTTCTACTCTACTGTGTTTCCTATAGGGCCAGAACAGTGAGCTTGCTCAGAACATAAGAACTGAGCTTCCTACACACACGGGCCATATCTAGCTCAACTCTGCTTAGGAAACTGAAAAGAACAGTAGCTCCTCTTCGGTCCGATACACTGTACTTGCTGGGAACAGACGCCAGTGCTATTTGCACTGTGTATGGCAATGGCAGTGCAATAGTGACTTTCCTTACCAGAAAACAACTCTTGCTCATAGGACCAGAAACTGAATGTGATTCAACTCCATTTAGGACTGGGAAACAAACGCTACCTCGCCTTACATTAAACACACTCTGCTTTTGAGAAAAGAGCACTCTTCTACTCTACTGTGTTTCCTATGAGGTCCGAACAGTGAGCTTGCTCAGAACAAAAGAACTTTCCTTCCTACACACATAGGCCATATCTAGTTCACCTCTGCTTAGGAAACTGAAAAGAACAGTAGATCCTATTCAGTCCAATACACTGTACTTGCTGGGAACAGACGCAAGTGCTATTCGCACTGTTTATGTCAATGGGAGCACAATAGTGACTCGTCTTACCAGAAAACAACTCTTGCTAGTAAGACAAACAACTGCGTGTGACTCAACTCCATTTAGGACTGGGAAACTAACGGTAGCTTGCCTTACAAGAAACACACTCTGCTTTTGAGAAAAGAGCACTCTTCTACTCTACTGCGTTTCCCATAGGGCCAGAACGGTGAGCTTGCTCAGAACAAAAGAACTGTGCTTCCTACACACACGGGCCATATCTAGTTCAACTCTGCTTAGGAAACTGACAAGAACAGTAGCTCCTCTTCAGTCCGATACACTGTACTTGCTGGGATCTGATGCGAGTGGTATTTGCACTGTGTATGGTAATGGGAGCGCAATAGTGACTTTCCTTACCAGAAACCAACTCTTGCTCGTAGGACCAGATACTGCATGTGATTCAACTCCATTTAGGACTGGGAAAAAAAACGCTAGCTTGCCTTACAAGAAACACACTCTGCTTTTGAGAAAAGAGCACTCTTCTACTCTACTGTGTGTCCTATAGGGCCAGAACAGTGAGCTTGATCAGAGCATAATAACTGTGCTTCCTACACACACGGGCCATATCTAGTTCAACTCTGCTTAGGAACCTGACAAGAACAGTAGATCCTTTTTAGTCCAATACACTGTACTTGCTGGGAACAGACGCCAGTGCTATTTGTCCGGTGAATGTCAATGGCAGCGCAATAGTGACTATTCTTACCATACAACAACTCTTGCTCGTAGGACCAGAAACTGCATGTTTTTCAACTCCATTTAGGACTGGGAAACAAACGCTAACTCGCCTTACAAGAAACACACTCTGCTTTAGAGAAAAAAGCACTCTTCTACTCTACTGTGTTTCCTAAAGGCCCAGAAAAGTGAGCTTGCTCAGAATAAAAGAACTGTGCTACCTACACACGGGCCATATCTAGTTCAACTCTGCTTAGGAAACGGACAAGAACAGTAGCTCCTCTTCAGTCCGATACACTGTATTGCTGGGAACAGACGCAAGCGCTCTTTGCACTGTATATGGCAATGGGAGTGCAATAGTGACTTTCCTTACCAGAAAACAACTCTTGCTCGTAGGACCAGAAACTGCATGTGATTCAACTCCATTTAGAACTGAGAAACAAATGCTAGCTCGCCTTACATGAAAAACACTCTGCTTTTGAGAAAAGAACACTCTTCTACTCTACTGTGTTTCCCATAGGGCCAGAACAGTGAGCTTGCTCAGAACAAAAGAACTGTGCTTCCTACACATACGGGGCATATCTAGTTCAACTCTGCTTAGGAAACTGACAAGAACAGTAGCTCCTCTTCAGTCAATTACACTGTACTTTCTAGGAACAGACAGGAGTGCTATTTGCACTGTGTATGGCAATGGGAGCACAATAGTGACTTTCCTTACCAGAAAACAACTCTTGCTCGTAGGACCAAAAACTGCATGTGATTCAACTCCATTCAGGACTGGGAAACAAACACTAGCTTGCCTTACAAGAAACACAGTCTGCTTTTGAGAAAAGAGCACTCTTCTACTCTACTGTGTTTCCTATGGGGTCCAAACAGAGAGTTTGCTCAGAACAAAAGAACTGTGCTTCCTACACACATGGACCACATCTAGTTCAACTCTGCTTAGGAACCTGACAAGAACAGTAGCTCCTATTCAGTCCAATACACTGTACTTGCTGGGAAGAGACGCGAGTGCTATTTGCACTGTGTATGACAATGGGAGCGCAATAGCATCTATTCTTACCAGAAAACAACTCTTGCTCATAGTACCAGAAACTGCATGTGATTCAACTCCATTTAAGACTAGGAAAAAAACTCTATCTCACCTTACAAGAAACACACTCTGCTTTAGAGAAAAGAGCACTCTTCTACTCTACTGTGTTTCCTATAGGGCCAGAACAGTGAGCTTGCTCAGAACATAAAAACTTTGCTTCCTAGACACACGGGCCATATCTAGTTCAACTCTGCTTAGGAAACTGACAAGAACAGTAGCTCCTCTTCAGTCCGATACACTGTACTTGCTGGGATCAGACGAGAGTGCTATTGCACTGTGTATGGCAATGGGAGCACAATAGTGACTTTCCTTACCAGAAAACAACTCTTGCTCGTAGGACCAGAAACTGCATGGGATTCAACTCCATTTAGGACTGGGAAAAAAAACGCTAGCTTGCCTTACAAGAAACACACTCTGCTTTTGAGAAAAGAGCACTCTTCTACTCTACTGTGTTTCCTATAGGGCCAGAACAGTGAGCTTGCTCAGAACATAATAAGTGTGCTTCCTACACACACGGGCCATATCTAGTTCAACTCTGCTTAGGAACCTGAAAAGAACAGTAGCTCTTCTTCAGTCCGATACACTGTACATGCTGGGAACAGACGGGAGTGCTATTTGCACTGTGTATGGCAATGGGAGCGCAATAGGGACTTTCCTTACATGAAAACAACTCTTGCTCATAGGACCAGAAAGTGCATGTGACTCAACTCCATTTAGGACTGGGAAACAAACCCTAGCTCGCCTTACAAGAAACACACTCTGCTTTTGAGAAAAGAACACTCCTCTACTCTACTGTGTTTCCCATAGGGCCAGAACAGTGAGCTTGCTCAGAACAAAAGAACTGTGCTTCCTACACACACGGGCCATATCTTGTTCAACTCTGCTTAGGAAACTGAGAAGAGTAGTAGCTCCTCTTCAGTCCAATAACTGTACTTGCTGGGAACAGACGCGATTGCTATTTGCACTGTGTATGGCAATGATAGCGCAATAGTGACTTTCCTTACCAGAAAACAACTCTTGCTCATAGGACCAGAAACTGCATGTGATTCAACTCCATTTAGGACTGGGAAACAAACGCTACCTCACCTTACATGAAACACACTCTGCTTTTGAGAAAAGAGCACCCTTATACGCTACTGTGTTTCCTATGGGGTCTGAACAGTGAGCTTGCTCAGAACAAAAGAACTGTGCTTCCAACACACATGGGCCATATCTAGTTCACCTCCGCTTAGGAAACTGAAAAGAACAGTAGATCCTATTCAGTCCCATACACTGTACTTGCTGGGCACAGACGCGAGTGCTATTTGCACTGTGTATGGCAATGGGAGCCCAATAGTGACTCGTCTTACCAGAAAACAACTCTTGCTCGTAGGAAAAAAACTGCATGTGATTCAACTCCATTTAGGACTGGGAAAGAAACTCTAGCTCGCCTTACAAGAAACACACTCTGCTTTTGAGAAAAGAGCACTCTTCTACTCTACTGTGTTTCCCATAGGGCCAGAACGGTGAGCTTGCTCAGTACAAATGAACTGTGCTTCCTACACACACGGGCCATATCTAGTTCAACTCTGCATAGGATACTGACAAGAACAGTAGCTCCTCTTCAGTCTGATACACTGTACTTGCTGGGATCAGACGCTAGTGCTATTTGCATTTTGTATGGCAATGGGAGCGCAATAGTGACTTTCATTACCAGAAAACAACTCTTGCTCGTAGGACCAGAAACTGCATGTGATTCAACTCCATTTAGGACTAGGAAACAAACACTAGCTTGACTTACAAGAAACACACTCTGCTTTAGAGAAAAGAGCACTCTTCTACTCTACTGTGTTTCCTATGGGTTCTGAACAATGAGCTTGCTCAGAACAAAAGAAATGTGCTTCCTACACACATGGGCCATATCTAGTTCACCTCTGCTTAGGAAACTGAAAAGAACAGTAGATCCTATTCAGTACAATACACTGTCCTTGCTGGGAATAAATGCGAGTGCTATTTGCACTGTGTATGGCAATGGGAGCACAATAGTGACTCGTCTTACCAGAAAACAACTCTTGCTCGTAGGACAAAAAACTGCATGTGACTCAACTCCATTTAGGACTGGGAAACAAACTCTAGCACGCCTTACAAGAAACACACTCTGCTTTTGAGAAAAGAGCACTCTTCTACTCTACTGTGTTTCCCATAGGGCCAGAACGGTGAGCATGCTTAGAAAAAAAAAAACTGTGCTTCCTACACACACGGGCCATATCTAGTTCAACTCTGCTTAGGAAACTGACAAGAACAGTAGCTCCTCTTCAGTCCGATACACTGTACCTGCTGGAATCAGACGCGAGTGCTATTTGCACTGTGTATGGCAATGAGAGCGCAATAGTGACTTTCCTTACCAGAAAACAACTCTTGCTCGTAGGACCAGAAACTGCATGTGATTCAACTCCATTTAGGACTGGGAAAAAAACGCTAGCTTGCCTTACAAGAAACACACTCTGCTTTTGAAAAAAGAGCACTGTTCTACTCTACTGTGTTTCCTATAGGGCCAGAACAGTGAACTTGCTCAGAACATAATAACTGTGCTTCCTACACACACGGGCCATATCAAGTTCAACTCTGCATAGGAACCTGACAAGAACAGTAGATCCCCTTTAGTCCAATACACTGTACTTGCTGGGAACAGACGCCAGTGCTATTTGTCCTGTGTATGGCAATGGCAGCGCAACAGTGACTATTCTTACCATAAAACAACTCTTGCTCGTAGGACCAGAAACTGCATGTGATTCAACTCTGTTTAGGACTGGGAAACAAACACTATGTCGCCTTACAAGAAAAACACTCTGCTTTTGAGAAAAGAGCATTCTTCTCTTCTACTGTGTCTCCTATAGGGCCAGAACGGTGAGCTTGCTCAGTACAAATGAACTGTGCTTCCTACACACACGGGCCATATCTAGTTCAACTCTGCTTAGGATACTGACAAGAACAGTAGCTCCTCTTCAGTCCGATACACTGTACTTGCTGGGATCAGACGCGAGTGCTATTCGCACTGTGTATGGCAATGGGAGTGCAATAGTGACTTTCATTACCAGAAAACTACTCTTGCTCATAGTACCAGAAACTGCATGGAATTCAACTCCATTTAGGCCTGGGAAATAAACACTAGCTCGCCTTACAAGAAACACACTCTGCTTTATAGAAAAGAGCACTCTTCTAGTCTACTGTGTTTCCTATAGTGTCCAAACAGTGAGCTTGATCAGAACAAAAGAACTGTGATTCCTAAACACATGGACCATATGTAGTTCAACTCTGCTTAGGAAACTGACAAGAACAGTAGCTCCTCATCAGTCCGATACACTGTACCTGCTGGGATCAGACGCGAGTGCTATTTGCACTATGTATGGAAATGGGAGCGCAATAGTAACTTTCCTTACCAGAAAACAACTCTTGCACGTAGGACCAGAAACTGAATGTGACTCAACTACATTTAGGACTGGGAAACAAACTCTAGCTCGCCTTACAAGAAGCACACTCTGCTTTTGAGAAAAGAACACTCTTCTACTCTACTGTGTATCCCATAGGGCCAGAACAGTGAGCTTGCTCAGAACAAAAGAACTTTGCTTCCTACACACACGGGGCATATCTAGTTCAACTCTGCTTAGGAAACTGAGAAGAACAGTAGCTCCTCTTCAGTCCAATACACTGTACTTGCTAGGAACAGACGGGAGTGCTATTTGCACTGTGTATGGCAATGGGAGCACAACAGGGACTTTCCTTACCAGAAAACAACTCTTGCTCGTGGGATCAGAAACTGCATGTGATTCAACTCCATTTAGGACTAGGAAACAAACGCTAGCTCGCCTTACAAGAAACACAGTCTGCTTTTGAGAAAAGAGCACTCTTTTACTCTACTGTGTTTCCTATGGGGTCCAAACAGTGAGCTTGCTCAGAAAAAAAAAAATTGTGCTTCCTAAACACACGGCCATATCTAGTTCAAGTCTGTTTAGGAACCTGACAAGAACAGTAGATCCTCTTCAGTCCAATACACTGTACTTGCTGGCAACAGACGCCAGGGCTATTTGTCCTGTGTATGGCAATGGCAGCGCAATAGTGACTTTCCTTACCAGAAAACAACTCTTGCTCATAGTACCAGAAACTGCATGGGATTCAACTCCATTTTGGACTGGGAAACAAACGCTAGCTCGCCTTACAAGAAACACACTCTGCTTTGGAGAATGGAGCACTCTTCTAGTCTACTGTGTTTCCTATAGGGTTCAAACAGTGAGCTTGCTCAGAACAAAAGAACTGTGCTTCCTACACAAACGGACCATATGTAGTTCAACTCTGCTTAGGAACCTGACAAGAACAGTAGCTCCTCTTCAGTCCAACACTGTACTTGCTGGGAACAGACGCGAGCGCTATTTGCACTGTGTATGGCAATGGGAGCACAATAGTGACGTTCCTTACCATTAAACAACTCTTGTTCGTAGGACCAGAAACTGCATGTGATTCAACTCCATTTAGGACTAGGAAACAAACGCTAGCTTACCTTACAAGAAACACACTCTGCTTTAGAGAAAAAAGCACTCTTCTACTCTACTGTGTTTCCTATAGGGCCAGAACAGTGAGCTTGCTCAGAACATAAGAACTGAGCTTTCTACACTCACGGGGCATATCTAGTTCAACTCTGCTTAGGAAACTGACAAGAACAGTAGCTCCTCTTCAGTCCGATACACTGTACTTGCTGGGAACAGACGCCAGGGCTATTTGCACTGTGTATGGCAATGGGAGTACAATAGTGACTTTCCTTACCAGAAAAAAAACTCTTGCTCTTTGGACCAGAAACTGCATGTGATTCATCTCCATTTAGGAATGGGAAACAAATGCTACCTCGCCTTACATGAAACACACTCTGCTTTTGAGAAAAGAGCCCTCTTCTACTCTACTGTGTTTCCTATGGGGTCCGAACAGTGAGCTTGCTCAGAATAAAATAACTGTGCTTCCTACACACATGGACCATATCTAGTTCACCTCTGCTTAGGAAACTGAAAAGAACAGTAGATCCTATTCAGTCCAATACACTGTACTTGTTGGGAACAGACGCGAGTGCTATTTGCACTGTGTATGGCAATGGGAGCACAATAGTGACTCGTCTTACCAGAAAACAACTCTTGCTCGTAGGACAAAAAACTGCATGTGACTCAACTCCATTTAGGACTGGGAAACAAAGTCTAGCTCGCCTTACAAGAAACATACTCTGCTTTTGAGAAAAGAGCACTCTTCTACTCTACTGTGTTTCCCATAGGGCCAGAACGTTGAGCTTGCTCAGAACAAAAGAACTGTGCTTCCTACACACACGGGCCATATCTAGTTCAACTCTGCTTAGGAAACTGACAAGAACATTAGCTCCTCTTCAGTCCGATACACTGTACTTGCTGGGATCAGACGCGAGTGCTATTTGCACTGTGTATGTCAATGGGAGCGCAATAGTGACTTTCTTTACCAGAAAACAACTCTTGCTCGTAGGACCAGAAACTGCATGTGATTCAACTCCATTTAGGACTGGGAAACAAACGCTAGCTTGCCTTACAAGAAACACACTCTGCTTTTGAGAAAAGAGCACTCTTCTACTCTACTGTGTTTCCTATAGGGCCAGAACAGTGAGCTTGCTCAGAACATAATAACTGTGCTTCCTACACACACGGGCCATATTTAGTTCAACTCTGCTTAGGAACCTGACAAGAACAGTAGATCCCCTTTAGTCCAATACACTGTACTTGCTGGGAACAGACGCCAGTGCTATTTGTCCTGTGTATGGCAATGGCAGCACAATAGTGACTATTCTTACCATAAAACAAATCTTGCTCGTAGGACCTGAAACTGCATGTTTTTCAACTCCATTTAGGACTGGGAAACAAACGATAGCTCGCCTTACAAGAAACACACTCTGCTTTAGAGAAAGGAGCACTCTTCTACTCTACTGTGTTTCCTATAGGGCCAGAACAGTGAGCTTGCTCAGAACAAAAGAACTGTGCTTCCTACACATGGGCCATATCTAGTTCAACTCTGCTTAGGAAACTGAGAAGAACAGTAGCTCCTCTTCAGTCCGATACACTGTACTTGCTGGGAACATACGCGAGTGCTATTTGCACTGTATATGGCAATAGGAGCACAATAGGGACTTTCCTTACCAGAAAACAACTCTTGCTCGTAGGACCAGAAAGTGCATGTGATTCAACTC
Organism: Peromyscus eremicus; assembly: GCF_949786415.1. Classification (NCBI taxonomy): domain Eukaryota; kingdom Metazoa; phylum Chordata; class Mammalia; order Rodentia; family Cricetidae; genus Peromyscus; species Peromyscus eremicus. The sequence goes on along the minus strand of NW_026734319.1, from coordinate 155,498 downwards.
GATTTAGGACTGGGAAACAAATGCTAGCTCACCTTACATGAAACACACTCTGCTTTTGAGAAAAGAGCACTCTTCTACTCTACAGTGTTTCCTATGGGGTCCAAACAGTGAGCTTGCTCAGAACAAAAGAACTGTGCTTCCTACACATGGGCCATATCTAGTTCAACTCTGCTTAGGAAACTGACAAGAACAGTAGCTCCTCTTCAGTCCAATACACTGTACTTGCTGGGAACAGACGCGAATGCTATTTGCACTGTGTAGGGCAATTGGAGCACAATAGTGACTCGTCTTACCAGAAAACAACTCTTGTTCATAGGACAAAAAACTGCATGTGACTCAACTACATTTAGGACTGTGAAACAAACTCTAGCTCGCCTTAAAAGAAACACACTCTGCTTTTGAGAAAAGAACACTCTTCTACTCTACTGTGTTTCCCATAGGGCCAGAACAGTGAGCTTGCTCAGAACAAAAGAACTTTGCTTCCTACACACACGGGGCATATCTAGTTCAACTTTTCTTAGGAAACTGAGAAGAACAGTAGCTCCTCTTCAGTCCAATACACCGTACTTGCTAGGAACAGACGGGAGTGCTATTTGCACTGTGTATGGCAATGGGAGCGCAATAGTGACTTTCCTTACCAGAAAACAACTCTTGCTCATAGGACCAGAAACTGCATGTGATTCAACTCCATTTAGGACTGGGAACCAAACGCTAGCTCGCCTTACAAGAAAAACACTCTGCTTTTGAGAAAAGAGCACTCTTCTACTCTACTGTGTTTCCTATGGGGTCCAAAGAGTGAGCTTGCTCAGAACGAAAAAAATTGTGCTTCCTACACACACGGCCATATTTAGTTCAAGTCTGCTTAGGAACCTTACAAGAACAGTAGCTCCTCTTCAGTCCAATACACTGTAAATGCTGGCAACAGACGCCAGTGCTCTTTGTCCTGTGTATGGCAATGGCAGCACAATAGTGTCTTTCCTTACCAGAAAACAACTCTTGCTCATAGAACCAGAAACTGCATGGGATTCAACTCCATTTAGGACTGGGAAACAAACGCTAGCTCGCCTTACAAGAAACACACTCTGCTTTAGAGAAAGGAGCACTCTTCTCGTCTACTGTGTTTCCTATGGGGTCCAAACAGTGAGCTTGCTCAGAACAAAAGAAATGTGCTTCCTACACACACGGACTATATGTAGTTCAACTCTGCTTAGGAACCTGACAAGAACAGTAGCTCCTTCAGTCCAACACTGTACTTGCTGGGAACATACACGAGTGCTATTTGCACTGTGTATTGCAATGGGAGCACAATAGTGACTTTCCTTACCAGAAAACAACTCTTGTTCGTGTGACCAGAAACTGAATGTGATTCAACTCCATTTAGGACTGGGAAACAAACGCTACCTCGTTTTACATGAAACACACTTTGCTTTTGAGAAAAGAGCAATCTTCTACTCAAATGTGTTTCCTATGGGGTCCGAACAGTGAGCTTGCTCAGAACAAAAGAACTGTGCTTCCTACACACATGGGCCATATCTGGTTCACCTCTGCTTAGGAAACTGAAAAGAACTGTAGATTCTATTCAGTCAAATACACTGTATTTGCTGGGAACAGACTTGAGTGCTATTTGCACTGTGTATGGCAATGGGAGCACAATAGTGACTCGTCTTACCAGAAAACAACTCTTGCTCGTAGGACAAAAAACTGCATGTGACTCAACTCCATTTAGGACTGGGAAACAAACTCCAGCTTGCCTTACAATAAACACACTCTGCTTTTGAGAAAAGAGCACTCTTCTACTCTACTGTGTTTCCCATAGGGCCAGATCGGTGAGCTTGCTCAGAACAAAAGAACTGTGCTTCCTACAAAAACGGTCCATATCTAGTTCAACTCTGCTTAGGAAACTGACAAGAACAGTAGCTCCTCTTCAGTCCGATACACTGTACTTGCTGGGATCAGACGTGAGTGCTATTTGTACTGTGTATGGCAATGGAAGCGCAATAGTGACTTTCCATACCAGAAAACAACTCTTGTTCATAGGACCAGAAACTGCATGGGATTCAACTCCATTAAGGACTGGGAAAAAAAAACGCTAGCTTGCCTTACAAGAAACACACTCCGCTTTTGAGAAAAGAGCACTCTTCTACTCTACTGTGTTTCCTATAGGGCCAGAACAGTGAGCTTGCTCAGAACATAATAACTGTGCTTCCTACACACACGGGCCATATCTAGTTCAACTCTGCTTGGGAACCTGACAAGAACAGTATATCCCCTTTAGTCCAATACACTGTACTTGCTGGGAACAGACGCCAGTGTTATTTGTCCTGTGAATGGCAATGGCAGCGCAATAGTGACTATTCTTACCATAAAACAACTCTTGCTCATAGTACCAGAAACTGCATGGGATTCAACTCCATTTAGGACTGGGAAACAAACAATAGCACGCCTTTCAAGAAACACACTCTGCTTTAGAGAAAGGAGCACTCTTCTAGTCTACTGTGTTTCCTATGGGGTCCAAACAGTGAGCTTGCTCAGAACAAAAGAACTGTGCTTCCTACACACACGGACTATATGTAGTTCAACTCTGCTTAGGAACCTGACAAGAACAGTAGCTCCTCTTCAGTCCAACACTGTACTTTCTGGGAACATACGCGAGTGCTATTTGCACTGTGTATGGCAATGGGAGCATAATAGTGACTTTCCTTACCAGAAAACAACTCTTGTTCGTAGGACCAGAAACTGCATGTGATTCAGCTCCATTTAGGACTAGGAAACAAACGCTAGCTTGCCTTATAAGAAACACACTCTGCTTTTGAGAAAAGAGCACTCTTCTACTCTACTGTGTTTCCTATAGGGCCAGAACAGTGAGCTTGCTCAGAACATAAGAACTGAGCTTCCTACACACACGGGCCATATCTAGTTCAACTCTGCTTAGGAAACTGACAAGAACAGTAGATCCTCTTCAGTCCAATACTCTTACTTGCTGGGAACAGACGCGAGTGCTATTTGCACTGTGTAGGGCAATTGGAGCACAATAGTGACTCGTCTTACCAGAAAAAAACTCTTGCTCATAGGACAAAAAACTGCATGTGACTCAACTACATTTAGGACTGGGAAACAAACTCTAGCTCGCCTTACAAGAAACACATTCTCCTTTTGAGAAAAGAACACTCTTCTCCTCTACTGTGTTTCCCATAGGCCCAGAACAGTGAGCTTGCTCAGCACAAAAGAACTGTGCTTCCTACACACACGGGGCTTATCTAGTTCAACTCTGCTTAGGAAACTGTCAAGAACAGTAGATCTTCTTCAGTCCAATACACTGTACTTGCTAGGAACAGACGGGAGTGCTATTTGCACTGTGTATGGCAATGGGAGCGCAATAGGGACTTTCCTTACCAGAAAACAACTCTTGCTTGTAGGACCAGAAAGTGCATGTGATTCAACTCCATTTAGGACTGGGAAACAAATGCTAGGTCGCCTTACATGAAACACACTCTGCTTTTGAGAAAAGAGCACTCTTCTTCTCTACTGTGTTTCCTATCGAGTCCAAACAGTGAGCTTGCTCAGAACAAAAGAACTGTGCTTCCTACACACACGGCCATATCTAGTTCAATTCTGCTTAGGAACCTGACAAGAACAGTAGATCATCTTCAGTCCAATACACTGTACTTGCTGGGAACAGACGCCAGTGCTATTTGTCCTGTGTATGGCGAGGACAGCGCAATAGTGACTATTCTTACCATAAAACAACTCTTGCTCTTAGGACCAGAAACTGCATGTGATTCAACTCCATTTAGGACTGGGAAACAAAGTCTAGCTCGACGTACAAGAAACACACTCTGCCTTTGGGAAAAGACCACTCTTCTACTCTACTGTGTTTCCTATGGGGTCCAAACAGTGAGCTTGCTAAGAACAAAAGAACTGTGCTTCCAAAACACATGGGCAATATCTAGTTCAACTCTGCTTAGGAAACTGAAAAGAACAGTAGATCCTCTTCAGTCCAGTACACTGTACTTGCTGGGAACAGAAGCAGGCGCTATTTGCACTGTGTAGGGCAATTTGAGCACAATAGTGACTCATCTTACCAGAATACAACTCTTGCTCATAGGACAAAAAACTGCATGTGACTCAACTACATTTAGGACTGGGAAACAAACTCTAGCTCGCCTTACAAGAAACACACTCTGCTTTTGAGAAAAGAGCACTCTTCTACTCTACTGTGTTTCCTATAGGGCCAGAACAGTGAGCTTGCTCAGAACAAAAGAACTGTGCTTTCTACACACACGGCCATATCTAGTTCAACTCTGCTTAGGAACCTGACAAGAACAGTAGCTCCTTCAGTCCAACACTGTACTTGCTGGGAACATACACGAGTGCTATTTGCACTGTGTATTGCAATGGGAGCACAATAGTGACTGTCCTTACCAGAAAACAACTCTTGTTCGTGTGACCAGAAACTGAATGTGATTCAACTCCATTTAGGACTGGGAAACAAACGCTACCTCGTTTTACATGAAACACACTTTGCTTTTGAGAAAAGAGCAATCTTCTACTCAAATGTGTTTCCTATGGGGTCCGAACAGTGAGCTTGCTCAGAACAAAAGAACTGTGCTTCCTACACACATGGGCCATATCTGGTTCACCTCTGCTTAGGAAACTGAAAAGAACTGTAGATTCTATTCAGTCAAATACACTGTATTTGCTGGGAACAGACTTGAGTGCTATTTGCACTGTGTATGGCAATGGGAGCACAATAGTGACTCGTCTTACCAGAAAACAACTCTTGCTCGTAGGACAAAAAACTGCATGTGACTCAACTCCATTTAGGACTGGGAAACAAACTCCAGCTCGCCTTACAATAAACACACTCTGCTTTTGAGAAAAGAGCACTCTTCTACTCTACTGTGTTTCCCATAGGGCCAGATCGGTGAGCTTGCTCAGAACAAAAGAACTGTGCTTCCTACAAAAACGGTCCATATCTAGTTCAACTCTGCTTAGGAAACTAACAAGAACAGTAGCTCCTCTTCAGTCCGATACACTGTACTTGCTGGGATCAGACGTGAGTGCTATTTGTACTGTGTATGGCAATGGAAGCGCAATAGTGACTTTCCATACCAGAAAACAACTCTTGTTCATAGGACCAGAAACTGCATGGGATTCAACTCCATTAAGGACTGGGAAAAAAAAAACGCTAGCTTGCCTTACAAGAAACACACTCCGCTTTTGAGAAAAGAGCACTCTTCTACTCTACTGTGTTTCCTATAGGGCCAGAACAGTGAGCTTGCTCAGAACATAATAACTGTGCTTCCTACACACACGGGCCATATCTAGTTCAACTCTGCTTGGGAACCTGACAAGAACAGTATATCCCCTTTAGTCCAATACACTGTACTTGCTGGGAACAGACGCCAGTGTTATTTGTCCTGTGAATGGCAATGGCAGCGCAATAGTGACTATTCTTACCATAAAACAACTCTTGCTCATAGTACCAGAAACTGCATGGGATTCAACTCCATTTAGGACTGGGAAACAAACAATAGCACGCCTTTCAAGAAACACACTCTGCTTTAGAGAAAGGAGCACTCTTCTAGTCTACTGTGTTTCCTATGGGGTCCAAACAGTGAGCTTGCTCAGAACAAAAGAACTGTGCTTCCTACACACACAGACTATATGTAGTTCAACTCTGCTTAGGAACCTGACAAGAACAGTAGCTCCTCTTCAGTCCAACACTGTACTTTCTGGGAACATACGCGAGTGCTATTTGCACTGTGTATGGCAATGGGAGCATAATAGTGACTTTCCTTACCAGAAAACAACTCTTGTTCGTAGGACCAGAAACTGCATGTGATTCAGCTCCATTTAGGACTAGGAAACAAACGCTAGCTTGCCTTATAAGAAACACACTCTGCTTTTGAGAAAAGAGCACTCTTCTACTCTACTGTGTTTCCTATAGGGCCAGAACAGTGAGCTTGCTCAGAACATAAGAACTGAGCTTCCTACACACACGGGCCATATCTAGTTCAACTCTGCTTAGGAAACTGACAAGAACAGTAGATCCTCTTCAGTCCAATACTCTTACTTGCTGGGAACAGACGCGAGTGCTATTTGCACTGTGTAGGGCAATTGGAGCACAATAGTGACTCGTCTTACCAGAAAACAACTCTTGCTCATAGGACAAAAAACTGCATGTGACTCAACTACATTTAGGACTGGGAAACAAACTCTAGCTCGCCTTACAAGAAACACATTCTCCTTTTGAGAAAAGAACACTCTTCTCCTCTACTGTGTTTCCCATAGGCCCAGAACAGTGAGCTTGCTCAGCACAAAAGAACTGTGCTTCCTACACACACGGGGCTTATCTAGTTCAACTCTGCTTAGGAAACTGTCAAGAACAGTAGATCCTCTTCAGTCCAATACACTGTACTTGCTAGGAACAGACGGGAGTGCTATTTGCACTGTGTATGGCAATGGGAGCGCAATAGGGACTTTCCTTACCAGAAAACAACTCTTGCTTGTAGGACCAGAAAGTGCATGTGATTCAACTCCATTTAGGACTGGGAAGCAAATGCTAGGTCGCCTTACATGAAACACACTCTGCTTTTGAGAAAAGAGCTCTCTTCTTCTCTACTGTGTTTCCTATCGAGTCCAAACAGTGAGCTTGCTCAGAACAAAAGAACTGTGCTTCCTACACACACGGCCATATCTAGTTCAATTCTGCTTAGGAACCTAACAAGAACAGTAGATCATCTTCAGTCCAATACACTGTACTTGCTGGGAACAGACGCCAGTGCTATTTGTCCTGTGTATGGCGAGGACAGCGCAATTGTGACTATTCTTACCATAAAACAACTCTTGCTCTTAGGACCAGAAACTGCATGTGATTCAACTCCATTTAGGACTGGGAAACAAAGTCTAGCTCGCCGTACAAGAAACACACTCTGCCTTTGGGAAAAGACCACTCTTCTACTCTACTGTGTTTCCTATGGGGTCCAAACAGTGAGCTTGCTAAGAACAAAAGAACTGTGCTTCCAAAACACATGGGCCATATCTAGTTCAACTCTGCTTAGGAAACTGAAAAGAACAGTAGATCCTCTTCAGTCCAGTACACTGTACTTGCTGGGAACAGAAGCGAGCGCTATTTGCACTGTGTAGGGCAATTTGAGCACAATAGTGACTCATCTTACCAGAATACAACTCTTGCTCATAGGACAAAAAACTGCATGTGACTCAACTACATTTAGGACTGGGAAACAAACTCTAGCTCGCCTTACAAGAAACACACTCTGCTTTTGAGAAAAGAGCACTCTTCTACTCTACTGTGTTTCCTATAGGGCCAGAACAGTGAGCTTGCTCAGAACAAAAGAACTGTGCTTTCTACACACACGGGCCATATCTAGTTCAACTCTGCTTAGGAAACTGAGAAGAACAGTAGCTCCTCTTCATTCCAATACACTGTACTTGCTAGGAACAGATGGGAGGGCTATTTGCACTGTGTATGGCAATGGGAGCGCAATAGTGACTTTCCTTACCAGAAAACAACTATTGCTTGTAGGACCAGAAAGTGCATGTGATTCAACTCCATTTAGGACTGGGAAACAAATGCTAGGTCGCCTTACATGAAACACACTCTGCTTTTGAGAAAAGAGCACTCTTCTACTTTACTGTGTTTCCTATCGAGTCCAAACAGTGAGCTTGCTCAGAACTAAAGAACTGTGCTTCCTACACACACGGACCATATGTAGTTCAACTCTGCTTAGGTACCTGACAAGAACAGTAGCTCCTCTTCAGTCCAACACTGTACTTGCTGGGAACAGATGAGAGTGCTATTTGCACTGTGTATGGCAATGGGAGCGCAATAGTGACTTTCCTTACCAGAAAACAACTCTTGTTCATAGGACCAGAAACTGCATGTGATTCAACTCCATTTAGGACTAGGAAACAAACGCTAGCTTAGCTTACAAGAAACACACTCTGCTTTAGAGAAAAGAGCACTCTTCTACTCTACTGTGTTTCCTATGGGGTCCGAACTGTGAGCTTGCTCAGAACAAAAGAACTGTGCTTCCTACACACATGGGCCATATCTAGTTCACCTCTGCTTAGGAAACTGAAAAGAACAGTAGATCCTATTCAGTCCAATACACTGTACTTGCTGGGAACAGACGCGAGTGCTATTTGCACTCTGTATGGCAATGGGAGCAAAATAGTGACTCGTCTTACCAGAAAACATCTCTTGCTCGTAGGAGAAAAAACTGCATGTGACTCAACTCCATTTAGGACTGGGAAACAAAGTCTAGCTCACCTTACAAGAAACACACTCTGCTTTTGAGAAAAGAGCACACTTCTACTCTACTGTGTTTCCTATAGGGCCAGAACAGTGAGCTTGCTCAGAACAAAAGAACTGTGCTTCCCACACACACGGGCCATATCTAGTTCAACTCTGCTTAGGAAACTTACAAGAACAGTAGCTCCTCTTCAGTCCGAAACACTGTACTTGCTGGGATCATACACGAGTGCTATTTTCACTGTGTATGTCAATGGGAGCACAATAGTGACTTTCCTTACCAGAAAACAACTCTTTCTCGTAGGACAAGAAACTGCATGTGATTCAACTCCATTTAGGACTGGGAAAAAAACGCTAGCTTGCCTTACAAGAAACACACTCTTCTTTTGAGAAAAGAGCACTCTTCTACTCTACTGTGTTTCCTATAGGGCCATAACAGTGAGCTTGCTCAGAACAAAAGAACTGTGCTTCCTACAGACATGGACCATATCTAGTTCAAGTCTGCTTAGGAACCTGACAAGAACAGTAGATCCTCTTCAGTCCAATACACTGTACTTGCTGGGAACAGACACCAATGCTATTTGCACTGTATATGGCAATGGGAGTGCAATAGTGACTTTCCTTACCAGAAAACAACTCTTGCTCATAGGACCAGAAACTGCATGTGATTCAACTCCATTTAGGACTGGGAAACAAACTATAGCTCGCCTTATAAGAAACACACTCTGCTTTTGAGAAAAGAGCACTCTTCTACTCTACTGTGTTTCCTATGGGGTCTGAACAGTGAGCTTCCTCAGAACAAAAGAACTGTGCTTCCTACATACACGGCCATATCTAGTTCAATTCTGATTAGGAACCTGAGAAGAACAGTACATCCTCTTCAGTCCAATACACTGTACATGCTGGGAACCGACGCCAGTGCTATTTGTCCTGTGTAGGGCAATGGCAGCGCAATAGTGATTATTCTTACCAGAAAACAACTCTTGCTCGTAGGACAAGAAACTGCATGTGATTCAACTCCATTTAGGACTGGGAAAAAAACGCTAGCTTGCCTTACAAGAAACACACTCTTCTCTTGAGAAAAGAGCACTCTTCTACTCTACTGTGGTTCCTATAGGGCCAGAACAGTGAGCTTGCTCAGAACAAAAGAAGTGTGCTTCCTACACAAACGGCCATATATAGTTCAAGTCTGCTTAGGAACCTGACAAGAACAGTAGATCCTCTTCAGTCCAATACACTGTACTTGCTGGGAACAAACGCCAGTGCTATTTATCGTGTGTATGGCAATGGCAGCGCAATAGTGACTCTTCTTCCAGAAAACAACTCTTGCTCATAGGACCAGAAACTGCATGGGATTCAACTCCATTTAGGACTGGGAAACAAACACTAGCTTGCCTTACAAGAAACACACACTGCTTTTGAGAAAAGAGCACTCTTCTACTCTACTGTGTTTCCTAAGGGGTCCAAACAGTGAGTTTGCTCACAACAAAAGAACTGTGCCTCCTACGCACACGGACCATATGTAGTTCAAGTCTGCTTAGGAAACTGACAAGAAAAGTAGCTCCTATTCAGTCCAATACACTGTACTTGCTGGGAAAAGACGCGAGTGCTATTTGCACTGTGTATGGCAATGGGAGCGCAATAGTGACTGTCCTTACCAGAAAACAACTCTTGCTCATAGGACCAGAAACTGCATGTGATTCAACTCCATTTAGGACTAGGAAACAAACTCTAGCTCGACTTACAGGAAACACACTCTGCTTTTGAGAAAAGAGCACTCTTCTACTCTACTGTGTTTCCTAAGGGGTCCAAACAGTGAGCTTGCTCAAAACAAAAGAACTGTGCTTCCTACACACTCGGACCCTATCTAGTTGAACTCTGCTTAAGAAACTGACAAGAACAGTAGCTCCTCTTCATTCCGATACACTGTACTTGCTGGGAACAGACGCGAGAGCTATTTGCACTGTGTATGGCAATGGGAGCACAATAGAGACTTTCCTTACCAGAAAACAACTCTTGCTCGTAGGATCAGAAACTGCATGTGATTCAACTCCATTTACGACTGGAAAACAAACGCTAGCTCGCCTTACAAGAAACACACTCTGCTTTCGAGAAAAGAGCACTCTTCTACTCTACTGTTTTCCTATGGGGTCCAAACCGTGAGCTTGCTCAGAATAAAAGAATTGTGCTTCCTACACACACGGACCATATCTAGTTCAACTCTGCTTAGGAAACTGAGAAGAACAGTAGCTCCTCTTCAGTCCAATACACTGTACTTGCTGGGAACAGACGCGAGTGCTATTTGCACTGTGTATGGCATTTGGAGCGCAATAGTGACTCTTCTTACCAGAAAACAACTCTTGCTCGTAGGACCAAAAACTGCATGTGACTCAACTCCATTTAGGACTGGGAAACAAATGCTAGCTCGCCTTACAAGAAACACACTCTGCTTTTGAGAAAAGAGCTCTCTTCTACTCTACTGTGTTTCCTATAGGGCCAGAACAGTGAGCTTGCTCAGAACAAGAGAACTGTGCTTCCCACACACACGGGCCATATTTCGTTCAACTTTGCTTAGGAAACTGACAAGAACAGTAGCTCCTCTTCAGTCCGATACACTGTACTTGCTGGGAACAGACGGGAGTGCTATTTGTACTTTGTATGGCAATGGGATTGCAATAGTGACTTTCCTTACCAGAGAACAACTCTTGCTTGTGGGTCCAGAAACTGCATGTGATTCAACTCCATTTAGGACTGGGAAACAAATGCTAGCTCGCCTTACAAGAAACATACTCTGCTTTAGAGAAAAGAGCACTCTATTACTCTACTGTGTTTCCTATGGGGTCCGAACAGTGAGCTTGCTCAGAACAAAAAAACTGTGCTTCCTACACACACGGCCATATCTAGTTCAATTCTGCTTAGGAACGTGACAAGTACAGTAGATGCTCTTCAGTCCAATACACTGTCCTTTCTGGGAACAGACAACAGTGCTATTTGTCCTGTGTATGGCAATGGCTGCGCAATAGTGACTATTCTTACCATAAAAGGCCTCTTGCTCGTAGGACCAGAAACTGCATGGGATTCAACTCCATTTAGGACTGGAAAACAAACGCTAGCTCGCCTTACAAGAAACACACTCTGCTTTCGAGAAAAGAGCACTCTTCTACTCTACTGTATTTTCTATGGGGTCCAAACAGTGAGCTTGCTCAGAAGATAAGAATTGTGCTTCCTACACACACGGACCATATCTAGTTCAACTCTGCTTATGAAACTGAGAAGAACAGTAGCTCCTCTTCAGTCCAATACACTGTACTTGCTGGGAACAGACGGGAGTGCTATTTGCACTGTGTATGGCAATGGGAGCACAATAGTGACTTTCCTTACCAGAAAACAACTCTTGCTCGTAGGACCAGAAACTGCATGTGATTCAACTCCATTTAGAACTGGGAAACAAATGCTAGCTCGACTTACAAGAAACACACTCTGCTTTTGAGAAGAGAGCACTCTTCTACTCTACTGTGTTTCCTATGTGGTCCGAGCAGTGAGCTTGCTCAGAACAAAAAACCTGTGCTTCCTACACACACGGCCATATATAGTTCAAGTCTGCTTAGGAACCTGACAAGAACAGTAGATCCTCTTCAGTCCAATACACTGTACTTGCTGGGAACAGACGCCAGTGCTATTTGTCGTGTGTACGGCAATGGCAGTGCAATAGTTACTCTTCTTACCAGAAAACAACTCTTGCTCGTAGGACCAGAAACTGCATGTGATTCAACTCCATTTAGGACTGGGAAACAAACACTAGCTTGCCTTACAAGAAACACACACTGCTTTTGAGAAAAGAGCACTCTTCTACTCTACTGTGTTTCCTATGGGGTCCAAACAGTGAGCTTGCTCACAACAAAAGAACTGTGCCTCCTACACACACGGACCATATGTAGTTCAAGTCTGCTTAGGAAACTGACAAGAAAAGTAGCTCCTATTCAGTCCAATACACTGTACTTGCTGGGAAAAGACGTGAGTGCTATTTGCACTGTGTATGGCAATGGGAGCGCAATAGTGACTGTCCTTACCAGAAAACAACTCTTGCTCATAGGACCAGAAACTGCATGTGATTCAACTCCATTTAGGACTAGGAAACAAACGCTAGCTCGGCTTACAAGAAACACACTCTGCTTTTGAGAAAAGAGCACTCTTCTACTCTACTGTGTTTCCTAAGGGGTCCAAACAGTGAGCTTGCTCAGAACAAAAGAACTGTGCTTCCTACACACACGGACCCTATCTAGTTGAACTCTGCTTAAGAAACTGACAAGAACAGTAGCTCCTCTTCAGTCCGATACACTGTACTTGCTGGGAACAGACGCGAGAGCTATTTGCACTGTATATGGCAATGGGAGCACAATAGAGACTTTCCTTACCAGAAAACAACTCTTGCTCGTAGGATCAGAAACTGCATGTGATTCAACTCCATTTAGGACTGGAAAACAAACGCTAGCTCGCCTTACAAGAAACACACTCTGCTTTCGAGAAAAGAGCACTCTTCTACCCTACTGTCTTTCCTATGGGGTCCAAACAGTGAGCTTGCTCAGAACAAAAGAATTGTGCTTCCTACATACACGGACCATATCTAGATCAACTCTGCTTAGGAAACTGAGAAGAACAGTAGCTCCTCTTCAGTCCAATACACTGTAATTGCTGGGAACAGACGCGAGTGCTATTTGCACTGTGTATGACATTTGGAGCGCAATAGTGACTCTTCTTACCAGAAAACAACTCTTGCTCGTAGGACCAAAAACTGCATGTGACTGAACTCCATTTAGGACTGGGAAACAAATGCTAGCTCGCCTTACAAGAAACACACTCTGCTTTTGAGAAAAGAGCACTCTTCTACTCTACTGTGTTTCCTATAGGGCCAGAACAGTGAGCTTGCTCAGAACAAGAGAACTGTGCTTCCCACACACACGGGCCATATTTCGTTCAACTTTGCTTAGGAAACTGACAAGAACAGTAGCTCCTCTTCAGTCCGATACACTGTACTTGCTGGGAACAGACGGGAGTGCTATTTGCACTTTGTATGGCAATGGGATTGCAATAGTGACTTTCCTTACCAGAGAACAACTCTTGCTCGTGGGTCCAGAAACTGCATGTGATTCAACTCCATTTAGGACTGGGAAACAAATGCTAGCTCGCCTTACAAGAAACATACTCTGCTTTAGAGAAAAGAGCACTCTATTACTCTACTGTGTTTCCTATGGGGTCCGAACAGTGAGCTTGCTCAGAACAAAAAAACTGTGCTTCCTACACACACGGCCATATCTAGTTCAATTCTGCTTAGGAACGTGACAAGTACAGTAGATGCTCTTCAGTCCAATACACTGTACTTTCTGGGAACAGACAACAGTGCTATTTGTCCTGTGTATGGCAATGGCTGCGCAATAGTGACTATTCTTACCATAAAAGGCCTCTTGCTCGTAGGACCAGAAACTGCATGGGATTCAACTCCATTTAGGACTGGAAAACAAACGCTAGCTCGCCTTACAAGAAACACACTCTGCTTTTGAGAAAAGAGCACTCTTCTACTCTACTGTGTTTCCTAAGGGGTCCAAACAGTGAGCTTGCTCAGAACAAAAGAACTGTGCTTCCTACACACACGGACCCTATCTAGTTGAACTCTGCTTAGGAAACTGACAAGAACAGTAGCTCCTCTTCAGTCCGATACACTGTACTTGCTGGGAACAGACGCGAGAGCTATTTGCACTGTGTTTGGCAATGGGAGCGCAATAGAGACTTTCCTTACCAGAAAACAACTCTTGCTCGTAGGACCAGAAACTGCATGTGATTCAACTCCATTTAGGACTGGAAAACAAACGCTAGCTCGCCTTAAAAGAAACACACTCTGCTTTCCAGAAAAGAGCACTCTTCTACTCTACTGTCTTTCCTATGGGGTCCAAACAGTGAGCTTGCTCAGAACAAAAGAATTGTGCTTCCTCCACACACGGACCATATCTAGTTCAACTCTGCTTAGGAAACTGAGAAGAACAGTAGCTCCTCTTCAGTCCAATACACTGTACTTGCTGGGAACAGACGCGAGTGCTATTTGCACTGTGTATGGCATTTGGAGCGCAATAGTGACTCTTCTTACCATAAAACAACTCTTGCTCGTAGGACCAAAAACTGCATGTGACTCAACTCCATTTAGGACTGGGAAACAAACGCGAGCTCGCCTTACAAGAAACATACTCTGCTTTTGAGAAAAGAGCACTCTTCTACTCTACTGTGTTTCCTATAGGGCCAGAACAATGAGCTTGCTCAGAACAAGAGAACTGTGCTTCCCACACACACGGGCCATATCTCGTTCAACTCTGCTTAGGAAACTGACAAGAACAGTAGCTCCTCTTCAGTCCGATACACTGTACTTGCTGGGAACAGACAACAGTGCTATTTGTCCTGTGTATGGCAATGGCAGCGCAATAGTGACTATTCTTACCATAAAACAACTCTTGCTCGTAGGACCAGACTGCATGTGATTCAACTCCATTTAGGACTGGAAAACAAACCCTAGCTCACATTACAAGAAACACACTCTGCTTTCGAGAAAAGAGCACTCTTCTACTCTACTGTGTTTCCTATGTGGTCCGAACAGTGAGCTTTCTCACAACAAAAGAACTGTGCCTCCTACACACACGGACCATATGCAGTTCAAGTCTGCTTAGCAAACTGACAAGAACAGTAGCTCTTATTCAGTCCAATACACTGTACTTGCTGGGAAAATTCGCGAGTGCTATTTGCACTGTGTATGGCAATGGAGCGCACTAGTGACTTTCCTTACCAGAAAACAACTCTTGCTCGTAGGACCAGAAACTGCATGTGATTCAACTCCATTTAGGACTGGAAAACAAACGCTAGCTCGCCTTACAAGAAACACACTCTGCTTTCGAGAAAAGAGCACTCTTCTACTCTACTGTATTTCCTATGGGGTCCAAACAGTGAGCTTGCTCAGAACAAAAGAATTGTGCTTCCTACACACACGGACCATATCTAGTTCAACTCTGCTTAGGAAACTGAGAAGAACAGTAGCTCCTCTTCAGTCCAATACACTGTACTTGCTGGGAACAGACGCGAGTGCTTTGCACTGTGTATGGCATTTGGAGCGCAATAGTGACTCTTCTTACCAGAAAACAAATCTTGCTCGTAGGACCAAAAACTGCATGTGACTCAACTCCATTTAGGACTGGGAAACAAACGCGAGCTCGCCTTACAAGAAACACACTCTGCTTTAGAGAAAAGAGCACTCTTCTACTCTACTGTGTTTCCTATAGGGCCAGAACAATGAGCTTGCTCAGAACAAGAGAACTGTTCTTCCCACACACACGGGCCATATCTCGTTCAACTCTGCTTAGGAAACTGACAAGAACAGTAGCTCCTCTTCAGTCCGATACACTGTAATTGCTGGGAACAGACGGGAGTGCTATTTGCACTTCGTATGGCAATGGGAGCGCAATAGTGACTTTCCTTACCAGAGAACAACTCTTGCTCGTGGGACCAGAAACTGCATGTGATTCAACTCCATTTAGGACTGGGAAACAAATGTTAGCTCGCCTTACAAGAAACACACTCTGCTTTAGAGAAAAGAGCACTCTATTACTCTACTGTGTTTCCTATGGGGTCCGAACAGTGAGCTTGCTCAGAACAAAAAAACTGTGCTTCCTACACACACGGCCATATCTAGTTCAATTCTGCTTAGGAACGTGACAAGAACAGTAGATGCTCTTCAGTCCAATACACTGTACTTGCTGGGAACAGACAACAGTGCTATTTGTCCTGTGTATGGCAATGGCAGCGCAATAGTGACTATTCTTACCATAAAACAACTCTTGCTCGTAGGACCAGACTGCATGTGATTCAACTCCATTTAGGACTGGAAAACAAACCCTAGCTCGCCTTACAAGAAACACACTCTGCTTTTGAGAAAAGAGCACTCTTCTACTCTACTGTATTTCCTATGGGGTCCAAACAGTGAGCTTGCTCAGAACAAAAGAATTGTGCTTCCTACACACACGGACCATATCTAGTTCAACTCTGCTTAGGAAACTGAGAAGAACAGTAGCTCCTCTTCAGTCCAATACACTGTACTTGCTGGGAACAGAACGAGTGCTATTTGCACTGTGTATGGCAATGGGAGCACAATAGTGACTTTCCTTACCAGAAAACAACTCTTGATCATAGGACCAGAAACTGCATGTGATTCAACTCCATTTAGCACTGGGAAACAAATGCTATCTCGACTTACAAGAAACACACTCTGCTTTTGAGAAAAGAGCACTCTTCTACTCTACTGTGTTTCCTATGTGGTCCGAACAGTGAGCTTGCTCAGAACAAAAAACCTGTGCTTCCTACACACACGGCCATATATAGTTCAAGTCTGCTTACGAACCTGACAAGAACAGTAGATCCTCTTCAGTCCAATACACTGTACTTGCTGGGAACAGACGCCAGTGCTATTTGTCGTGTGTACGGCAATGGCAGCGCAATAGTGACTCTTCTTACCAGAAAACAACTCTTGCTCGTAGGACCAGAAACTGCATGGAATTCAACTCCCTTTAGGACTGGGAAACAAACGCTAGCTTGCCTTACAAGAAACACACACTGCTTTTGAGAAAAGAGCACTCTTCTACTCTACTGTGTTTCCTATGGGGTCCAAACAGTGAACTTGCTCAGAACAAAAGAACTGTGCCTCCTACACACACGGACCATATGTAGTTCAAGTCTGCTTAGGAAACTGACAAGAAAAGTAGCTCCTATTCAGTCCAATACACTGTACTTGCTGGGAAAAAACGCGAGTGCTATTTGCACTGTGTATGGCAATGGGAGCTCAATAGTGACTCTTCTTACCAGAAAACAACTCTTGCTCGTAGGACCAAAAACTGCATGTGACTCAACTCCATTTAGGACTGGGAAACAAACGCGAGCTCGCCTTACAAGAAACACACTCTGCTTTTGAGAAAAGAGCACTCTTCTTCTCTACTGTGTTTCCTATAGGGCCTGAACAGTGAGCTTGCTCAGAACAAGAGAACTGTGCTTCCCACACACACGGGCCATATCTCGTTCAACTCTGCTTAGGATACTGACAAGAACAGTAGCTCCTCTTCAGTCCGATACACTGTACTTGCTGGGAACAGACGGGAGTGCTATTTGCACTTTGTATGGCAATGGGAGTGCAATAGTGACTTTCCTTACCAGAGAACAACTCTTGCTCGTGGTACCAGAAACTGCATGTGATTCAACTCCATTTAGGACTGGGAAACAAATGCTAGCTCGCCTTACAAGAAACACACTCTGCTTTAGAGAAAAGAGCACTCTATTACTCTACTGTGTTTCCTATGGGGTCAGAACAGTGAGCTTGCTCAGAACAAAAAAACTGTGCTTCCTACACACACGGCCATATCTAGTTCAATTCTGCTTAGGAACGTGACAAGTACAGTAGATGCTCTTCAGTCCAATACACTGTACTTGCTGGGAACAGACAACAGTGCTATTTGTCCTGTGTATGGCAATGGCAGCGCAATAGTGACTATTCTTACCATAAAACGCCTCTTGCTCGTAGGACCAGAAACTGCATGGGATTCAACTCCATTTAGGACTGGAAAACAAACGCTAACTCGCCTTACAAGAAACACACTCTGCTTTCGAGAAAAGAGCACTCTTCTACTCTACTGTATTTTCTGTGGGGTCCAAACAGTGAGCTTGCTCAGAAGATAAGAATTGTGCTTCCTACACACACGGACCATATCTAGTTCAACTCTGCTTAGGAGACTGAGAAGAACAGTAGCTCCTCCTCAGTCCAATACACTGTACTTGCTGGGAACAGACGGGAGTGCTATTTGCACTGTGTATGGCAATGGGAGCACAATAGTGACTTTCCTTACCAGAAAACAACTCTTGATCGTAGGACCAGAAACTGCATGTTATTCAACTCCATTTAGAACTGGGAAACAAATGCTAGCTCGACTTACAAGAAACACACTCTGCTTTTGAGAAAAGAGCACTCTTCTACTCTACTGTGTTTCCTATGGGGTTTGAACAGTGAGCTTGCTCAGAACAAAAAACCTGTGCTTCCTACACACACGGCCATATATAGTTCAAGTCTGCTTAGGAACCTGACAAGAACAGTAGATCCTCCTCAGTCCAATACACTGTACTTGCTGGGAACAGCCGGGAGTGCTATTTGCACTGTGTACGGCAATGGCAGCGCAATTGTGACTCTTCTTACCAGAAAACAACTCTTGCTCGTAGGACCAGAAACTGCATGGGATTCAACTCCATTTAGGACTGGGAAACAAACACTAGCTTGCCTTACAAGAAACACACTCTGCTTTTGAGAAAAGAGCACTCTTCTACTCTACTGTATTTCCTATGGGGTCCAAACAGTGAGCTTGCTCAGAACAAAAGAATTGTGCTTCCTACACACACGGACCATATCTAGTTCAACTCTGCTTAGGAAACTGAGAAGAACAGTAGCTCCTCTTCAGTCCAATACACTGTACTTGCTGGGAACAGACGCGAGTGCTATTTGCACTGTGTATGGCATTTGGAACGCAATAGTGACTCTTCTTACCAGAAAACAAATCTTGCTTGTAGGAACAAAAAATGCATGTGACTCAACTCCATTTAGGACTGGGAAACAAACGCGAGCTCGCCTTACAAGAAACACACTCTGCTTTCGAGAAAAGAGCACTCTTCTACTCTACTGTGTTTCCTATAGGGCCAGAACAATGAGCTTGCTCAGAACAAGAGAACTGTGCTTCCCACACACACGGGCCATATCTCGTTCAACTCTGCTTAGGAAACTGACAAGAACAGTAGCTCCTCTTCAGTCCGATACACTGTACTTGCTGGGAACAGACAACAGTGCTATTTGTCCTGTGTATGGCAATGGCAGCGCAATAGTGACTATTCTTACCATAAAACAACTCTTGCTCGTAGGACCAGACTGCATGTGATTCAACTCCATTTAGGACTGGAAAACAAACCCTAGCTCACATTACAAGAAACACACTCTGCTTTCGAGAAAAGAGCACTCTTCTACTCTACTGTGTTTCCTATGTGGTCCGAACAGTGAGCTTTCTCACAACAAAAGAACTGTGCCTCCTACACACACGGACCATATGCAGTTCAAGTCTGCTTAGCAAACTGACAAGAACAGTAGCTCTTATTCAGTCCAATACACTGTACTTGCTGGGAAAATTCGCGAGTGCTATTTGCACTGTGTATGGCAATGGAGCGCACTAGTGACTTTCCTTACCAGAAAACAACTCTTGCTCGTAGGACCAGAAACTGCATGTGATTCAACTCCATTTAGGACTGGAAAACAAACGCTAGCTCGCCTTACAAGAAACACACTCTGCTTTCGAGAAAAGAGCACTCTTCTACTCTACTGTATTTCCTATGGGGTCCAAACAGTGAGCTTGCTCAGAACAAAAGAATTGTGCTTCCTACACACACGGACCATATCTAGTTCAACTCTGCTTAGGAAACTGAGAAGAACAGTAGCTCCTCTTCAGTCCAATACACTGTACTTGCTGGGAACAGACGCGAGTGCTATTTGCACTGTGTATGGCATTT
The DNA here is from genome assembly GCF_949786415.1 of Peromyscus eremicus. Taxonomy (NCBI): domain Eukaryota; kingdom Metazoa; phylum Chordata; class Mammalia; order Rodentia; family Cricetidae; genus Peromyscus; species Peromyscus eremicus. Next base: position 135,601 of record NW_026734319.1, on the reverse strand, counting down.
GGAGCGCAATAGTGACTCTTCTTACCAGAAAACAAATCTTGCTCGTAGGACCAAAAACTGCATGTGACTCAACTCCATTTAGGACTGGGAAACAAACGCGAGCTCGCCTTACAAGAAACACACTCTGCTTTAGAGAAAAGAGCACTTTTCTACTCTACTGTGTTTCCTATAGGGCCAGAACAATGAGCTTGCTCAGAACAAGAGAACTGTTCTTCCCACACACACGGGCCATATCTCGTTCAACTCTGCTTAGGAAACTGACAAGAACAGTAGCTCCTCTTCAGTCCGATACACTGTAATTGCTGGGAACAGACGGGAGTGCTATTTGCACTTTGTATGGCAATGGGAGCGCAATAGTGACTTTCCTTACCAGAGAACAACTCTTGCTCGTGGGACCAGAAACTGCATGTGATTCAACTCCATTTAGGACTGGGAAACAAATGCTAGCTCGCCTTACAAGAAACACACTCTGCTTTAGAGAAAAGAGCACTCTATTACTCTACTGTGTTTCCTATGGGGTCCGAACAGTGAGCTTGCTCAGAACAAAAAAACTGTGCTTCCTACACACACGGCCATATCTAGTTCAATTCTGCTTAGGAACGTGACAAGAACAGTAGATGCTCTTCAGTCCAATACACTGTACTTGCTGGGAACAGACAACAGTGCTATTTGTCCTGTGTATGGCAATGGCAGCGCAATAGTGACTATTCTTACCATAAAACAACTCTTGCTCGTAGGACCAGACTGCATGTGATTCAACTCCATTTAGGACTGGAAAACAAACCCTAGCTCGCCTTACAAGAAACACACTCTGCTTTTGAGAAAAGAGCACTCTTCTACTCTACTGTATTTCCTATGGGGTCCAAACAGTGAGCTTGCTCAGAACATAAGAATTGTGCTTCCTACACACACGGACCATATCTAGTTCAACTCTGCTTAGGAAACTGAGAAGAACAGTAGCTCCTCTTCAGTCCAATACACTGTACTTGCTGGGAACAGAACGAGTGCTATTTGCACTGTGTATGGCAATGGGAGCACAATAGTGACTTTCCTTACCAGAAAACAACTCTTGATCATAGGACCAGAAACTGCATGTGATTCAACTCCATTTAGAACTGGGAAACAAATGCTATCTCGACTTACAAGAAACACACTCTGCTTTTGAGAAAAGAGCACTCTTCTACTCTACTGTGTTTCCTATGTGGTCCGAACAGTGAGCTTGCTCAGAACAAAAAACCTGTGCTTCCTACACACACGGCCATATATAGTTCAAGTCTGCTTACGAACCTGACAAGAACAGTAGATCCTCTTCAGTCCAATACACTGTACTTGCTGGGAACAGACGCCAGTGCTATTTGTCGTGTGTACGGCAATGGCAGCGCAATAGTGACTCTTCTTACCAGAAAACAACTCTTGCTCGTAGGACCAGAAACTGCATGGAATTCAACTCCCTTTAGGACTGGGAAACAAACGCTAGCTTGCCTTACAAGAAACACACACTGCTTTTGAGAAAAGAGCACTCTTCTACTCTACTGTGTTTCCTATGGGGTCCAAACAGTGAACTTGCTCAGAACAAAAGAACTGTGCCTCCCACACACACGGACCATATGTAGTTCAAGTCTGCTTAGGAAACTGACAAGAAAAGTAGCTCCTATTCAGTCCAATACACTGTACTTGCTGGGAAAAAACGCGAGTGCTATTTGCACTGTGTATGGCAATGGGAGCTCAATAGTGACTCTTCTTACCAGAAAACAACTCTTGCTCGTAGGACCAAAAACTGCATGTGACTCAACTCCATTTAGGACTGGGAAACAAACGCGAGCTCGCCTTACAAGAAACACACTCTGCTTTTGAGAAAAGAGCACTCTTCTTCTCTACTGTGTTTCCTATAGGGCCTGAACAGTGAGCTTGCTCAGAACAAGAGAACTGTGCTTCCCACACACACGGGCCATATCTCGTTCAACTCTGCTTAGGATACTGACAAGAACAGTAGCTCCTCTTCAGTCCGATACACTGTACTTGCTGGGAACAGACGGGAGTGCTATTTGCACTTTGTATGGCAATGGGAGTGCAATAGTGACTTTCCTTACCAGAGAACAACTCTTGCTCGTGGTACCAGAAACTGCATGTGATTCAACTCCATTTAGGACTGGGAAACAAATGCTAGCTCGCCTTACAAGAAACACACTCTGCTTTAGAGAAAAGAGCACTCTATTACTCTACTGTGTTTCCTATGGGGTCAGAACAGTGAGCTTGCTCAGAACAAAAAAACTGTGCTTCCTACACACACGGCCATATCTAGTTCAATTCTGCTTAGGAACGTGACAAGTACAGTAGATGCTCTTCAGTCCAATACACTGTACTTGCTGGGAACAGACAACAGTGCTATTTGTCCTGTGTATGGCAATGGCAGCGCAATAGTGACTATTCTTACCATAAAACGCCTCTTGCTCGTAGGACCAGAAACTGCATGGGATTCAACTCCATTTAGGACTGGAAAACAAACGCTAACTCGCCTTACAAGAAACACACTCTGCTTTCGAGAAAAGAGCACTCTTCTACTCTACTGTATTTTCTGTGGGGTCCAAACAGTGAGCTTGCTCAGAAGATAAGAATTGTGCTTCCTACACACACGGACCATATCTAGTTCAACTCTGCTTAGGAGACTGAGAAGAACAGTAGCTCCTCCTCAGTCCAATACACTGTACTTGCTGGGAACAGACGGGAGTGCTATTTGCACTGTGTATGGCAATGGGAGCACAATAGTGACTTTCCTTACCAGAAAACAACTCTTGATCGTAGGACCAGAAACTGCATGTGATTCAACTCCATTTAGAACTGGGAAACAAATGCTAGCTCGACTTACAAGAAACACACTCTGCTTTTGAGAAAAGAGCACTCTTCTACTCTACTGTGTTTCCTATGGGGTTTGAACAGTGAGCTTGCTCAGAACAAAAAACCTGTGCTTCCTACACACACGGCCATATATAGTTCAAGTCTGCTTAGGAACCTGACAAGAACAGTAGATCCTCCTCAGTCCAATACACTGTACTTGCTGGGAACAGCCGGGAGTGCTATTTGCACTGTGTACGGCAATGGCAGCGCAATTGTGACTCTTCTTACCAGAAAACAACTCTTGCTCGTAGGACCAGAAACTGCATGGGATTCAACTCCATTTAGGACTGGGAAACAAACACTAGCTTGCCTTACAAGAAACACACTCTGCTTTTGAGAAAAGAGCACTCTTCTACTCTACTGTATTTCCTATGGGGTCCAAACAGTGAGCTTGCTCAGAACAAAAGAATTGTGCTTCCTACACACACGGACCATATCTAGTTCAACTCTGCTTAGGAAACTGAGAAGAACAGTAGCTCCTCTTCAGTCCAATACACTGTACTTGCTGGGAACAGACGCGAGTGCTATTTGCACTGTGTATGGCATTTGGAACGCAATAGTGACTCTTCTTACCAGAAAACAAATCTTGCTTGTAGGAACAAAAAATGCATGTGACTCAACTCCATTTAGGACTGGGAAACAAACGCGAGCTCGCCTTACAAGAAACACACTCTGCTTTCGAGAAAAGAGCACTCTTCTACTCTACTGTGTTTCCTATAGGGCCAGAACAATGAGCTTGCTCAGAACAAGAGAACTGTGCTTCCCACACACACGGGCCATATCTCGTTCAACTCTGCTTAGGAAACTGACAAGAACAGTAGCTCCTCTTCAGTCCGATACACTGTACTTGCTGGGAACAGACAACAGTGCTATTTGTCCTGTGTATGGCAATGGCAGCGCAATAGTGACTATTCTTACCATAAAACAACTCTTGCTCGTAGGACCAGACTGCATGTGATTCAACTCCATTTAGGACTGGAAAACAAACCCTAGCTCACATTACAAGAAACACACTCTGCTTTCGAGAAAAGAGCACTCTTCTACTCTACTGTGTTTCCTATGTGGTCCGAACAGTGAGCTTTCTCACAACAAAAGAACTGTGCCTCCTACACACACGGACCATATGCAGTTCAAGTCTGCTTAGCAAACTGACAAGAACAGTAGCTCTTATTCAGTCCAATACACTGTACTTGCTGGGAAAATTCGCGAGTGCTATTTGCACTGTGTATGGCAATGGAGCGCACTAGTGACTTTCCTTACCAGAAAACAACTCTTGCTCGTAGGACCAGAAACTGCATGTGATTCAACTCCATTTAGGACTGGAAAACAAACGCTAGCTCGCCTTACAAGAAACACACTCTGCTTTCGAGAAAAGAGCACTCTTCTACTCTACTGTATTTCCTATGGGGTCCAAACAGTGAGCTTGCTCAGAACAAAAGAATTGTGCTTCCTACACACACGGACCATATCTAGTTCAACTCTGCTTAGGAAACTGAGAAGAACAGTAGCTCCTCTTCAGTCCAATACACTGTACTTGCTGGGAACAGACGCGAGTGCTATTTGCACTGTGTATGGCATTTGGAGCGCAATAGTGACTCTTCTTACCAGAAAACAAATCTTGCTCGTAGGACCAAAAACTGCATGTGACTCAACTCCATTTAGGACTGGGAAACAAACGCGAGCTCGCCTTACAAGAAACACACTCTGCTTTAGAGAAAAGAGCACTCTTCTACTCTACTGTGTTTCCTATAGGGCCAGAACAATGAGCTTGCTCAGAACAAGAGAACTGTTCTTCCCACACACACGGGCCATATCTCGTTCAACTCTGCTTAGGAAACTGACAAGAACAGTAGCTCCTCTTCAGTCCGATACACTGTAATTGCTGGGAACAGACGGGAGTGCTATTTGCACTTCGTATGGCAATGGGAGCGCAATAGTGACTTTCCTTACCAGAGAACAACTCTTGCTCGTGGGACCAGAAACTGCATGTGATTCAACTCCATTTAGGACTGGGAAACAAATGTTAGCTCGCCTTACAAGAAACACACTCTGCTTTAGAGAAAAGAGCACTCTATTACTCTACTGTGTTTCCTATGGGGTCCGAACAGTGAGCTTGCTCAGAACAAAAAAACTGTGCTTCCTACACACACGGCCATATCTAGTTCAATTCTGCTTAGGAACGTGACAAGAACAGTAGATGCTCTTCAGTCCAATACAATGTACTTGCTGGGAACAGACAACAGTGCTATTTGTCCTGTGTATGGCAATGGCAGCGCAATAGTGACTATTCTTACCATAAAACAACTCTTGCTCGTAGGACCAGACTGCATGTGATTCAACTCCATTTAGGACTGGAAAACAAACCCTAGCTCGCCTTACAAGAAACACACTCTGCTTTTGAGAAAAGAGCACTCTTCTACTCTACTGTATTTCCTATGGGGTCCAAACAGTGAGCTTGCTCAGAACAAAAGAATTGTGCTTCCTACACACACGGACCATATCTAGTTCAACTCTGCTTAGGAAACTGAGAAGAACAGTAGCTCCTCTTCAGTCCAATACACTGTACTTGCTGGGAACAGAACGAGTGCTATTTGCACTGTGTATGGCAATGGGAGCACAATAGTGACTTTCCTTACCAGAAAACAACTCTTGATCATAGGACCAGAAACTGCATGTGATTCAACTCCATTTAGAACTGGGAAACAAATGCTATCTCGACTTACAAGAAACACACTCTGCTTTTGAGAAAAGAGCACTCTTCTACTCTACTGTGTTTCCTATGTGGTCCGAACAGTGAGCTTGCTCAGAACAAAAAACCTGTGCTTCCTACACACACGGCCATATATAGTTCAAGTCTGCTTACGAACCTGACAAGAACAGTAGATCCTCTTCAGTCCAATACACTGTACTTGCTGGGAACAGACGCCAGTGCTATTGGTCGTGTGTACGGCAATGGCAGCGCAATAGTGACTCTTCTTACCAGAAAACAACTCTTGCTCGTAGGACCAGAAACTGCATGGAATTCAACTCCCTTTAGGACTGGGAAACAAACGCTAGCTTGCCTTACAAGAAACACACACTGCTTTTGAGAAAAGAGCACTCTTCTACTCTACTGTGTTTCCTATGGGGTCCAAACAGTGAACTTGCTCAGAACAAAAGAACTGTGCCTCCTACACACACGGACCATATGTAGTTCAAGTCTGCTTAGGAAACTGACAAGAAAAGTAGCTCCTATTCAGTCCAATACACTGTACTTGCTGGGAAAAAACGCGAGTGCTATTTGCACTGTGTATGGCAATGGGAGCTCAATAGTGACTCTTCTTACCAGAAAACAACTCTTGCTCGTAGGACCAAAAACTGCATGTGACTCAACTCCATTTAGGACTGGGAAACAAACGCGAGCTCGCCTTACAAGAAACACACTCTGCTTTTGAGAAAAGAGCACTCTTCTTCTCTACTGTGTTTCCTATAGGGCCTGAACAGTGAGCTTGCTCAGAACAAGAGAACTGTGCTTCCCACACACACGGGCCATATCTCGTTCAACTCTGCTTAGGATACTGACAAGAACAGTAGCTCCTCTTCAGTCCGATACACTGTACTTGCTGGGAACAGACGGGAGTGCTATTTGCACTTTGTATGGCAATGGGAGTGCAATAGTGACTTTCCTTACCAGAGAACAACTCTTGCTCGTGGTACCAGAAACTGCATGTGATTCAACTCCATTTAGGACTGGGAAACAAATGCTAGCTCGCCTTACAAGAAACACACTCTGCTTTAGAGAAAAGAGCACTCTATTACTCTACTGTGTTTCCTATGGGGTCAGAACAGTGAGCTTGCTCAGAACAAAAAAACTGTGCTTCCTACACACACGGCCATATCTAGTTCAATTCTGCTTAGGAACGTGACAAGTACAGTAGATGCTCTTCAGTCCAATACACTGTACTTGCTGGGAACAGACAACAGTGCTATTTGTCCTGTGTATGGCAATGGCAGCGCAATACTGACTATTCTTACCATAAAACGCCTCTTGCTCGTAGGACCAGAAACTGCATGGGATTCAACTCCATTTAGGACTGGAAAACAAACGCTAACTCGCCTTACAAGAAACACACTCTGCTTTCGAGAAAAGAGCACTCTTCTACTCTACTGTATTTTCTGTGGGGTCCAAACAGTGAGCTTGCTCAGAAGATAAGAATTGTGCTTCCTACACACACGGACCATATCTAGTTCAACTCTGCTTAGGAGACTGAGAAGAACAGTAGCTCCTCCTCAGTCCAATACACTGTACTTCCTGGGAACAGACGGGAGTGCTATTTGCACTGTGTATGGCAATGGGAGCACAATAGTGACTTTCCTTACCAGAAAACAACTCTTGATCGTAGGACCAGAAACTGCATGTGATTCAACTCCATTTAGAACTGGGAAACAAATGCTAGCTCGACTTACAAGAAACACACTCTGCTTTTGAGAAAAGAGCACTCTTCTACTCTACTGTGTTTCCTATGGGGTTTGAACAGTGAGCTTGCTCAGAACAAAAAACCTGTGCTTCCTACACACACGGCCATATATAGTTCAAGTCTGCTTAGGAACCTGACAAGAACAGTAGATCCTCCTCAGTCCAATACACTGTACTTGCTGGGAACAGCCGGGAGTGCTATTTGCACTGTGTACGGCAATGGCAGCGCAATTGTGACTCTTCTTACCAGAAAACAACTCTTGCTCGTAGGACCAGAAACTGCATGGGATTCAACTCCATTTAGGACTGGGAAACAAACACTAGCTTGCCTTACAAGAAACACACTCTGCTTTTGAGAAAAGAGCACTCTTCTACTCTACTGTATTTCCTATGGGGTCCAAACAGTGAGCTTGCTCAGAACAAAAGAATTGTGCTTCCTACACACACGGACCATATCTAGTTCAACTCTGCTTAGGAAACTGAGAAGAACAGTAGCTCCTCTTCAGTCCAATACACTGTACTTGCTGGGAACAGACGCGAGTGCTATTTGCACTGTGTATGGCATTTGGAACGCAATAGTGACTCTTCTTACCAGAAAACAAATCTTGCTTGTAGGAACAAAAAATGCATGTGACTCAACTCCATTTAGGACTGGGAAACAAACGCAAGCTCGCCTTACAAGAAACACACTCTGCTTTCGAGAAAAGAGCACTCTTCTACTCTACTGTGTTTCCTATAGGGCCAGAACAATGAGCTTGCTCAGAACAAGAGAACTGTGCTTCCCACACACACGGGCCATATCTCGTTCAACTCTGCTTAGGAAACTGACAAGAACAGTAGCTCCTCTTCAGTCCGATACACTGTACTTGCTGGGAACAGACAACAGTGCTATTTGTCCTGTGTATGGCAATGGCAGCGCAATAGTGACTATTCTTACCATAAAACAACTCTTGCTCGTAGGACCAGACTGCATGTGATTCAACTCCATTTAGGACTGGAAAACAAACCCTAGCTCACATTACAAGAAACACACTCTGCTTTCGAGAAAAGAGCACTCTTCTACTCTACTGTGTTTCCTATGTGGTCCGAACAGTGAGCTTTCTCACAACAAAAGAACTGTGCCTCCTACACACACGGACCATATGCAGTTCAAGTCTGCTTAGCAAACTGACAAGAACAGTAGCTCTTATTCAGTCCAATACACTGTACTTGCTGGGAAAATTCACGAGTGCTATTTGCACTGTGTGTGGCAATGGAGCGCACTAGTGACTTTCCTTACCAGAAAACAACTCTTGCTCGTAGGACCAGAAACTGCATGTGATTCAACTCCATTTAGGACTGGAAAACAAACGCTAGCTCGCCTTACAAGAAACACACTCTGCTTTCGAGAAAAGAGCACTCTTCTACTCTACTGTATTTCCTATGTGGTCCAAACAGTGAGCTTGCTCAGAACAAAAGAATTGTGCTTCCTACACACACGGACCATATCTAGTTCAACTCTGCTTAGGAAACTGAGAAGAACAGTAGCTCCTCTTCAGTCCAATACACTGTACTTGCTGGGAACAGACGCGAGTGCTATTTGCACTGTGTATGGCATTTGGAGCGCAATAGTGACTCTTCTTACCAGAAAACAAATCTTGCTCGTAGGACCAAAAACTGCATGTGACTCAACTCCATTTAGGACTGGGAAACAAACGCGAGCTCGCCTTACAAGAAACACACTCTGCTTTAGAGAAAAGAGCACTCTTCTACTCTACTGTGTTTCCTATAGGGCCAGAACAATGAGCTTGCTCAGAACAAGAGAACTGTTCTTCCCACACACACGGGCCATATCTCGTTCAACTCTGCTTAGGAAACTGACAAGAACAGTAGCTCCTCTTCAGTCCGATAAACTGTAATTGCTGGGAACAGACGGGAGTGCTATTTGCACTTTGTATGGCAATGGGAGCGCAATAGTGACTTTCCTTACCAGAGAACAACTCTTGCTCGTGGGACCAGAAACTGCATGTGATTCAACTCCATTTAGGACTGGGAAACAAATGCTAGCTCGCCTTACAAGAAACACACTCTGCTTTAGAGAAAAGAGCACTCTATTACTCTACTGTGTTTCCTATGGGGTCCGAACAGTGAGCTTGCTCAGAACAAAAAAACTGTGCTTCCTACACACACGGCCATATCTAGTTCAATTCTGCTTAGGAACGTGACAAGAACAGTAGATGCTCTTCAGTCCAATACACTGTACTTGCTGGGAACAGACAACAGTGCTATTTGTCCAGTGTATGGCAATGGCAGCGCAATAGTGACTATTCTTACCATAAAACAACTCTTGCTCGTAGGACCAGACTGCATGTGATTCAACTCCATTTAGGACTGGAAAACAAACCCTAGCTCGCCTTACAAGAAACACACTCTGCTTTTGAGAAAAGAGCACTCTTCTACTCTACTGTATTTCCTATGGGGTCCAAACAGTGAGCTTGCTCAGAACATAAGAATTGTGCTTCCTACACACACGGACCATATCTAGTTCAACTCTGCTTAGGAAACTGAGAAGAACAGTAGCTCCTCTTCAGTCCAATACTCTGTACTTGCTGGGAACAGAACGAGTGCTATTTGCACTGTGTATGGCAATGGGAGCACAATAGTGACTTTCCTTACCAGAAAACAACTCTTGATCATAGGACCAGAAACTGCATGTGATTCAACTCCATTTAGGACTGGGAAACAAATGCTAGCTCGCCTTACAAGAAACACACTCTGCTTTAGAGAAAAGAGCACTCTATTACTCTACTGTGTTTCCTATGGGGTCCGAAGAGTGAGCTTGCTCAGAACAAAAAAACTGTGCTTCCTACACACACGGCCATATCTAGTTCAATTCTGCTTAGGAACGTGACAAGTACAGTAGATGCTCTTCAGTCCAATACACTGTACTTGCTGGGAACAGACAACAGTGCTATTTGTCCTGTGTATATCAATGGCAGCGCAATAGTGACTATTCTTACCATAAAACGCCTCTTGCTCGTAGGACCAGAAACTGCATGGGATTCAACTCCATTTAGGACTGGAAAACAAACGCTAGCTCGCCTTACAAGAAACACACTCTGCTTTCGAGAAAAGAGCAGTCTTCTACTCTACTGTATTTTCTGTGGGGTCCAAACAGTGAGCTTGCTCAGAAGATAAGAATTGTGCTTCCTACACACACGGACCATATCTAGTTCAACTCTGCTTAGGAAACTAAGAAGAACAGTAGCTTCTCCTCAGTCCAATACACTGTACTTGCTGGGAACAGACGGGAGTGCTATTTGCACTGTGTATGGCAATGGGAGCACAATAGTGACTTTCCTTACCAGAAAACAACTCTTGATTGTAGGACCAGAAACTGCATGTGATTCAACTCTATTTAGAACTTGGAAACAAATGCTAGCTCGACTTACAAGAAACACACTCTGCTTTTGAGAAAAGAGCACTCTTCTACTCTACTGTGTTTCCTATGGGGTTGGAACAGTGAGCTTGCTCAGAACAAAAAACCTGTGCTTCCTACACACACGGCCATATATAGTTCAAGTCTGCTTAGGAACCTGACAAGAACAGTAGATCCTCTTCAGTCCAATACACTGTACTTGCTGGGAACAAACGCCAGTGCTATTTATCGTGTGTACGGCAATGGCAGCGCAATAGTGACTCTTCTTACCAGAAAACAACTCTTGCGCGTAGGACCAGAAACTGCATGGGATTCAACTCCATTTAGGACTGGGAAACAAACGCTAGCTCGCCTTACAAGAAACACACTCTGCTTTTGAGAAAAGAGCACTCTTCTACTCTACTGTATTTCCTATGGGGTCCAAACAGTGAGCTTGCTCAGAACAAAAGAACTGTGCTTCCTACACACACGGGCCATATCTAGTTCAACTCTGCTTAGGAAACTGACAAGAACAGTAGCTCCTCTTCAGTCCGATACACTGTACTTGCTGGAAACAGACTCGAGTGCTATTTGCACTGTGTATGGCAAAGGGAGCGCAATAGTGACTTTCCTTACCAGAATACAACTCTTGCTCGTAGGACCAAAAACTGCATGTGTCTCAACTCCTTTTAGGCCTGGGAAACAAATGCTAGCTCGCCTTACAAGAAACACACTCTGCTTTTGAGAATAGAGCACTCTTCTACTCTACTGTGTTTCCTAAGTTTTCCGAACAGTGAGCTTGTTCAGAACAAAAGAACTGTGCTTCCTACACACACGGGCCATATCTAGTTCAACTCTGCTTAGGAAACTGACAAGAACAGTAGCTCCTCTTCAGTCCAATACACTGTACTTGCTGGAAACAGACGCGTGTGCTATTTGCACTGTGTATGGCAATGGAACCGCAATAGTGACTTTCCTTACCAGAAAACAAGTCTTGTTCGTAGGACCAGAAACTGCATGGGATGCAACTCCAATTAGGACTGGGAAACAAACACTAGCTTGCCTTACAGGAAACACACTCTGCTTTTGAGAAAAGAGCACTCTTCTACTCTACTGTTTTTCCTATGTGGTCCGAACAATGTGCTTGCTCAGAACAAAAGAACCCTGCTTCCTACACACAAGGGCCATAACTAGTTCAACTCTGCGAAGGAAAATGACAAGATCAGTAGCTCCTCTTCAGTCCAATACACTGTACTTGCTGGGAATAGACGCGAGTGCTATTTGCACTACTACGGCAATGGGAGCGCTATGGTGACTTTCCTTACCAGAAAACAACTCTTGCTCATAGGACCAGAAACTGCATGTGATTCAACTCCCTTTAGGACTGGGAAACAAACGCTAGCTTGCCTTACAAGAAACACACTCTGCTTTTGAGAAAAGAGCACTCTTCTAGTCTACTGTGTTTCCTATGGAGTCCGAACAGTGAGCTTGCTCAGAACAAAAGAACTGTGTTTCCTACATACACGGGCCATATCTAGTTCAACTCTGCTTAGGAAACTGACAAGAACAGTAGCTCCTCTTCAGTCCAATACACTGTACTTCCTGGGAACAGACGCGATTGCTATTTGCACTGTGTATGGCAAAGAGAGTGCAATAGTGACTTTCCTTACCAGAAAACAACTTTTGCTCGTAGGACCATAAACTGCATGTGTCTCAACTCCTTTTAGGACTGGGAAACAAATGCTAGCTCCACTGCCAAGAAACAAACTCTGCCTTTGAGAAAAGAGCACTCTTCTACTCTAGTGTGTTTTCTAAGTTTCCCGAACAGTGAGCTTTTTCAGAACAAAAGAACTGTGCTTCCTACACACACGGGACATATCTAGTTCAACTCTGCTTAGGAAACTGACAAGAACAGTAGTTCCTCTTCAGTCCAATACACTGTGCTGGCTGGGAACAGACGCGTGTGCTATTTGCACTGTGCATGGCAATGGAAGCACAATAGTGACTTTGCTTATCAGAAAACAACTCTTGCTTGTAGGACCAGAAACTGCATGGGATTCACTCCATTTCTGACTGGGAAACAAACACTAGCTCACCTTACAAGAAACACACTCTGGCCGGGCCGTGGTGGCGCACGCCTTTATCCCAGCACTTGGGAGGCAGAGGCAGGTGGATCTCTGTGAGTTCGAGGCCAGCCTGGGCTACCAAGTGAGCTTGGAGTAAAGCTACACATAGAAACCCTGTCTCGAAAAACCAAAAAAAAAAAAAAAAAGAAACACACTCTGCTTTTGAGAACAGAGCAATCTTCTACTCTACTGTTTTTCCTATAAGACCAGAACAGTGAGCTTGCTCAGAACAAAAGAACTGTGCTTCCTACACACACTGGCCATACCTAGTTCAACTCTGCTTAGGAAACTGACAAGAACAGTAGCTCCGCTTCAGTCCAATACACTGTACTTGCTGGGAACAGATGCCAGTGCTATTTGCACTGTGTATAGCAATGGGAGCGCAATAGTGATTCCTTACCAGAAAACAACTCTTGCTCGTAGGACCAGAAACTGCATGTGACTCAACTCTATTTAGGACTGGGAAACAAACGCTAGCTCCCCTTACAAGGAACATAATCTGCTTTTGAGAAAAGAGCACTCTTCTACTCTACTGTGTTTCCTATAGGGCCAGAACCGTGAGCTTGCTCAGAACAAAATAACTGTGCTTCCTACACACACGGGCCATATCTAGTTCAACTCTGCTTAGGAAACTGACAAGGACAGTAGCTCCTCTTCAGTCCAATACACTGTACTTGCTGGGAACAGACGCGCATGCTATTTGCACTGTTTATGGCAATGGGAGCGCAATAGTGACTTTCCTTACCAGAAAACACCTATTGCTCGTAGGACCGAAAGCTGCATGTGATTCAACTCCATTTAGAACTGGGAAATAAATGCCAGATCGCGTTACAAGAAACACATTCTGGTTTTGAGAAAAGAGCACTCTTCTACTCTAAAGTGTTTCCTATGGGGTCCGAACAGTGAGCTTGCTCAGAACAAAAGAACTGTGCTTCCTACACACACGGACATATCTAGTTCAATTCTGCTTAGGAAACTGATAAGAACTGTAGCCCCTCTTCAGTCCAATACACTGTACTTGCTGGGAGCAGACGCGTGTGCTATTTGCCCTGTGTATGACAATGGGAGCACAATAGTGACTCTTCTTACCAGAAAACAACTCTTGCTCAGAGGACCAGAAACTACATGGGACTCAACTCCATTTCTGACTGGGAAACAAACACTAGCTCTCCTTACAAGAAACACACTCTGCTTTTGAGTAAAGAGCACTCTTCTACTCTACTGTGTTTCCTCTGGGGTCCAAACAGTGAGCTTGCTCAGAACAAAGAACTGTGCTACCTACACACACGGGCCATATCTAATTCAACTCTGCTTAGGAAACTGACAAGAACAGTAGCTCCTCTTCAATCCAATATACTGTACTTGCTGGGAACAGACGCGAGTCCTATTTGCACTGTGTATCGTAATGGGAACTCAATAGCGACTTTCCTTACCAGAAAACAACTCTTGCTCGTGGGACCAGAAACTGCGTGTTATTCAACTCCATTTAGTACTGGGAAACAAACGCTATCTTGTCTTACTAGAAACACACTCTGCTTTTGAGAAAAGAGCACTCTTCTACTCTACTGTGTTTCCTATGGTGTCCGAATAGTGAGCTTGCACAGAACAAAAGAACTGTGCTTCCTACACACACAGGCCATATCTAGTTCAACTCTGCTTAGGAAACTGACAAGAACAGTAGCTCCTCTTCAGTCCAATGCACTGTACTTGCTGGGAAGAGACGCGATTGATATTTGCACAGTGTATGGCTATGGGAGCACAATAGTGACTCTTCTTACCAGAAAACAACTCTTCCTCGTAGGAAAAGAAACTGCATGTGATTCAACTCTATTTAGGACTGGGAAACAAACGCTAGCTCCCCTTACAAGGAACATACTCTGCTTTTGAGAAAAGAGCACTCTTCTACTCTACTGTGTTTCCTATAGGGCCAGAACAGTGAGCTTGCTCAGAACAAAAGAACTGTGCTTCCTAAACACACGGGCCATATCTAGTTCAACTCTGCTTAGGAAACTGACAAGAACAGTAGCTCCTCTTCAGTCCAATACACTGTACTTGCTGGAAACAGACTCGAGTGCTATTTGCACTGTGTATGGCAAAGGGAGCGCAATAGTGACTTTCCTTACCAGAAAACAACTTTTGCTCGTAGGACCATAAACTGCATGTGTCTCAACTCCTTTTAGGCCTGGGAAACAAATGCTAGCTCGCCTTACAAGAAACACACTCTGCTTTTGAGAATAGAGCACTCTTCTACTCTACTGTGTTTCCTAAGTTTTCCGAACAGTGAGCTTGTTCAGAACAAAAGAACTGTGCTTCCTACACACACGGGCCATATCTAGTTCAACTCTGCTTAGGAAACTGACAAGAACAGTAGCTCCTCTTCAGTCCAATACACTGTACTTGCTGGAAACAGATGCGTGTGCTATTTGCACTGTGTATGGCAATGGAACCGCAATAGTGACTTTCCTTACCAGAAAACAAGTCTTGTTCGTAGGACCAGAAACTGCATGGGATGCAACTCCATTTAGGACTGGGAAACAAACACTAGCTTGCCTTACAGGAAACACACTCTGCTTTTGAGAAAAGAGCACTCTTCTACTCTACTGTTTTTCCTATGTGGTCCGAACAATGAGCTTGCTCAGAACAAAAGAACTGTGCTTCCTACACACAAGGGCCATAACTAGTTCAACTCTGCGAAGGAAAATGACAAGTTCAGTAGCTCCTCTTCAGTCCAATACACTGTACTTGCTGGGAATAGACGCGAGTGCTATTTGCACTACTACGGCAATGGGAGCGCTATGGTGACTTTCCTTACCAGAAAACAATTCTTGCTCATAGGACCAGAAACTGCATGTGATTCAACTCCCTTTAGGACTGGGAAACAAACGCTAGCTTGCCTTACAAGAAACACACTCTGCTTTTGAGAAAAGAGCACTCTTCTAGTCTACTGTGTTTCTTATGGAGTCCGAACAGTGAGCTTGCTCAGAACAAAAGAACTGTGTTTCCTACATACACGGGCCATATCTAGTTCAACTCTGCTTAGGAAACTGACAAGAACAGTAGCTCCTCTTCAGTCCAATACACTGTACTTCCTGGGAACAGACGCGATTGCTATTTGCACTGTGTATGGCAAAGAGAGTGCAATAGTGACTTTCCTTACCAGAAAACAACTTTTGCTCGTAGGACCATAAACTGCATGTGTCTCAACTCCTTTTAGGACTGGGAAACAAATGCTAGCTCCACTTACAAGAAACAAACTCTGCTTTTGAGAAAAGAGCACTCTTCTACTCTAGTGTGTTTTCTAAGTTTCCCGAACAGTGAGCTTTTTCAGAACAAAAGAACTGTGCTTCCTACACACACGGGACATATCTAGTTCAACTCTGCTTAGGAAACTGACAAGAACAGTAGTTCCTCTTCAGTCCAATACACTGTGCTGGCTGGGAACAGACGCGTGTGCTATTTGCACTGTGCATGGCAATGGAAGCACAATAGTGACTTTGCTTATCAGAAAACAACTCTTGCTTGTAGGACCAGAAACTGCATGGGATTCACTCCATTTCTGACTGGGAAACAAACACTAGCTCACCTTACAAGAAACACACTCTGGCCGGGCCGTGGTGGCGCACGCCTTTATCCCAGCACTTGGGAGGCAGAGGCAGGTGGATCTCTGTGAGTTCGAGGCCAGCCTGGGCTACCAAGTGAGCTTGGAGTAAAGCTACACATAGAAACCCTGTCTCGAAAAACCAAAAAAAAAAAAAAAGAAACACACTCTGCTTTTGAGAACAGAGCAATCTTCTACTCTACTGTTTTTCCTATAAGACCAGAACAGTGAGCTTGCTCAGAACAAAAGAACTGTGCTTCCTACACACACTGGCCATACCTAGTTCAACTCTGCTTAGGAAACTGACAAGAACAGTAGCTCCGCTTCAGTCCAATACACTGTACTTGCTGGGAACAGACGCGAGTGCTATTTGCACTGTGTATAGCAATGGGAGCGCAATAGTGATTCCTTACCAGAAAACAACTCTTGCTCGTAGGACCAGAAACTGCATGTGACTCAACTCTATTTAGGACTGGGAAACAAACGCTAGCTCCCCTTACAAGGAACATAATCTGCTTTTGAGAAAAGAGCACTCTTCTACTCTACTGTGTTTCCTATAGGGCCAGAACCGTGAGCTTGCTCAGAACAAAATAACTGTGCTTCCTACACACACGGGCCATATCTAGTTCAACTCTGCTTAGGAAACTGACAAGGACAGTAGCTCCTCTTCAGTCCAATACACTGTACTTGCTGGGAACAGACGCGCATGCTATTTGCACTGTTTATGGCAATGGGAGCGCAATAGTGACTTTCCTTACCAGAAAACACCTATTGCTCGTAGGACCGAAAGCTGCATGTGATTCAACTCCATTTAGAACTGGGAAATAAATGCCAGATCGCGTTACAAGAAACACATTCTGGTTTTGAGAAAAGAGCACTCTTCTACTCTAAAGTGTTTCCTATGGGGTCCGAACAGTGAGCTTGCTCAGAACAAAAGAACTGTGCTTCCTACACACACGGACATATCTAGTTCAATTCTGCTTAGGAAACTGATAAGAACTGTAGCCCCTCTTCAGTCCAATACACTGTACTTGCTGGGAGCAGACGCGTGTGCTATTTGCCCTGTGTATGACAATGGGAGCACAATAGTGACTCTTCTTACCAGAAAACAACTCTTGCTCAGAGGACCAGAAACTACATGGGACTCAACTCCATTTCTGACTGGGAAACAAACACTAGCTCTCCTTACAAGAAACACACTCTGCTTTTGAGTAAAGAGCACTCTTCTACTCTACTGTGTTTCCTCTGGGGTCCAAACAGTGAGCTTGCTCAGAACAAAGAACTGTGCTACCTACACACACGGGCCATATCTAATTCAACTCTGCTTAGGAAACTGACAAGAACAGTAGCTCCTCTTCAATCCAATATACTGTACTTGCTGGGAACAGACGCGAGTCCTATTTGCACTGTGTATCGTAATGGGAACTCAATAGCGACTTTCCTTACCAGAAAACAACTCTTGCTCGTGGGACCAGAAACTGCGTGTTATTCAACTCCATTTAGTACTGGGAAACAAACGCTATCTTGTCTTACTAGAAACACACTCTGCTTTTGAGAAAAGAGCACTCTTCTACTCTACTGTGTTTCCTATGGTGTCCGAATAGTGAGCTTGCACAGAACAAAAGAACTGTGCTTCCTACACACACAGGCCATATCTAGTTCAACTCTGCTTAGGAAACTGACAAGAACAGTAGCTCCTCTTCAGTCCAATGCACTGTACTTGCTGGGAAGAGACGCGATTGATATTTGCACAGTGTATGGCTATGGGAGCACAATAGTGACTCTTCTTACCAGAAAACAACTCTTCCTCGTAGGAGAAGAAACTGCATGTGATTCAACTCTATTTAGGACTGGGAAACAAACGCTAGCTCCCCTTACAAGGAACATACTCTGCTTTTGAGAAAAGAGCACTCTTCTACTCTACTGTGTTTCCTATAGGGCCAGAACAGTGAGCTTGCTCAGAACAAAAGAACTGTGCTTCCTACACACACGGGCCATATCTAGTTCAACTCTGCTTAGGAAACTGACAAGAACAGTAGCTCCTCTTCAGTCCAATACACTGTACTTGCTGGAAACAGACGCATGTGCTATTTGCACTGTGTATGGCAAAGGGAGCGCAATAGTGACTTTCCTTACCAGAATACAACTCTTGCTCGTAGGACCAAAAACTGCATGTGTCTCAACTCCTTTTAGGCCTGGGAAACAAATGCTAGCTCGCCTTACAAGAAACACACTCTGCTTTTGAGAATAGAGCACTCTTCTACTCTACTGTGTTTCCTAAGTTTTCCGAACAGTGAGCTTGTTCAGAACAAAAGAACTGTGCTTCCTACACACACGGGCCATATCTAGTTCAACTCTGCTTAGGAAACTGACAAGAACAGTAGCTCCTCTTCAGTCCAATACACTGTACTTGCTGGAAACAGACGCGTGTGCTATTTGCACTGTGTATGGCAATGGAACCGCAATAGTGACTTTCCTTACCAGAAAACAAGTCTTGTTCGTAGGACCAGAAACTGCATGGGATGCAACTCCATTTAGGACTGGGAAACAAACACTAGCTCGCCTTACAACAAACACACTCTGCTTTTGAGAAAAGAGCACTCTTCTACTCTACTGTTTTTCCTATGTGGTCCGAACAATGAGCTTGCTCAGAACAAAAGAACTGTGCTTCCTACACACAAGGGCCATAACTAGTTCAACTCTGCGAAGGAAAATGACAAGATCAGTAGCTCCTCTTCAGTCCAAAACACTGTACTTGCTGGGAATAGACGCCAGTGCTATTTGCACTACTACGGCAATGGGAGCGCTATGGTGACTTTCCTTACCAGAAAACAACTCTTGCTCATAGGACCAGAAACTGCATGTGATTCAACTCCCTTTAGGACTGGGAAACAAACGCTAGCTTGCCTTACAAGAAACACACTCTGCTTTTGAGAAAAGAGCACTCTTCTAGTCTACTGTGTTTCCTATGGAGTCCGAACAGTGAGCTTGCTCAGAACAAAAGAACTGTGTTTCCTACATACACGGGCCATATCTAGTTCAACTCTGCTTAGGAAACTGACAAGAACAGTAGCTCCTCTTCAGTCCAATACACTGTACTTCCTGGGAACAGACGCGATTGCTATTTGCACTGTGTATGGCAAAGAGAGTGCAATAGTGACTTTCCTTACCAGAAAACAACTTTTGCTCGTAGGACCATAAACTGCATGTGTCTCAACTCCTTTTAGGACTGGGAAACAAATGCTAGCTCCACTTACAAGAAACAAACTCTGCTTTTGAGAAAAGAGCACTCTTCTACTCTAGTGTGTTTTCTAAGTTTCCCGAACAGTGAGCTTTTTCAGAACAAAATAACTGTGCTTCCTACACACACGGGACATATCTAGTTCAACTCTGCTTAGGAAACTGACAAGAACAGTAGTTCCTCTTCAGTCCAATACACTGTGCTGGCTGGGAACAGACGCGTGTGCTATTTGCACTGTGCATGGCAATGAAAGCACAATAGTGACTTTGCTTATCAGAAAACAACTCTTGCTTGTAGGACCAGAAACTGCATGGGATTCACTCCATTTCTGACTGGGAAACAAACACTAGCTCACCTTACAAGAAACACACTCTGGCCGGGCCGTGGTGGCGCACGCTTTTAATCCCAGCACTTGGGAGGCAGAGGCAGGTGGATCTCTGTGAGTTCGAGGCCAGCCTCGGCTACCAAGTGAGTTCCAGGAAAGGAGCAAAGCTACACATAGAAACCCTGTCTCGAAAAACCAAAAAAAAAAAAAAAAAGAAACACACTCTGCTTTTGAGAACAGAGCAATCTTCTACTCTACTGTTTTTCCTATAAGACCAGAACAGTGAGCTTGCTCAGAACAAAAGAACTGTGCTTCCTACACACACTGGCCATACCTAGTTCAACTCTGCTTAGGAAACTGACAAGAACAGTAGCTCCGCTTCAGTCCAATACACTGTACTTGCTGGGAACAGACGCGAGTGCTATTTGCACTGTGTATAGCAATGGGAGCGCAATAGTGATTCCTTACCAGAAAACAACTCTTGCTCGTAGGACCAGAAACTGCATGTGACTCAATTCTATTTAGGACTGGGAAACAAACGCTAGCTCCCCTTACAAGGAACATAATCTGCTTTTGAGAAAAGAGCACTCTTCTACTCTACTGTGTTTCCTATAGGGCCAGAACCGTGAGCATGATCAGAACAAAAGAACTGTGCTTCCTACACACACGGGCCATATCTAGTTCATTTCTGCTTAGGAAACTGACAGGAACAGTAGATCCTCTTCCGTCCAATTCACTGCACATGCTGGGAACAGACGCCAGTGCTATTTGCCCTGTGTATGACAATGGGAGCACAATAGTGAGTCTTCTTACCAGAAAACAACTCTTGCTTGTAGGACCAGAAACTGCATGTGATTCAACTCCATTTAGGACTGGGAAAAAAATGCTAGCTCGCCTTACAAGAAACACACTCTGGTTTTGAGAAAAGAGCACTCTTCTACTCTACTGTGTTTCCTATATGGCCAAAACAGTGAGCTTGCTCAGAACAAAATAACTGTGCTTCCTACACACACGGGCCATATCTAGTTCAACTCTGCTTAGGAAACTGACAAGGACAGTAGCTCCTCTTCAGTCCAATACACTGTACTTGCTGGGAACAGACGCGCGTGCTATTTGCACTGTTTATGGCAATGGGAGCGCAATAGTGACTTTCCTTACCAGAAAACACCTATTGCTCGTAGGACCGAAAGCTGCATGTGATTCAACTCCATTTAGAACTGGGAAATAAATGCCAGATCGCGTTACAAGAAACACATTCTGGTTTTGAGAAAAGAGCACTCTTCTACTCTAAAGTGTTTCCTATGGGGTCCGAACAGTGAGCTTGCTCAGAACAAAAGAACTGTGCTTCCTACACACACGGACATATCTAGTTCAATTCTGCTTAGGAAACTGATAAGAACTGTAGGCCCTCTTCAGTCCAATACACTGTACTTGCTGGGAGCAGACGCGTGTGCTATTTGCCCTGTGTATGACAATGGGAGCACAATAGTGACTCTTCTTACCAGAAAACAACTCTTGCTCAGAGGACCAGAAACTACATGGGACTCAACTCCATTTCTGACTGGGAAACAAACACTAGCTCTCCTTACAAGAAACACACTCTGCTTTTGAGTAAAGAGCACTCTTCTACTCTACTGTGTTTCCTCTGGGGTCCAAACAGTGAGCTTGCTCAGAACAAAGAACTGTGCTACCTACACACACGGGCCATATCTAATTCAACTCTGCTTAGGAAACTGACAAGAACAGTAGCTCCTCTTCAATCCAATATACTGTACTTGCTGGGAACAGACGCGAGTCCTATTTGCACTGTGTATCGTAATGGGAACTCAATAGCGACTTTCCTTACCAGAAAACAACTCTTGCTCGTGGGACCAGAAACTGCGTGTTATTCAACTCCATTTAGTACTGGGAAACAAACGCTATCTTGTCTTACTAGAAACACACTCTGCTTTTGAGAAAAGAGCACTCTTCTACTCTACTGTGTTTCCTATGGTGTCCGAATAGTGAGCTTGCACAGAACAAAAGAACTGTGCTTCCTACACACACAGGCCATATCTAGTTCAACTCTGCTTAGGAAACTGACAAGAACAGTAGCTCCTCTTCAGTCCAATGCACTGTACTTGCTGGGAAGAGACGCGATTGATATTTGCACAGTGTATGGCTATGGGAGCACAATAGTGACTCTTCTTACCAGAAAACAACTCTTCCTCGTAGGAAAAGAAACTGCATGTGATTCAACTCTATTTAGGACTGGGAAACAAACGCTAGCTCCCCTTACAAGGAACATACTCTGCTTTTGAGAAAAGAGCACTCTTCTACTCTACTGTGTTTCCTATAGGGCCAGAACAGTGAGCTTGCTCAGAACAAAAGAACTGTGCTTCCTACACACACGGGCCATATCTAGTTCAACTCTGCTTAGGAAACTGACAAGAACAGTAGCTCCTCTTCAGTCCAATACACTGTACTTGCTGGAAACAGACTCGAGTGCTATTTGCACTGTGTATGGCAAAGGGAGCGCAATAGTGACTTTCCTTACCAGAATACAACTCTTGCTCGTAGGACCAAAAACTGCATGTGTCTCAACTCCTTTTAGGCCTGGGAAACAAACACTAGCTCGCCTTATAAGAAACACACTCTGCTTTTGAGAATAGAGCACTCTTCTACTCTACTGTGTTTCCTAAGTTTTCCGAACAGTGAGCTTGTTCAGAACAAAAGAACTGTGCTTCCTACACACACGGGCCATATCTAGTTCAACTCTGCTTAGGAAACTGACAAGAACAGTAGCTCCTCTTCAGTCCAATACACTGTACTTGCTGGAAACAGACGCGTGTGCTATTTGCACTGTGTATGGCAATGGAACCGCAATAGTGACTTTCCTTACCAGAAAACAAGTCTTGTTCGTAGGACCAGAAACTGCATGGGATGCAACTCCATTTAGGACTGGGAAACAAACACTAGCTCGCCTTACAACAAACACACTCTGCTTTTGATAAAAGAGCACTCTTCTACTCTACTGTGTTTTCTAAGTTTTCCGAACAATGAGCTTGCTCAGAACAAAAGAACTGTACTTCCTACACACACGGGCCATATCTCATTCAATTCTGATTAGGAAACTGACAAGAACAGTAGATCCTCTTCAGTCCATACACAGTACAAGCTGGGAACAGACGCCAGTGCTATTTACTCTGTGTAAGACAATGGGAGCGCAATATTGTCTATCTTAGCAGAAAACAACTCTTGCTTGTAGGACCAGAAACTGCATGGGATTCAACTCCATTTAAGACTGGGAAACAAACGCTAGCTCGCCTTACAAGAAACACACTCTGCTTTTGAGAAAAGAGCACTCTTCTACTCTACTGTTTTTCCCATGGGACCAGAACAGTGAGCTTGCTCAGAACAAAAGAACTGTGCTTCCTACACACACTGGCCATATCTAGTTCAACTCTGCTTAGGAAACTGACAGGAACAGTAGCTCCTCTTCAGTCCAATACACTGTACTTGCTGGGAACAGACGCGATTGCTATTTGCACTGTGTATGGCAATGAGAGCGCAATAGTGACTCTTCTTACCAGAAAACAACTCTTGCTCGTAGGACCAGAAACTGCATGTGATTCAACTCCATTTCTGACTGGGAAACAAACACTAGCTCGCCTTACAAGAAACACACTCTGCTTTTGAGAAAAGAGCACTCTTCTACTCTACTGTTTTTCCTATGTGGTCCGAACAATGAGCTTGCTCAGAACAAAAGAACTGTGCTTCCTACACACAAGGGCCATAACTAGTTCAACTCTGCGAAGGAAAATGACAAGATCAGTAGCTCCTCTTCAGTCCAATACACTGTACTTGCTGGGAATAGACGCGAGTGCTATTTGCACTACTACGGCAATGGGAGCGCTATGGTGACTTTCCTTACCAGAAAACAACTCTTGCTCATAGGACCAGAAACTGCATGTGATTCAACTCCCTTTAGGACTGGGAAACAAACGCTAGCTTGCCTTACAAGAAACACACTCTGCTTTTGAGAAAAGAGCACTCTTCTAGTCTACTGTGTTTCCTATGGAGTCCGAACAGTGAGCTTGCTCAGAACAAAAGAACTGTGTTTCCTACATACACGGGCCATATCTAGTTCAACTCTGCTTAGGAAACTGACAAGAACAGTAGCTCCTCTTCAGTCCAATACACTGTAATTCCTGGGAACAGACGCGATTGCTATTTGCACTGTGTATGGCAAAGAGAGCGCAATAGTGACTTTCCTTACCAGAAAACAACTTTTGCTCGTAGGACCATAAACTGCATGTGTCTCAACTCCTTTTAGGACTGGGAAACAAATTCTAGCTCCACTTACAAGAAACAAACTCTGCTTTTGAGAAAAGATCACTCTTCTACTCTAGTGTGTTTTCTAAGTTTCCCGAACAGTGAGCTTTTTCAGAACAAAAGAACTGTGCTTCCTACACACACGGGACATATCTAGTTCAACTCTGCTTAGGAAACTGACAAGAACAGTAGTTCCTCTTCAGTCCAATACACTGTGCTGGCTGGGAACAGACGCGTGTGCTATTTGCACTGTGCATGGCAATGGAAGCACAATAGTGACTTTGCTTATCAGAAAACAACTCTTGCTTGTAGGACCAGAAACTGCATGGGATTCACTCCATTTCTGACTGGGAAACAAACACTAGCTCACCTTACAAGAAACACACTCTGGCCGGGCCGTGGTGGTGCACGCCTTTAATCCCAGCACTTGGGAGGCAGAGGCAGGTGGATCTCTGTGAGTTCGAGGCCAGCCTGGGCTACCAAGTGAGTTCCAGGAAAGGAGCAAAGCTACACATAGAAACCCTGTCTCGAAAAACCAAAAAAAAAAAAAGAAAGAAACACACTCTGCTTTTGAGAACAGAGCAATCTTCTACTCTACTGTTTTTCCTATAAGACCAGAACAGTGAGCTTGCTCAGAACAAAAGAACTGTGCTTCCTACACACACTGGCCATATCTAGTTCAACTCTGCTTAGGAAACTGACAAGAACAGTAGCTCCTCTTCAGTCCAATACACTGTACTTGCTGGGAACAGACGCGAGTGCTATTTGCACTGTGTATAGCAATGGGAGCGCAATAGTGATTCCTTACCAGAAAACAACTCTTGCTCGTAGGACCAGAAACTGCATGTGACTCAACTCTATTTAGGACTGGGAAACAAACGCTAGCTCCCCTTACAAGGAACAAAATCTGCTTTTGAGAAAAGAGCACTCTTCTACTCTACTGTGTTTCCTATAGGGCCAGAACCGTGAGCATGATCAGAACAAAAGAACTGTGCTTCCTACACACACGGGCCATATCTAGTTCATTTCTGCTTAGGAAACTGACAGGAACAGTAGATCCTCTTCCGTCCAATTCACTGCACATGCTGGGAACAGACGCCAGTGCTATTTGCCCTGTGTATGACAATGGGAGCACAATAGTGAGTCTTCTTACCAGAAAACAACTCTTGCTTGTAGGACCAGAAACTGCATGTGATTCAACTCCATTTAGGACTGGGAAAAAAATGCTAGCTCGCCTTACAAGAAACACACTCTGGTTTTGAGAAAAGAGCACTCTTCTACTCTACTGTGTTTCCTATAGGGCCAAAACAGTGAGCTTGCTCAGAACAAAATAACTGTGCTTCCTACACACACGGGCCATATCTAGTTCAACTCTGCTTAGGAAACTGACAAGGACAGTAGCTCCTCTTCAGTCCAATACACTGTACTTGCTGGGAACAGACGCGCGTGCTATTTGCACTGTTTATGGCAATGGGAGCGCAATAGTGACTTTCCTTACCATTAAACACCTATTGCTCGTAGGACCGAAAGCTGCATGTGATTCAACTCCATTTAGAACTGGGAAATAAATGCCAGATCGCCTTACAAGAAACACATTCTGGTTTTGAGAAAAGAGCACTCTTCTAATCTAAAGTGTTTCCTATGGGGTCTGAACAGTGAGCTTGCTCAGAACAAAAGAACTGTGCTTCCTACACACACGGACATATCTAGTTCAATTCTGCTTAGGAAACTGATAAGAACTGTAGCCCCTCTTCAGTCCAATACACTGTACTTGCTGGGAGCAGACGCGTGTGCTATTTGCCCTGTGTATGACAATGGGAGCACAATAGTGACTCTTCTTACCAGAAAACAACTCTTGCTCAGAGGACCAGAAACTACATGGGACTCAACTCCATTTCTGACTGGGAAACAAACACTAGCTCTCCTTACAAGAAACACACTCTGCTTTTGAGTAAAGAGCACTCTTCTACTCTACTGTGTTTCCTCTGGGGTCCAAACAGTGAGCTTGCTCAGAACAAAGAACTGTGCTACCTACACACACGGGCCATATCTAATTCAACTCTGCTTAGGAAACTGACAAGAACAGTAGCTCCTCTTCAATCCAATATACTGTACTTGCTGGGAACAGACGCGAGTCCTATTTGCACTGTGTATCGTAATGGGAACTCAATAGCGACTTTCCTTACCAGAAAACAACTCTTGCTCGTGGGACCAGAAACTGCGTGTTATTCAACTCCATTTAGTACTGGGAAACAAACGCTATCTTGTCTTACTAGAAACACACTCTGCTTTTGAGAAAAGAGCACTCTTCTACTCTACTGTGTTTCCTATGGTGTCCGAATAGTGAGCTTGCACAGAACAAAAGAACTGTGCTTCCTACACACACAGGCCATATCTAGTTCAACTCTGCTTAGGAAACTGACAAGAACAGTAGCTCCTCTTCAGTCCAATGCACTGTACTTGCTGGGAAGAGACGCGATTGATATTTGCACAGTGTATGGCTATGGGAGCACAATAGTGACTCTTCTTACCAGAAAACAACTCTTCCTCGTAGGAAAAGAAACTGCATGTGATTCAACTCTATTTAGGACTGGGAAACAAACGCTAGCTCCCCTTACAAGGAACATACTCTGCTTTTGAGAAAAGAGCACTCTTCTACTCTACTGTGTTTCCTATAGGGCCAGAACAGTGAGCTTGCTCAGAACAAAAGAACTGTGCTTCCTACACACACGGGCCATATCTAGTTCAACTCTGCTTAGGAAACTGACAAGAACAGTAGCTCCTCTTCAGTCCAATACACTGTACTTGCTGGAAACAGACGCATGTGCTATTTGCACTGTGTATGGCAATGGAAGCACAATAGTGACTTTCCTTACCAGGAAACAAGTCTTGCTCGTAGGACCAGAAACTGCATGGGATTCAACTCCATTTAGGACTGGGAAACAAACACTAGCTCGCCTTACAACAAACACACTCTGCTTTTGAGAAAAGAGCACTCTTCTACTCTACTGTGTTTCCTAAGTTTTCCGAACAGTGAGCTTGCTCAGAACAAAAGAACTGTACTTCCTACACACACGGGCCATATCTAGTTCAATTCTGATTAGGAAACTGACAAGAACAGTAGATCCTCTTCAGACCAATACACAGTACAAGCTGGGAACAAACGCCAGTGCTATTTGCACTGTGTATGACAATGGGAGCGCAATATTGTCTCTTTTAGCAGAAAACAACTCTTCCTTGTAGGACCAGAAACTGCATGGGATTAAACTCCATTTACGACTGGGAAACAAACGCTAGCTCGCCTTACCTGAAACACACTCTGCTTTTGAGAAAAGAGCACTCTTCTACTCTACTGTTTTTCCCATGGGACCAGAACAGTGAGCTTGCTCAGAACAAAAGAACTGTGCTTCCTACAGACACTGGCCATATCTAGTTCAACTCTGCTTAGGAAACTGACAAGAACAGTAGCTCCTCTTCAGTCCAATACACTGTACTTGCTGGGAACAGATGCAATTGCTTTTTGCACTGTGTATGGCAATGAGAGCTCAATAGCGATTCCTTACCAGAAAACAACTCTTGCTCGTAGGACCAGAAACTGCATGTGATTCAACTCCATTTCTGACTGGGAAACAAACACTAGCTCCCCTTACAAGAAACACACTCTGCTTTTGAGAAAAGAGCACTCCTCTACTCTACACTGTTTCCTATGGGGTCCGAACAGTGAGCTTGCTCAGAACAAAAGAACTGTGCTTCTTACATACACGGGCCATATCTAGTTCAACTCTGCTTAGGAAAATGACAAGAACAGTAGCTCCACTTCAGTCCAATACACTGTACTTGCTGGGAACAGACGAGAGTGCTATTTGCACTGTATGGCAATGGAAGCGAAATAGTGACCTTCCTTACCAGAAAACATCTCTTGCTCGTAGGCCCAGAAACTGCATGGGAATCAACTCCATTTCTTACTGGGAAACAAACACTAGCTTGCCTTACACAAAACACACTCTGCTTTTGAGAAAAGAGCACTCTTCTACTCTACTTTTTTTCCTATGTGGTCCGAACAGTGAGGTTGCTCAGAACAAAAGAACTGTGCTTCCTACACACAAGGGCCATAACTAGTTCAACTCTGCGAAGGAAAATGACAAGATCAGTAGCTCCTCTTCAGTCCAATACACTGTACTTGCTGGGAATAGGCGCGAGTGCTATTTGCACTGTCTACGGCAATGGGAGCACAATGGTGACTTTCCTTACCAGAAAACAACACTTGCTCGTAGGACCAGAAACTGCATGTGATTCAACTCCCTTTAGGACTGGGAAACAAACTCTAGCTCGCCTTACAAGAAACACACTCTGCTTTTGAGAAAAGAGCACTCTTCTAGTCTTCTGTGTTTCATATGGAGTTCGAACAGTGAGCTTGCTCAGAAGAAAAGAACTGTGCTTCCTACATACACGGGCCATATCTAGTTCAACTCTGCTTAGGAAACTGACAAGAACAGTAGCTCCTCTTCAGTCCAATACACTGTACTTCCTGGGAACAGACGCGAGTGCTATTTGCACTGTGTATGGCAAAGAGAGCACAATAGTGACATTCCTTACCAGAAAACAACTCTTGCTCGTAGGACCAAAAAGTGCATGTGTCTCAACTCCTTTTATGACTGGGAAACAAATGCTAGCTCCCCTTACAAGAAACAAACTCTGCTTTTGAGAAAAGAGCACTCTTCTACTCTAGTGTGTTTTCTAAGTTTTCCGAACAGTGAGCTTGTTCAGAACAAAAGAACTTTGCTTCCTACACACACGGGCCATATCCAGTTCAACTCTGCTTAGGAAACTGACAAGAACAGTAGTTCCTCTTCAGTCCAATACACTGTGCTTGCTGGGAACAGACGCGTGTGCTATTTGCACTGTGCATGGCAATGGAAGCACAATAGTGACTTTCCTTACCAGAAAACAAGTCTTGCTCGTAGGAGCAGAACCTGCATGGGATTCAACTCCATTTCTGACTATGAAACAAACACTAGCTCACCTTACAAGAAACACACTCTGCTTTTGAGAACACAGCAATCTTCTACTCTACTGTTTTTCCTATGGGACCAGAACAGTGAGCTTGCTCAGAACAAAAGAACTGTGCTTCCTACACACACTGGCCATATCTAGTTCAACTCTGCTTAGGAAACTGACAAGAACAGTAGCTCCTCTTCAGTCCAATACACTGTACTTGCTGGGAACAGACGCGATTGCTATTTGTACTGTGTATGGCAATGGGAGCGCAATAGTGATTCCTTACCAGAAAACAACTCTTGCTCGTAGGAAGAGAAACTGCATTTGATTCAACTCCATTTCTGACTGGGAAACAAACGCTAGCTCGCCTTACAAGAAACACACTCTGCTTTTGAGAAAAGAGCACTCTTCTAGTCTACACTGTTTCCTATGGGTTCCGAACAGTGAGCTTGCTCAGAACAAATGAACTGTGCTTCCTACACACACGGGCCATATCGAGTTCAACTCTGCTTAGGAAACTGACAAGAACAGTAGCTCCTCTTCATTCCAATACACTGTACTTGCTGGGAACAGACGCGAGTGCTGTTTGCACTGTGTATGGCAATGGGAGCGCAATAGTGACTTTCCTTACCAGAAAACAACTCTTGCTCATAAACCAAAAACTGCATGTGATTCAACTCCCTTTAGGACTGGGAAACAAACGCTAGCTCGCCTTAGAAGAAACACACTCTGCTTTTGAGAAAAGAGCACTCTTCTACTCTACTGTGTTTCCTATAGGGCCAGAAGAGTGAGCTTGCTCAGTATAAAAGAACTGTGCTTCCAACACACACGGGACATATCTAGTTCAACTCTAGTTAGGAAACTGACAAGAACAGTAGCTCCTCTTCAGTCCAATACACTGTACACGCTGGGAAAAAACGAGAGTGCTATTTGCAATGTGTATGGCAATGGGAGCGCAATAGTTACTCTTCTTACCAGAAAACAAATCTTGCTTGTAGGAACAGAAATTGCATGGGATTCAACTCTATTTCTGACAGGGAAACAAACACTAGCTTTCCTTATGAGAAACAAACTCTGCTTTTAAGAAAAGAGCACTCTTCTACTCTACTGTGTCCTATAGGGACAGAACAGTGAGCTTGCTCAGAACAAAAGAACTGTGCTTCCTACACACACGGTCCATGTCTAGTTCAATTATGCTTAGGAAACTGACAAGAACGCTAGATCCTCTTCAGTCCAATACACTGTACATGCTGCTAACAGATGCTAGTTCTATTTGCCCTGTGTATGACAATGGGAGCACAATAGTGACTCTTCTTACCAGAAAACAACTCTTGCTCCAGGGACCAGAAACTGCATGTGATTCAACTCCATTTAGGACTGGGAAACAAACGCCAGCTTGCCTTACAAGAAACACACTCTGCTTTTGAGAAAAGAGCAATCTTCTACTCTACTGTTTTTCCTAAGGGACCAGAACAGTGAGCTTGCTCAGAACAAAAGAACTGTGCTTCCTACACACACTGGCCATATCTAGTTCAACTCTGCTTAGGAAACTGACAAGAACAGTATCTCCTCTTCAGTCCAATACACTGTACTTGCTGGGAACAGACTCGAGTGCTATTTGCACTGTGTATGGCAATGGGAGCACAATATTGATTCCTTACCAGAAAACAACTCTTCCTCGTATGACCAGAAACTGAATGTGATTCAACTCCATTTCTGACTGGGAAACAAACACTAGCTCGCCTTACAAGAAACACACTCTGCTTTTGAGAAAAGGCAATCTTCTACTCTACTGTTTTTCCTATGGGACCAGAACAGTGAGCTTGCTCAGAACAAAAGAACTGTGCTTCCTACACACATGGCCATATCTAGTTCAACTCTGCTTAGGAAACTGACAAGAACAGTAGCTCCTCTTCAGTCCAATACACTGTACTTGCTGGGAACAGACTCGAGTGCTATTTGCACTGTGTATGGCAATGGGAGCGCAATATTGATTCCTTACTAGAAAACAACTCTTGCTCGTAGGACCAGAAACTGAATGTGATTCAACTCCATTTCTGACTGGGAAACAAACACTAGCTCGATTTACAAGAAACACACTCTGCTTTTGAGAAAAGAGCACTCTTCTACTCTACTGTGTTTCCTATGTGGTCCGAACAGTGAGCTTGCTCAGAACAAAAGAACTGTGCTTCCTAATCACACGGGCCATATCTAGTTCAACTCTGCTTAGGAAACTGACAAGAAAAGAGCTCCTCTTCAGTCCAATACTCTGTACTTGCTGTGAACAGACACGAGTGCTATTTACACTGTGTATGGCAATGGGAGCACAATAGTGACTTTCCTTACCAGAAAACAACTCTTGCTCATAGGACCAAAAACAGCATGTGATTCAAGTCCATTTAGAACTGGGAAATAAACGCTAGCTCGCCTTACAAGAAACACATTCTGCTTTTGAGAAAAGAGCACTGTGTTTCCTATGTGGTCCGAACAGTGAGCTTGCTCAGAACAAAAGAACTGTGCTTCCTACACACACACGGCCATACTAGTTCAATTCTGCTTAGGAAACTGACAAGAACAGTAGATCCTCTTCAGTCCAATACACTGTACATGCTGGGAACCGACACCAGTGCTATTTGCAATGTGTATGACAATGGGAGCACAATAGTGACTCTTCTTACCAGAAAACAATTCTTGCTTGTAGGACAAGAAACTGCATGTGATTCAACTCCACTTAGGACTGGGAAACAAACGCTAGCTCGCCTTACAAGAAACACACTCTGCTTTTGAGAAAAGACACTCTTCTACTCTACTGTGTTTCCTATAGGGCTAGAACAATGAGCCTGCTCAGAATAAAAGAACTGTACTCCCTACACACACGGGACATATCTAGTTCAATTCTGACTAGGAAACTGACAAGAACTGTAGATCCTCTTCAGTCCAATACACAGTGCAAGCTGGGAACAGACGCCAGTGCTATTTGCACTGTGTATGACAATGGGAGCACAATAGTGACTCTTCTTACCAGAAAAAAACTCTTGCTTGTAGGACCAGAAACTGCATGGGATTCAACTCCATTTAAGACTGGGAAACAAACACTAGCTCGCCTTACAAGAAACACACTCTGCTTTTGAGAAAAAGAGCACTCTTCTACTCTACACTGTTTCCTATGGGTTCCGAACAGTGAGCTTGCTCAGAACAAATGAACTGTGCTTCCTATGTACACGGGCCATATCTAGTTCAACTCTGCTTAGGAAACTGACAGGAACAGTAGCTCCTCTTAAGTCCAATGCACTATAATTGCTGGGAACAGACGCGAGTGCTGTTTGCACTGTGTATGGCAATGGGAGCGCAATAGTGACTTTCCTTGCCAGAAAACAACTCTTGCTCATAAACCAAAAACTGCATGTTATTCAACTCCTTTTAGGACTGGGAAACAAACGCGAGCTCGCCTTACAAGAAACACACTCTGCTTTTGAGAAAAGAGCACTCTTCTACTCTACTGTGTT
Organism: Peromyscus eremicus; assembly: GCF_949786415.1. NCBI lineage: Eukaryota > Metazoa > Chordata > Mammalia > Rodentia > Cricetidae > Peromyscus > Peromyscus eremicus. The sequence goes on along the minus strand of NW_026734319.1, from coordinate 102,745 downwards.
TCCTATAGGGCCAGAAGAGTGAGCTTGCTCAGAATAAAAGAACTGTGCTTCCTACACACACGGGCCATATGTAGTTCAACTCTGCTTAAGAAACTGACAAGAACAGTAGCTCCTCTTCAGTCCAATACACTGTACATGCTGGGAAAAGACGAGAGTGCTATTTGCAATCTGTATGGGAATGGGAGCGCAATAGTGACTCTTCTTTCCAGAAAACAACTCTTGCTCGTAGGACCAGAAACTGTATGTGATTCAAATCTATTTAGTACTGGGAAACAAATGCTAGCTCGCCTTACAAGAAACACACTCTGCTTTTGAGAAAAGACCACTCTTCTACTCTACTGTGTTGCCTATGGGGTCCGAACAGTGAGCTAGCTCAGAACAAAATAACTGTGCCTCCTACACTCACGGGCCATATCTAGTACAACTCTGCTTAGGAAACTTACAAGAACAGTAGCTCCTCTTCAGTCCAATAAACTGTAATTCCTGGGAACAGACACGAGTGCTATTTGCACTGCGTATAGCAATGGGAGCGCAATAGTGACTCTTCTCATCAGAAAACAACTCTTGTTCGTAGTATTAAAAACTGCATGTGATTCAACTCTATTTAGGACTGGGAAACAAACGCTAGCTCGCCTTACAAGAAACACACTCTGCTTTTGAGAAATGAGCACTCTTCTACTCTACTGTGTTTCCCATGGGGTCCTAACAGTGAGCTTGCTCAGAACAAATGAAATGTGCTTCCTACACAAACGGGCCATATCTAGTTCAACTCTGCTTAGGAAACTGACAAGAACAGTAGCTCCTCTTCAGTCCAATACACTGTACTTGCTGGGAACAGACGCGAGTGCTAATTTCACTGTGTATGGCATTGGGAGCACAAGAGTGACTTTCCTTACCAGAAAACAACTCTTGTTCGTAGGACCAAAAACTGCATTTGTTTCAACTCCATTTAGGACTGGGAAACAAACGCTAGCTCGCCTTACAAGAAACACACTCTGCTTTTGAGGAAAGTGCACTCTTCTACTATACTGTGTTTCCTATGGTGTCCTAACAGTGAACTTTCTCAGAACAAAAGAAGTGTGCTTCCTACACACACGGGCCATATCTACTTCAACTCTGCTTAGGAAACTGACAAGAACAGTAGCTCCACTTCAGTCCAATACACTGTACTTGTTGGGAACAGACGCAAGTGCTATTTTCACTGTGTATGGCATTGGGAGTGCAACAGTGACTTTCCTAACCAGAAAACAACTCTTGCTTGTTGTACCAAAAACTGCATGTGATTCAACTCCATTTAGGACTGGGAAAAAAAACGCTAGCTCGCCTTAAAAGAAACACACTCTGCTTTTGAGAAAAGAGCATTCTTCTACTCTACTGTGTTTCCTATAGGGCCAGAACAGTGAGCTTGCTCAGAACAAAAGAACTGTGCTTCCTACACACACGGGCCATATCTAGTTCAACTCTGCTTAGGAACCTGACAAGAACAGTAGCTCCGCTTAGGTCCAGTACACTGTACTTGCTGGGAACAGATGCGAGTGCTATTTGCACTGTGTATGACAATGGGAGCGCAATAGTGACTTTCCTTACCAGAAAACAACTCTTGCTCATAGGACCAAAAACTGGATGTGATTCAAATCCATTTAGGACTTGGAAACAAATGCTAGCTCGCATTACAAGAAACACACTCTGCTTTTGAGAAAAGAACACTCTTCCATGCTACTGTGTTTCCTATGGGGTCCGAACAGTGAGCTTGCTCAGAACAAAAGAACTGTGCTTCCTACACACACGGGCCATATCTAGTTCAACTCTGCCTATTAAACTGACAAGAACGGTAGCTCCTCTTCAGGCCAATACACTGTACTTGCTGGGAACAGACGCGAGTGCTATTTGCACTGTGTATGGCAATAGGTGCGCAATACTGACTCTTGTTATCAGAAAATACCTCTTGCTCGTAGGACCAGAAACTGCATGGGATTCACTCCATTTCTGACTGGGAAACAAACAATAGCTCGCCTTACAAGAAACACACTCTGCTTTTGAGAAAAGAGCACTCTTCTACTCTACTGTGTTTCCTATGGGGTCCGAACAGTGAGCTTGCTCAGAACAAAAGAACTGGGCTTCCTACACACACAGGCCATATCTACTTCAACTCTGCTTAGGAAACTGAAAAGAACAGTAGCTCCGTTTCAGTCCAATTCACTGTACTTGCTGGGAACAGATGCGAGTGCTATTTGCACTGTGTATTACAATGGGAGCGCAATAGTGACTCTTCTTACCAGAAAACAACTCTTGCTCGTAGGACCAGAAACTGCATGTGATTCAACTCCATTTAGGACTGGGAAACAAACGCTAGCTCGCCTTACAAGAAACACACTCTGCTTTTGAGAAAAGAGCACTCTTCTAATCTACTCTGGTTCCTTTGGGGTCTGAACAGTGAGCATGCTCTGAACAAAAGAACTGTGCTTCCTACACACACAGCCATATCTAGTTCAATTCTGCTTAGGAAACTGACAAGAACAGTAGATCCTCTTCCATACAATACACTGTACATGTTGGACACAGAAGCCAGTGCTATTTGCCCTGTGTATGACAATGGAAGCACAATAGTGACTCTTCTTACCAGAAAACAAATCTTGCTCATAGGACCAGAAACTTCATGTGATTCAACTCCATTTAGGACTGGGAAACAAACGCTAGCTTGCCTTACAAGAAACACACTCTGCTTTTGAGAAAAGAGCACTCTTCTACTCTACTGTTTTTCCTATGGGGTCCGAACAGTGAGCTTGCTCAGAATAGAAGAACTGTGCTTCCTATATACAAGGGCCATATCTAGTTCAACTCTGCTTAGGAAACTGACAAGAACAGTAGATCTTCTTCAGTCCAATACCCTGTACTTGCTGGGAACAGACACGAGTGCTATTTGCACTGTGTATGGCAATGGGAGCCCAATAGTGACTCTTCTTACCAGAAAACAACTCTTGCTCGTAGGACCAGAACCTGCATGGGATTCAACTCCATTTAGGACTGGGAAACAAACGTTAGCTCGCCTTACAAGAAACACACTCTGTTTTTGAGAAATGATCACTCTTCTACTCTACTGTGTTTCCTATAGGGCCAAAACAGTTAGCTTGCTTAGAACAAAAGAACTGTGCTTCCTACACACTCGGGCCATATCTAGTTCAATTCTGCTTTGGAAACTGCCAAGAACAGTAGATCCTCTCCAGTCCAATACACTGTACTTGCTTGGAACAGACGCCAGTGCTATTTGCCCTGTGTATGACAATGGGAGCACAATAGTGACTCTTCTTACCAGAAAACAACTCTTGCTGGTAGGACCAGAAACTGCATGGGATTCAACTCCCTTTAGGACTGGGAAACAAACGCTAGCTCGACTTACAATAAACACACTCTGGATTGAGAAAACAGCACTCTTCTACTCTAATGTGTTTCCTATAGGGCCAGAACAGTGAGCATTCTCAGAACAAAAGAACTGTGCTTCCTACACACACGGTCCATATCTAGTTCAACTCTGCTTAGGAAACTGACAAGAACAGTAGCTCCTCTTCAGTCCAATACACTGTACTTGCTGGGAACAGACTCGAGTGCTATTTGCACTGTGTATGGCAATGGGAGCGCAATAGTGACTTTCCTTACCAGAAAACAAATCTTGCTCGTAGGACCAAAAACTGCATGTGATTCAACTCCCTTTAGGACTGGGAAACAAACACTAGTTCGCCTTACAAGAAACACACTCTGCTTTTGAGAAAAGAGCACTCTTCTACTCTACTGTGTTTCCTAAGTTTTCCGAACAGTGAGCTTGCTCAGAACAAAAGAACTGTGCTTCCTACACACACACGGCCATATCTAGTTCAACTCTGCTTAGGAAACTGACAAGAACAGTAGCTCCTCTTAAGTCCAATACACTATACTTGCTGAGAACCGACACCAGTGCTATTTGCAATGTGTATGACAATGGGAGCGCAATAGTGACTCTTCTTACCAGAAAACAATTCTTGCTTGTAGGACAAGAAACTGCATGTGATTCAACTCCATTTCTGACTGGGAAACAAACGCTAGCTCGCCTTACAAGAAACACACTCTGCTTTTGAGAAAAGACACTCTTCTACTCTATTGTGTTTCCTATAGGGCTAGAACAATGAGCCTGCTCAGAATAAAAGAACTGTACTCCCTACACACACGGGACATATCTAGTTCAGTTCTGACTAGGAAACTGACAAGAACTGTAGATCCTCTTCAGTCCAATACACAGTGCAAGCTGGGAACAGACGCCAGTGCTATTTGCACTGTGTATGACAATGGGAGCACAATAGTGACTCTTCTTACCAGAAAAAAACTCTTGCTTGTAGGACCAGAAACTGCATGGGATTCAACTCCATTTAAGACTGGGAAACAAACACTAGCTCGCCTTACAAGAAACACACTCTGCTTTTGAGAAAAAGAGCACTCTTCTACTCTACACTGTTTCCTATGGGTTCCGAACAGTGAGCTTGCTCAGAACAAATGAACTGTGCTTCCTACGTACACGGGCCATATCTAGTTCAACTCTGCTTAGGAAACTGACAAGAAAAGTAGCTCCTCTTAAGTCCAATACACTATACTTGCTGGGAACAGACGCGAGTGCTATTTGCACTGTGTATGGCAATGGGAGCGCAATAGTGACTTTCCTTGCCAGAAAACAACTCTTGCTGGTAAACCAAAAACTGCATGTGATTCAACTCCTTTTAGGACTGGGAAACAAACGCGAGCTCGCCTTACAAGAAACACACTCTGCTTTTGAGAGAAGAGCACTCTTCTACTCTACTGTGTTTCCTATAGGGCCAGAAGAGTGAGCTTGCTCAGAATAAAAGAACTGTGCTTCCTACACACACGGGCCATATCTAGTTCAACTCTGCTTAGGAAACTGACAAGAACAGTAGCTCCTCTTCAGTCCAATACACTGTACATGCTGGGAAAAGACGAGAGTGCTATTTGCAATGTGTATGGCAATGGGAGCCCAATAGTGACTCTTCTTGCCAGAAAAAAAAATCTTGCTTGTAGGACCAGAAATTGCATGGGATTCAACTCTATTTCTGACTGGGAAACAAACACTAGCTTGCCTTGTGAGAAACAAACTCTGCTTTTGAGAAAAGAGCATTCTTCAACTCTACTGGGTTTCCTATAGTGCCAGAACAGTGAGCTTGCACAGAACAAAAGAACTGTGCTTCCTACACACACGGGCCATATCTAGTTGAACTCTGCTTATGAAACTGACAAGAACATTAGATCCTCTTCAGTCCAATACACTATACATGCTGGGAACAGACGCCAGTGTTTTGTCCTGTGTATTACAATGGGAGCGCAATAGTGACTCTTCTTCCCAGAAAACAACTCTTGCTTGTAGGAGCAGAAACTGCATGTGAATCAACTCCATTTAGGACTGGGAAACAAACGCTAGCTCGCCTTAGAAGAAACACACTCTGGTTTTGAGAAAACGGCACTCTTCTACTCTACTGTGTTTCCAATGGGGTCCGAACTGTCAGCATGCTCAGAACAAAAGAACTGTGCTTCCTCCACACACGGGCCATATCTAGTTCAACTCTGCTTAGGAAACTGACAAGAAGAGTATCTCCTCTTCAGAACAATACACTGTACTTGCTGGGAACAGACGTGAGTGCTATTTGTACTCTGTATGGCAATAGGAGTGCAATAGTGACTTTCCTTACCAGAAAACAACTCTTGCTCATAGGACCAAAAACTGCATGTGTCTCAACTCCATTTAGGACTGGGAAAAAAACGCTAGCTCGCCTTACAAGAAACACACTCTGCTTTTGAGAAAAGAGCACTCTTCTACTCTACTGTGTTTCCTATAGGGCCAGAACAGTGAGCTTGCTCAGAAAAAAAGAACTGTGCTTCCTACAAATACGGCCATATCTAGCTCAATTCTGCTTAGGAAACTGACAAGAACAGTAGATCATCTTCAGTCCAATACACTGTAAATGCTGGGAACAGACGCCAGTGCTATTTGCCCTGTGTATGACAACAGGAGCACAATAGTGACTCTTCTTAGCAGAAAACAACTCTTGCTCGCAGGACAAGAAACTGCATGTGATTCAACTCCATTTAGGACTGGGAAACAAACGCTAGCTCGCCTTACAAGAAACACTCTCTGCTTTTGAGAAAAGAGCACTCTTCTACTCTACTGTGTTTCCTATGGGCTCCTTACAGTGAGCTTGCTCAGAACAAAAGAACTGTGCTTCCTACACACACGGGCCATATCTAGTTCAACTCTGCTTAGGAAACTAACAAGAAAAGAGCTCCTCTTCAGTCCAATACACTGTACTTGCTGTGAACAGACGCGAGTGCTATTTACACTGTGTATGGCAATGGGAGCGCAATAGTGACTTTCCTTACCAGAAAACAACTCTTGCTCATAGGACCAAAAACTGCATGTGATTCAAGTCCATTTGGAACTGGGAAATAAACGCTAGCTCGCCTTACAAGAAACACATTCTGCTTTTGAGAAAAGAGCACTCTTCTTCTCTACTGTGTTTCCTATGTAGTCCGAACAGTGAGCTTGCTCAGAACAAAAGAACTGTGCTTCCTACACACACACGGCCATATCTAGTTCAATTCTGCTTAGGAAACTGACAAGAACAGTAGATCCTCTTCAGTCCAATACACTGTACATGCTGGGAACCGACACCAGTGCTATTTGCAATGTGTATGACAATGGGAGCGCAATAGTGACTCTTCTTACCAGAAAACAATTCTTGCTTGGAGGACAAGAAACTGCATGTGATTCAACTCCATTTAGGACTGGGAAACAAACGCTAGCTCGCCTTACAAGAAACACACTCTGCTTTTGAGAAAAGACACTCTTCTACTCTATTGTGTTTCCTATAGGGCTAGTACAATGAGCCTGCTCAGAATAAAAGAACTGTACTCCCTACACACACGGGACATATCTAGTTCAATTCTGACTAGGAAACTGACAAGAACTGTAGATCCTTTTCAGTCCAATACACAGTGCAAGCTGGGAACAGACGCCAGTGCTATTTGCACTGTGTATGACAATGGGAGCACAATAGTGACTCTTCTTACCAGAAAAAAACTCTTGCTTGTAGGACCAGAAACTGCATGGGATTCAACTCCATTTAAGACTGGGAAACAAACACTAGCTCGCCTTACAAGAAACACACTCTGCTTTTGAGAAAAAGAGCACTCTTCTACTCTACACAGTTTCCTATGGGTTCCGAACAGTGAGCTTGCTCAGAACAAATGAACTGTGCTTCCTACGTACACGGGCCATATCTAGTTCAACTCTGCTTAGGAAACTGACAAGAACAGTAGCTCCTCTTAAGTCCAATACACTATACTTGCTGGGAACAGACGCGAGTGCTATTTGCACTGTGTATGGCAATGGGAGCGCAATAGTGACTTTCCTTGCCAGAAAACAACTCTTGCTCGTAAACCAAAAACTGCATGTGATTCAACTCCTTTTATGACTGGGAAACAAACGCGAGCTCGCCTTACAAGAAACACACTCTGCTTTTGAGAAAAGAGCACTCTTCTACTCTACTGTGTTTCCTATAGGGCCAGAAGAGTGAGCTTGCTCAGAATAAATGAACTGTGCTTCCTACACACACGGGCCATATCTAGTTCAACTCTGCTTAGGAAACTGACAAGAACAGTAGCTCCTCTTCAGTCCAATGCACTGTACATGCTGGGAAAAGACGAGAGTGCTATTTGCAATGTGTATGGCAATGGGAGCCCAATAGTGACTCTTCTTACCAGAAAACAAATCTTGCTTGTAGGACCAGAAATTGCATGGGATTCAACTCTATTTCTGACTGGGAAACAAACACTAGCTTGCCTTATGAGAAAAAAACTCTGCTTTTGAGAAAAGAGCATTCTTCTACTCTACTGGGTTTTTAATAGTGCCAGAACAGTGAGCTTGCTCAGAACAAAAGAACTGTGCTTCCTACACACACGGGCCTTATCTAGTTGAACTCTGCTTACGAAACTGACAAGAACAGTAGATCCTCTTCAGTCCAATACACTATACATGCTGGGAACAGACGCCAGTGTTTTGTCCTGTGTATGGCAATGGGAGCGCAATAGTGACTCTTCTTACCAGAAAACAACTCTTGCTCGTAGGACCAGAAACTGCATGTGAATCAACTCCATTTAGTACTGGGAAACAAACGCTAGCTCGCCTTATAAGAAACACACTCTAGTTTTGAGAAAAGGGCACTCATCTACTCTACTGTGTTTCCTATGGCGTCCGAACTGTGAGCATGCTCAGAACAAAAGAACTGTGCTTCCTCCACACACGGGCCATATCTAGTTCAACTCTGCTTAGGAAACTGACAAGAACAGTATCTCCTCTTCAGAACAATACACTGTACTTGCTGGGAGCAGACATGAGTGCTATTTGCACTCTTTATGGCAATAGGAGCGCAATAGTGACTTTCCTTACCAGAAAAAAACTCTCGCTCGTAGGACCAAAAACTGCATGTGTCTCAACTCCATTTACGACTGGGAAACAAACGCTAGCTCGCCTTACAAGAAACACACTCTGCTTTTGAGAAAAGAGCACTCTTCTACTCTACTGTGTTTCCTATAGGGTCCTAACAGTGAGCTTGCTCAGAACAAATGAGCCATATCTAGTTCAACTCAGCTTAGGAAACTGACAAGAACAGTAGCTCCTCCCCAGTCCAATACACTGTAATTTCTGGGAACAGAAGCGAGTGCTATTTGCACTGTGTATGGGAATGGGAGCGCAATAGTGACCCTTATTACCAGAAAACAACTCTTGCTCGTAGGACCAGAAACCGCATGGGATTCAACTCCATTTCTGACTGGGAAACAAACCCTAGCTCACCTTACAAGAAACACACTCTGATTTGAGAAAAGAGCACTCTTCTACTCTACTGGGTTAACTATAGGGCAGAACAGTGAGCTTGCTCGAAACAAAAGAAGTGTGCTTCCTACACACACGGGCCATATCTAGTTCAACTCTGCTAAGCCAACTGACAAGGACAGTAGCTCCTCTTCAGTCCAATACACTGTAAATTCTGGGAACGGTCGCCAGTGCTATTTGCACTGTGTATGACAATGGGAGCGCAATAGTGACTCTTCTTTCCAGAAAACAACTCTTGCTCGTAGGACCAGTAACTGTATGTGATTCAAATCTATTTAGTACTGGGAAACAAACGCTAGCTCGCCTTACAAGAAACACACTCTGCTTTTGAGAAAAGACCACTCTTCTACTCTACTGTGTTGCCTATGGGGTCCGAACAGTGAGCTAGCTCAGAACAAAAGAACTGTGCCTCCTACATTCACGGGCCATATCTAGTACAACTCTGCTTAGGAAACTTACAAGAACAGTAGCTCCTCTTCAGTCCAATAAACTGTAATTCCTGGGAACAGACACGAGTGCTATTTGCACTGTGTATAGCAATGGGAGCGCAATAGTGACTCTTCTTACCAGAAAACAACTCTTGTTCGTAGTATTAAAAACTGCATGTGATTCAACTCTATTTAGGACTGGGAAACAAACGCTAGCTCGCCTTACAAGAAACACACTCTGCTTTTGAGAAATGAGCACTCTTCTACTCTACTGTGTTTCCCATGGGGTCCTAACAGTGAGCTTGCTCAGAACAAATGAAATGTGCTTCCTACACAAACGGGCCATATCTAGTTCAACTCTGCTTAGGAAACTGACAAGAACAGTAGCTCCACTTCAGTCCAATACACTGTACTTGTTGGGAACAGACGTGTGTGCTATTTTCACTGTGTATGGCATTGGGAGTGCAACAGTGACTTTCCTAACCAGAAAACAACTCTTGCTTGTAGTACCAAAAACTGCATGTGATTCAACTCCATTTAGGACTGGGAAACAAACGCTAGCTCGCCTTACAATAAACACACTCTGCTTTTGAGAAAAGAGCATTCTTCTACTCTACTGTGTTTCCTATAGGGCCAGAAGAGTGAGCTTGTTCAGAACAAAAGAACTGTGCTTCCTAAAAATACGGCCATATCTAGCTCATTTCTGCTTAGGAAACTGACAAGAACAGTAGATATTCTTCAGTCCAATACACTGTAAATGCTGGGAACAGACGCCAGTGCTATTTGCCCTGTGTATGACAATGGGAGCACAATAGTGACTCTTCGTAGCAGAAAACAACTCTTGCTCACGGGACAAGAAACTGCATGTGATTCAACTCCATTTAGGACTGGGAAACAAACGCTAGCTCGCCTTACAAGAAACACTCTCTGCTTTTGAGAAAAGAGCACTCTTCTACTCTACTGTGTTTCCTATGGGCTCCTTACAGTGAGCTTGCTCAGAACAAAAGAACTGTGCTTCCTACACACATGGCCATATCTAGTTCAACTCTGCTTAGGAAACTGACAAGAAAAGAGCTCCTCTTCAGTCCAATACACTGTACTTGCTGTGAACAGACGCGAGTGCTTTTTACACTGTGTATGGCAATGGGAGCGCAATAGTGACTTTCCTTACCAGAAAACAACTCTTGCTCATAGGACCAAAAACTGCATGTGATTCAAGTCCATTTAGAACTGGGAAATAAACGCTAGCTCGCCTTACAAGAAACACATTCTGCTTTTGAGAAAAGAGCACTCTTCTACTCTACTGTGTTTCCTATGTGGTCCGAACAGTGAGCTTGCTCAGAACAAAAGAACTGTGCTTCCTACACACACACGGCCATATCTAGTTCTATTCTGCTTAGGAAACGACAAGAACAGTAGATCCTCTTCAGTCCAATACACTTTACATGCTGGGAACCGACACCAGTGCTATTTGCAATGTGTATGACAATGGGAGCGCAATAGTGACTCTCTCTTCTTACCAGAAAACAATTCTTGCTTGGAGGACAAGAAACTGCATGTGATTCAACTCCATTTAGGACTGGGAAACAAACGCTAGCTCGCCTTACAAGAAACACACTCTGCTTTTGAGAAAAGACACTCTTCTACTCTATTGTGTTTCCCATAGAGCTAGAACAATGAGCCTGCTCAGAATAAAAGAACTGTACTCCCTACACACAAGGGACATATCTAGTTCAATTCTGACTAGGAAACTGACAAGAACTGTAGATCCTCTTCAGTCCAATACACAGTGCAAGCTGGGAACAGACGCCAGTGCTATTTGCACTGTGTATGACAATGGGAGCACAATAGTGACTCTTCTTACCAGAAAAAAACTCTTGCTTGTAGGACCAGAAACTGCATGGGATTCAACTCCATTTAAGACTGGGAAACAAACACTAGCTCGCCTTACAAGAAACACACTCTGCTTTTGAGAAAAAGAGCACTCATCTACTCTACACTGTTTCCTATGGGTTCCGAACAGTGAGCTTGCTCAGAACAAATGAACTGTGCTTCCTACGTACACGGGCCATATCTAGTTCAACTCTGCTTAGGAAACTGACAAGAACAGTAGCTCCTCTTAAGTCCAATACACTATACTTGCTGGGAACAGACGCGAGTGCTATTTGCACTTTGTATGGCAATGGGAGCGCAATAGTGACTTTCCTTGCCAGAAAACAACTCTTGCTCGTAAACCAAAAACTGCATGTGATTCAACTCCTTTTAGGACTGGGAAACAAACGCGAGCTCGCCTTACAAGAAACACACTCTGCTTTTGAGAAAAGAGCACTCTTCTACTCTACTGTGTTTCCTATAGGGCCAGAAGAGTGAGCTTGCTCAGAATAAAAGAACTGTGCTTCCTACACTCACGGGCCATATCTAGTTCAACTCTGCTTAAGAGACTGACAAGAACAGTAGCTCCTCTTCAGTCCAATGCACTGTACATGCTGGGAAAAGACGAGAGTGCTATTTGCAATGTGTATGGCAATGGGAGCCCAATAGTGACTCTTCTTACCAGAAAACAAATCTTGCTTGTAGGACCAGAAATTGCATGGGATTCAACTCTATTTCTGACTGGGAAACAAACACTAGCTTGCCTTATGAGAAAAAAACTCTGCTTTTAAGAAAAGAGCATTCTTCTACTCTACTGGGTTTCTAATAGTGCCAGAACAGTGAGCTTGCTCAGAACAAAAGAACTGTGCTTCCTACACACACGGGCCTTATCTAGTTGAACTCTGCTTACGAAACTGACAAGAACAGTAGATCCTCTTCAGTCCAATACACTATACATGCTGGGAACAGACGCCAGTGTTTTGTCCTGTGTATGACAATGGGAGCGCAATAGTGACTCTTCTTTCCATAAATCAACTCTTGCTCGTAGGACCAGAAACTGCATGTGTCTCAACTCCATTTAGTACTGGGAAACAAACGCTAGCTCGCCTTATAAGAAACACACTCTAGTTTTGAGAAAAAGGCACTCATCTACTCTACTGTGTTTCCTATGGCGTCCGAACTGTGAGCATGCTCAGAACAAAAGAACTGTGCTTCCTCCACACACGGGCCATATCTAGTTCAACTCTGCTTAGGAAACTGACAAGAACAGTATCTCCTCTTCAGAACAATACACTGTACTTGCTGGGAACAGACGTGAGTGCTATTTGCACTCTTTATGGCAATAGGAGCGCAATAGTGACTTTCCTTACCAGAAAACAACTCTCGCTCGTAGGACCAAAAACTGCATGTGTCTCAACTCCATTTACGACTGGGAAACAAACGCTAGCTCGCCTTACAAGAAACACACTCTGCTTTTGAGAAAAGAGCACTCTTCTACTCTACTGTGTTTCCTATAGGGTCCTAACAGTGAGCTTGCTCAGAACAAATGAGCCATATCTAGTTCAACTCAGCTTAGGAAACTGACAAGAACAGTAGCTCCTCCCCAGTCCAATACACTGTAATATATGGGAACAGACGCGCGTGCTATTTGCACTGTGTATGGGAATGGGAGCGCAATAGTGACTCTTATTACCAGAAAACAACTCTTGCTCGTAGGACCAGAAACCGACTGGGATTCAACTCCATTTCTGACTGGGAAACAAACCCTAGCTCACCTTACAAGAAACACACTCTGATTTGAGGAAAGAGCACTCTTCTACTCTACTGTGTTAACTATAGGGCAGAACAGTGAGCTTGCTCGAAACAAAAGAAGTGTGCTTCCTACACACACGGGCCATATCTAGTTCAACTCTGCTAAGCCAACTGACAAGGACAGTAGCTCCTCTTCAGTCCAATACACTGTAAATTCTGGGAACGGTCGCTAGTGCTATTTGCACTGTGTATGACAATGGGAGCGCAATAGTGACTCTTCTTTCCAGAAAACAACTCTTGCTCGTAGGACCAGAAACTGTATGTGATTCAAATCTATTTAGTACTGGGAAACAAACGCTAGCTCGCCTTACAAGAAACACACTCTGCTTTTGAGAAAAGAGCATTCTTCTACTCCACTGTGTTTCCTATAGGGCCAGAAGAGTGAGCTTGCTCAGAACAAAAGAACTGTGCTTCCTACAAATACGGTCATATCTAGCTCTATTCTGCTTAGGAAACTGACAAGAACAGTAGATCTTCTTCAGTCCAATACACTGTAAATGCTGGGAACAGACGCCAGTGCTATTTGCCCTGTGTATGACAATGGGAGCACAATAGTGACTCTTCTTAACAGAAAACAACTCTTGCTCGCAGGACAAGAAACTGCATGTGATTCAACTCCATTTAGGACTGGGAAACAAACGCTAGCTCGCCTTACAAGAAACACACTCTGCTTTTGAGAAAAGAACACTCTTCTACTCTACTGTGTTTCCTATGGGCTCCTTACAGTGAGCTTGCTCAGAACAAAAGAACTGTGCTTCCTACACACACGGGCCATATCTAGTTCAACTTTGCTTAGGAAACTGACAAGAACAGTAGCTCCTCTTCAGTCCAATACACTGTACTAGCTGGGAACAGAAGCGAGTACTATTTGCACTGTTTATGGCAATAGGAGCGCAATAGTGACTCTTCTTACCAGAAAACAACTCTTGCTTGTAGGACCAGAAACTGCATGGGATTCAACTCCATTTCTGACTGGGAAACAAACAGTAGCTCGCCTTACAAGAAACACACTCTGCTTTTGAGAAAAGAGCATTCTTCTACTCTATTGTGTTTCCTATGGGTTCCGAACAGTGAGCTTGCTCAGAACAAAAGAACTGTGCCTCCTACACACACGGGCCATATCTAGTTCAACTCTGCTTAGGAAACTGACAAGAACAGTAGCTCCGCTTAGGTCCAATACACTGTACTTGCTGGGAACAGATGCGAGTGCTATTTGCACTGTGTATGCCAATGGGAGCGCAATAGTGACTTTCCTTACCAGAAAACAACTCTTGCTCGTAGGACCAAAAACTGGATGTGATTCAACTCCATTTAGGACTGGGAAACAATTGTAGCTCGCCTTACAAGAAACACACTCTGCTTTTGAGAAAAGAACACTCTTCTACGCTACTGTGTTTCCTATGGGGTCCGAACAGTGAGCTTGCTCAGAACAAAAGAACTGTGCTTCCTACACACACGGGCCATATCTAGTTCAACTCTGCCTATTAAACTGACAAGAACGGTAGCTCCTCTTCAGGCCAATACACTGAACTTGCTGGGAATAGACGCGAGTGCTATTTGCACTGTGTATGGCAATAGGTGCACAATACTTACTCTTGTTATCAGAAAATACCTCTTGCTCGTAGAACCAGAAACTGCATGGGATTCACTCCATTTCTGACTGGGAAACAAACACTAGCTCGCCTAACAAGAAACACACTCTGCTTTTGAGAAAAGAGCACTCTTCTACTCTACTGTGTTTCCTATGAAGTCCGAACAGTGAGCTTGCTCAGAACAAAAGAACTGGGCTTCCTACACACACAGGCCATATCTAGTTCAACTCTGCTTAGGAAACTGACAAGAACAGTAGCTCCGCTTCAGTCCAATACCCTGTACTTGCTGGGAACAGATGCGAGTGCTATTTGCACTGTGTATGACAATGGGAGCACAATAGTGACTCTTCTTTCCAGAAAACAACTCTTGCTCCTAGGACCAGAAACTGCATGTGATTCAACTCCATTTAGGACTGGGAAACAAACGCTAGCTCACCTTACAAGAAACACACTCTGCTTTTGAGAAAAGAGCACTCTTCTACTCTACTGTGTTTCCTTTGGGGTATGAACAGTGAGCTTGCTCTGAAAAAAAGAACTGTGCTTCCTACACGCACAGCCATATCTAGTTCAATTCTGCTTAGGAAACTGACAAGAACAGTAGATCCTCTTCCATACAATACACTGTACATGTTGGACACAGAAGCCAGTGCTATTTGCCCTGTGTATGACAATTGAAGCACAATAGTGACTCTTCTTACCAGAAAACAAATCTTGCTCATAGGACCAGAAACTTCATGTGATTCAACTCCATTTAGGACTGGGAAACAAACGCTAGCTTGCCTTACAAGAAACACACTCTGCTTTTGAGAAAAGAGCACTCTTCTAATCTACTGTTTTTCCTATGGGGTCCGAACAGTGAGCTTGCTCAGAATAGAAGAACTGTGCTTCCTATACACAAGGGCCATATCTAGTTCAACTCTGCTTAGGAAAGTGACAAGAACAGTAGATCTTCTTCAGTCCAATACCCTGTACTTGCTGGGAACAGACACGAGTGCTATTTGCACTGTGTATAGCAATGGGAGCCCAATAGTGACTCTTCTTACCAGAAAACAATTCTTGCTCGTAGGACCAGAACCTGCATGGGATTCAACTCCATTTAGGACTGGGAAACAAACGCTAGCTCGCCTTACAAGAAACACACTCTGCTTTTGAGAAATGATCACTCTTCTACTTTACTGTGTTTCCTATAGGGCCAAAAGAGTTAGCATGCTTAGAACAAAAGAACTGTGCTTCCGACACACTCGGGCCATATCTAGTTCAATTCTGCGTTGGAAACTGCCAAGAACAGTAGATCCTCTTCAGTCCAATACACTGTAGTTGCTTGGAACAGACGCCAGTGCTATTTGCCCTGTGTATGACAATGGGAGCACAATAGTGACTCTTCTTACCAGAAAACAACTCTTGCTGGTAGGACCAGAAACTGCATGGGATTCAACTCCCTTTAGGACTGGGAAACAAACGCTAGCTCGACTTACAATAAACACACTCTGGATTGAGAAAACAGCACTCTTCTACTCTAATGTGTTTCCTATAGGGCCAGAACAGTGAGCATTCTCAGAACAAAAGAACTGTGCTTCCTACACACACGGTCCATATCTAGTTCAACTCTGCTTAGGAAACTGACAAGAACAGTAGCTCCTCTTCAGTCCAATACACTGTACTTGCTGGAAACAGACTCGAGTGCTATTTGCACTGTGTATGGCAATGGGAGCGCAATAGTGACTTTCCTTACCAGAAAACAAATCTTGCTCGTAGGACCAAAAACTGCATGTGATTCAACTCCATTTAGGACTGGGAAACAAACACTAGCTCGCCTTACAAGAAACACACTCTGCTTTTGAGAAAAGAGCACTCTTCTACTCTACACTGTTTCCTATGGGTTCCGAACAGTGAGCTTGCTCAGAACAAATGAACTGTGCTTCCTACGTACGCGGGGCATATCTAGTTCAACTCTGCTTAGGAAACTGACAAGAACAGTAGCTCCTCTTAAGTCCAATACACTACTTGTTGGGAACAGACGTGAGTGCTATTTGCACTGTGTATGGCATTGGGAGCGCAATAGTGACTTTCCTTACCAGAAAACAACTCTTGCTCGTAAACCAAAAACTGCATGTGATTCAACTCCTTTTAGGACTGGGAAACAAACGCGAGCTCGCCTTACAAGAAACACCCTCTTCTTTTGAGAAAAGAGCACTTTTCTACTCTACTGTGTTTCCTATAAGGCCAGAAGAGTGAGCTTGCTCAGAATAAAAGAACTGTGCTTTCTACACACACGGGCCATATCTAGTTCAACTCTGCTTAGGAAACTGACAAGAACAGTATCTCCTCTTCAGAACAATACACTTTACTTGCTGGGAACAGACGTGAGTGCTATTTGCACTCTGTATGGCAATAGGAGTGCAATAGTGACTTTCCTTACCAGAAAACAACTCTTGCTCCTAGGACCAAAAACTGCATGTGTCTCAACTCCATTTAGGACTGGGAAAAAAACGCTAGCTCGCCTTACAAGAAACACACTCTGCTTTTGAGTAAAGAGCACTCTTCTACTCTACTGTGTTTCCTATAGGGCCAGAACAGTGAGCTTGCTCAGAACAAAAGAACTGTGCTTCCTACAAATACGGCCATATCTAGTTCAATTCTGCTTAGGAAACTGACAAGAACAGTAGATCATCTTCAGTCCAATACACTGTACTTGCTGGGAACAGACGTGAGTGCTGTTTGCACTGTGTATGGCAATGGGAGCTCAATAGTGACTTTCCTTACCAGAAAACAACTCTTGCTCATAAACCAAAAACTGCATGTGATTCAACTCCATTTAGGACTGGGAAACAAACGCTAGCTCGCCTTACAAGAAAGACACTCTGCTTTTGAGAAAAGAGCACTCTTCTACTCTACTGTGTTTCCAAAGGGGTCCGAACAGTGAGCTTGCTCAGAACAAAAGAACTGTGCTTCCTACACACACGGGCCTTATCTAGTTCAACTCTGCTTAGGAAACTGACAAGAACAGTAGCTCCGCTTCAGTCCAATACATTGTACTTGCTGGGAACAGACGCGAGTGCTATTTGCCCTGTGTATAACAATGGGAGCGCAATAGTGACTCTTCTTCCCAGAAAACAACTCTTGCTCGTAGGAGCAGAAACTGCATGTGAATCAACTCCATATAGGACTGGGAAACAAACGCTAGCTCGCCTTAGAAGAAACACACTCTGGTTTTGAGAAAAGGGCACTCTTCTACTCTACCGTGTTTCCAATGGGGTCGGAACTGTGAGCCTGCTCAGAACAAAAGAACTGTGCTTCCTCCACACACAGGCCATATCTAGTTCAACTCTGCTTAGGAAACTGACAAGAACAGTATCTCCTCTTCAGAACAATACACTGTACTTGCAGGGAACAGACGTGAGTGCTATTTGCACTCTGTATGGCAATAGGAGCGCAATAGTGACTTTCCTTACCAGAAAACAACTCTTGCTCGTAGGACCAAAAACTGCATGTGTCTCAACTCCATTTAGGACTGGGAACCAAACCCTAGCTCGCCTTACAAGAAACACACTCTGCTTTTGAGAAAAGAGCACTCTTCTACTCTACTCTTTTTCCATGGGACCAGAACAGTGAGCTTGCTCAGAAGAAAAGAACTGTGCTTCCTACACACACTGGCCATATCTAGTTCAACTCTGCTTAGGAAACTGACAGGAACAGTAGCTCCTCTTCAGTCCAATACACTGTAATTTCTGGGAACAGACGCGAGAGCTATTTGCACTGTGTAGGGCAATGGGAGCGCAATAGTGACTTTCCTTACCAGAAAACAACTCTTGTTCGTAGGACCAAAAACTGCATGTGTCTCAACTCTTTTTAGGACAGGGAAACAAATGCTAGCTCGCCTTACAAGAAACACACTCTGCTTTTGAGAAAAGAGCACTCTTCTACTCTACTGTGTTTTCTAAGTTTTCCGAAGAATAAGCTTGTTCAGAACAAAAGAACTGTGCTTCCTACACACACGGGCCATATCTAGTTCAACTCTGCTTAGGAAACTGACAAGAACAGTAGTTCCTCTTCAGTACAATACACTGTACTTGCTGGGAACAGACGCGTGTGCTATTTGCACTGTGTATGGCAATGGAAGCGCAATAGTGACTTTCCTTACCAGTAAACAGCTCTTGCTCGTAGGACCAGAAACTGCATGTCATTCAACTCCATTTCTTACTGGGAAACAAACACTAGCTCGCCTTACAGGAAACACACTCTGCTTTTGAGAAAAGAGCACTCTTCTACTCTACTTTTTTTCCTATGGGGTCTGAACAGTGAGCTTGCTCAGAACAAAAGAACTGTGCTTCCTACACACAAGGGCCATAACTAGTTCAACTCTGTGAAGAAAACTGACAAGATCAGTAGCTCCTCTTCAGTCCAATACACTGTACTTGCTGGGAATAGACGCGAGTACTATTTGCACTGTGTATGGCAATAGGTGCGCAATAGTGACTCTTCTTATCAGAAAACACCTCTTGCTCGTAGGACCAGAAACTGCATGGGATTCAACTCCATTTCTGACTGGGAAACAAACACTAGCTCGTCTTACAAGAAACACACTCTGCTTTTGAGAAAAGAGCACTCTTCTACTCTACTGTTTTTCCTATGGGGTCCGAACAGTGAGCTTGCTCAGAACAAAAGAACTGTGTTTCCTACACACACGGGCCATATCTATTTCAACTCTGATTAGGAAACTGACAAGAACAGTAGCTCCACTTCAGTCCAATACACTGTACTTGCTGGGAACAGATGCGAGTGCTATTTGCCCTGTGTATGACAATGGGAGCGCAATAGTGACTCTTCTTACCAGAAAACAACTCTTGCTCCTAGGACCAGAAACTGCATGGGATTCCACTCCATTTCTGACTGGGAAACAAACGCTAGCTCGCCTTACAAGAAACACATTCTGCTTTTGAGAAAAGAGCATTCTTCTACTCTACTGGGTTTCCTATAGTGCCAGAACAGTGAGCTTGCTCAGAACAAAAGAACTGTGCTTCCTACACACACGGGCCATATCTAGTTGAACTCTGCTTACGAAACTGACAAGAACAGTATCTCCTCTTCAGAACAGTACACTGTACTTGCTGGGAACAGACGTGAGTGCTATTTGCACTCTGTATGGCAATAGGAGCGCAATAGTGACTTTCCTTACCAGAAAATAACTCTTGCTCGTAGGACCAGAAACTGCATGTGATTCAACTCCATTTAGGACTGGGAAAAAAACGCTAGCTCGCCTTACAAGAAACACACTCTGCTTTTGAGAAAAGAGCACTCTTCTACTCTACTGTGTTTCCTTTGGGGTCTGAACAGTGAGCTTGCTCTGAAAAAAAGAACTGTGCTTCCTACACGCACAGACATATCTAGTTCAATTCTGCTTAGGAAACTGACAAGGACAGTAGATCCTCTTCAATACAATATACTGTACATGTTGGAAACAGAAGCCAGTGCTATTTGCCCTGTGTATGACAATGGAAGCGCAATAGTGACTCTTCTTACCAGAAAACAACTCTTGCTCATAGGACCAGAAACTGCATGTGATTCAACTCCATTTAGGACTGGGAAACAAACGCTAGCTCGCCATGCAAGAAACACACTCTGCTTTTGAGAAAAGACCACTCTTCTACTCTACTGTTTTTCCTATGGGGACCGAACAGTGAGCTTGCTCAGAACAGAAGAACTGTGCTTCCCACACACGGGCCATATCTAGTTCAACTCTGCTTAGGAAACTGACAAGAACAGTAGCTCCTCTTCAGTCCAATACCCTGTACTTGCTGGGAACAGACGCGAGTGCTATTTGCACTGTGTATGGCAATGGGAGCACAATAGTGACTCTTCTTACCAGAAAACAACTCTTGCTCGTAGAACCAGAACCTGCATGGGATTCAACTCCATTTAGGACTGGGAAACAAACGCTAGCTCGCCTTACAAGAAACACACTCTGCTTTAGAGAAAAGAGCACTCTTCTACTCTACACTGTTTCCTATGGGTTCTGAACAGTGAGCTTGCTCAGAACAAATGAACTGTGCTTCCTACGTACACGGGCCATATCTAGTTCAACTCTGCTTAGGAAACTGACAAGAACAGTAGCTCCTCTTAAGTCCAATACACTGTACTTGCTGGGAACAGACGCGAGTGCTATTTGCACTCTGTATGGCAATGGGAGCCCAATAGTGACTTTCCTTACCAGAAAACAACTCTTGCTCGTAAACCAAAAACTGCATTTGATTCAACTCCTTTCAGGACTGGGAAACAAAAGCGAGCTCGCCTTACAAGAAACACACTCTGCTTTTGAGAAAAGAGCACTCTTCTACTCTACTGTGTTTCCTATAGGGCTAGAAGAGTGAGCTTGCTCAGAGTAAAAGAACTGTGCTTCCTACACACACGGGCCATATCTTGTTCAACTCTGCTTAGGAAACTGACAAGAACAGTAGCTCCTCTTCCGTCCAATACACTGTACATGCTGGGAAAAGACGAGAGCGCTATTTGCAATGTGTATGGCAATGGGAGCCCAATAGTGACTCTTCTTACCAGAAAACAAATCTTGCTTGTAGGACCAGAAATTGCCTGGGATTCAACTCTATTTCTGACTGGGAAACAAACCCTAGCTTGCCTTATGAGAAACAAACTCTGCTTTTGAGAAAAGAGCATTCTTCTACTCTACTGGGTTTCCTATAGTGCCAGAACAGTGAGCTTGCTCAGAACAAAAGAACTGTGCTTCCTACACACATGGGCCATATCTAGTTGAACTCTGCTTACGAAACTGATAAGAACAGTACCTCCTCTTCAGAACAATACACTGTACTTGCTGGGAACAGACAAGAGTGCTATTTGCACTCTGTATGGCAATAGGAGCGCAATAGTGACTTTCCTTACCAGAAAACAACTCTTGCTCGTAGGACCAAAAACTGCATGTGTCTCAATTCCATTTAGGACTGGGAAACAAACCCTAGCTTGCCTTACAAGAAACACACTCTGCTTTTGCGAAAAGAGCACTCTTCTACTCTACTGTGTTTTCTATAGGGCCAGAACAGTGAGCTTGCTCAGAACAAAAGTACTGTGCTTCCTACACAAACGGGCCATATCTAGTTCAATTCTGCTTAGCAAACTGACAAGGATAGTAGGTCCTGTTCAGTCCAATACACTGTAAATGCAGGGAACATTGGCCAGTGCTATTTGCCCTGTGTATGACAATGGGAGCACAATAGTGACTCTTCTTTCTAGAAAACAACTCTTTCTCGTAGGACCAGAAACTGTATGTGATTCAAATCTATTTAGGACTGGGAAAAAATGCTAGCTCGACTTACAAGAAACACACTCTGCTTTTGAGAAAAGACCACTCTTCTACTGTACTGTGTTGCCAATGGGGTCCGAACAGTGTGCTAGCTCAGAACAAAAGAACTGTGCCTCCTACACTCACAGGCCATATCTAGTACAACTCTGCTTAGGAAACTTACAAGAACAGTAGCTCCTCTTCAGTCCAATACACTGTACTTCCTGGGAACAGACGCGAGTGCTATTTGCACTGTGTATAGAAATGGGAGCACAATAGTGACTCTTCTTACCAGAAAACAACTCTTGTTCGTAGTATTAAAAACTGCATGTGATTCAACTCTATTTAGGACTGGGAAACAAACGCTAGCTCGCCTTACAAGAAACACACTCTGCTTTTGAGAAAAGACCACTCTTCTACTCTACTGTATTTCCTATGGGGTCCAAACAGTGAGCTTGCTCAGAACAAATGAAATGTGCTTCCTACACAAACGGGCCATATCTAGTTCAACTCTGCTTAGGAAACTGACAAGAACAGTAGCTCCTCTTCAGTCCAATACACTGTACTTGCTGGGAACAGACGCGAGTGCTAATTTCACTGTGTATGGCAATGGGAGCGCAAGAGTGACTTTCCTTAGCAGAAAACAACTCTTGTTTGTAGGACCAAAAACTGCATGTGTTTCAACTCCATTTAGGACTGGGAAACAAATGCTAGCTCGCCTTACAAGAAACACACTCTGCTTTTGAAGAAAGAGCACTCTTCTACTATAATGTGTTTCCTATGGGTTCCTAACAGTGAGCTTGCTCAGAACAAAAGAACTGTGTTTCCTAACACACGGGCCATATCTAGTTCAACTATGCTTAGGAAACTGACAAGAACTGTAGCTCCACTTCAGTCCAATACACTGTACTTGTTGGGAACAGACTCGAGTGAAATTTTCACTGTGTATGGCATTGGGAGTGCAATAATGACTTTCCTAACCAGAAAACAACTCTTTCTTGTAGTACCAAAAACTGCATGTGATTCAACTCCCTTTAGGCCTGGGGAACAAACGCTAGCTCGCCTTACAAGAAACACACTCAGCTTTTGAGAAAAGAGCACTCTTCTTCTCTACTGTGTTTCCTATATGTCCAGAAGAGTGAGCTTGCTCAGAACAAAAGAACTGTGCTTCCTACACACACGGCATTATCTAGTTCAATTCTGTTTAGGAAACTGACAAGAACAGTAGATTATCTTCAGTCCAATACACTGTAAATGCTGGGAACAGACGCCAGTGCTATTTGCCTTGTGTATGACAATTTGAGCGCAAAAGTTACTCTTCTTAGCAGAAAACAACTCTTGCTCGCAGGACAAGAAACTGCATGTGATTCAACTCCATTTAGGACTGGGAAACAAACGCTTGCTCGCCTTACAAGAAACACACTCTGCTTTTGAGAAAAGAGCACTCTTCTACTCTACTGTGTTTCCTATGGAGTCCTTACAGGGAGCTTGCTCAGAACAAAAGAACTGTGCTTCCTACACACACGGGCCACATCTATTTCAACTTTGCTTAGGAAACTGACAAGAACAGTAGCTCCTCTTCAGTCCAATACACTGTATTAGCTGGGAACAGACGCGAGTACAATTTGCACTGTTTATGTCAATAGGAGCGGAATAGTGACTCTTCTTACCAGAAAACAACTCTTGTTCGTAGGACCAGAAACTGCATGGGATTCAACTCCATTTCTGACTGGGAAACAAACACTAGCTCGCCTTACAAGAAACACTCTTTGCTTTTTAGAAAAGAGCACTTTTCTACTCTACTGTTTTTCCTATGGGGTCCGAACAGTGAGCTTGCTCAGAACAGAAGAACTGTGCTTCATACTCACACGGGCCATATCTAGTTCAACTCTGCTTAGGAAACTGACAAGAAGAGTAGATCCTCTTCAGTCCAATACCCTGTACTTCCTGGGAACAGACGCGAGTGCTATTTGCACTGTGTATGGCAATGGGAGCGCAATAGTGACTTTCCTTACCAGAAAACAAATCTTGCTCGTAGGACCAAAAACTACATGTGATTCAACTCCATTTAGGACTGGGAAACAAACGTTAGCTCGCCTTACAAGAAACACACTCTGCTTTTGAGAAAAGAGCACTCTTCTACTCTACTTTGTTTCCTATGGGGTCCTAACAGTGAGTTTGCTCACAACAAAAGAACTGTGCTTCCTACACACACGGGCCATATCTAGTTCAACACTGCTTAGGAAACTGACAAGAACAGTAGCTCCACTTCAGTCCAATACAGTGTACATGTTGGACACAGAAACCAGTGCTATTTGCCCTGTGTATGAAAATGGGAGCGCTATAGTGACTCTTCTTAACAGAAAACAACTCTTGCTCGTAGGAACAGAAACTGCATGGGATTCAACTCCATTTAGGACTGGGAAACAAACGCTAGCTCGCCTTACAAGAAACACACTCTGTTTTTTAGAAAAGAGCACTCTTCTACTCTACTGTGTTTCCTAAGGGGTCCGAACAGTGAGCTTGCTCAGAACAAAAGAACTGTGCTTCCTACACACACGGCCATATCTAGTTCAACTTTGCTTAGGAAACTGACAAGAACAGTAGCTCCTCTTCAGTCCAATACACTGTACTAGCTGGAACAGAAGCGAGTACTATTTGCACTGTTTATGGCAATAGGAGCGCAATAGTGACTCTTCTTACCAGAAAACAACTCTTGCTTGTAGGACCAGAAACTGCATGGGATTCAACTCCATTTCTGACTGGGAAACAAACAGTAGCTCGCCTTACAAGAAACACACTCTGCTTTTGAGAAAAGAGCATTCTTCTACTCTATTGTGTTTCCTATGGGGTCCGAACAGTGAGCTTGCTCAGAACAAAAGAACTGTGCTTCCTACACACACGGCCATATCTAGTTCAACTCTGCCTATTAAACTGACAAGAACGGTAGCTCCTCTTCTGGCCAATACACTGTACTTGCTGGGAACAGACGCGAGTGCTATTTGCACTGTGTATGGCAATAGGTGCGCAATACTTACTCTTGTTATCAGAAAATACCTCTTGCTCGTAGGACCAGAAACTGCATGGGATTCACTCCATTTCTGACTGGGAAACAAACACTAGCTCGCCTTACAAGAAACACACTCTGCTTTTGAGAAAAGAGCACTCTTCTACTCTACTGTGTTTCCTATGAAGTCCGAACAGTGAGCTTGCTCAGAACAAAAGAACTGGGCTTCCTACACACACAGGCCATATCTAGTTCAACTCTGCTTAGGAAACTGACAAGAACAGTAGCTCCGCTTCAGTCCAATACCCTGTACTTGCTGGGAACAGATGCGAGTGCTATTTGCACTGTGTATGACAATGGGAGCACAATAGTGACTCTTCTTTCCAGAAAACAACTCTTGCTCGTAGGACCAGAAACTGCATGTGATTCAACTCCATTTAGGACTGGGAAACAAACGCTAGCTCGCCTTACAAGAAACACACTCTGCTTTTGAGAAAAGAGCACTCTTCTACTCTACTGTGTTTCCTTTGGGGTATGAACAGTGAGCTTGCTCTGAAAAAAAAGAACTGTGCTTCCTACACGCACAGCCATATCTAGTTCAATTCTGCTTAGGAAACTGAAAAGAACAGTAGATCCTCTTCAATACAATACACTGTGCATGTTGGACACAGAAGCCAGTGCTATTTGCCCTGTGTATGACAATGGAAGCACAATAGTGACTCTTCTTACCAGAAAACAAATCTTGCTCATAGGACCAGAAACTGCATGTGATTCAACTCCATTTAGGACTGGGAAACAAACGCTAGCTTGCCTTACAAGAAACACACTCTGCTTTTGAGAAAAGAGCACTCTTCTACTCTACTGTTTTTCCTATGGGGTCCGAACAGTGAGCTTGCTCAGAATAGAAGAACTGTGCTTCCTATACACAAGGGCCATATCTAGTTCAACTCTGCTTAGGAAAGTGACAAGAACAGTAGATCTTCTTCAGTCCAATACCCTGTACTTGCTGGGAACAGACGCGAGTGCTATTTGCACTGTGTATGGCAATGGGAGCCCAATAGTGACTCTTCTTACCAGAAAACAACTCTTGCTCGTAGGACCAGAAACTGCATGGGATTCAACTCCATTTAGGACTGGGAAACAAACGCTAGCTCGCCTTACAAGAAACACACTCTGCTTTTGAGAAATGATCACTCTTCTACTTTACTGTGTTTCCTATAGGGCCAAAAGAGTTAGCATGCTTAGAACAAAAGAACTGTGCTTCCTACACACTCGGGCCATATCTAGTTCAATTCTGCGTTGGAAACTGCCAAGAACAGTATATCCTCTTCAGTCAAATACACTGTAGTTGCTTGGAACAGACGCCAGTGCTATTTGCCCTGTGTATGACAATGGGAGCACAATAGTGACTCTTCTTACCAGAAAACAACTCTTGCTGGTAGGACCAGAAACTGCATGGGATTCAACTCCCTTTAGGACTGGGAAACAAACGCTAGCTCGACTTACAATAAACACACTCTGGATTGAGAAAACAGCACTCTTCTACTCTAATGTGTTTCCTATAGGGCCAGAACAGTGAGCATTCTCAGAACAAAAGAACTGTGCTTCCTACACACACGGTCCATATCTAGTTCAACTCTGCTTAGGAAACTGACAAGAACAGTAGCTCCTCTTCAGTCCAATACACTGTACTTGCTGGGAACAGACTCGAGTGCTATTTGCACTGTGTATGGCAATGGGAGCGCAATAGTGACTTTCCTTACCAGAAAACAAATCTTGCTCGTAGGACCAAAAACTGCATGTGATTCAACTCCATTTAGGACTGGGAAACAAACACTAGCTCGCCTTACAAGAAACACACTCTGCTTTTGAGAAAAGAGCACTCTTCTACTCTACACTGTTTCCTATGGGTTCCGAACAGTGAGCTTGCTCAGAACAAATGAACTGTGCTTCCTACGTACGCGGGGCATATCTAGTTCAACTCTGCTTAGGAAACTGACAAGAACAGTAGCTCCTCTTAAGTCCAATACACTACTTGTTGGGAACAGACGTGAGTGCTATTTGCACTGTGTATGGCATTGGGAGCGCAATAGTGACTTTCCTTACCAGAAAACAACTCTTGCTCGTAAACCAAAAACTGCATGTGATTCAACTCCTTTTAGGACTGGGAAACAAACGCGAGCTCGCCTTACAAGAAACACACTCTTCTTTTGAGAAAAGAGCACTCTTCTACTCTACTGTGTTTCCTATAAGGCCAGAAGAGTGAGCTTGCTCAGAATAAAAGAACTGTGCTTTCTACACACACGGGCCATATCTAGTTCAACTCTGCTTAGGAAACTGACAAGAACAGTATCTCCTCTTCAGAACAATACACTTTACTTGCTGGGAACAGACGTGAGTGCTATTTGCACTCTGTATGGCAATAGGAGTGCAATAGTGACTTTCCTTACCAGAAAACAACTCTTGCTCCTAGGACCAAAAACTGCATGTGTCTCAACTCCATTTAGGACTGGGAAAAAAACGCTAGCTCGCCTTACAAGAAACACACTCTGCTTTTGAGAAAAGAGCACTCTTCTACTCTACTGTGTTTCCTATAGGGCCAGAACAGTGAGCTTGCTCAGAACAAAAGAACTGTGCTTCCTACAAATACGGCCATATCTAGTTCAATTCTGCTTAGGAAACTGACAAGAACAGTAGATCATCTTCAGTCCAATACACTGTACTTGATGGGAACAGACGTGAGTGCTATTTGCACTGTGTATGGCAATGGGAGCTCAATAGTGACTTTCCTTACCAGAAAACAACTCTTGCTCATAAACCAAAAACTGCATGTGATTCAACTCCATTTAGGACTGGGAAACAAACGCTAGCTCGCCTTACAAGAAAGACACTCTGCTTTTGAGAAAAGAGCACTCTTCTACTCTACTGTGTTTCCAAAGGGGTCCGAACAGTGAGCTTGCTCAGAACAAAAGAACTGTGCTTCCTACACACACGGGCCATATCTAGTTCAACTCTGCTTAGGAAACTGACAAGAACAGTAGCTCCGCTTCAGTCCAATACATTGTACTTGCTGGGAACAGACGCGAGTGCTATTTGCCCTGTGTATAACAATGGGAGCGCAATAGTGACTCTTCTTCCCAGAAAACAACTCTTGCTCGTAGGAGCAGAAACTGCATGTGAATCAACTCCATATAGGACTGGGAAACAAACGCTAGCTCGCCTTAGAAGAAACACACTCTGGTTTTGAGAAAAGGGCACTCTTCTACTCTACCGTGTTTCCAATGGGGTCGGAACTGTGAGCCTGCTCAGAACAAAAGAACTGTGCTTCCTCCACACACAGGCCATATCTAGTTCAACTCTGCTTAGGAAACTGACAAGAACAGTATCTCCTCTTCAGAACAATACACTGTACTTGCAGGGAACAGACGTGAGTGCTATTTGCACTCTGTATGGCAATAGGAGCGCAATAGTGACTTTCCTTACCAGAAAACAACTCTTGCTCGTAGGACCAAAAACTGCATGTGTCTCAACTCCATTTAGGACTGGGAACCAAACCCTAGCTCGCCTTACAAGAAACACACTCTGCTTTTGAGAAAAGAGCACTCTTCTACTCTACTCTTTTTCCATGGGACCAGAACAGTGAGCTTGCTCAGAACAAAAGAACTGTGCTTCCTACACACACTGGCCATATCTAGTTCAACTCTGCTTAGGAAACTGACAGGAACAGTAGCTCCTCTTCAGTCCAATACACTGTAATTTCTGGGAACAGACGCGAGAGCTATTTGCACTGTGTAGGGCAATGGGAGCGCAATAGTGACTTTCCTTACCAGAAAACAACTCTTGTTCGTAGGACCAAAAACTGCATGTGTCTCAACTCTTTTTAGGACAGGGAAACAAATGCTAGCTCGCCTTACAAGAAACACACTCTGCTTTTGAGAAAAGAGCACTCTTCTACTCTACTGTGTTTTCTAAGTTTTCCGAAGAATAAGCTTGTTTAGAACAAAAGAACTGTGCTTCCTACACACAGGGGCCATATCTAGTTCAACTCTGCTTAGGAAACTGACAAGAACAGTAGTTCCTCTTCAGTACAATACACTGTACTTGCTGGGAACAGATGTGTGTGCTATTTGCACTGTGTATGGCAATGGAAGCGCAATAGTGACTTTCCTTACCAGTAAACAGCTCTTGCTCTTAGGACCAGAAACTGCATGGCATTCAACTCCATTTCTTACTGGGAAACAAACACTAGCTCGCCTTACAGGAAACACACTCTGCTTTTGAGAAAAGAGCACTCTTCTACTCTACTTTTTTTCCTATGGGGTCTGAACAGTGAGCTTGCTCAGAACAAAAGAACTGTGCTTCCTACACACAAGGGCCATAACTAGTTCAACTCTGTGAAGAAAACTGACAAGATCAGTAGCTCCTCTTCAGTCCAATACACTGTACTTGCTGGGAACAGACGCGAGTGCTATTTGCACTGTGTATAGAAATGGGAGCACAATAGTGACTCTTCTTATCAGAAAACACCTCTTGCTCGTAGGACCAGAAACTGCATGGGATTCAACTCCATTTCTGACTGGGAAACAAACACTAGCTCGCCTTACAAGAAACACACTCTGCTTTTGAGAAAAGACCACTCTTCTAATGTACTGTGTTGCCTATGGGGTCCGAACAGTGTGCTAGCTCAGAACAAAAGAACTGTGCCTCCTACACTCACAGGCCATATCTAGTACAACTCTGCTTAGGAAACTTACAAGAACAGTAGCTCCTCTTCAGTCCAATACACTGTACTTCCTGGGAACAGACGCGAGTGCTATTTGCACTGTGTATAGAAATGGGAGCACAATAGTGATTCTTCTTACCAGAAAACAACTCTTGTTCGTAGTATTAAAAACTGCATGTGATTCAACTCTATTTAGGACTGGGAAACAAACGCTAGCTCGCCTTACAAGAAACACACTCTGCTTTTGAGAAAAGACCACTCTTCTACTCTACTGTATTTCCTATGGGGTCCAAACAGTGAGCTTGCTCAGAACAAATGAAATGTGCTTCCTACACAAACGGGCCATATCTAGTTCAACTCTGCTTAGGAAACTGACAAGAACAGTAGCTCCTCTTCAGTCCAATACACTGTACTTGCTGGGAACAGACGCGAGTGCTATTTGCACTGTGTATGGCAATGGGAGCGCAAGAGTGACTTTCCTTAGCAGAAAACAACTCTTGTTCGTAGGACCAAAAACTGCATGTGTTTCAACTCCATTTAGGACTGGGAAACAAACGCTAGCTCGCCTTACAAGAAACACACTCTGCTTTTGAAGAAAGAGCACTCTTCTACTATAATGTGTTTCCTATGGGTTCCTAACAGTGAGCTTGCTCAGAACAAAAGAACTGTGTTTCCTAACACACGGGCCATATCTAGTTCAACTATGCTTAGGAAACTGACAAGAACTGTAGCTCCACTTCAGTCCAATACACTGTACTTGTTGGGAACAGACTCGAGTGAAATTTTCACTGTGTATGGCATTGGGAGTGCAATAATGACTTTCCTAACCAGAAAACAACTCTTTCTTGTAGTACCAAAAACTGCATGTGATTCAACTCCCTTTAGGCCTGGGGAACAAACGCTAGCTCGCATTACAAGAAACACACTCAGCTTTTGAGAAAAGAGCACTCTTCTTCTCTACTGTGTTTCCTATATGTCCAGAAGAGTGAGCTTGCTCAGAACAAAAGAACTGTGCTTCCTACACACACGGCATTATCTAGTTCAATTCTGTTTAGGAAACTGACAAGAACAGTAGATTATCTTCAGTCCAATACACTGTAAATGCTGGGAACAGACGCCAGTGCTATTTGCCCTGTGTATGACAATTTGAGCGCAAAAGTTACTCTTCTTAGCAGAAAACAACTCTTGCTCGCAGGACAAGAAACTGCATGTGATTCAACTCCATTTAGGACTGGGAAACAAACGCTTGCTCGCCTTACAAGAAACACACTCTGCTTTTGAGAAAAGAGCACTCTTCTACTCTACTGTGTTTCCTATGGAGTCCTTACAGTGAGCTTGCTCAGAACAAAAGAACTGTGCTTCCTACACACACGGGCCACATCTATTTCAACTTTGCTTAGGAAACTGACAAGAACAGTAGCTCCTCTTCAGTCCAATACACTGTATTAGCTGGGAACAGACGCGAGTACAATTTGCACTGTTTATGTCAATAGGAGCGGAATAGTGACTCTTCTTACCAGAAAACAACTCTTGTTCGTAGGACCAGAAACTGCATGGGATTCAACTCCATTTCTGACTGGGAAACAAACACTAGCTCGCCTTACAAGAAACACTCTCTGCTTTTTAGAAAAGAGCACTTTTCTACTCTACTGTTTTTCCTATGGGGTCCGAACAGTGAGCTTGCTCAGAACAGAAGAACTGTGCTTCATACTCACACGGGCCATATCTAGTTCAACTCTGCTTAGGAAACTGACAAGAAGAGTAGATCCTCTTCAGTCCAATACCCTGTACTTCCTGGGAACAGACGCGAGTGCTATTTGCACTGTGTATGGCAATGG
This sequence comes from Peromyscus eremicus, assembly GCF_949786415.1. NCBI lineage: Eukaryota > Metazoa > Chordata > Mammalia > Rodentia > Cricetidae > Peromyscus > Peromyscus eremicus. Next base: position 71,256 of record NW_026734319.1, on the reverse strand, counting down.
GAGCGCAATAGTGACTTTCCTTACCAGAAAACAAATCTTGCTCGTAGGACCAAAAACTACATGTGATTCAACTCCATTTAGGACTGGGAAACAAACGCTAGCTCGCCTTACAAGAAACACACTCTGCTTTTGAGAAAAGAGCACTCTTCTACTCTACTTTGTTTCCTATGGGGTCCTAACAGTGAGTTTGCTCACAACAAAAGAACTGTGCTTCCTACACACACGGGCCATGTCTAGTTCAACACTGCTTAGGAAACTGACAAGAACAGTAGCTCCACTTCAGTCCAATACAGTGTACATGTTGGACACAGAAACCAGTGCTATTTGCCCTGTGTATGAAAATGGGAGCGCTATAGTGACTCTTCTTACCAGAAAACAACTCTTGCTCGTAGGAACAGAAACTGCATGGGATTCAACTCCATTTAGGACTGGGAAACAAACGCTAGCTCGCCTTACAAGAAACACTCTCTGCTTTTTAGAAAAGAGCACTCTTCTACTCTACTGTGTTTCCTAAGGGGTCCGAACAGTGAGCTTGCTCAGAACAAAAGAACTGTGCTTCCTACACACACGGCCATATCTAGTTCAACTTTGCTTAGGAAACTGGCAAGAACAGTAGCTCCTCTTCAGTCCAATACACTGTACTAGCTGGGAACAGAAGCGAGTACTATTTGCACTGTTTATGGCAATAGGAGCGCAATAGTGACTCTTCTTACCAGAAAACAACTCTTGCTTGTAGGACCAGAAACTGCATGGGATTCAACTCCATTTCTGACTGGGAAACAAACAGTAGCTCGCCTTACAAGAAACACACTCTGCTTTTGAGAAAAGAGCATTCTTCTACTCTATTGTGTTTCCTATGGGGTCCGAACAGTGAGCTTGCTCAGAACAAAAGAACTGTGCCTCCTACACACACGGGCCATATCTAGTTCAACTCTGCTTAGGAAACTGACAAGAACAGTAGCTCCACTTAGGTCCAATACACTGTACTTGCTGGGAACAGATGCGAGTGCTATTTGCACTGTGTATGCAAATGGGAGCGCAATAGTGACTTTCCTTACCAGAAAACAACTCTTGCTCGTAGGACCAAAAACTGGATGTGATTCAACTCCATTTAGGACTGGGAAACAATTGTAGCTCGCCTTACAAGAAACACACTCTGCTTTTGAGAAAAGAACACTCTTCTACGCTACTGTGTTTCCTATGGGGTCCGAACAGTGAGCTTGCTCAGAACAAAAGAACTGTGCTTCCTACACACACGGGCCATATCTAGTTCAACTCTGCCTATTAAACTGACAAGAACGGTAGCTCCTCTTCAGGCCAATACACTGTACTTGCTGGGAACAGACGCGAGTGCTATTTGCACTGTGTATGGCAATAGGTGCGCAATACTTACTCTTGTTATCAGAAAATACCTCTTGCTCGTAGGACCAGAAACTGCATGGGATTCACTCCATTTCTGACTGGGAAACAAACACTAGCTCGCCTTACAAGAAACACACTCTGCTTTTGAGAAAAGAGCACTCTTCTACTCTACTGTGTTTCCTATGAAGTCCGAACAGTGAGCTTGCTCAGAACAAAAGAACTGGGCTTCCTACACACACAGGCCATATCTAGTTCAACTCTGCTTAGGAAACTGACAAGAACAGTAGCTCCGCTTCAGTCCAATACCCTGTACTTGCTGGGAACAGATGCGAGTGCTATTTGCACTGTGTATGACAATGGGAGCACAATAGTGACTCTTCTTTCCAGAAAACAACTCTTGCTCGTAGGACCAGAAACTGCATGTGATTCAACTCCATTTAGGACTGGGAAACAAACGCTAGCTCGCCTTACAAGAAACACACTCTGCTTTTGAGAAAAGAGCACTCTTCTACTCTACTGTGTTTCCTTTGGGGTATGAACAGTGAGCTTGCTCTGAAAAAAAGAACTGTGCTTCCTACACGCACAGCCATATCTAGTTCAATTCTGCTTAGGAAACTGAAAAGAACAGTAGATCCTCTTCAATACAATACACTGTGCATGTTGGACACAGAAGCCAGTGCTATTTGCCCTGTGTATGACAATGGAAGCACAATAGTGACTCTTCTTACCAGAAAACAAATCTTGCTCATAGGACCAGAAACTTCATGTGATTGAACTCCATTTAGGACTGGGAAACAAACGCTAGCTTGCCTTACAAGAAACACACTCTGCTTTTGAGAAAAGAGCACTCTTCTACTCTACTGTTTTTCCTATGGGGTCCGAACAGTGAGCTTGCTCAGAATAGAAGAACTGTGCTTCCTATACACAAGGGCCATATCTAGTTCAACTCTGCTTAGGAAAGTGACAAGAACAGTAGATCTTCTTCAGTCCAATACCCTGTACTTGCTGGGAACAGACACGAGTGCTATTTGCACTGTGTATGGCAATGGGAGCCCAATAGTGACTCTTCTTACCAGAAAACAACTCTTGCTCGTAGGACCAGAAACTGCATGGGATTCAACTCCATTTAGGACTGGGAAACAAACGCTAGCTCGCCTTACAAGAAACACACTCTGCTTTTGAGAAATGATCACTCTTCTACTTTACTGTGTTTCCTATAGGGCCAAAAGAGTTAGCATGCTTAGAACAAAAGAACTGTGCTTCCTACACACTCGGGCTATATCTAGTTCAATTCTGCGTTGGAAACTGCCAAGAACAGTATATCCTCTTCAGTCAAATACACTGTAGTTGCTTGGAACAGACGCCAGTGCTATTTGCCCTGTGTATGACAATGGGAGCACAATAGTGACTCTTCTTACCAGAAAACAACTCTTGCTGGTAGGACCAGAAAATGCATGGGATTCAACTCCCTTTAGGACTGGGAAACAAACGCTAGCTCGACTTACAATAAACACACTCTGGATTGAGAAAACAGCACTCTTCTACTCTAATGTGTTTCCTATAGGGCCAGAACAGTGAGCATTCTCAGAACAAAAGAACTGTGCTTCCTACACACACGGGCCATATCTAGTTCAACTCTGCTTAGGAAACTGACAAGAACAGTAGCTCCTCTTCAGTCCAATACACTGTACTTGCTGGGAACAGATGCGAGTGCTATTTGCCCTGTGTATGACAATGGGAGCGCAATAGTGACTCTTCTTACCAGAAAACAACTCTTGCTCGTAGGACCAGAAACTGCATGTGATTCAACTCCATTTAGGACTGGGAAACAAACGCTAGCTCGCCTTACAAGAAAGACACTCTGCTTTTGAGAAAAGAGCACTCTTCTACTCTACTGTGTTTCCTTTGGGGTCCGTACAGTGAGCTTGCTCTGAAAAAAAGAACTGTGCTTCCTACACGCACAGACATATCTAGTTCAATTCTGCTTAGGAAACTGACAAGGACAGTAGATCCTCTTCAATACAGTACACTGTACATGTTGGACACAGAAGCCAGTGCTATTTTCCCTGTGTATGACAATGGAAGCGCAATAGTGACTCTTCTTACCAGAAAACAACTCTTGCTCATAGGACCAGAAACTGCATGTGATTCAACTCCATTTAGGACTGGGAAACAAACGCTAGCTCGCCATACAAGAAACACACTCTGCTTTTGAGAAAAGAGCACTCTTCTACTCTACTGTTTTTCCTATGGAAACCGAACAGTGAGCTTGCTCAGAACAGAAGAACTGTGCTTCCCACACACGGGCCATATCTAGTTCAACTCTGCTTAGGAAACTGACAAGAACAGTAGCTCCTCTTCAGTCCAATACCCTGTACTTGCTGGGAACAGACCCGAGTGCTATTTGCACTGTGTATGGCAATGGGAGCCCAATAGTGACTCTTCTTACCAGAAAACAACTCTTGCTTGTAGGACCAGAACCTGCATGGGATTCAACTCCATTTGGGACTGGGAAACAAACGCTAGCTCGCCTTACAAGAAACACACTCTGCTTTAGAGAAAAGAGCACTCTTCTACTCTACACTGTTTCCTATGGGTTCTGAACAGTGAGCTTGCTCAGAACAAATGAACTGTGCTTCCTACGTACACGGGCCATATCTAGTTCAACTCTGCTTAGGAAACTGACAAGTACAGTAGCTCCTCTTAAGTCCAATACACTGTACTTGCTGGGAACAGACGCGAGTGCTATTTGCACTGTGTATGGCAATGGGAGCACAATAGTGACTTTCCTTACCAGAAAACAACTCTTGCTTGTAAACCAAAAACTGCATTTGATTCAACTCCTTTCAGGACTGGGAAACAAACGCGAGCTCGCCTTACAAGAAACACACTCTGCTTTTGAGAAAAGAGCACTCTTCTACTCTACTGTGTTTCCTATAGGGCCAGAAGAGTGAGCTTGCTCAGAGTAAAAGAACTGTGCTTCCTACACACACGGGCCATATCTTGTTCAACTCTGCTTAGGAAACTGACAAGAACAGTAGCTCCTCTTAAGTCCAATACACTGTACATGCTGGGAAAAGACGAGAGCGCTATTTGCAATGTGTATGGCAAAGGGAGCCCAATAGTGACTCTTCTTACCAGAAAACAAATCTTGCTTGTAGGACCAGAAATTGCATGGGATTCACCTCTATTTCTGACTGGGAAACAAACCCTAGCTTGCCTTATGAGAAACAAACTCTGCTTTTGAGAAAAGAGCATTCTTCTACTCTACTGGGTTTCCTATAGTGCCAGAACAGTGAGCTTGCTCAGAACAAAAGAACTGTGCTTCCTACACACACGGGCCATATCTAGTTGAACTCTGCTTACGAAACTGACAAGAACAGTATCTCCTCTTCAGAACAGTACACTGTACTTGCTGGGAACAGACGTGAGTGCTATTTGCACTCTGTATGGCAATAGGAGCGCAATAGTGACTTTCCTTACCAGAAAATAACTCTTGCTCGTAGGACCAAAAACTGCATGTGTCTCAATTCCATTTAGGACTGGGAAACAAACCCTAGCTTGCCTTACAAGAAACACACTCTGCTTTTGCGAAAAGAGCACTCTTCTACTCTACTGTGTTTCCTATAGGGCCAGAACAGTGAGCTTGCTCAGAACAAAAGTACTGTGCTTCCTACACACACGGGCCACATCTAGTTCAATTCTGCTTAGCAAACTGACAAGGAAAGTAGGTCCTGTTCAGTCCAATACACTGTAAATGCAGGGAACATTCGCCAGTGCTATTTGCCCTGTGTATGACAATGGGAGCACAATAGTGACTCTTCTTTCTAGAAAACAACTCTTGCTCGTAGGACCAGAAACTGTATGTGATTCAAATCTATTTAGGACTGGGAAACAAACGCTAGCTCGACTTACAAGAAACACACTCTGCTTTTGAGAAAAGACCACTCTTCTACTGTACTGTGTTGCCTATGGGGTCCGAACAGTGTGCTAGCTCAGAACAAAAGAACTGTGCCTCCTACACTCACGGGCCATATCTAGTACAACTCTGCTTAGGAAACTTACAAGAACAGTAGCTCCTCTTCAGTCCAATACACTGTACTTCCTGGGAACAGACGCGAGTGCTATTTGCACTGTGTATAGAAATGGGAGCACAATAGTGACTCTTCTTACCAGAAAACAACTCTTGTTCGTAGTATTAAAAACTGCATGTGATTCAACTCTATTTAGGACTGGGAAACAAACGCTAGCTCGCCTTACAAGAAACACACTCTGCTTTTGAGAAAAGACCACTCTTCTACTCTACTGTATTTCCTATGGGGTCCAAACAGTGAGCTTGCTCAGAACAAATGAAATGTGCTTCCTACACAAACGGGCCATATCTAGTTCAACTCTGCTTAGGAAACTGACAAGAACAGTAGCTCCTCTTCATTCCAATACACTGTACTTGCTGGGAACAGACGCGAGTGCTAATTTCACTGTGTATGGCAATGGGAGCGCAATAGTAACTCTTCTTACCAGAAAACAACTCTTGCTCGTAGGACCAGAAACTGCATGTGATTCAACTCCATTTAGGACTGGGAAAAAAACGCTAGCTCGCCTTACAAGAAACACACTCTGCTTTTGAGAAAAGAGCACTCTTCTACTCTACTGTGTTTCCTTTGGGGTCTGAACAGTGAGCTTGCTCTGAAAAAAAGAACTGTGCTTCCTACACGCACAGACATATCTAGTTCAATTCTGCTTAGGAAACTGACAAGGACAGTAGATCCTCTTCAATACAATATACTGTACATGTTGGACACAGAAGCCAGTGCTATTTGCCCTGTGTATGACAATGGAAGCGCAATAGTGACTCTTCTTACCAGAAAACAACTCTTGCTCATAGGACCAGAAACTGCATGTGATTCAACTCCGTTTAGGACTGGGAAACAAACCCTAGCTCGCCATACAAGAAACACACTCTGCTTTTGAGAAAAGACCACACTCTACTCTACTGTTTTTCCTATGGGGACCGAACAGTGAGCTTGCTCAGAACAGAAGAACTGTGCTTCCCACACACGGGCCATATCTAGTTCAACTCTGCTTAGGAAACTGACAAGAACAGTAGCTCCTCTTCAGTCCAATACCCTGTACTTGCTGGGAACAGACGCGAGTGCTATTTGCACTGTGTATGGCAATGGGAGCCCAATAGTGACTCTTCTTACCAGAAAACAACTCTTGCTCGTAGGACCAGAACCTGCATGGGATTCAACTCCATTTAGGACTGGGAAACAAACGCTAGCTCGCCTTACAAGAAACACACTCTGCTTTAAAGAAAAGAGCACTCTTCTACTCTACACTGTTTCCTATGGGTTCTGAACAGTGAGCTTGCTCAGAACAAATGAACTGTGCTTCCTACGTACACGGGCCATATCTAGTTCAACTCTGCTTAGGAAACTACAAGAACAGTAGCTCCTCTTAAGTCCAATACACTGTACTTGCTGGGCACAGACGCGAGTGCTATTTGCACTCTGTATGGCAATGGGAGCCCAATAGTGACTTTCTTTACCAGAAAACAACTCTTGCTCGTAAACCAAAAACTGCATTTGATTCAACTCCTTTCAGGACTGGGAAACAAACGCGAGCTCGCCTTACAAGAAACACACTCTGCTTTTGAGAAAAGAGCACTCTTCTACTCTACTGTGTTTCCTATAGGGCTAGAAGAGTGAGCTTGCTCAGAGTAAAAGAACTGTGCTTCCTACACACACGGGCCATATCTTGTTCAACTCTGCTTAGGAAACTGACAAGAACAGTAGCTCCTCTTCCGTCCAATACACTGTACATGCTGGGAAAAGACGAGAGCGCTATTTGCAATGTGTATGGCAATGGGAGCCCAATAGTGACTCTTCTTACCAGAAAACAAATCTTGCTTGTAGGACCAGAAATTGCATGGGATTCAACTCTATTTCTGACTGGGAAACAAACCCTAGCTTGCCTTATGAGAAACAAACTCTGCTTTTGAGAAAAGAGCATTCTTCTACTCTACTGGGTTTCCTATAGTGCCAGAACAGTGAGCTTGCTCAGAACAAAAGAACTGTGCTTCCTACACACACGGGCCATATCTAGTTGAACTCTGCTTACGAAACTGATAAGAACAGTACCTCCTCTTCAGAACAATACACTGTACTTGCTGGGAACAGACAAGAGTGCTATTTGCACTCTGTATGGCAATAGGAGCGCAATAGTGACTTTCCTTACCAGAAAACAACTCTTGCTCGTAGGACCAAAAACTGCATGTGTCTCAATTCCATTTAGGACTGGGAAACAAACCCTAGCTTGCCTTACAAGAAACACACTCTGCTTTTGCGAAAAGAGCACTCTTCTACTCTACTGTGGTTCCTATAGGGCCAGAACAGTGAGCTTGCTCAGAACAAAAGTACTGTGCTTCCTACACAAACGGGACATATCTAGTTCAATTCTGCTTAGCAAACTGACAAGGATAGTAGGTGCTGTTCAGTCCAATACACTGTAAATGCAGGGAACATTTGCCAGTGCTATTTGCCCTGTGTATGACAATGGGAGCACAATAGTGACTCTTCTTTCTAGAAAACAACTCTTTCTCGTAGGACCAGAAACTGTATGTGATTCAAATCTATTTAGGACTGGGAAAAAATGCTAGCTCGACTTACAAGAAACACACTCTGCTTTTGAGAAAAGACCACTCTTCTACTGTACTGTGTTGCCTATGGGGTCCGAACAGTGTGCTAGCTCAGAACAAAAGAACTGTGCCTCCTACACTCACAGGCCATATCTAGTACAACTCTGCTTAGGAAACTTACAAGAACAGTAGCTCCTCTTCAGTCCAATACACTGTACTTCCTGGGAACAGACGCGAGTGCTATTTGCACTGTGTATAGAAATGGGAGCACAATAGTGACTCTTCTTACCAGAAAACAACTCTTGTTCGTAGTATTAAAAACTGCATGTGATTCAACTCTATTTAGGACTGGGAAACAAACGCTAGCTCGCCTTACAAGAAACACACTCTGCTTTTGAGAAAAGACCACTCTTCTACTCTACTGTATTTCCTATGGGGTCCAAACAGTGAGCTTGCTCAGAACAAATGAAATGTGCTTCCTACACAAACGGGCCATATCTAGTTCAACTCTGCTTAGGAAACTGACAAGAACAGTAGCTCCTCTTCAGTCCAATACACTGTACTTGCTGGGAACAGACGCGAGTGCTAATTTCACTGTGTATGGCAATGGGAGCGCAAGAGTGACTTTCCTTAGCAGAAAACAACTCTTGTTCGTAGGACCAAAAACTGCATGTGTTTCAACTCCATTTAGGACTGGGAAACAAACGCTAGCTCGCCTTACAAGAAACACACTCTGCTTTTGAAGAAAGAGCACTCTTCTACTATAATGTGTTTCCTATGGGTTCCTAACAGTGAGCTTGCTCAGAACAAAAGAACTGTGTTTCCTAACACACGGGCCATATCTAGTTCAACTATGCTTAGGAAACTGACAAGAACTGTAGCTCCACTTCAGTCCAATACACTGTACTTGTTGGAACAGACTCGAGTGAAATTTTCACTGTGTATGGCATTGGGAGTGCAATAATGACTTTCCTAACCAGAAAACAACTCTTTCTTTTTTTTTTTTTTTTTTTTTGGTTTTTCGAGACAGGGTTTCTCTGTGTAGCTTTGCGCCTGTCCTGGAACTCACTTGGTAGCCCAGGCTGGCCTTGAACTCACAGAGATCCGCCTGGCTCTGCCTCCCGAGTGCTGGGATTAAAGGCGTGCGCCACCACCGCCCGGCAACTCTTTCTTGTAGTACCAAAAACTGCATGTGATTCAACTCCCTTTAGGCCTGGGGAACAAACGCTAGCTCGCCTTACAAGAAACACACTCAGCTTTTGAGAAAAGAGCACTCTTCTTCTCTACTGTGTTTCCTATATGTCCAGAAGAGTGAGCTTGCTCAGAACAAAAGAACTGTGCTTCCTACACACACGGCATTATCTAGTTCAATTCTGTTTAGGAAACTGACAAGAACAGTAGATTATCTTCAGTCCAATACACTGTAAATGCTGGGAACAGACGCCAGTGCTATTTGCCCTGTGTATGACAATTTGAGCGCAAAAGTTACTCTTCTTAGCAGAAAACAACTCTTGCTCGCAGGACAAGAAACTGCATGTGATTCAACTCCATTTAGGACTGGGAAACAAACGCTTGCTCGCCTTACAAGAAACACACTCTGCTTTTGAGAAAAGAGCACTCTTCTACTCTACTGTGTTTCCTATGGAGTCCTTACAGTGAGCTTGCTCAGAACAAAAGAACTGTGCTTCCTACACACACGGGCCACATCTATTTCAACTTTGCTTAGGAAACTGACAAGAACAGTAGCTCCTCTTCAGTCCAATACACTGTATTAGCTGGGAACAGACGCGAGTACAATTTGCACTGTTTATGTCAATAGGAGCGGAATAGTGACTTTCCTTACCAGAAAACAAATCTTGCTCGAAGGACCAAAAACTACATGTGATTCAACTCCATTTAGGACTGGGAAACAAACGCTAGCTCGCCTTACAAGAAACATACTCTGCTTTTGAGAAAAGAGCACTCTTCTACTCTACTTTGTTTCCTATGGGGTCCTAACAGTGAGTTTGCTCACAACAAAACAACTGTGCTTCCTACACACACGGGCCATATCTAGTTCAACACTGCTTAGGAAACTGACAAGAACAGTAGCTCCACTTCAGTCCAATACAGTGTACATGTTGGACACAGAAACCAGTGCTATTTGCCCTGTGTATGAAAATGGGAGCGCTATAGTGTCTCTTCTTACCAGAAAACAACTCTTGCTCGTAGGAACAGAAACTGCATGGGATTCAACTCCATTTAGGCCTGGGAAACAAACGCTAGCTCGCCTTACAAGAAACACACTCTGTTTTTTAGAAAAGAGCACTCTTCTACTCTACTGTGTTTCCTAAGGGGTCCGAACAGTGAGCTTGCTCAGAACAAAAGAACTGTGCTTCCTACACACATGGGCCATATCTAGTTCAACTCTGCTTAGGAACCTGACAAGAACAGTAGATCCTCTTCAGTCCAATACACTGTACATGCTGGGAACAGACGCCAGTGCTATTAGCTCTGTGTATGACAATGGGAGCACAATAGTGAATCTTCTTACCAGAAAACAACTCTTGCTGGTAGGACCAGAAACTTCATGGGATTCAACTCCATTTAGGACTGGGAAACAAAAGCTAGCTCGACTTACAAGAAACACACTCGGGATTGAGAAAACAGCACTCTTCTACTCTAATGTGTTTCCTATAGGGCTAGAACAGTGAGCATTCTCAGAACAAAAGAACTGTGCTTCCTACACACACGGTCCATATCTAGTTCAACTCTGCTTAGGAAACTGACAAGAACAGTAGCTCCTCTTCAGTCCAATACACTGTACTTGCTGGGAACAGACGCCAGTGCTATTTGACCTGTGTATGACAATGCAAGCGCAATAGTGACTCTTCTTACCTGAAAACAACTCTTGCTCATAGGACCAGAAACTGCATGTGATTCAACTCCATTTAGGACTGGGAAACAAACGCTAGCTCGCCTTACAAGAAACACCCTCTGCTTTTGAGAAAAGAGCACTCTTCTACTCTACTGTGTTTCCTATGGGGTCCGAACAGTGAGCTTGCTCAGAACAAAGAACTGTGCTTCCTACACACACGGGCCATATCTAGTTCAACTTTGCTTAGGAAAATGACAAGAACAGTAGCTCCGCTTCAGTCCAATACACTGTACTTGCTGGGAACAGACTAGAGTGTTATTTGCCCTGTGTATGACAATGGGAGCGCAAGAGTGACACTTCTTATCAGAAAACAACTCTTGCTCGTAGGACCAGAAACTGCATGGGATTCAACTCCATTTAGTATTGGGATACAAATGCTAGCTCGCCTTACAAGAAACACACTCTGCTTTTGAGAAAAGAGCAGTCTTCTACTCTACTGTGTTTCCTATGGTGTCCGAATAGTGAGCTTGCTCAGAACAAAAGAACTGTGCTTCCTACACACACGGGCCATATCTAGTTCAACTCTGCTTAGGAAACCGACAGGAACAGGAGCTCCTCTTCAGTCCAATACACTGTACTTGCTGGGAACAGACGCGAGTGCTTTTTGCACTGTGTATAGCAATGGGAGCCCAATAGTGACTTTCCTTACCAGAAAACAAATCTTGCTTGTAGGACCAGAAACTGCATGTGATTCAACTCCATTTAGGACTGGGAAACAAACGCTAGCTCGCCTTACAAGAAACACACTCTGCTTTTGAGAAAAGAGCACTCTTCTACTCTACTGTGTTTCCTATGGTGTCCGAACAGTGAGCTTGCTCAGAACAAAAGAACTTTGCTTCCTACACACACGGGCCATATCTAGTTCAACTCTGCTTGGAAAAGTGACAAGAACAGTAGCTCTTCTTCAGTCCAATACACTGTATTAGCTGGGAACACACGTGAGTGCTATTTGCACTGTTTATGGTAATAGGAGCGCAATAGTGACTCTTCTTTTCAGAAAACACCTCTTGCTCGTAGGACCAGAAACTGCATGGGATTCAACTCCATTTCTTACTGGGAAACAAACACCTGCTCGCCTTACAAGAAACACACTCTGCTTTTGAGAAAAGAGCACTCTTCTACTCTACTTTGTTTCCTAGGGGTCCGAACAGTTAGCTTGCTCAGAACAAAAGAACTGTGCTTCCTACATGCACGGGCCATATCTAGTTCAACTCTGCTTAGGAAACTGACAAGAAAAGAAGCTCCGCTTCAGTCCAATGCACTGTACTTGCTGGGCACAGACGCGAGTGCTATTTGCTCTGTGTATGACAATGGGAGCGCAATAGTGACTCTTCTTACCAGAAAACAACTCTTGCTTGTAGGATCAGAAACCACATGGGATTCAACTCCATTTAGGACTGGGAAACAAATGCTAGCTCGCCTTACAAGAAACACACTCTGCTTTAGAGAAAAGAGCACTCTTCTACTCTACTGTGTTTCCTTTGGGGTCTGAACAGTGAGCTTGCTCTGAAAAAAAGAACTGTGCTTCCTACACGCACAGACATATCTAGTTCAATTCTGCTTAGGAAACTGACAAGGACAGTAGATCCTCTTCAATACAATATACTGTACATGTTGGACACAGAAGCCAGTGCTATTTGCCCTGTGTATGACAATGGAAGCGCAATAGTGACTCTTCTTACCAGAAAACAACTCTTGCTCATAGGACCAGAAACTGCATGTGATTCAACTCCGTTTAGGACTGGGAAACAAACCCTAGCTCGCCATACAAGAAACACACTCTGCTTTTGAGAAAAGACCACACTCTACTCTACTGTTTTTCCTATGGGGACCGAACAGTGAGCTTGCTCAGAACAGAAGAACTGTGCTTCCCACACACGGGCCATATCTAGTTCAACTCTGCTTAGGAAACTGACAAGAACAGTAGCTCCTCTTCAGTCCAATACCCTGTACTTGCTGGGAACAGACGCGAGTGCTATTTGCACTGTGTATGGCAATGGGAGCCCAATAGTGACTCTTCTTACCAGAAAACAACTCTTGCTCGTAGGACCAGAACCTGCATGGGATTCAACTCCATTTAGGACTGGGAAACAAACGCTAGCTCGCCTTACAAGAAACACACTCTGCTTTAAAGAAAAGAGCACTCTTCTACTCTACACTGTTTCCTATGGGTTCTGAACAGTGAGCTTGCTCAGAACAAATGAACTGTGCTTCCTACGTACACGGGCCATATCTAGTTCAACTCTGCTTAGGAAACTACAAGAACAGTAGCTCCTCTTAAGTCCAATACACTGTACTTGCTGGGCACAGACGCGAGTGCTATTTGCACTCTGTATGGCAATGGGAGCCCAATAGTGACTTTCCTTACCAGAAAACAACTCTTGCTCGTAAACCAAAAACTGCATTTGATTCAACTCCTTTCAGGACTGGGAAACAAACGCGAGCTCGCCTTACAAGAAACACACTCTGCTTTTGAGAAAAGAGCACTCTTCTACTCTACTGTGTTTCCTATAGGGCTAGAAGAGTGAGCTTGCTCAGAGTAAAAGAACTGTGCTTCCTACACACACGGGCCATATCTTGTTCAACTCTGCTTAGGAAACTGACAAGAACAGTAGCTCCTCTTCCGTCCAATACACTGTACATGCTGGGAAAAGACGAGAGCGCTATTTGCAATGTGTATGGCAATGGGAGCCCAATAGTGACTCTTCTTACCAGAAAACAAATCTTGCTTGTAGGACCAGAAATTGCATGGGATTCAACTCTATTTCTGACTGGGAAACAAACCCTAGCTTGCCTTATGAGAAACAAACTCTGCTTTTGAGAAAAGAGCATTCTTCTACTCTACTGGGTTTCCTATAGTGCCAGAACAGTGAGCTTGCTCAGAACAAAAGAACTGTGCTTCCTACACACACGGGCCATATCTAGTTGAACTCTGCTTACGAAACTGATAAGAACAGTACCTCCTTTTCAGAACAATACACTGTACTTGCTGGGAACAGACAAGAGTGCTATTTGCACTCTGTATGGCAATAGGAGCGCAATAGTGACTTTCCTTACCAGAAAACAACTCTTGCTCGTAGGACCAAAAACTGCATGTGTCTCAATTCCATTTAGGACTGGGAAACAAACCCTAGCTTGCCTTACAAGAAACACACTCTGCTTTTGCGAAAAGAGCACTCTTCTACTCTACTGTGGTTCCTATAGGGCCAGAACAGTGAGCTTGCTCAGAACAAAAGTACTGTGCTTCCTACACAAACGGGACATATCTAGTTCAATTCTGCTTAGCAAACTGACAAGGATAGTAGGTGCTGTTCAGTCCAATACACTGTAAATGCAGGGAACATTTGCCAGTGCTATTTGCCCTGTGTATGACAATGGGAGCACAATAGTGACTCTTCTTTCTAGAAAACAACTCTTTCTCGTAGGACCAGAAACTGTATGTGATTCAAATCTATTTAGGACTGGGAAAAAATGCTAGCTCGACTTACAAGAAACACACTCTGCTTTTGAGAAAAGACCACTCTTCTACTGTACTGTGTTGCCTATGGGGTCCGAACAGTGTGCTAGCTCAGAACAAAAGAACTGTGCCTCCTACACTCACAGGCCATATCTAGTACAACTCTGCTTAGGAAACTTACAAGAACAGTAGCTCCTCTTCAGTCCAATACACTGTACTTCCTGGGAACAGACGCGAGTGCTATTTGCACTGTGTATAGAAATGGGAGCACAATAGTGACTCTTCTTACCAGAAAACAACTCTTGTTCGTAGTATTAAAAACTGCATGTGATTCAACTCTATTTAGGACTGGGAAACAAACGCTAGCTCGCCTTACAAGAAACACACTCTGCTTTTGAGAAAAGACCACTCTTCTACTCTACTGTATTTCCTATGGGGTCCAAACAGTGAGCTTGCTCAGAACAAATGAAATGTGCTTCCTACACAAACGGGCCATATCTAGTTCAACTCTGCTTAGGAAACTGACAAGAACAGTAGCTCCTCTTCAGTCCAATACACTGTACTTGCTGGGAACAGACGCGAGTGCTAATTTCACTGTGTATGGCAATGGGAGCGCAAGAGTGACTTTCCTTAGCAGAAAACAACTCTTGTTCGTAGGACCAAAAACTGCATGTGTTTCAACTCCATTTAGGACTGGGAAACAAACGCTAGCTCGCCTTACAAGAAACACACTCTGCTTTTGAAGAAAGAGCACTCTTCTACTATAATGTGTTTCCTATGGGTTCCTAACAGTGAGCTTGCTCAGAACAAAAGAACTGTGTTTCCTAACACACGGGCCATATCTAGTTCAACTATGCTTAGGAAACTGACAAGAACTGTAGCTCCACTTCAGTCCAATACACTGTACTTGTTGGAACAGACTCGAGTGAAATTTTCACTGTGTATGGCATTGGGAGTGCAATAATGACTTTCCTAACCAGAAAACAACTCTTTCTTTTTTTTTTTTTTTTTTTTTGGTTTTTCGAGACAGGGTTTCTCTGTGTAGCTTTGCGCCTGTCCTGGAACTCACTTGGTAGCCCAGGCTGGCCTTGAACTCACAGAGATCCGCCTGGCTCTGCCTCCCGAGTGCTGGGATTAAAGGCGTGCGCCACCACCGCCCGGCAACTCTTTCTTGTAGTACCAAAAACTGCATGTGATTCAACTCCCTTTAGGCCTGGGGAACAAACGCTAGCTCGCCTTACAAGAAACACACTCAGCTTTTGAGAAAAGAGCACTCTTCTTCTCTACTGTGTTTCCTATATGTCCAGAAGAGTGAGCTTGCTCAGAACAAAAGAACTGTGCTTCCTACACACACGGCATTATCTAGTTCAATTCTGTTTAGGAAACTGACAAGAACAGTAGATTATCTTCAGTCCAATACACTGTAAATGCTGGGAACAGACGCCAGTGCTATTTGCCCTGTGTATGACAATTTGAGCGCAAAAGTTACTCTTCTTAGCAGAAAACAACTCTTGCTCGCAGGACAAGAAACTGCATGTGATTCAACTCCATTTAGGACTGGGAAACAAACGCTTGCTCGCCTTACAAGAAACACACTCTGCTTTTGAGAAAAGAGCACTCTTCTACTCTACTGTGTTTCCTATGGAGTCCTTACAGTGAGCTTGCTCAGAACAAAAGAACTGTGCTTCCTACACACACGGGCCACATCTATTTCAACTTTGCTTAGGAAACTGACAAGAACAGTAGCTCCTCTTCAGTCCAATACACTGTATTAGCTGGGAACAGACGCGAGTACAATTTGCACTGTTTATGTCAATAGGAGCGGAATAGTGACTTTCCTTACCAGAAAACAAATCTTGCTCGAAGGACCAAAAACTACATGTGATTCAACTCCATTTAGGACTGGGAAACAAACGCTAGCTCGCCTTACAAGAAACATACTCTGCTTTTGAGAAAAGAGCACTCTTCTACTCTACTTTGTTTCCTATGGGGTCCTAACAGTGAGTTTGCTCACAACAAAACAACTGTGCTTCCTACACACACGGGCCATATCTAGTTCAACACTGCTTAGGAAACTGACAAGAACAGTAGCTCCACTTCAGTCCAATACAGTGTACATGTTGGACACAGAAACCAGTGCTATTTGCCCTGTGTATGAAAATGGGAGCGCTATAGTGTCTCTTCTTACCAGAAAACAACTCTTGCTCGTAGGAACAGAAACTGCATGGGATTCAACTCCATTTAGGCCTGGGAAACAAACGCTAGCTCGCCTTACAAGAAACACACTCTGTTTTTTAGAAAAGAGCACTCTTCTACTCTACTGTGTTTCCTAAGGGGTCCGAACAGTGAGCTTGCTCAGAACAAAAGAACTGTGCTTCCTACACACATGGGCCATATCTAGTTCAACTCTGCTTAGGAACCTGACAAGAACAGTAGATCCTCTTCAGTCCAATACACTGTACATGCTGGGAACAGACGCCAGTGCTATTAGCTCTGTGTATGACAATGGGAGCACAATAGTGAATCTTCTTACCAGAAAACAACTCTTGCTGGTAGGACCAGAAACTTCATGGGATTCAACTCCATTTAGGACTGGGAAACAAAAGCTAGCTCGACTTACAAGAAACACACTCGGGATTGAGAAAACAGCACTCTTCTACTCTAATGTGTTTCCTATAGGGCTAGAACAGTGAGCATTCTCAGAACAAAAGAACTGTGCTTCCTACACACACGGTCCATATCTAGTTCAACTCTGCTTAGGAAACTGACAAGAACAGTAGCTCCTCTTCAGTCCAATACACTGTACTTGCTGGGAACAGACGCCAGTGCTATTTGACCTGTGTATGACAATGCAAGCGCAATAGTGACTCTTCTTACCTGAAAACAACTCTTGCTCATAGGACCAGAAACTGCATGTGATTCAACTCCATTTAGGACTGGGAAACAAACGCTAGCTCGCCTTACAAGAAACACCCTCTGCTTTTGAGAAAAGAGCACTCTTCTACTCTACTGTGTTTCCTATGGGGTCCGAACAGTGAGCTTGCTCAGAACAAAGAACTGTGCTTCCTACACACACGGGCCATATCTAGTTCAACTTTGCTTAGGAAAATGACAAGAACAGTAGCTCCGCTTCAGTCCAATACACTGTACTTGCTGGGAACAGACTAGAGTGTTATTTGCCCTGTGTATGACAATGGGAGCGCAAGAGTGACACTTCTTATCAGAAAACAACTCTTGCTCGTAGGACCAGAAACTGCATGGGATTCAACTCCATTTAGTATTGGGATACAAATGCTAGCTCGCCTTACAAGAAACACACTCTGCTTTTGAGAAAAGAGCAGTCTTCTACTCTACTGTGTTTCCTATGGTGTCCGAATAGTGAGCTTGCTCAGAACAAAAGAACTGTGCTTCCTACACACACGGGCCATATCTAGTTCAACTCTGCTTAGGAAACCGACAGGAACAGGAGCTCCTCTTCAGTCCAATACACTGTACTTGCTGGGAACAGACGCGAGTGCTTTTTGCACTGTGTATAGCAATGGGAGCCCAATAGTGACTTTCCTTACCAGAAAACAAATCTTGCTTGTAGGACCAGAAACTGCATGTGATTCAACTCCATTTAGGACTGGGAAACAAACGCTAGCTCGCCTTACAAGAAACACACTCTGCTTTTGAGAAAAGAGCACTCTTCTACTCTACTGTGTTTCCTATGGTGTCCGAACAGTGAGCTTGCTCAGAACAAAAGAACTTTGCTTCCTACACACACGGGCCATATCTAGTTCAACTCTGCTTGGAAAAGTGACAAGAACAGTAGCTCTTCTTCAGTCCAATACACTGTATTAGCTGGGAACACACGTGAGTGCTATTTGCACTGTTTATGGTAATAGGAGCGCAATAGTGACTCTTCTTTTCAGAAAACACCTCTTGCTCGTAGGACCAGAAACTGCATGGGATTCAACTCCATTTCTTACTGGGAAACAAACACCTGCTCGCCTTACAAGAAACACACTCTGCTTTTGAGAAAAGAGCACTCTTCTACTCTACTTTGTTTCCTAGGGGTCCGAACAGTTAGCTTGCTCAGAACAAAAGAACTGTGCTTCCTACATGCACGGGCCATATCTAGTTCAACTCTGCTTAGGAAACTGACAAGAAAAGAAGCTCCGCTTCAGTCCAATGCACTGTACTTGCTGGGCACAGACGCGAGTGCTATTTGCTCTGTGTATGACAATGGGAGCGCAATAGTGACTCTTCTTACCAGAAAACAACTCTTGCTTGTAGGATCAGAAACCACATGGGATTCAACTCCATTTAGGACTGGGAAACAAATGCTAGCTCGCCTTACAAGAAACACACTCTGCTTTAGAGAAAAGAGCACTCTTCTACTCTACTGTGTTTCCTCTAGGGCCAGAACAGTGAGCTTGCTCAGAACAAAAGTACTGTGCTTCCTACACACATGGGCCATATCTAGTTCAACTCTGCTTAGGAAACTGACAGGAACAATAGCTCCTCTTCAGTCCAATACACTGTACTTGCTGGGAACAGACGCGAGTGCTTTTTGCACTGTGTATGGCAATGGGAGCCCAATAGTGACTTTCCTTACCAGGAAACAAATCTTGCTTGTAGCACCAAAAACTGCATGTGATACAACTCCATTTAGGACTGGGAAACAAACGCTAGCTCGCCTTACAAGAAACACACTCTGCTTTTGAGAAAAGAGCACTCTTCTACTCTACTGTGTTTCCTACGGGGTCCGAACAGTGAGCTTGCTCAGAACAAAAGAACTGTGCTTCCTACACACACGGGCCATATCTAGTTCAACTCTGCATAGGAAACTGACAGGAACAGTAGAACCTCTTCATTCCAATACACTGTACTTGCTGGGAACAGACGCGAGTGCTTTTTGCACTGTGTATGGCAATGGGAGCCCAATAGTGACTTTCCTTACCAGAAATCAAATCTTGCTTGTAGGACCAAAAACTGCATGTGATTCAACTCCATTTAGGACTGGGAAACAAACGCTAGCTCACCTTACAAGAAACACATTCTGCTTTTAAAAAAAGAGCACTCTTCTACTCTACTGTGTTTCCTATGGGGTCCAAAGAGTGAGCTTGCTCAGAACAAATGAAATGTGCTTCCTACACAAACGGGCCATATCTAGTTCAACTCTGCTTAGGAAACTGACAAGAACAGTAGCTCCTTTTCAGTCCAAAACACTGTACTTGCTGGGAACAGACGCGAGTGCTAATTTCATTGTGTATGGCATTGGGAGCACAAGAGTGACTTTCCTTACCAGAAAACAACTCTTGTTCGTAGGACCAAAAACTGCATGTGTTTCAACTCCATTTAGGACTGGGACACAAACGCTAGCTCGCCTTACAAGAAACACACTCTGCTTTTGAGGAAAGAGCACTCTTCTACTATACTGTGTTTCCTATGGGGTCCTAACAGTGAGCTTGCTCAGAGCAAAAGAACTGTGCTTCCTAACACACGGACCATATCTAGTTCAACTCTGCTTAGGAAACTGACAAGAACAGTAGCTCCGCTTCAGTCCAATACACTGTACTTGCTGGGAACAGACGCGAGTGCTATTTGCCCTGTGTATGACAATGGGAGCGCAATATTGACTCTTCTTACCAGAAAACAACTCTTGCTCATAGGACCATAAAATGCATGTGATTGAACTCCATTTAGGACTGGGAAACAAACGCTAGCTCGCCTTACAGGAAACACACTCTGCTTTTGAGAAAAGAGCACTCTTCTACTCTACTGTTTTTCCTATGGGGTCCGAACAGTGAGCTTGCTCAGAACAGAAGAATTGTGCTTCATACGCACACGGGCCATATCTAGTTCAACTCTGCTTAGGAAACTGACAAGAACAGTAGATCCTCTTCAGTCCAATACCCTGTACTTCCTGGGAACAGACGCGAGTGCTATTTGCACTGTGTATGGCAATGGGAGCCCAATAGTGACTCTTCTTACGAGAAAACAACTGTTGCTCGTAGGACCAGTAATTGCATGTGATTCAACTCCATTTAGGCTGGGAAGCAAACGCTAGCTCGCCTTAAAGAAACACACTCTGCTTTTGAGAAAAGAGCACTCTTCTACTCTACTGTGTTTCCTATGGGGTCCGAACAGTTAGCTTGCTCAGAACAAAAGAACTGTGCTTCCTACATACACGGGCCATATCTAGTTCAACTCTGCTTAGGAAACTGACAAGAAAAGAAGCTCCGCTTCAGTCCAATGCACTGTACTTGCTGGGCACAGACGCGAGTGCTATTTGCTCTGTGTATGACAATGGGAGCGCAATAGTGACTCTTCTTACCAGAAAACAACTCTTGCTCGTAGGATCAGAAACCACATGGGATTCAACTCCATTTAGGACTGGGAAACAAATGCTAGCTCGCCTTACAAGAAACACACTCTGCTTTAGAGAAAAGAGCACTCTTCTACTCTACTGTGTTTCCTCTAGGGCCAGAACAGTGAGCTTGCTCAGAACAAAAGAACTGTGCTTCCTACACACATGGGCCATATCTAGTTCAACTCTGCTTAGGAAACTGACAGGAACAATAGCTCCTCTTCAGTCCAATACACTGTACTTGCTGGGAACAGACGCGAGTGCTTTTTGCACTGTGTATGGCAATGGGAGCCCAATAGTGACTTTCCTTACCAGGAAACAAATCTTGCTTGTAGCACCAAAAACTGCATGTGATACAACTCCATTTAGGACTGGGAAACAAACGCTAGCTCGCCTTACAAGAAACACACTCTGCTTTTGAGAAAAGAGCACTCTTCTACTCTACTGTGTTTCCTACGGGGTCCGAACAGTGAGCTTGCTCAGAACAAAAGAACTGTGCTTCCTACACACACGGGCCATATCTAGTTCAACTCTGCATAGGAAACTGACAGGAACAGTAGCTCCTCTTCATTCCAATACACTGTACTTGCTGGGAACAGACGCGAGTGCTTTTTGCACTGTGTATGGCAATGGGAGCCCAATAGTGACTTTCCTTACCAGAAAACAAATCTTGCTTGTAGGACCAAAAACTGCATGTGATTCAACTCCATTTAGGACTGGGAAACAAACGCTAGCTCACCTTACAAGAAACACATTCTGCTTTTAAAAAAAGAGCACTCTTCTACTCTACTGTGTTTCCTATGGGGTCCGAAGAGTGAGCTTGCTCAGAACAAATGAAATGTGCTTCCTACACAAACGGGCCATATCTAGTTCAACTCTGCTTAGGAAACTGACAAGAACAGTAGCTCCTCTTCAGTCCAAAACACTGTACTTGCTGGGAACAGACGCGAGTGCTAATTTCATTGTGTATGGCATTGGGAGCGAAAGAGTGACTTTCCTTACCAGAAAACAACTCTTGTTCATAGGACCAAAAACTGCATGTGTTTCAACTCCATTTAGGACTGGGACACAAACGCTAGCTCGCCTTACAAGAAACACACTCTGCTTTTGAGGAAAGAGCACTCATCTACTATACTGTGTTTCCTATGGGGTCCTAACAGTGAGCTTGCTCAGAGCAAAAGAACTGTGCTTCCTAACACACGGACCATATCTAGTTCAACTCTGCTTAGGAAACTGACAAGAACAGTAGCTCCGCTTCAGTCCAATACACTGTACTTGCTGGGAACAGACGCGAGTGCTATTTGCCCTGTGTATGACAATGGGAGCGCAATATTGACTCTTCTTACCAGAAAACAACTCTTGCTCATAGGAACATAAAATGCATGTGATTGAACTCCATTTAGGACTGGGAAACAAATGCTAGCTCGCCTTACAGGAAACACACTCTGCTTTTGAGAAAAGAGCACTCTTCTACTCTACTGTTTTTCCTATGGGGTCCGAACAGTGAGCTTGCTCAGAACAGAAGAATTGTACTTCATACGCACACGGGCCATATCTAGTTCAACTCTGCTTAGGAAACTGACAAGAACAGTAGATCCTCTTCAGTCCAATACCCTGTACTTCCTGGGAACAGACGCGAGTGCTATTTGCACTGTGTATGGCAATGGGAGCCCAATAGTGACTCTTCTTACGAGAAAACAACTGTTGCTCGTAGGACCAGTAATTGCATGTGATTCAACTCCATTTAGGCTGGGAAGCAAACGCTAGCTCGCCTTACAAGAAACACACTCTGCTTTTGAGGAAAGAGCACTCATCTACTATACTGTGTTTCCTATGGGGTCCTAACAGTGAGCTTGCTCAGAGCAAAAGAACTGTGCTTCCTAACACACGGACCATATCTAGTTCAACTCTGCTTAGGAAACTGACAAGAACAGTAGCTCCGCTTCAGTCCAATACACTGTACTTGCTGGGAACAGACGCGAGTGCTATTTGCCCTGTGTATGACAATGGGAGCGCAATATTGACTCTTCTTACCAGAAAACAACTCTTGCTCATAGGACCATAAAATGCATGTGATTGAACTCCATTTAGGACTGGGAAACAAACGCTAGCTCGCCTTACAGGAAACACACTCTGCTTTTGAGAAAAGAGCACTCTTCTACTCTACTGTTTTTCCTATGGGGTCCGAACAGTGAGCTTGCTCAGAACAGAAGAATTGTGCTTCATACGCACACGGGCCATATCTAGTTCAACTCTGCTTAGGAAACTGACAAGAACAGTAGATCCTCTTCAGTCCAATACCCTGTACTTCCTGGGAACAGACGCGAGTGCTATTTGCACTGTGTATGGCAATGGGAGCCCAATAGTGACTCTTCTTACGAGAAAACAACTGTTGCTCGTAGGACCAGTAATTGCATGTGATTCAACTCCATTTAGGCTGGGAAGCAAACGCTAGCTCGCCTTACAAGAAACACACTCTGCTTTTGAGAAAAGAGCACTCTTCTACTCTACTGTGTTTCCTATGGGGTCCGAACAGTGAGCTTGCTCAGAACAAAAGAACTGTGCTTCCTACACACACGGGCCATATCTAGTTCAACTGTGCTTAGGAAACTGACAAGGACAGTAGATCCTCTTCAGTCCAATACACTGTACATGCTGGGAACAGACGCCAGTGCTATTTGCCCTGTGTATGACAATGGGAGCGCAATAGTGACTCTTCTTACCGGAAAACAACTCTTGCTCATAGGACCAGAAACTGCATGTGATTCAACTCCATTTAGGATTGAGAAACAAACGCTAGCTCGCCTTACATGAAACACACTCTGCTTTTGAGAAAAGAGCAGTCTTCTACTCTACTGTGTTTCCTATGGGGTCCGAAGAGTGAGCTTGCTCAGAACAAAAGAACTGTGCTTCCTACACACGGGTCATATCTAGTTCAACTCTGCTTAGGAAACTGACAAGAACAGTAGCTAGTCTTCAGTCCAATACACTGTACTTGATGGGAACAGACGCAAGTTCTATTTGCACTGTGTATGACAATGGGAGCACAATAGTGACTTTCCTTACCAAAAAACAAATCTTGCTCATAGGACCAAAAACTGTATGTGATTCAACTCCATTTAGGATTGGGAAACAACGCTAGCTCGCCTTACAAGAAACACACTCGGCTTTTGAGAAAAGAGCACTCTTCTACTCTACTGTTTTTCCTATGGGGTCCGAACAGTGAACATGCTCAGAACCAAAGAACTGTGCTTCCTACACACACGGGCCGTATCTAGTTCAACTCTGCTTAGGAAACTGACAAGAATGGTAGCTCCTCTTCAGTCCAATACACTGTACTAGCTAGGAACAGACGCGAGTGCTATTTGCACTGTTTATGGCAATTGGAGCGCAATAGTGACTCTTCTTATCAGAAAACAACTCTTGCTCGTAGGACCAAAAACTGCATGTGATTCAACTCCATTGAGGACTGGGAAACAAACGCTAGCTCGCCTTACAAGAAACACACTCTGCTTTTGAGAAAAGAGCACTCTTCTACTCTACTGTGTTTCCTATAGGGCCAGAACAGTGAGTTTGCTCAGAACAAAAGAACTGAGCTTCATACAAATACTGCCATATCTAGTTCAATTCTGCTTAGGAAACTGAAAAGAACAGTAGATCCTCTTCAGTCCAATAGACTGTATATCCTGGGAAAAGACGCCAGTGCTATTTGCCCTGTGTATGACAATGGGAGCGCAATAGTGACTCTTCTTATCAGAAAACAACTCTTGCTCGTGGGACAAGAAACTGCATGTGATTCAACTCCATTTGGGACTGGGAAACAAATGGTAGCTCACCTTACAAGAAACACACTCTGCTTTTGAGAAAAGAGCACTCTTCTACTCTACTGTGTTTACTATGGGGTCTGAACAGTGAGCTTGCTCAGAACAAAAGAACTGTGCTTCCAACACACAGGGACCATATCTAGTTCAACTCTGCTCAGGAAACTGACAAGAACAGTAGCTCCTATTCCGTCCAATACACTGTACTTGCTGAGAACAGATGCGAGTGCTATGTGTACTGTTTATGGCAATGGGAGCACAATAGTGACTTTCCTTACGAGAAAACAACTCTTGCTCGTAGGACCAAAAACTGCATGTGATTCAACTCCATTTAGGACTGGGAAACAAACGCTTGCTCGCCTTACAAGAAACACACTCTGCTTTTGATAAAAGAGCACTCTTCTACTCTACTGTGTTTCCTATAGGGCCAGAAGAGTGAGCTTGCTCAGAACAAAAGAACTGTGCTTCCTACACACACGGGCCATATCTAGTTCAACTCTGCTTAGGAAACCGACAGGAACAGTAGCTCCTCTTCAGTCCAATACACTGTACTTGCTGGGAACAGACGCGAGTGCTTTTTGCACTGTGTATAGCAATGGGAGCCCAATAGTGACTTTCCTTACCAGAAAACAAATCTTGCTTGTAGGACCAGAAACTGCATGTGATTCAACTCCATTTAGGACTGGGAAACAAACGCTAGCTCGCCTTACAAGAAACACACTCTGCTTTTGAGAAAAGAGCACTCTTCTACTCTACTGTGTTTCCTATGGGGTCCGAACAGTGAGCTTGCTCAGAACAAAAGAACTTTGCTTCCTACACACACGGGCCATATCTAGTTCAACTCTGCTTGGGAAAGTGACAAGAACAGTAGCTCTTCTTCAGTCCAATACACAGTATTAGCTGGGAACACACGTGAGTGCTATTTGCACTGTTTATGGTAATAGGAGCGCAATAGTGACTCTTCTTTTCAGAAAACACCTCTTGCTTGTAGGACCAGAAACTGCATGGGATTCAACTCCATTTCTTACTGGGAAACAAACACCTGCTCGCCTTACAAGAAACACACTCTGCTTTTGAGAAAAGAGCACTCTTCTACTCTACTGTGTTTCCTAGGGGTCCGAACAGTTAGCTTGCTCAGAACAAAAGAACTGTGCTTCCTACATACACGGGCCATGTCTAGTTCAACTCTGCTTAGGAAACTGACAAGAAAAGAAGCTCCGCTTCAGTCCAATGCACTGTACTTGCTGGGCACAGACGCGAGTGCTATTTGCTCTGTGTATGACAATGGGAGCGCAATAGTGACTCTTCTTACCAGAAAACAACTCTTGCTCGTAGGATCAGAAACCACATGGGATTCAACTCCATTTAGGACTGGGAAACAAATGCTAGCTCGCCTTACAAGAAACACACTCTGCTTTAGAGAAAAGAGCACTCTTCTACTCTACTGTGTTTCCTCTAGGGCCAGAACAGTGAGCTTGCTCAGAACAAAAGAACTGTGCTTCCTACACACATGGGCCATATCTAGTTCAACTCTGCTTAGGAAACTGACAGGAACAATAGCTCCTCTTCAGTCCAATACACTGTACTTGCTGGGAACAGACGCGAGTGCTTTTTGCACTGTGTATGGCAATGGGAGCCCAATAGTGACTTTCCTTACCAGGAAACAAATCTTGCTTGTAGCACCAAAAACTGCATGTGATACAACTCCATTTAGGACTGGGAAACAAACGCTAGCTCGCCTTACAAGAAACACACTCTGCTTTTGAGAAAAGAGCACTCTTCTACTCTACTGTGTTTCCTACGGGGTCCGAACAGTGAGCTTGCTCAGAACAAAAGAACTGTGCTTCCTACACACACGGGCCATATCTAGTTCAACTCTGCATAGGAAACTGACAGGAACAGTAGCTCCTCTTCATTCCAATACACTGTACTTGCTGGGAACAGACGCGAGTGCTTTTTGCACTGTGTATGGCAATGGGAGCCCAATAGTGACTTTCCTTACCAGAAAACAAATCTTGCTTGTAGGACCAAAAACTGCATGTGATTCAACTCCATTTAGGACTGGGAAACAAACGCTAGCTCACCTTACAAGAAACACATTCTGCTTTTAAAAAAAGAGCACTCTTCTACTCTACTGTGTTTCCTATGGGGTCCGAAGAGTGAGCTTGCTCAGAACAAATGAAATGTGCTTCCTACACAAACGGGCCATATCTAGTTCAACTCTGCTTAGGAAACTGACAAGAACAGTAGCTCCTCTTCAGTCCAAAACACTGTACTTGCTGGGAACAGACGCGAGTGCTAATTTCATTGTGTATGGCATTGGGAGCGCAAGAGTGACTTTCCTTACCAGAAAACAACTCTTGTTCGTAGGACCAAAAACTGCATGTGTTTCAACTCCATTTAGGACTGGGACACAAACGCTAGCTCGCCTTACAAGAAACACACTCTGCTTTTGAGGAAAGAGCACTCTTCTACTATACTGTGTTTCCTATGGGGTCCTAACAGTGAGCTTGCTCAGAGCAAAAGAACTGTGCTTCCTAACACACGGACCATATCTAGTTCAACTCTGCTTAGGAAACTGACAAGAACAGTAGCTCCGCTTCAGTCCAATACACTGTACTTGCTGGGAACAGACGCGAGTGCTATTTGCCCTGTGTATGACAATGGGAGCGCAATATTGACTCTTCTTACCAGAAAACAACTCTTGCTCATAGGACCATAAAATGCATGTGATTGAACTCCATTTAGGACTGGGAAACAAACGCTAGCTCGCCTTACAGGAAACACACTCTGCTTTTGAGAAAAGAGCACTCTTCTACTCTACTGTTTTTCCTATGGGGTCCGAACAGTGAGCTTGCTCAGAACAGAAGAATTGTGCTTCATACGCACACGGGCCATATCTAGTTCAACTCTGCTTAGGAAAGTGACAAGAACAGTAGATCCTCTTCAGTCCAATACCCTGTACTTCCTGGGAACAGACGCGAGTGCTATTTGCACTGTGTATGGCAATGGGAGCCCAATAGTGACTCTTCTTACGAGAAAACAACTGTTGCTCGTAGGACCAGTAATTGCATGTGATTCAACTCCATTTAGGCTGGGAAGCAAACGCTAGCTCGCCTTACAAGAAACACACTCTGCTTTTGAGAAAAGAGCACTCTTCTACTCTACTGTGTTTCCTATGGGGTCCGAACAGTGAGCTTGCTCAGAACAAAAGAACTGTGCTTCCTACACACACGGGCCATATCTAGTTCAACTGTGCTTAGGAAACTGACAAGGACAGTAGATCCTCTTCAGTCCAATACACTGTACATGCTGGGAACAGACGCCAGTGCTATTTGCCCTGTGTATGACAATGGGAGCGCAATAGTGACTCTTCTTACCGGAAAACAACTCTTGCTCATAGGACCAAAAACTGCATGTGTTTCAACTCCATTTAGGACTGGGACACAAACGCTAGCTCGCCTTACAAGAAACACACTCTGCTTTTGAGGAAAGAGCACTCTTCTACTATACTGTGTTTCCTATGGGGTCCTAACAGTGAGCTTGCTCAGAGCAAAAGAACTGTGCTTCCTAACACACGGACCATATCTAGTTCAACTCTGCTTAGGAAACTGACAAGAACAGTAGCTCCGCTTCAGTCCAATACACTGTACTTGCTGGGAACAGACGCGAGTGCTATTTGCCCTGTGTATGACAATGGGAGCGCAATATTGACTCTTCTTACCAGAAAACAACTCTTGCTCATAGGACCATAAAATGCATGTGATTGAACTCCATTTAGGACTGGGAAACAAACGCTAGCTCGCCTTACAGGAAACACACTCTGCTTTTGAGAAAAGAGCACTCTTCTACTCTACTGTTTTTCCTATGGGGTCCGAACAGTGAGCTTGCTCAGAACAGAAGAATTGTGCTTCATACGCACACGGGCCATATCTAGTTCAACTCTGCTTAGGAAAGTGACAAGAACAGTAGATCCTCTTCAGTCCAATACCCTGTACTTCCTGGGAACAGACGCGAGTGCTATTTGCACTGTGTATGGCAATGGGAGCCCAATAGTGACTCTTCTTACGAGAAAACAACTGTTGCTCGTAGGACCAGTAATTGCATGTGATTCAACTCCATTTAGGCTGGGAAGCAAACGCTAGCTCGCCTTACAAGAAACACACTCTGCTTTTGAGAAAAGAGCACTCTTCTACTCTACTGTGTTTCCTATGGGGTCCGAACAGTGAGCTTGCTCAGAACAAAAGAACTGTGCTTCCTACACACACGGGCCATATCTAGTTCAACTGTGCTTAGGAAACTGACAAGGACAGTAGATCCTCTTCAGTCCAATACACTGTACATGCTGGGAACAGACGCCAGTGCTATTTGCCCTGTGTATGACAATGGGAGCGCAATAGTGACTCTTCTTACCGGAAAACAACTCTTGCTCATAGGACCAGAAACTGCATGTGATTCAACTCCATTTAGGATTGAGAAACAAACGCTAGCTCGCCTTACATGAAACACACTCTGCTTTTGAGAAAAGAGCAGTCTTCTACTCTACTGTGTTTCCTATGGGGTCCGAAGAGTGAGCTTGCTCAGAACAAAAGAACTGTGCTTCCTACACACGGGTCATATCTAGTTCAACTCTGCTTAGGAAACTGACAAGAACAGTAGCTAGTCTTCAGTCCAATACACTGTACTTGATGGGAACAGACGCAAGTTCTATTTGCACTGTGTATGACAATGGGAGCACAATAGTGACTTTCCTTACCAAAAAACAAATCTTGCTCATAGGACCAAAAACTGTATGTGATTCAACTCCATTTAGGATTGGGAAACAACGCTAGCTCGCCTTACAAGAAACACACTCGGCTTTTGAGAAAAGAGCACTCTTCTACTCTACTGTTTTTCCTATGGGGTCCGAACAGTGAACATGCTCAGAACCAAAGAACTGTGCTTCCTACACACGGGCCGTATCTAGTTCAACTCTGCTTAGGAAACTGACAAGAATGGTAGCTCCTCTTCAGTCCAATACACTGTACTAGCTAGGAACAGACGCGAGTGCTATTTGCACTGTTTATGGCAATTGGAGCGCAATAGTGACTCTTCTTTTCAGAAAACACCTCTTGCTCGTAGGACCAAAAACTGCATGTGATTCAACTCCATTGAGGACTGGGAAACAAACGCTAGCTCGCCTTACAAGAAACACACTCTGCTTTTGAGAAAAGAGCACTCTTCTACTCTACTGTGTTTCCTAGGGGTCCGAACAGTTAGCTTGCTCAGAACAAAAGAACTGTGCTTCCTACATACACGGGCCATATCTAGTTCAACTCTGCTTAGGAAACTGACAAGAAAAGAAGCTCCGCTTCAGTCCAATGCACTGTACTTGCTGGGCACAGACGCGAGTGCTATTTGCTCTGTGTATGACAATGGGAGCGCAATAGTGACTCTTCTTACCAGAAAACAACTCTTGCTCCTAGGATCAGAAACCACATGGGATTCAACTCCATTTAGGACTGGGAAACAAATGCTAGCTCGCCTTACAAGAAACACACTCTGCTTTAGAGAAAAGAGCACTCTTCTACTCTACTGTGTTTCCTCTAGGGCCAGAACAGTGAGCTTGCTCAGAACAAAAGAACTGTGCTTCCTACACACATGGGCCATATCTAGTTCAACTCTGCTTAGGAAACTGACAGGAACAATAGCTCCTCTTCAGTCCAATACACTGTACTTGCTGGGAACAGACGCGAGTGCTTTTTGCACTGTGTATGGCAATGGGAGCCCAATAGTGACTTTCCTTACCAGGAAACAAATCTTGCTTGTAGCACCAAAAACTGCATGTGATACAACTCCATTTAGGACTGGGAAACAAACGCTAGCTCGCCTTACAAGAAACACACTCTGCTTTTGAGAAAAGAGCACTCTTCTACTCTACTGTGTTTCCTACGGGGTCCGAACAGTGAGCTTGCTCAGAACAAAAGAACTGTGCTTCCTACACACACGGGCCATATCTAGTTCAACTCTGCATAGGAAACTGACAGGAACAGTAGCTCCTCTTCATTCCAATACACTGTACTTGCTGGGAACAGACGCGAGTGCTTCTTGCACTGTGTATGGCAATGGGAGCCCAATAGTGACTTTCCTTACCAGAAAACAAATCTTGCTTGTAGGACCAAAAACTGCATGTGATTCAACTCCATTTAGGACTGGGAAACAAACGCTAGCTCACCTTACAAGAAACACATTCTGCTTTTAAAAAAAGAGCACTCTTCTACTCTACTGTGTTTCCTATGGGGTCCGAAGAGTGAGCTTGCTCAGAACAAATGAAATGTGCTTCCTACACAAACGGGCCATATCTAGTTCAACTCTGCTTAGGAAACTGACAAGAACAGTAGCTCCTCTTCAGTCCAAAACACTGTACTTGCTGGGAACAGACGCGAGTGCTAATTTCATTGTGTATGGCATTGGGAGCACAAGAGTGACTTTCCTTACCAGAAAACAACTCTTGTTCGTAGGACCAAAAACTGCATGTGTTTCAACTCCATTTAGGACTGGGACACAAACGCTAGCTCGCCTTACAAGAAACACACTCTGCTTTTGAGGAAAGAGCACTCATCTACTATACTGTGTTTCCTATGGGGTCCTAACAGTGAGCTTGCTCAGAGCAAAAGAACTGTGCTTCCTAACACACGGACCATATCTAGTTCAACTCTGCTTAGGAAACTGACAAGAACAGTAGCTCCGCTTCAGTCCAATACACTGTACTTGCTGGGAACAGACGCGAGTGCTATTTGCCCTGTGTATGACAATGGGAGCGCAATATTGACTCTTCTTACCAGAAAACAACTCTTGCTCATAGGACCATAAAATGCATGTGATTGAACTCCATTTAGGACTGGGAAACAAACGCTAGCTCGCCTTACAGGAAACACACTCTGCTTTTGAGAAAAGAGCACTCTTCTACTCTACTGTTTTTCCTATGGTGTCCGAACAGTGAGCTTGCTCAGAACAGAAGAATTGTGCTTCATACGCACACGGGCCATATCTAGTTCAACTCTGCTTAGGAAACTGACAAGAACAGTAGATCCTCTTCAGTCCAATACCCTGTACTTCCTGGGAACAGACGCGAGTGCTATTTGCACTGTGTATGGCAATGGGAGCCCAATAGTGACTCTTCTTACGAGAAAACAACTGTTGCTCGTAGGACCAGTAATTGCATGTGATTCAACTCCATTTAGGCTGGGAAGCAAACGCTAGCTCGCCTTACAAGAAACACACTCTGCTTTTGAGAAAAGAGCACTCTTCTACTCTACTGTGTTTCCTATGGGGTCCGAACAGTGAGCTTGCTCAGAACAAAAGAACTGTGCTTCCTACACACACGGGCCATATCTAGTTCAACTGTGCTTAGGAAACTGACAAGGACAGTAGATCCTCTTCAGTCCAATACACTGTACATGCTGGGAACAGACGCCAGTGCTATTTGCCCTGTGTATGACAATGGGAGCGCAATAGTGACTCTTCTTACCGGAAAACAACTCTTGCTCATAGGACCAGAAACTGCATGTGATTCAACTCCATTTAGGATTGAGAAACAAACGCTAGCTCGCCTTACATGAAACACACTCTGCTTTTGAGAAAAGAGCAGTCTTCTACTCTACTGTGTTTCCTATGGGGTCCGAAGAGTGAGCTTGCTCAGAACAAAAGAACTGTGCTTCCTACACACGGGTCATATCTAGTTCAACTCTGCTTAGGAAACTGACAAGAACAGTAGCTAGTCTTCAGTCCAATACACTGTACTTGATGGGAACAGACGCAAGTTCTATTTGCACTGTGTATGACAATGGGAGCACAATAGTGACTTTCCTTACCAAAAAACAAATCTTGCTCATAGGACCAAAAACTGTATGTGATTCAACTCCATTTAGGATTGGGAAACAACGCTAGCTCGCCTTACAAGAAACACACTCGGCTTTTGAGAAAAGAGCACTCTTCTACTCTACTGTTTTTCCTATGGGGTCCGAACAGTGAACATGCTCAGAACCAAAGAACTGTGCTTCCTACACACGGGCCGTATCTAGTTCAACTCTGCTTAGGAAACTGACAAGAATGGTAGCTCCTCTTCAGTCCAATACACTGTACTAGCTAGGAACAGACGCGAGTGCTATTTGCACTGTTTATGGCAATTGGAGCGCAATAGTGACTCTTCTTATCAGAAAACAACTCTTGCTCGTAGGACCAAAAACTGCATGTGATTCAACTCCATTGAGGACTGGGAAACAAACGCTAGCTCGCCTTACAAGAAACACACTCTGCTTTTGAGAAAAGAGCACTCTTCTACTCTACTGTGTTTCCTATAGGGCCAGAACAGTGAGTTTGCTCAGAACAAAAGAACTGAGCTTCATACAAATACTGCCATATCTAGTTCAATTCTGCTTAGGAAACTGAAAAGAACAGTAGATCCTCTTCAGTCCAATAGACTGTATATCCTGGGAACAGACGCCAGTGCTATTTGCCCTGTGTATGACAATGGGAGCGCAATAGTGACTCTTCTTATCAGAAAACAACTCTTGCTCGTGGGACAAGAAACTGCATGTGATTCAACTCCATTTGGGACTGGGAAACAAATGGTAGCTCACCTTACAAGAAACACACTCTGCTTTTGAGAAAAGAGCACTCTTCTACTCTACTGTGTTTACTATGGGGTCTGAACAGTGAGCTTGCTCAGAACAAAAGAACTGTGCTTCCAACACACAGGGACCATATCTAGTTCAACTCTGCTCAGGAAACTGACAAGAACAGTAGCTCCTATTCCGTCCAATACACTGTACTTGCTGAGAACAGATACGAGTGCTATGTGTACTGTTTATGGCAATGGGAGCACAATAGTGACTTTCCTTACGAGAAAACAACTCTTGCTCGTAGGACCAAAAACTGCATGTGATTCAACTCCATTTAGGACTGGGAAACAAACGCTTGCTCGCCTTACAAGAAACACACTCTGCTTTTGATAAAAGAGCACTCTTCTACTCTACTGTGTTTCCTATAGGGCCAGAAGAGTGAGCTTGCTCAGAACAAAAGAACTTTGCTTCCTACACACACGGGCCATATCTAGTTCAACTCTGCTTGGGAAAGTGACAAGAACAGTAGCTCTTCTTCAGTCCAATACACTGTATTAGCTGGGAACACACGTGAGTGCTATTTGCACTGTTTATGGTAATAGGAGCGCAATAGTGACTCTTCTTTTCAGAAAACACCTCTTGCTCGTAGGACCAGAAACTGCATGGGATTCAACTCCATTTCTTACTGGGAAACAAACACCTGCTCGCCTTACAAGAAACACACTCTGCTTTTGAGAAAAGAGCACTCTTCTACTCTACTGTGTTTCCTAGGGGTCCGAACAGTTAGCTTGCTCAGAACAAAAGAACTGTGCTTCCTACATACACGGGCCATGTCTAGTTCAACTCTGCTTAGGAAACTGACAAGAAAAGAAGCTCCGCTTCAGTCCAATGCACTGTACTTGCTGGGCACAGACGCGAGTGCTATTTGCTCTGTGTATGACAATGGGAGCGCAATAGTGACTCTTCTTACCAGAAAACAACTCTTGCTCGTAGGATCAGAAACCACATGGGATTCAACTCCATTTAGGACTGGGAAACAAATGCTAGCTCGCCTTACAAGAAACACACTCTGCTTTAGAGAAAAGAGCACTCTTCTACTCTACTGTGTTTCCTCTAGGGCCAGAACAGTGAGCTTGCTCAGAACAAAAGAACTGTGCTTCCTACACACATGGGCCATATCTAGTTCAACTCTGCTTAGGAAACTGACAGGAACAATAGCTCCTCTTCAGTCCAATACACTGTACTTGCTGGGAACAGACGCGAGTGCTTTTTGCACTGTGTATGGCAATGGGAGCCCAATAGTGACTTTCCTTACCAGGAAACAAATCTTGCTTGTAGCACCAAAAACTGCATGTGATACAACTCCATTTAGGACTGGGAAACAAACGCTAGCTCGCCTTACAAGAAACACACTCTGCTTTTGAGAAAAGAGCACTCTTCTACTCTACTGTGTTTCCTACGGGGTCCGAACAGTGAGCTTGCTCAGAACAAAAGAACTGTGCTTCCTACACACACGGGCCATATCTAGTTCAACTCTGCATAGGAAACTGACAGGAACAGTAGCTCCTCTTCATTCCAATACACTGTACTTGCTGGGAACAGACGCGAGTGCTTTTTGCACTGTGTATGGCAATGGGAGCCCAATAGTGACTTTCCTTACCAGAAAACAAATCTTGCTTGTAGGACCAAAAACTGCATGTGATTCAACTCCATTTAGGACTGGGAAACAAACGCTAGCTCACCTTACAAGAAACACATTCTGCTTTTAAAAAAAGAGCACTCTTCTACTCTACTGTGTTTCCTATGGGGTCCGAAGAGTGAGCTTGCTCAGAAAAAATGAAATGTGCTTCCTACACAAACGGGCCATATCTAGTTCAACTCTGCTTAGGAAACTGACAAGAACAGTAGCTCCTCTTCAGTCCAAAAGACTGTACTTGCTGGGAACAGACGCGAGTGCTAATTTCATTGTGTATGGCATTGGGAGCGCAAGAGTGACTTTCCTTACCAGAAAACAACTCTTGTTCGTAGGACCAAAAACTGCATGTGTTTCAACTCCATTTAGGACTGGGACACAAACGCTAGCTCGCCTTACAAGAAACACACTCTGCTTTTGAGGAAAGAGCACTCTTCTACTATACTGTGTTTCCTATGGGGTCCTAACAGTGAGCTTGCTCAGAGCAAAAGAACTGTGCTTCCTAACACACGGACCATATCTAGTTCAACTCTGCTTAGGAAACTGACAAGAACAGTAGCTCCGCTTCAGTCCAATACACTGTACTTGCTGGGAACAGACGCGAGTGCTATTTGCCCTGTGTATGACAATGGGAGCGCAATATTGACTCTTCTTACCAGAAAACAACTCTTGCTCATAGGACCATAAAATGCATGTGATTGAACTCCATTTAGGACTGGGAAACAAACGCTAGCTCGCCTTACAGGAAACACACTCTGCTTTTGAGAAAAGAGCACTCTTCTACTCTACTGTTTTTCCTATGGTGTCCGAACAGTGAGCTTGCTCAGAACAGAAGAATTGTGCTTCATACGCACACGGGCCATATCTAGTTCAACTCTGCTTAGGAAACTGACAAGAACAGTAGATCCTCTTCAGTCCAATACCCTGTACTTCCTGGGAACAGACGCGAGTGCTATTTGCACTGTGTATGGCAATGGGAGCCCAATAGTGACTCTTCTTACGAGAAAACAACTGTTGCTCGTAGGACCAGTAATTGCATGTGATTCAACTCCATTTAGGCTGGGAAGCAAACGCTAGCTCGCCTTACAAGAAACACACTCTGCTTTTGAGAAAAGAGCACTCTTCTACTCTACTGTGTTTCCTATGGGGTCCGAACAGTGAGCTTGCTCAGAACAAAAGAACTGTGCTTCCTACACACAGGGGCCATATCTAGTTCAACTGTGCTTAGGAAACTGACAAGGACAGTAGATCCTCTTCAGTCCAATACACTGTACATGCTGGGAACAGACGCCAGTGCTATTTGCCCTGTGTATGACAATGGGAGCGCAATAGTGACTCTTCTTACCAGAAAACAACTCTTGCTCATAGGACCAGAAACTGCATGTGATTCAACTCCATTTAGGATTGAGAAACAAACGCTAGGTCGCCTTACATGAAACACACTCTGCTTTTGAGAAAAGAGCAGTCTTCTACTCTACTGTGTTTCCTATGGGGTCCGAAGAGTGAGCTTGCTCAGAACAAAAGAACTGTGCTTCCTACACACGGGTCATATCTAGTTCAACTCTGCTTAGGAAACTGACAAGAACAGTAGCTAGTCTTCAGTCCAATACACTGTACTTGATGGGAACAGACACAAGTTCTATTTGCACTGTGTATGACAATGGGAGCACAATAGTGACTTTCCTTACCAAAAAACAAATCTTGCTCATAGGACCAAAAACTGTATGTGATTCAACTCCATTTAGGATTGGGAAACAACGCTAGCTCGCCTTACAAGAAACACACTCGGCTTTTGAGAAAAGAGCACTCTTCTACTCTACTGTTTTTCCTATGGGGTCCGAACAGTGAACATGCTCAGAACCAAAGAACTGTGCTTCCTACACACGGGCCGTATCTAGTTCAACTCTGCTTAGGAAACTGACAAGAATGGTAGCTCCTCTTCAGTCCAATACACTGTACTAGCTAGGAACAGACTCGAGTGCTATTTGCACTGTTTATGGCAATTGGAGCGCAATAGTGACTCTTCTTATCAGAAAACAACTCTTGCTCGTAGGACCAAAAACTGCATGTGATTCAACTCCATTGAGGACTGGGAAACAAACGCTAGCTCGCCTTACAAGAAACACACTCTGCTTTTGAGAAAAGAGCACTCTTCTACTCTACTGTGTTTCCTAGGGGTCCGAACAGTTAGCTTGCTCAGAACAAAAGAACTGTGCTTCCTACATACACGGGCCATATCTAGTTCAACTCTGCTTAGGAAACTGACAAGAAAAGAAGCTCGGCTTCAGTCCAATGCACTGTACTTGCTGGGCACAGACGCGAGTGCTATTTGCTCTGTGTATGACAATGGGAGCGCAATAGTGACTCTTCTTACCAGAAAACAACTCTTGCTCGTAGGATCAGAAACCACATGAGATTCAACTCCATTTAGGACTGGGAAACAAATGCTAGCTCGCCTTACAAGAAACACACTCTGCTTTAGAGAAAAGAGCACTCTTCTACTCTACTGTGTTTCCTCTAGGGCCAGAACAGTGAGCTTGCTCAGAACAAAAGAACTGTGCTTCCTACACACATGGGCCATATCTAGTTCAACTCTGCTTAGGAAACTGACAGGAACAATAGCTCCTCTTCAGTCCAATACACTGTACTTGCTGGGAACAGACGCGAGTGCTTTTTGCACTGTGTATGGCAATGGGAGCCCAATAGTGACTTTCCTTACCAGGAAACAAATCTTGCTTGTAGCACCAAAAACTGCATGTGATACAACTCCATTTAGGACTGGGAAACAAACGCTAGCTCGCCTTACAAGAAACACACTCTGCTTTTGAGAAAAGAGCACTCTTCTACTCTACTGTGTTTCCTACGGGGTCCGAACAGTGAGCTTGCTCAGAACAAAAGAACTGTGCTTCCTACACACACGGGCCATATCTAGTTCAACTCTGCATAGGAAACTGACAGGAACAGTAGCTCCTCTTCATTCCAATACACTGTACTTGCTGGGAACAGACGCGAGTGCTTTTTGCACTGTGTATGGCAATGGGAGCCCAATAGTGACTTTCCTTACCAGAAAACAAATCTTGCTTGTAGGACCAAAAACTGCATGTGATTCAACTCCATTTAGGACTGGGAAACAAACGCTAGCTCACCTTACAAGAAACACATTCTGCTTTTAAAAAAAGAGCACTCTTCTACTCTACTGTGTTTCCTATGGGGTCCGAAGAGTGAGCTTGCTCAGAAAAAATGAAATGTGCTTCCTACACAAACGGGCCATATCTAGTTCAACTCTGCTTAGGAAACTGACAAGAACAGTAGCTCCTCTTCAGTCCAAAACACTGTACTTGCTGGGAACAGACGCGAGTGCTAATTTCATTGTGTATGGCATTGGGAGCGCAAGAGTGACTTTCCTTACCAGAAAACAACTCTTGTTCGTAGGACCAAAAACTGCATGTGTTTCAACTCCATTTAGGACTGGGACACAAACGCTAGCTCGCCTTACAAGAAACACACTCTGCTTTTGAGGAAAGAGCACTCATCTACTATACTGTGTTTCCTATGGGGTCCTAACAGTGAGCTTGCTCAGAGCAAAAGAACTGTGCTTCCTAACACACGGACCATATCTAGTTCAACTCTGCTTAGGAAACTGACAAGAACAGTAGCTCCGCTTCAGTCCAATACACTGTACTTGCTGGGAACAGACGCGAGTGCTATTTGCCCTGTGTATGACAATGGGAGCGCAATATTGACTCTTCTTACCAGAAAACAACTCTTGCTCATAGGACCATAAAATGCATGTGATTGAACTCCATTTAGGACTGGGAAACAAACGCTAGCTCGCCTTACAGGAAACACACTCTGCTTTTGAGAAAAGAGCACTCTTCTACTCTACTGTTTTTCCTATGGGGTCCGAACAGTGAACATGCTCAGAACCAAAGAACTGTGCTTCCTACACACACGGGCCGTATCTAGTTCAACTCTGCTTAGGAAACTGACAAGAATGGTAGCTCCTCTTCAGTCCAATACACTGTACTAGCTAGGAACAGACGCGAGTGCTATTTGCACTGTTTATGGCAATTGGAGCGCAATAGTGACTCTTCTTATCAGAAAACAACTCTTGCTCGTAGGACCAAAAACTGCATGTGATTCAACTCCATTGAGGACTGGGAAACAAACGCTAGCTCGCCTTACAAGAAACACACTCTGCTTTTGAGAAAAGAGCACTCTTCTACTCTACTGTGTTTCCTATAGGGCCAGAACAGTGAGTTTGCTCAGAACAAAAGAACTGAGCTTCATACAAATACTGCCATATCTAGTTCAATTCTGCTTAGGAAACTGAAAAGAACAGTAGATCCTCTTCAGTCCAATAGACTGTATATCCTGGGAACAGACGCCAGTGCTATTTGCCCTGTGTATGACAATGGGAGCGCAATAGTGACTCTTCTTATCAGAAAACAACTCTTGCTCGTGGGACAAGAAACTGCATGTGATTCAACTCCATTTGGGACTGGGAAACAAATGGTAGCTCACCTTACAAAAAACACACTCTGCTTTTGAGAAAAGAGCACTCTTCTACTCTACTGTGTTTACTATGGGGTCTGAACAGTGAGCTTGCTCAGAACAAAAGAACTGTGCTTCCAACACACAGGGACCATATCTAGTTCAACTCTGCTCAGGAAACTGACAAGAACAGTAGCTCCTATTCCGTCCAATACACTGTACTTGCTGAGAACAGATACGAGTGCTATGTGTACTGTTTATGGCAATGGGAGCACAATAGTGACTTTCCTTACGAGAAAACAACTCTTGCTTGTAGGACCAAAAACTGCATGTGATTCAACTCCATTTAGGACTGGGAAACAAACGCTTGCTCGCCTTACAAGAAAC
This sequence comes from Peromyscus eremicus, assembly GCF_949786415.1. Lineage (NCBI taxonomy): Eukaryota > Metazoa > Chordata > Mammalia > Rodentia > Cricetidae > Peromyscus > Peromyscus eremicus. The sequence goes on along the minus strand of NW_026734319.1, from coordinate 31,530 downwards.
ACACTCTGCTTTTGATAAAAGAGCACTCTTCTACTCTACTGTGTTTCCTATAGGGCCAGAAGAGTGATTTTGCTCAGAACAAAAGAACTGTGCTTCCTACACACACGGGCTATATCTAGTTCAATTCTGCTTAGGAAAATGACAAGAACAGTATATCCTCTTCAGTCCAATACACTTTACTTGCTGAAAACAGACGCCAGTGCTATTTGCCCTTTGTATGACAATGGGAGCACAATAGCGACTCTTCTTTCCAGAAAACAACTCTTGCTCATAGGACCAGAAACTGCATGGGATTCAACTCCATTTAGGACTGGGAAACAAATGCTAGCTCGCCGTACAAGAAACACACTCTGCTTTTGACAAAAGATCACTCTTCTACTCTTCTGTGTTTCCTATTGGGGATCGAACAGTTAGCTTGCCCAGAACAAAAGAACTGTGCTTCCTACACACACGGGCCATATCTAGTTCAACTCTGCTTAGGAAACTGACAAAAACTTAGCTCCTCTTCAGTCCAATACATTGTGCTAGCTGGGAACAGACGCGAGTGCTATTTGCACTGTGTATGGCAATAGGAGCGCAATAGTGACTCTTCTTATCAGAAAACACCTGTTGCTCGTAGGACCAGAAACTGCATGGGATTCAACTCCATTTCTGACTGGGAAACAAACACTTGCTAGCCTTACAAGAAACACACTCTGCTTTTGAGAAAAGAGCACTGTTCTACTCTACTGTCTTTCTTTGGGTTCCGAAAAGTAAGCTTGGTAAGAACAAAAGAACTGGGCTTCCCACACACAGGGGCCATATCTAGTTCAACTCTGCTTAGGAAATTGACAAGAACAGTAGGTCCGCTTCAGTCTAATACACTGTACTTGCTGGGAACAGATGCGAGTGCTATTTGCACTGTGTATGGCAATGGGAGTGCAATAGTGACTTTCCTTACCAGAAAACAACTCATGTTCGTAGGACCAAGAACTGCATGTGATTCAACTCTATTTAGGACTGGGAAAAAACGCTAGCTCACCTTACAAGGAACACTCTCTGCTTTTGACAAAAGAGCACTCTTCTACTCTACTGTGTTTCATATAGGGCAGGAACAGTGAGCTTGCTCAGAACAAAAGAACTGTGCTTCATACAAATACTGCCATATCTAGTTCAATTCTGCTTAGGAAACTGAAAAGAACAGTAGATCCTCTTCAGTCCAATACACTGTATATGCTGGGAACAGACGCCAGTGCTATTTGCCCTGTGTATGACAATGGGAGCGCAATAGTGACTCTTCTTACCAGAAAACAACTCTAGTTCGTAGGACAAGAAACTGCAGGTGATTCAACTCCATTTAGGACTGGGAAACAAATGCTAGCACGCCTTACAAGAAACACACTCTGCTTTTGAGAAATGATCACTCTTCTACTCTACTGTGTTTCTCATAGGGCAAAAACAGTTTGCTTGCTTAGAACAAACGAACTGTGCTTCCTATACACACGTGCCATATCTAGTTCAATTCTGCTTCGGAAAATGACAAGAACAGTAGATCCTCGTCAGTCCAATACACTGTACTTGCTGGGAACAGACACCAGTGCTATTTGCCCTGTGTATGACAATGGGAGCACAATAGTGACTCTTCTTTCCAGAAAACAACTCTTGCTGGTAGGACCAGAAACTGCATGGGATTCAACTCCATTAAGGACTGGGAAAAAAACGCTGACTTGACTTACACTAAACACACTCTGGATTGAGAAAACAGCACTCTTCTACACTAATGTGTTTCCTATAGGGCCAGAAAAATGGGCATTCTCAGAACAAAAGAGCTGTGCTTAATACACACAGGGTCCATATCTAGTTCAACTATGCTTGGGAAACTGACAAGAACAGTTGATCCTCTTCAGTCCAATACACTGTTCATGCTGGGAACTATGTATGGCTGGGAACTGTGAATGGCAATGAGAGCACAATAGTGACTTTCCTTACCAGAAAACAAATCTTGCTTGTAGGACCAAAAACTGCATGTGATTCAACTCCATTTAGGACTGGGAAACAAACGCTAGCTCGCCTTACAAGAAACACACTCTGCTTTTGAGAAAAGAGCACTCTTCTACTCTACTGTGTTTCCTATGGGGTCCGAACAGTGAACTTGCTCAGAACAAAAGAACTGTGCTTCCTACACACACGGGCCATATCTAGTTCAACTCTGCTTAGGAAACTGACAAGAACGGTAGCTCCTCTTTAGGCCAATAAACTGTACTAGCTGGGAACAGACGCGAGTGCTATTTGCACTGTTTATGGCAATAGGAGCACAATAGTGACTCTTCTTATCAGAAAACTCCTCTTGTTCGTAGGACCAGAAACTGCATGGCATTCAACTCCATTTCTGACTGAGAAACAAACGCTAGCTCGCCTTACAAGAAACACACTCTGCTTTTGAGAAAAGAGCACTCATCTACTCTACTGTGTTTCCTATAGGGCCAGAACAGTGAGCGTGCTCAGAACAAAAGAACTGTGCTTCCTACACACACGGGCCATATCTACTTCAACTCTGCTTAGGAAACAGACAAGAACAGTAGCTCCTCTTCTGTCCAATACTCTGTACTTGCTTGGAACAGACGCCAGTGCTATTTGCACTGTGTATGGCAATATGAGCGCAATAGTGACTCTTCTTACGAGAAAACAACTCTTGCTCCTAGGAACAGAAACTGCATGTGATTCAACTCAATTTAGGACTGGGAAACAAACGCTAGCTCGCCTTACAAGAAACACACTCTGGCCGGGCGGTGGTTGCGCACGCCTTTAATCCCAGCACTCGGGAGGCAGAGCCAGGCGGATCTCTGTGAGTTCGAGGACAACCTGGGCTACCAAGTGAGTTCTCGGAAAGGCACAAAGCTACACAGAGAAACCCTGCCTCAAAAATCCAAAAAAAAAAAAAAGAAAAAGAAACACACTCTGCTTTTGAGAAAAGAGCACTCTTCTACTCTACTGTGTTTCCTATAGGGCCAGAACAGTGAGCTTGCTCAGAACAAAAGAACTGTGCTTCCTACACACACGGGCCATATCTAGTTCAACTCTGCTTAGGAAACTGACAAGAACAGTAGCTCCTCTTTAGTCCAATACACTGTACTTGCTGGGAACAGACGCGAGTGCTATTTGCACTGTGTATGCCAATGGGAGTGCAATAGTGACTTTCCTTACCAGAAAACAACTCTTGCTCGTAGGACCAAAAACTGGATGTGATTCAACTCCATTTAGGACTGGGAAACAAAAGCTAGTTCGCCTTACAACAAACACACTGTGCTTTTGAGAAAAGAGCACTATTCTACTCTACTGTTTTTCCTATAGTGTCAGAACAGTGAGCTTGTTCAGAACAAAAGAACTGTGCTTCCTACACACACGGGCTTTATCCAGTTCAACTCTGCTTAGGAAACTGACAGGAACAGTAGCTCCTCTTCAGTCCAATAAACTGTGCTTGCTGGGAGCAGACGCGAGTGCTATTTGTACTGTGTATGGCAAAGGGAGCACAATATGACTTTCCTTACCATAAAACAACTCTTGCTCGTAGGACCAGAAACTGCATGTGATTCAACTCCGTTTCTGACTGGGAAACAAACACTACTTAGTCTTACAAGAAACACACTCTGCTTTTGAGAAAAGAGCACTCTTCTACTCTACTGTGTTTCCTATGGGTTCCGAAAATTGAGCTTGCTCAGAACAAAAGAACTGTGCTTCACACACACGTGCCATATCTAGTTCAACTCTGCTTAGGAAACTGACATGAACAGTAGCTCCTCTTCTGTCCAATACACTGTACTTGCTGGGAACAGATGCGAGTGCTATTTGCACTGTGTATGACAATGGGAGCGCAATAGTGACTTTCCTTACCAGAAAACAACTCTTGCTCGTAGGACTAAAAACTGGATGTGATTCAACTCCATTTCTGACTGGGAAACAAACGCTAGCTCGCCTTACAAGAAACACACTCTGCTTTTGAGAAATGATCACTCTTCTACTCTACTGTGTTTCTTATAGGGCCAAAAGAGTTTGCTTGCTTAGAACAAACGAACTGTGCTTCCTACAAACACGGATCATATCTAGTTCAATTCTGCTTTGGAAAATGACAAGAACAGTAGATCCTCGTCAGTTCAATACACTGTACTTGCTGGGAACAGACGCGAGAGCTATTTGCACTGTGTATGGCAACGGGAGCGCAATAGTGACTTTCCTTACCAGAAAACAACTCTTGCTCTTAGGACCAGAAACTGCATGTGATTCAACTTCATTTAAAACTGGGAAACAAATGCTAGCTCGCCTTACATGAAACACACTCTGCTTTTGAGAAAAGAGCACTCTTCTACTCTACTGTGCTTCCTATGGGGTCTGAACAGTGAGCTTGCTCAGAACAAAAGAACTGTGCTTCCTACACACACGGACATATCAAGTTCAATTCTGCTTAAGAACCTGACAAGAACAGTAGATCCTCTTCAGTCCAATACACTGTACTTGCTGGGAACAGACGCCAGTGCTATTTGTCCTGTGTATGGCAATGGCAGCGCAATAGTGACTCTTCTTACCATAAAACAACTCTTGCTCGTAGGACTAGAAACTGCATGTGATTAAACTGAATTTAGGACTGGGAAACAAACGCTAGCTCGCCTTACAAGAAACATACTCTGCTTTAGAGAAAAGAACACTCTTCTACTCTACTGTGTTTCCTATAGGGCCAGAAGAGTGAGCTTGCTCAGAAGAAAAGAACTGTGCTTCCTACACACGAGCCATAACTAGTTCAACTCTGCTTAGGAAACTGACAAGAACAGTAGCTCCTCTTCAGTCCGATACACTGTACTTGCTGCACACAGAAGCCAGTGCTATTTGTCCTGTGTATGGCAATGGCAGCGCAATAGTGACTCTTCTTACCAGAAAACAACTCTTGCTTGTAGTACCAGAAACTGCATGGGATTCAACTCCACTTAGGACTGGGAAACAAACGCTAGTTCGCCTTACAAGAAACACACTCTGCTTTTAAAAAAAGAGCACACTTCTATTCCACTGTGTTTCCTATGGGGTACAATCAGTGAGCTTGCTCAGAACAAATCAACTGTGCTTCCTACACACACGGACCATATCTAGTTCAATTCTGCTTAGGAACCTGACAAGAACAGTAGCTCCTCTTCAGTCCAATACACTGCACTTGCTGGGAACAGACGCGAGTGCTATTTGCACTGTGAATGGCAATTTAGCACAATAGTGACTCGTCTTACCAGAAAACAACTCTTGCTCGTAGGAAAAAAACTGCATGTGACTCAACTCCATTTAGGACTGGGAAACAAACTCTAGCTCGCCTTACAAGAAACACACTCTGCTTTTGAGAAAAGAGCACTGTTCTACTCTACTGTGTTTCCTGTAGGGCCAGAACAGTGAGCTTGCTCAGAACAAAAGAACTGTGCTTCCTACACACACGGCATTATATAGTTCAATTCTGATTAAGAACCTGACAAGAACAGTAGATCCTCTTCAGTCCAATACACTGTACTTGCTGTGAACAGACGCCAGTGCTATTTGTCCTGTGTATGGCAATGACAGCGCAATAGTGACTCTTCTTACCAGAAAACAATTCTTGCTCGTAGACCAGAAACTGCATGTGATTCAACTCCATTTAGGACTGGGAAACAAACGCTAGCTCGCCTTACAAGAAACACACTCTGCTTTAGAGAAAAGAGCACTCTTCTACTCTACAGTGTATCCTATGGGGTTCAAACAGTGAGCTTGCTCAGAACAAAAGAACTGTGCTTCCTACACACACGGGCCATATCTAGTTCAACTCTGCTTAGGAAACTGACAAGACAGTAGCTCCACTTCAGTCCGATACACTGTAATTTCTGGGAACAGACGCGAGAGCTATTTGCACTGTGTATGGCAATGTGAGCGCAATAGTGACTTTCCTTACCAGAAAACAACTCTTGCTCGTAGGACCAGAAACTGCATGTGATTCAACTCCATTTAGGACTGGGAAACAAACGCTAGCTCGCATTACAAGAAACACACTCTGCTTTTGAGAAAAGAACACTCTTCTACTCTACTGTGTTTCTTATGTGGTCCGAACAGTGAGCTTGCTCAGAACAAAAGAACTGTGCTTCCTACACACACGGCCATATCTAGTTCAATTCTGCTTAGGAACCTGAAAACAACAGTAGATCCTGTTCATTCTAATACATTGTACTTGCTGGGAACAGACGCATGTGCTATTTGTCCTGTGTATGGCAATGGCAGCGCAATAGTGACTATTCTTACCATAAAACAACTCTTGCTCATAGGACCAGAAATAGCATGTGATTCCATTCCATTTAGGACTGGGAAACAAACGCTAGCTCGCCTTACAAGAAACACACTCTGCTTTAGAGAATAGAGCACTCTTCTACTCTACTGTGTTTCCTATGGGGTCCAAAAAGTGAGCTTGCTCAGAACAAAAGAACTGTGCTTCCTACACACGGGCCATATCTAGTTCAACTCTGCTTAGGAAACTGACAAGAACAGTAGCTCCTATTCAGTCCAATACACTGTACTTGCTGGGAACAGACGCGAGTGCTTTCTGCACTGTGTATGGCATTTGGAGCGCAATAGTGACTCTTCTTACCAGAAAAAAACTCTTGCTCGTAGTACCAAAAACTACCTGTGACTCAACTCCATTTAGGACTGGGAAACAAACGCGAGCTCGCCTTACAAGAAACACACTCTGCTTTAGAGAAAAGAGCACTCTTCTACTCTACTGTGTTTCCTATGGGGCCAGAACAGTGAGCTTGCTCAGAACAAAAGAACTGTGCTTCCTACACACATGGACCATATGTAGTTCAACTCTGGTTAGAAAACTTACAAGAACACTAGCTCCTCTTCAGTCCAATACACTGTACTTGCTGGGAACAGACGTGTGTGCTATTTGCACTGTGTATGGCAATGGGAGCGCAATAGTGACTTTCCTTACCAGAAAACAACTCTTGCTCGTAGGACCAGAAACTACATGTGATTCAACTCCATTTAGGACTGGGAAACAAACGCGAATTCGCCTTACAAGAAACACACTCTGCTTTAGAGAAAAGAGCACTCTTCTACTCTACTGTGTTTCCTATAGGGCCAGAACAGTGAGATTGCTCAGAAAAAAAGAACTGTGCTTCCTACACACACGGGCCATATCTTGTTCAACTCTGCTTAGGAAACTGACAAGAACAGTAGCTCCTCTTCAATCCGATACACTGTACTTGGTGAGAACAGACGCGAGTGCTATTTGTACTGTGTATGACAATTGGAGCACAATAGTGACTCGTCTTACCAGAAAACAACTCTTGCTCGTAGGACAAAATACTGCATGTGACTCAACTCCATTTAGGACTGGGAAACAAACTCTAGCACTCCTTACAAGAAACACACTCTGATTTAGAGAAAAGAGCACTCTTCTATTCTTCAGTGTTTCCTATAGGGCCAGAAGAGTTAGCTTGCTCAGAACATAATAACTGTGCTTCCTACACACGGGCCATATCTAGTTCAACTCTGCTTAGGAAACTGACAAGAAGAGTAGCTCCTCTTCAGTCCAATACACTGTACTTGCTGGGAACAGACGCGAGTGCTATTTGCACTGTGCATGGCAAAGGGAGCGCAATAGTGACTTTCCTTACCAGAAAACAACTCTTGCTCGTAGGACCAGAAACTGCATGTGATTCAATGCCATTTAGGACTGGGAAACAAATGCTAGCTCACCTTACAAGAAACGCACTCTGCTTTAGAGAAAAGAGCACTCTTCTACTCTATTGTGTTTCCTATGGGGTCCGAACAGTGAGCTTGCTCAGAACAAAAGAACTGTGCATCCTACACACGGCCATATCTAGTTCAATTCTGCTTAGGAACCTGAAAAGAGCAGTAGATCCTCTTCATTCCAATACACTGTACTTGCTGCGAACAGACGCCAGTGCTATTTGTCCTGTGTATGGCAATGGCAGCGCATTAGTGACTCTTCTTTCCATAAAACAACTCTTGCTCGTAGGACTAGAAACTGTATGTGATTCAACTCCATTTAGGACTGGGAAACAAATGCTAGCTTGCCTTACAAGAAACACACTCTGCTTTAGAGAAAAGAGCACTCTTCTACTCTACTGTGTTTCCTATGGGGTCCAAACAGTGAGCTTGCTCAGAACAAAAGAACTGTGCTTCCTACACACACGGACCATATGCAGTTCAACTCTGGATAGAAAACTGACAAGAACACTAGCTCCTCTTCAGTCCAATACACTGTACTTGCTGGGAACAGTCGTGAGTGCTATTTGCACTGTGTATGGCAATGGGAGCGCAATAGTGACTTTCCTTACCAGAAAACAACTCTTGCTTGTAGGACCAGAAACTGTATGTGATTCAACTGCATTTAGGACTGGGAAACAAACGTAGCTCGCCTTACAAGGAACACACTCTGCTTTTGAGAAAAGAGCACTCTTCTACTCTACTGTGTTTTCTATGGGGTCCGAACAGTGAGCTTGTTCAGAACAAAAGAACTGTGCTTCCTACACACGGGCCATATCTAGTTCAACTCTGCTTAGGAAATTGACAAGAACAGTAGCTCCTCTTCAGTCCCATACACTGTACTTGCTGGGAACAGACGCGAGTGCTATTTGCACTGTGTGTGGCATTTGGAGCGCAATAGTGACTCTTCTTACCAGAAAACAACTCTTGCTCGTAGGATCAAAAACTGCCTGTGACTCAACTCCATTTAGGACTGGGAAACAAACGCGAACTCGCCTTACAAGAAACACACTCTGCTTTAGAGAAAAGAGCACTCTTCTACTCTACTGTGTTTCCTATAGGGCCAGAACAGTGAGATTGCTCAGAAAAAAAGAACTGTGCTTCCTACACACACGGGCCATATCTTGTTCAACTCTAATTAGGAAACTGACAGGAACAGTAGCTCCTCTTCAATCCGATACACTGTACTTGGTGAGAACAGACGCGAGTGCTATTTGTACTGTGTATGACAATTGGAGCACAATAGTGACTCGTCTTACCAGAAAACAACTCTTGCTCGTAGGACAAAATACTGCATGTGACTCAACTCCATTTAGGACTGGGAAACAAACGCGAGCACTCCTTACAAGAAACACAGTCTGCTTTAGAGGAAAGAGCACTCTTCTATTCTTCAGTGTTTCCCATAGGGCCAGAACAGTTAGCTTGCTCAGAACATAATAACTGTGCTTCTTACACACGGGGCATATCTAGTTCAACTCTGCTTAGGAAACTGACAAGAAGAGTAGCTCCTCTTCAGTCCAGTACACTGTACTTGCTGGGAACAGACGCGAGTGCTATTTGCACTGTGCATGGCAATGGGAGCGCAATAGTGACTTTCCTTACCAGAAAACAACTCTTGCTCTTAGGACCAGAAACTGCATGTGATTCAACTCCATTTAGGACTGGGAACAAACGCTAGCTTGCCTTACAAGAAACACACTCTGCTTTAGAGAAAAGAGCACTCTTCTACTCTACTGTGTTTCCTATGGGGTCCGAACAGTGAGCTTGCTCAGAACAAAAGAACTGTGCTTCCTACACACACGGACCATATGTAGTTCAACTCTGGTTAGAAAACTGACAAGAACACTAGCTCCTCTTCAGTCCAATACACTGTACTTGCTGGGAACAGACTTGTGTGCTATTTGCACTGTGTATGGCAATGGGAGCGCAATAGTGACTTTCCTTACCAGAAAACAACTCTTGCTCGTAGGACCAGAAACTGCATGTGATTCAACTCCATTTAGGACTGGGAAACAAACGTAGCTCGCCTTACAAGGAACAGACTCTGCTTTTGAGAAAAGAGCACTTTTCTACTCTACTGTGTTTCCTATTGGGCCAGAACAGTGATCTTGCTCAGAACCAAAGAACTGTGCTTCCTACACACAAGGACCATATCTAGTTAAACTCTGCTTAGGAAACTGACAAGAACAGTAGCTCCTCTTCAGTCCAATACACTGTACTTGCTGGGAGCAGACACGAGTGCTATTTGCACTGTGTATGGCATTTGGAGCACAATAGTGTCTCTTCTTACCAGAGAACAACTCTTGCTCATAGGACCAAAAAGTGCATGTGACTCAACTCCATTTAGGACTGAGAAACAAACGCGAGCACTCCTTACAAGAAACACACTCTGCTTTAGAGAAAAGAGCACTCTTCTATTCTACAGTGTTTCCAATAGGGCCAGAACAGTTAGCTTGCTCAGAACATAATAACTGTGCTTCCTACACACACGGGCCATATCTAGTTCAACTCTGCTTAGGAAACTGACAAGAAGAGTAGCTCCTCTTCAGTCCAATACACTGTACTTGCTGGGAACAGACGCGAGTGCTATTTGCACTGTGCATGACAATGGGAGCGCAATAGTGACTTTCCTTACCAGAAAACAACTCTTGCTCGTAGGACCAGAATCTGCATGTGATTCAACGCCATTTAGGACTGGGAAACAAATGCTAGCTCACCTTACAAGAAACGCACTCTGCTTTAGAGAAAAGAGCACTCTTCTACTCTACTGTGTTTCTTATGGGTTCCAAACAGTGAGCTTGCTCAGAACAAAAGAACTGTGCTTCCTACACACATGCACCATATCTAGTTCAACTCTTCTTAGGAAACTGACAAAAATATTAGCTCCAATTCAGTCCAATGCACTGTACTTGCTGGGAAGAGACGCTAGTGCTATTTGCACAGTGTATGGCATTTGGAGCACAATAGTGACTCTTCTTACCAGAAAACAACTCTTGCTCGTAGGACCAAAAACTGCATGTGACTCAACTCCATTTAGGACTGAGAAACAAACACTAGCTCGCCTTACAAGAAACACACTCTGCTTTAGAGAAAAGAGCACTCTTCTTCTCTACTGTGTTTCCTATAGGGGCAGAACAGTGAGCTTGCTCAGAACAAAAGAACTGTGCTTCCTACACACACGGATCATATCTAGTTCAACTCTGCTTAGGAAACTGCCAAGAACAGCAGCTCCTCTTCACTCTGATACACTGTACTTGCTTGGACCAGACGCGAGTGCTATTTGTACTGTGTATGGCAAAGGGAGCGCAATAGTGACTTTCCTTACCAGAAAACAACTCTTGCTCGTAGGACCAGAAACTGCATGTGATTCAACTCCATTTAGGAATGGGAAACAAACGCTAGCTTGCCTTACAAGAAACACACTCTGCTTTAGAGAAAAGAGCACTCTTCTACTCTACTGTGTTTCCTATGGGGTCCAAACAGTGAACATGCTCAGAACCAAAGAACTGTGCATCCTACACACGGCCATATCTAGTTCAATTCTGCTTAGGAACCTGAAAAGAGCAGTAGATCCTCTTCATTCCAATACACTGTACTTGCTGCGAACAGATGCCAGTGCTATTTGTCCTGTGTATGGCAATGGCAGCGCATTAGTGACTCTTCTTACCATAAAACAACTCTTGCTCGTAGGACTAGAAACTGTATGTGATTCAACTCCATTTAGGACTGGGAAACAAACGCTAGCTTGCCTTACAAGAAACACACTCTGCTTTAGAGAAAAGAGCACTCTTCTACTCTACTGTGTTTCCTATGGGGTCCAAACAGTGAGCTTGCTCAGAACAAAAGAACTGTGCTTCCTACACACACAGACCATATGTAGTTCAACTCTGGTTAGAAAACTGACAAGAACACTAGCTCCTCTTCAGTCCAATACACTGTACTTGCTGGGAACAGTCGTGAGTGCTATTTGCACTGTGCAATGGGAGCGTAATAGTGACTTTCCTTACCAGAAAACAACTCTTGCTCGTAGGACCAGAAACTGTATGTGATTCAACTCCATTTAGGACAGGGAAACAAACGTAGCTCGCCTTACAAGGAACACACTCTGCTTTTGAGAAAAGAGCACTCTTCTACTCTACTGTGTTTGCTATGGGGTCCGAACAGTGAGCTTGTTCAGAACAAAAGAACTGTGCTTCCTACACACGGGCCATATCTAGTTCAACTCTGCTTAGGAAATTGACAAGAACAGTAGCTCCTCTTCAGTCCCATACACTGTACTTGCTGGGAACAGACGCGAGTGCTATTTGCACTGTGTGTGGCATTTGGAGCGCAATAGTGACTCTTCTTACCAGAAAACAACTCTTGCTCGTAGGATCAAAAACTGCCTGTGACTCAACTCCATTTAGGACTGGGAAACAAACGCGAACTCGCCTTACAAGAAACACACTCTGCTTTAGAGAAAAGAGCACTCTTCTACTCTACTGTGTTTCCTATAGGGCCAGAACAGTGAGATTGCTCAGAAAAAAAGAACTGTGCTTCCTACACACACGGGCCATATCTTGTTCAACTCTGCTTAGGAAACTGACAAGAACAGTAGCTCCTCTTCAATCCGATACACTGTACTTGGTGAGAACAGACGCGAGTGCTATTTGTACTGTGTATGACAATTGGAGCACAATAGTGACTCGTCTTACCAGAAAACAACTCTTGCTCGTAGGACAAAATACTGCATGTGACTCAACTCCATTTAGGACTGGGAAACAAACTCTAGCACTCCTTACAAGAAACACACTCTGATTTAGAGAAAAGAGCACTCTTCTACTCTACTGTGTTTCCTATGGGGTCCGAACAGTGAGCTTGCTCAGAACAAAAGAACTGTGCTTCCTACACACACGGACCATATGCAGTTCAACTCTGGTTAGAAAACTGACAAGAACACTAGCTCCTCTTCAGTCCAATACACTGTACTTGCTGGGAACAGACTTGTGTGCTATTTGCACTGTGTATGGCAATGGGAGCGCAATAGTGACTTTCCTTACCAGAAAACAACTCTTGCTCGTAGGACCAGAAACTGCATGTGATTCAACTCCATTTAGGACTGGGAAACAAACGTAGCTCGCCTTACAAGGAACAGACTCTGCTTTTGAGAAAAGAGCACTTTTCTACTCTACTGTGTTTCCTATTGGGCCAGAACAGTGATCTTGCTCAGAACCAAAGAACTGTGCTTCCTACACACAAGGACCATATCTAGTTAAACTCTGCTTAGGAAACTGACAAGAACAGTAGCTCCTCTTCAGTCCAATACACTGTACTTGCTGGGAGCAGACACGAGTGCTATTTGCACTGTGTATGGCATTTGGAGCACAATAGTGTCTCTTCTTACCAGAGAACAACTCTTGCTCATAGGACCAAAAAGTGCATGTGACTCAACTCCATTTAGGACTGAGAAACAAACGCGAGCACTCCTTACAAGAAACACACTCTGCTTTAGAGAAAAGAGCACTCTTCTATTCTACAGTGTTTCCAATAGGGCCAGAACAGTTAGCTTCCTCAGAACATAATAACTGTGCTTCCTACACACACGGGCCATATCTAGTTCAACTCTGCTTAGGAAACTGACAAGAAGAGTAGCTCCTCTTCAGTCCAATACACTGTACTTGCTGGGAACAGACGCGAGTGCTATTTGCACTGTGCATGACAATGGGAGCGCAATAGTGTCTTTCCTTACCAGAAAACAACTCTTGCTCGTAGGACCAGAAACTGCATGTGATTCAACGCCATTTAGGACTGGGAAACAAATGCTAGCTCACCTTACAAGAAACGCACTCTGCTTTAGAGAAAAGAGCACTCTTCTACTCTACTTTGTTTCTTATGGGTTCCAAACAGTGAGCTTGCTCAGAACAAAAGAACTGTGCTTCCTACACACATGCACCATATCTAGTTCAACTCTTCTTAGGAAACTGACAAAAATATTAGCTCCAATTCAGTCCAATGCACTGTACTTGCTGGGAAGAGACGCGAGTGCTATTTGCACAGTGTATGGCATTTGGAGCACAATAGTGACTCTTCTTACCAGAAAACAACTCTTGCTCGTAGGACCAAAAACTGCATGTGACTCAACTCCATTTAGGACTGAGAAACAAACACTAGCTCGCCTTACAAGAAACACACTCTGCTTTAGAGAAAAGAGCACTCTTCTTCTCTACTGTGTTTCCTATAGGGGCAGAACAGTGAGCTTGCTCAGAACAAAAGAACTGTGCTTCCTACACACACGGATCATATCTAGTTCAACTCTGCTTAGTAAACTGCCAAGAACAGCAGCTCCTCTTCACTCTGATACACTGTACTTGCTTGGACCAGACGCGAGTGCTATTTGTACTGTGTATGGCAAAGGGAGCGCAATAGTGACTTTCCTTACCAGAAAACAACTCTTGCTCGTAGGACCAGAAACTGCATGTGATTCAACTCCATTTAGGAATGGGAAACAAACGCTAGCTTGCCTTACAAGAAACACACTCTGCTTTAGAGAAAAGAGCACTCTTCTACTCTACTGTGTTTCCTATGGGGTCCAAACAGTGAACATGCTCAGAACCAAAGAACTGTGCATCCTACACACGGCCATATCTAGTTCAATTCTGCTTAGGAACCTGAAAAGAGCAGTAGATCCTCTTCATTCCAATACACTGTACTTGCTGCGAACAGATGCCAGTGCTATTTGTCCTGTGTATGGCAATGGCAGCGCATTAGTGACTCTTCTTACCATAAAACAACTCTTGCTCGTAGGACTAGAAACTGTATGTGATTCAACTCCATTTAGGACTGGGAAACAAACGCTAGCTTGCCTTACAAGAAACACACTCTGCTTTAGAGAAAAGAGCACTCTTCTACTCTACTGTGTTTCCTATGGGGTCCAAACAGTGAGCTTGCTCAGAACAAAAGAACTGTGCTTCCTACACACACAGACCATATGTAGTTCAACTCTGGTTAGAAAACTGACAAGAACACTAGCTCCTCTTCAGTCCAATACACTGTACTTGCTGGGAACAGTCGTGAGTGCTATTTGCACTGTGCAATGGGAGCGTAATAGTGACTTTCCTTACCAGAAAACAACTCTTGCTCGTAGGACCAGAAACTGTATGTGATTCAACTCCATTTAGGACAGGGAAACAAACGTAGCTCGCCTTACAAGGAACACACTCTGCTTTTGAGAAAAGAGCACTCTTCTACTCTACTGTGTTTTCTATGGGGTCCGAACAGTGAGCTTGTTCAGAACAAAAGAACTGTGCTTCCTACACACGGGCCATATCTAGTTCAACTCTGCTTAGGAAATTGACAAGAACAGTAGCTCCTCTTCAGTCCCATACACTGTACTTGCTGGGAACAGACGCGAGTGCTATTTGCACTGTGTGTGGCATTTGGAGCGCAATAGTGACTCTTCTTACCAGAAAACAACTCTTGCTCGTAGGATCAAAAACTGCCTGTGACTCAACTCCATTTAGGACTGGGAAACAAACGCGAACTCGCCTTACAAGAAACACACTCTGCTTTAGAGAAAAGAGCACTCTTCTACTCTACTGTGTTTCCTATAGGGCCAGAACAGTGAGATTGCTCAGAAAAAAGAACTGTGCTTCCTACACACACGGGCCATATCTTGTTCAACTCTGCTTAGGAAACTGACAAGAACAGTAGCTCCTCTTCAATCCGATACACTGTACTTGGTGAGAACAGACACGAGTGCTATTTGTACTGTGTATGACAATTGGAGCACAATAGTGACTCGTCTTACCAGAAAACAACTCTTGCTCGTAGGACAAAATACTGCATGTGACTCAACTCCATTTAGGACTGGGAAACAAACTCTAGCACTCCTTACAAGAAACACACTCTGATTTAGAGAAAAGAGCACTCTTCTATTCTTCAGTGTTTCCTATAGGGCCAGAAGAGTTAGCTTGCTCAGAACATAATAACTGTGCTTCCTACACACGGGCCATATCTAGTTCAACTCTGCTTAGGAAACTGACAAGAAGAGTAGCTCCTCTTCAGTCCAATACACTGTACTTGCTGGGAACATACGCGAGTGCTATTTGCACTGTGCATGGCAATGGGAGCGCAATAGTGACTTTCCTTACCAGAAAACAACTCTTGCTCGTAGGACCAGAAACTGCATGTGATTCAACGCCATTTAGGACTGGGAAACAAATGCTAGCTCACCTTACAAGAAACGCACTCTGCTTTAGAGAAAAGAGCACTCTTCTACTCTATTGTGTTTCCTATGGGGTCCGAACAGTGAGCTTGCTCAGAACAAAAGAACTGTGCATCCTACACACGGCCATATCTAGTTCAATTCTGCTTAGGAACCTGAAAAGAGCAGTAGATCCTCTTCATTCCAATACACTGTACTTGCTGCGAACAGACGCCAGTGCTATTTGTCCTGTGTATGGCAATGGCAGCGCATTAGTGACTCTTCTTACCATAAAACAACTCTTGCTCGTAGGACTAGAAACTGTATGTGATTCAACTCCACTTAGGACTGGGAAACAAATGCTAGCTTGCCTTACAAGAAACACACTCTGCTTTAGAGAAAAGAGCACTCTTCTACTCTACTGTGTTTCCTATGGGGTCCAAACAGTGAGCTTGCTCAGAACAAAAGAACTGTGCTTCCTACACACACAGACCATATGTAGTTCAACTCTGGTTAGAAAACTGACAAGAACACTAGCTCCTCTTCAGTCCAATACACTGTACTTGCTGGGAACAGTCGTGAGTGCTATTTGCACTGTGCAATGGGAGCGTAATAGTGACTTTCCTTACCAGAAAACAACTCTTGCTCGTAGGACCAGAAACTGTATGTGATTCAACTCCATTTAGGACAGGGAAACAAACGTAGCTCGCCTTACAAGGAACACACTCTGCTTTTGAGAAAAGAGCACTCTTCTACTCTACTGTGTTTTCTATGGGGTCCGAACAGTGAGCTTGTTCAGAACAAAAGAACTGTGCTTCCTACACACGGGCCATATCTAGTTCAACTCTGCTTAGGAAATTGACAAGAACAGTAGCTCCTCTTCAGTCCCATACACTGTACTTGCTGGGAACAGACGCGAGTGCTATTTGCACTGTGTGTGGCATTTGGAGCGCAATAGTGACTCTTCTTACCAGAAAACAACTCTTGCTCGTAGGATCAAAAACTGCCTGTGACTCAACTCCATTTAGGACTGGGAAACAAACGCGAACTCGCCTTACAAGAAACACACTCTGCTTTACAGAAAAGAGCACTCTTCTACTCTACTGTGTTTCCTATAGGGCCAGAACAGTGAGATTGCTCAGAAAAAAAGAACTGTGCTTCCTACACACACGGGCCATATCTTGTTCAACTCTGCTTAGGAAACTGACAAGAACAGTAGCTCCTCTTCAATCCGATACACTGTACTTGGTGAGAACAGACACGAGTGCTATTTGTAATGTGTATGACAATTGGAGCACAATAGTGACTCGTCTTACCAGAAAACAACTCTTGCTCGTAGGACAAAATACTGCATGTGACTCAACTCCATTTAGGACTGGGAAACAAACTCTAGCACTCCTTACAAGAAACACACTCTGATTTAGAGAAAAGAGCACTCTTCTATTCTTCAGTGTTTCCTATAGGGCCAGAAGAGTTAGCTTGCTCAGAACATAATAACTGTGCTTCCTACACACGGGCCATATCTAGTTCAACTCTGCTTAGGAAACTGACAAGAAGAGTAGCTCCTCTTCAGTCCAATACACTGTACTTGCTGGGAACATACGCGAGTGCTATTTGCACTGTGCATGGCAATGGGAGCGCAATAGTGACTTTCCTTACCAGAAAACAACTCTTGCTCGTAGGACCAGAAACTGCATGTGATTCAACGCCATTTAGGACTGGGAAACAAATGCTAGCTCACCTTACAAGAAACGCACTCTGCTTTAGAGAAAAGAGCACTCTTCTACTCTATTGTGTTTCCTATGGGGTCCGAACAGTGAGCTTGCTCAGAACAAAAGAACTGTGCATCCTACACACGGCCATATCTAGTTCAATTCTGCTTAGGAACCTGAAAAGAGCAGTAGATCCTCTTCATTCCAATACACTGTACTTGCTGCGAACAGACGCCAGTGCTATTTGTCCTGTGTATGGCAATGGCAGCGCATTAGTGACTCTTCTTACCATAAAACAACTCTTGCTCGTAGGACTAGAAACTGTATGTGATTCAACTCCACTTAGGACTGGGAAACAAATGCTAGCTTGCCTTACAAGAAACACACTCTGCTTTAGAGAAAAGAGCACTCTTCTACTCTACTGTGTTTCCTATGGGGTCCAAACAGTGAGCTTGCTCAGAACAAAAGAACTGTGCTTCCTACACACACGGACCATATGCAGTTCAACTCTGGATAGAAAACTGACAAGAACACTAGCTCCTCTTCAGTCCAATACACTGTACTTGCTGGGAACAGTCGTGAGTGCTATTTGCACTGTGTATGGCAATGGGAGCGCAATAGTGACTTTCCTTACCAGAAAACAACTCTTGCTTGTAGGACCAGAAACTGTATGTGATTCAACTGCATTTAGGACTGGGAAACAAACGTAGCTCGCCTTACAAGGAAAACACTCTGCTTTTGAGAAAAGAGCACTCTTCTACTCTACTGTGTTTTCTATGGGGTCTGAACAGTGAGCTTGTTCAGAACAAAAGAACTGTGCTTCCTACACACGGGCCATATCTAGTTCAACTCTGCTTAGGAAATTGACAAGAACAGTAGCTCCTCTTCAGTCCCATACACTGTACTTGCTGGGAACAGACGCGAGTGCTATTTGCACTGTGTGTGGCATTTGGAGCGCAATAGTGACTCTTCTTACCAGAAAACAACTCTTGCTCGTAGGATCAAAAACTGCCTGTGACTCAACTCCATTTAGGACTGGGAAACAAACGCGAACTCGCCTTACAAGAAACACACTCTGCTTTAGAGAAAAGAGCACTCTTCTACTCTACTGTGTTTCCTATAGGGCCAGAACAGTGAGATTGCTCAGAAAAAAAGAACTGTGCTTCCTACACACACGGGCCATATCTTGTTCAACTCTGCTTAGGAAACTGACAAGAACAGTATCTCCTCTTCAGTACCATACACTGTACTTGCTGGGAACAGACATGAGTGCTATTTGCACTGTGTATTGCAATGGAAGCACAATAGTGACTTTCCTTACCAGAAAACAACTCTTGCTCGTAGGACCAGAAACTGCATGTGATTCAACTTCATTTAGGACTGGGAAACAAACGTAGCTCGCCTTACAAGAAACACACTCTGCTTTAGAGAAAAGAGCACTCTTCTACTCTACTGTGTTTCCTATTGGGCCAGAACAGTGATCTTGCTCAGAACCAAAGAACTGTGCTTCCTACACACAAGGACCATATCTAGTTAAACTCTGCTTAGGAAACTGACAAGAACAGTAGCTCCTCTTCAGTCCAATACACTGTACTTGCTGGGAGCAGACACGAGTGCTATTTGCACTGTGTATGGCATTTGGAGCACAATAGTGTCTCTTCTTACCAGAGAACAACTCTTGCTCATAGGACCAAAAAGTGCATGTGACTCAACTCCATTTAGGACTGAGAAACAAACGCGAGCACTCCTTACAAGAAACACACTCTGCTTTAGAGAAAAGAGCACTCTTCTATTCTACAGTGTTTCCAATAGGGCCAGGACAGTTAGCTTGCTCAGAACATAATAACTGTGCTTCCTACACACACGGGCCATATCTAGTTCAACTCTGCTTAGGAAACTGACAAGAAGAGTAGCTCCTCTTCAGTCCAATACACTGTACTTGCTGGGAACAGACGCGAGTGCTATTTGCACTGTGCATGACAATGGGAGCGCAATAGTGACTTTCCTTACCAGAAAACAACTCTTGCTCGTAGGACCAGAAACTGCATGTGATTCAACGCCATTTAGGACTGGGAAACAAATGCTAGCTCACCTTACAAGAAACGCACTCTGCTTTAGAGAAATGATCACTCTTCTACTCTACTGTGTTTCTTATGGGTTCCAAACAGTGAGCTTGCTCAGAACAAAAGAACTGTGCTTCCTACACACATGCACCATATCTAGTTCAACTCTTCTTAGGAAACTGACAAAAATATTAGCTCCAATTCAGTCCAATGCACTGTACTTGCTGGGAAGAGACGCGAGTGCTATTTGCACAGTGTATGGCACTTGGAGCACAATAGTGACTCTTCTTACCAGAAAACAACTCTTGCTCGTAGGACCAAAAACTGCATGTGACTCAACTCCATTTAGGACTGAGAAACAAACACTAGCTCGCCTTCCAAGAAACACACTCTGCTTTAGAGAAAAGAGCACTCTTCTTCTCTACTGTGTTTCCTATAGGGGCAGAACAATGAGCTTGCTCAGAACAAAAGAACTGTGCTTCCTACACACACGGATCATATCTAGTTCAACTCTGCTTAGGAAACTGCCAAGAACAGCAGCTCCTCTTCACTCCGATACACTGTACTTGCTTGGACCAGACGCGAGTGCTATTTGTACTGTGTATGGCAAAGGGAGCGCAATAGTGACTTTCCTTACCAGAAAACAACTCTTGCTCGTAGGACCAGAAACTGCATGTGATTCAACTCCATTTAGGAATGGGAAACAAACGCTAGCTTGCCTTACAAGAAACACACTCTGCTTTAGAGAAAAGAGCACTCTTCTACTCTACTGTGTTTCCTATGGGGTCCAAACAGTGAACATGCTCAGAACCAAAGAACTGTGCATCCTACACACGGCCATATCTAGTTCAATTCTGCTTAGGAACCTGAAAAGAGCAGTAGATCCTCTTCATTCCAATACACTGTACTTGCTGCGAACAGATGCCAGTGCTATTTGTCCTGTGTATGGCAATGGCAGCGCATTAGTGACTCTTCTTACCATAAAACAACTCTTGCTCGTAGGACTAGAAACTGTATGTGATTCAACTCCATTTAGGACTGGGAAACAAACGCTAGCTTGCCTTACAAGAAACACACTCTGCTTTAGAGAAAAGAGCACTCTTCTACTCTACTGTGTTTCCTATGGGGTCCAAACAGTGAGCTTGCTCAGAACAAAAGAACTGTGCTTCCTACACACACGGACCATATGTAGTTCAACTCTGGTTAGAAAACTGACAAGAACACTAGCTCCTCTTCATTCCAATACACTGTACTTGCTGCGAACAGATGCCAGTGCTATTTGTCCTGTGTATGGCAATGGCAGCGCATTAGTGACTCTTCTTACCATAAAACAACTCTTGCTCGTAGGACTAGAAACTGTATGTGATTCAACTCCATTTAGGACTGGGAAACAAACGCTAGCTTGCCTTACAAGAAACACACTCTGCTTTAGAGAAAAGAGCACTCTTCTACTCTACTGTGTTTCCTATGGGGTCCAAACAGTGAGCTTGCTCAGAACAAAAGAACTGTGCTTCCTACACACACGGACCATATGTAGTTCAACTCTGGTTAGAAAACTGACAAGAACACTAGCTCCTCTTCAGTCCAATACACTGTACTTGCTGGGAACAGTCGTGAGTGCTATTTGCACTGTGCAATGGGAGCGTAATAGTGACTTTCCTTACCAGAAAACAACTCTTGCTCGTAGGACCAGAAACTGTATGTGATTCAACTCCATTTAGGACAGGGAAACAAACGTAGCTCGCCTTACAAGGAACACACTCTGCTTTTGAGAAAAGAGCACTCTTCTACTCTACTGTGTTTGCTATGGGGTCCGAACAGTGAGCTTGTTCAGAACAAAAGAACTGTGCTTCCTACACACGGGCCATATCTAGTTCAACTCTGCTTAGGAAATTGACAAGAACAGTAGCTCCTCTTCAGTCCCATACACTGTACTTGCTGGGAACAGACGCGAGTGCTATTTGCACTGTGTGTGGCATTTGGAGCGCAATAGTGACTCTTCTTACCAGAAAACAACTCTTGCTCGTAGGATCAAAAACTGCCTGTGACTCAACTCCATTTAGGACTGGGAAACAAACGCGAACTCGCCTTACAAGAAACACACTCTGCTTTAGAGAAAAGAGCACTCTTCTACTCTACTGTGTTTCCTATAGGGCCAGAACAGTGAGATTGCTCAGAAAAAAAGAACTGTGCTTCCTACACACACGGGCCATATCTTGTTCAACTCTGCTTAGGAAACTGACAAGAACAGTAGCTCCTCTTCAATCCGATACACTGTACTTGGTGAGAACAGACGCGAGTGCTATTTGTACTGTGTATGACAATTGGAGCACAATAGTGACTCGTCTTACCAGAAAACAACTCTTGCTCGTAGGACAAAATACTGCATTTGACTCAACTCCATTTAGGACTGGGAAACAAACTCTAGCACTCCTTACAAGAAACACACTCTGATTTAGAGAAAAGAGCACTCTTCTATTCTTCAGTGTTTCCTATAGGGCCAGAAGAGTTAGCTTGCTCAGAACATAATAACTGTGCTTCCTACACACGGGCCATATCTAGTTCAACTCTGCTTAGGAAACTGACAAGAAGAGTAGCTCCTCTTCAGTCCAATACACTGTACTTGCTGGGAACAGACGCGAGTGCTATTTGCACTGTGCAGGGCAAAGGGAGCGCAATAGTGACTTTCCTTACCAGAAAACAACTCTTGCTCGTAGGACCAGAAACTGCATGTGATTCAACGCCATTTAGGACTGGGAAACAAATGCTAGCTCACCTTACAAGAAACGCACTCTGCTTTAGAGAAAAGAGCACTCTTCTACTCTATTGTGTTTCCTATGGGGTCCGAACAGTGAGCTTGCTCAGAACAAAAGAACTGTGCATCCTACACACGGCCATATCTAGTTCAATTCTGCTTAGGAACCTGAAAAGAGCAGTAGATCCTCTTCATTCCAATACACTGTACTTGCTGCGAACAGACGCCAGTGCTATTTGTCCTGTGTATGGCAATGGCAGCGCATTAGTGACTCTTCTTACCATAAAACAACTCTTGCTCGTAGGACTAGAAACTGTATGTGATTCAACTCCACTTAGGACTGGGAAACAAATGCTAGCTTGCCTTACAAGAAACACACTCTGCTTTAGAGAAAAGAGCACTCTTCTACTCTACTGTGTTTCCTATGGGGTCCAAACAGTGAGCTTGCTCAGAACAAAAGAACTGTGCTTCCTACACACACGGACCATATGCAGTTCAACTCTGGATAGAAAACTGACAAGAACACTAGCTCCTCTTCAGTCCAATACACTGTACTTGCTGGGAACAGTCGTGAGTGCTATTTGCACTGTGTATGGCAATGGGAGCGCAATAGTGACTTTCCTTACCAGAAAACAACTCTTGCTTGTAGGACCAGAAACTGTATGTGATTCAACTGCATTTAGGACTGGGAAACAAACGTAGCTCGCCTTACAAGGAACACACTCTGCTTTTGAGAAAAGAGCACTCTTCTACTCTACTGTGTTTTCTATGGGGTCCGAACAGTGAGCTTGTTCAGAACAAAAGAACTGTGCTTCCTACACACGGGCCATATCTAGTTCAACTCTGCTTAGGAAATTGACAAGAACAGTAGCTCCTCTTCAGTCCCATACACTGTACTTGCTGGGAACAGACGCGAGTGCTATTTGCACTGTGTGTGGCATTTGGAGCGCAATAGTGACTCTTCTTACCAGAAAACAACTCTTGCTCGTAGGATCAAAAACTGCCTGTGACTCAACTCCATTTAGGACTGGGAAACAAACGCGAACTCGCCTTACAAGAAACACACTCTGCTTTAGAGAAAAGAGCACTCTTCTACTCTACTGTGTTTCCTATAGGGCCAGAACAGTGAGATTGCTCAGAAAAAAAGAACTGTGCTTCCTACACACACGGGCCATATCTTGTTCAACTCTGCTTAGGAAACTGACAGGAACAGTAGCTCCTCTTCAATCCGATACACTGTACTTGGTGAGAACAGACGCGAGTGCTATTTGTACTGTGTATGACAATTGGAGCACAATAGTGACTCGTCTTACCAGAAAACAACTCTTGCTCGTAGGACAAAATACTGCATGTGACTCAACTCCATTTAGGACTGGGAAACAAACGCGAGCACTCCTTACAAGAAACACAGTCTGCTTTAGAGGAAAGAGCACTCTTCTATTCTTCAGTGTTTCCCATAGGGCCAGAACAGTTAGCTTGCTCAGAACATAATAACTGTGCTTCTTACACACGGGGCATATCTAGTTCAACTCTGCTTAGGAAACTGACAAGAAGAGTAGCTCCTCTTCAGTCCAGTACACTGTACTTGCTGGGAACAGACGCGAGTGCTATTTGCACTGTGCATGGCAATGGGAGCGCAATAGTGACTTTCCTTACCAGAAAACAACTCTTGCTCTTAGGACCAGAAACTGCATGTGATTCAACTCCATTTAGGACTGGGAACAAACGCTAGCTTGCCTTACAAGAAACACACTCTGCTTTAGAGAAAAGAGCACTCTTCTACTCTACTGTGTTTCCTATGGGGTCCAAACAGTGAGCTTGCTCAGAACAAAAGAACTGTGCTTCCTACACACACGGACCATATGTAGTTCAACTCTGGTTAGAAAACTGACAAGAACACTAGCTCCTCTTCAGTCCAATACACTGTACTTGCTGGGAACAGACTTGTGTGCTATTTGCACTGTGTATGGCAATGGGAGCGCAATAGTGACTTTCCTTACCAGAAAACAACTCTTGCTCGTAGGACCAGAAACTGCATGTGATTCAACTCCATTTAGGACTGGGAAACAAACGTAGCTCGCCTTACAAGGAACAGACTCTGCTTTTGAGAAAAGAGCACTTTTCTACTCTACTGTGTTTCCTATGGGGTAGGAACAGTGAGCTTGTTCAGAACAAAAGAACTGTGCTTCCTACGCACACGGCCATATCTAGTTCAATTCTGCTTAGGAACCTGACAAGAACAGTAGATCCTCTTCAGTCCAATACACTGTACTTGCTGGGAACAGACGCCAGTGCTATTTGTCCTGTGTATGGCAATGGCAGCGCAATAGTGACTCTTCTTACCAGAAAACAACTCTTGCTCGTAGGACCAGACACTGCATGTGATTCAACTCCATTTAGCTCTGGGTAATAAACGCTAGCTCGCCTTACAAGAAACACACTCTGCTTTAGAGAAAAGAGCACTCTTCTACTCTACTGTGTTTCCTATAGGGCCAGAACAGTGAGCTTGCTCAGAACAAAAGAACTGTGCTTCCTACACACGGGCCATATCTAGTTCAACTCTGCTTAGGAAATTGACAAGAACAGTAGCTCCTCTTCAGTCCCATACACTGTACTTGCTGGGAACAGACGCGAGTGCTATTTGCACTGTGTGTGGCATTTGGAGCGCAATAGTGACTCTTCTTACCAGAAAACAACTCTTGCTCGTAGGATCAAAAACTGCCTGTGACTCAACTCCATTTAGGACTGGAAAACAAACGCGAATTCGCCTTACAAGAAACAAACTCTGCTTTAGAGAAAAGAGCACTCTTCTACTCTACTGTGTTTCCTATAGGGCCAGAACAGTGAGATTGCTCAGAAAAAAAGAACTGTGCTTCCTACACACACGGGCCATATCTTGTTCAACTCTGCTTAGGAAACTGACAAGAACAGTAGCTCCTCTTCAATCCGATACACTGTACTTGGTGAGAACAGACGCGAGTGCTATTTGTACTGTGTATGACAATTGGAGCACAATAGTGACTCGTCTTACCAGAAAACAACTCTTGCTCGTAGGACAAAATACTGCATGTGACTCAACTCCATTTAGGACTGGGAAACAAACTCTAGCTCGCCTTACAAGAAACACACTCTGCTTTTGAGAAAAGAGCACTCTTCTACTCTACTGTGTTTCCTATAGGGCCAGAACAGTGAGCTTGCTCAGAACAAATGAAGTGTGCTTGCTACACACACGGGCCATATCTAGTTCAACTCTGCTTAGGAAACTGAGAAGAACAGCAGCTCCTCTTCAGTCCCATACACTGTACTTGCTGGGAACAGACGCGAGTGCTATTTGGACTGTGTATGACAATGGGAGCACAATAGTGACTTTCCTTACCAGAAAACCACTCTTGCTCATAGGACCAGAAACTGCATATGATTCAACTCCATTTAGGACTGGGAAAGAAACGCTAGCTCGCCTTACAAGAAACACACTCTGCTTTAGAGAAAAGAGCACTCTTCTACTCTTCTGTGTTTCCTAGGGTGTCCAAACAGTGAGCTTGCTAAGAACAAAAGAACTGTGCTTCCTACACACAAGGATCATATCTAGTTAAACTCTGCTTAGGAAACTGACAAGAACAGTAGCTCCTCTTCAGTCCAATACACTGTACTTGCTGGGAACAGACACGAGTGCTATTTGCACTGTGTATGGCATTTGGAGCACAATAGTGTCTCTTCTTACCAGAGAACAACTCTTTCTCATAGGACCAAAAAGTGCATGTGACTCAACTCCATTTAGGACTGAGAAACAAACGCGAGCACTCCTTACAAGAAACACACTCTGCTTTAGAGAAAAGAGCACTCTTCTATTCTACAGTGTTTCCAATAGGGCCAGAACAGTTAGCTTGCTCAGAACATAATAACTGTGCTTCCTACACACACGGGCCATATCTAGTTCAACTCTGCTTAGGAAACTGACAAGAAGAGTAGCTCCTCTTCAGTCCAATACACTGTACTTGCTGGGAACAGACGCGAGTGCTATTTGCACTGTGCATGACAATGGGAGCGCAATAGTGACTTTCCTTACCAGAAAACAACTCTTGCTCGTAGGACCAGAAACTGCATGTGATTCAATGCCATTTAGGACTGGGAAACAAATGCTAGCTCACCTTACAAGAAACGCACTCTGCTTTAGAGAAAAGAGCACTCTTCTACTCTACTGTGTTTCTTATGGGTTCCAAACAGTGAGCTTGCTCAGAACAAAAGAACTGTGCTTCCTACACACATGCACCATATCTAGTTCAACTCTTCTTAGGAAACTGACAAAAATATTAGCTCCAATTCAGTCCAATGCACTGTACTTGCTGGGAAGAGACGCGAGTGCTATTTGCACAGTGTATGGCATTTGGAGCACAATAGTGACTCTTCTTACCAGAAAACAACTCTTGCTCGTGGGACCAAAAACTGCATCTGATTCAACTCCATTTAGGACTGAAAAACAAACGCGAGCTCGCCTTACAAGAAACACACTCTGCTTTAGAGAAAAGAGCACTCTTCTTCTCTACTGTGTTTCCTATAGGGGCAGAACAGTGAGCTTGCTCAGAACAAAAGAACTGTGCTTCCTAAACACACGGATCATATCTAGTTCAACTCTGCTTAGGAAACTGCCAAGAACAGCAGCTCCTCTTCACTCCGATACACTGTACTTGCTTGGACCAGACGCGAGTGCTATTTGCACTGTGTATGGCAAAGGGAGCGCAATAGTGACTTTCCTTACCAGAAAACAACTCTTGCTCGTAGGAGCAGAAACTGCATGTGATTCAACTCCATTTAGGAATGGGAAACAAAGGCTAGTTTGCCTTTCCAAAAACACACTCTGCTTTTGAGAAAAGAGCACTCTTCTACTCTATTGTGTTTCCTATGAGGTCCGAACAGTGAGCTTGCTCAGAACAAAAGAACTGTGCATCCTACACACGGCCATATCTAGTTCAATTCTGCTTAGGAACCTGAAAAGAGCAGTAGATCCTCTTCATTCCAATACACTGTACTTGCTGCGAACAGACGCCAGTGCTATTTGTCCTGTGTATGGCAATGGCAGCGCATTAGTGACTCTTCTTACCATAAAACAACTCTTGCTCGTAGGAGTAGAAACTGTATGTGATTCAACTCCATTTAGGACTGGGAAACAAACGCTAGCTTGCCTTAAAAGAAACACACTCTGCTTTAGAGAAAAGAGCACTCTTCTACTCTTCTGTGTTTCCTATGGGGTCCAAACAGTGAGCTTGCTCAGAACAAAAGAACTGTGCTTCCTACACACACGGACCATATGTAGTTCAACTCTGGTTAGAAAACTGACAAGAACACTAGGTCCTCTTCAGTCCAATACACTGTACTTGCTGGGAACAGACGTGAGTGCTATTTGCACTGTGCAATGGGAGCGTAATAGTGACTTTCCTTACCAGAAAACAACTCTTGCTCGTAGGACCAGAAACTGTATGTGATTCAACTCCATTTAGGACTGGGAAACAAACGTAGCTCGCCTTACAAGGAACACACTCTGCTTTTGAGAAAAGAGCACTCTTCTACTCTACTGTGTTTTCTATGGGGTCCGAACAGTGAGCTTGTTCAGAACAAAAGAACTGTGCTTCCTACACACGGGCCATATCTAGTTCAACTCTGCTTAGGAAATTGACAAGAACAGTAGCTCCTCTTCAGTCCCATACACTGTACTTGCTGGGAACAGACGCGAGTGCTATTTGCACTGTGTGTGGCATTTGGAGCGCAATAGTGACTCTTCTTACCAGAAAACAACTCTTGCTCGTAGGATCAAAAACTGCCTGTGACTCAACTCCATTTAGGACTGGGAAACAAACGCGAACTCGCCTTACAAGAAACACACTCTGCTTTAGAGAAAAGAGCACTCTTCTACTCTACTGTGTTTCCTATAGGGCCAGAACAGTGAGATTGCTCAGAAAAAAAGAACTGTGCTTCCTACACACACGGGCCATATCTTGTTCAACTCTGCTTAGGAAACTGACAGGAACAGTAGCTCCTCTTCAATCCGATACACTGTACTTGGTGAGAACAGACGCGAGTGCTATTTGTACTGTGTATGACAATTGGAGCACAATAGTGACTCGTCTTACCAGAAAACAACTCTTGCTCGTAGGACAAAATACTGCATGTGACTCAACTCCATTTAGGACTGGGAAACAAACGCGAGCACTCCTTACAAGAAACACAGTCTGCTTTAGAGGAAAGAGCACTCTTCTATTCTTCAGTGTTTCCCATAGGGCCAGAACAGTTAGCTTGCTCAGAACATAATAACTGTGCTTCTTACACACGGGGCATATCTAGTTCAACTCTGCTTAGGAAACTGACAAGAAGAGTAGCTCCTCTTCAGTCCAGTACACTGTACTTGCTGGGAACAGACGCGAGTGCTATTTGCACTGTGCATGGCAATGGGAGCGCAATAGTGACTTTCCTTACCAGAAAACAACTCTTGCTCTTAGGACCAGAAACTGCATGTGATTCAACTCCATTTAGGACTGGGAACAAACGCTAGCTTGCCTTACAAGAAACACACTCTGCTTTAGAGAAAAGAGCACTCTTCTACTCTACTGTGTTTCCTATGGGGTCCGAACAGTGAGCTTGCTCAGAACAAAAGAACTGTGCTTCCTACACACACGGACCATATGTAGTTCAACTCTGGTTAGAAAACTGACAAGAACACTAGCTCCTCTTCAGTCCAATACACTGTACTTGCTGGGAACAGACTTGTGTGCTATTTGCACTGTGTATGGCAATGGGAGCGCAATAGTGACTTTCCTTACCAGAAAACAACTCTTGCTCGTAGGACCAGAAACTGCATGTGATTCAACTCCATTTAGGACTGGGAAACAAACGTAGCTCGCCTTACAAGGAACAGACTCTGCTTTTGAGAAAAGAGCACTTTTCTACTCTACTGTGTTTCCTATTGGGCCAGAACAGTGATCTTGCTCAGAACCAAAGAACTGTGCTTCCTACACACAAGGACCATATCTAGTTAAACTCTGCTTAGGAAACTGACAAGAACAGTAGCTCCTCTTCAGTCCAATACACTGTACTTGCTGGGAGCAGACACGAGTGCTATTTGCACTGTGTATGGCATTTGGAGCACAATAGTGTCTCTTCTTACCAGAGAACAACTCTTGCTCATAGGACCAAAAAGTGCATGTGACTCAACTCCATTTAGGACTGAGAAACAAACGCGAGCACTCCTTACAAGGAACACACTCTGCTTTAGAGAAAAGAGCACTCTTCTATTCTACAGTGTTTCCAATAGGGCCAGAACAGTTAGCTTGCTCAGAACATAATAACTGTGCTTCCTACACTCACGGGCCATATCTAGTTCAACTCTGCTTAGGAAACTGACAAGAAGAGTAGCTCCTCTTCAGTCCAATACACTGTACTTGCTGGGAACAGACGCGAGTGCTATTTGCACTGTGCATGACAATGGGAGCGCAATAGTGACTTTCCTTACCAGAAAACAACTCTTGCTCGTAGGACCAGAAACTGCATGTGATTCAACGCCATTTAGGACTGGGAAACAAATGCTAGCTCACCTTACAAGAAACGCACTCTGCTTTAGAGAAAAGAGCACTCTTCTACTCTACTGTGTTTCTTATGGGTTCCAAACAGTGAGCTTGCTCAGAACAAAAGAACTGTGCTTCCTACACACATGCACCATATCTAGTTCAACTCTTCTTAGGAAACTGACAAAAATATTAGCTCCAATTCAGTCCAATGCACTGTACTTGCTGGGAAGAGACGCGAGTGCTATTTGCACAGTGTATGGCATTTGGAGCACAATAGTGACTCTTCTTACCAGAAAACAACTCTTGCTCGTAGGACCAAAAACTGCATGTGACTCAACTCCATTTAGGACTGAGAAACAAACACTAGCTCGCCTTACAAGAAACACACTCTGCTTTAGAGAAAAGAGCACTCTTCTTCTCTACTGTGTTTCCTATAGGGGCAGAACAGTGAGCTTGCTCAGAACAAAAGAACTGTGCTTCCTACACACACGGATCATATCTAGTTCAACTCTGCTTAGGAAACTGCCAAGAACAGCAGCTCCTCTTCACTCTGATACACTGTACTTGCTTGGACCAGACGCGAGTGCTATTTGTACTGTGTATGGCAAAGGGAGCGCAATAGTGACTTTCCTTACCAGAAAACAACTCTTGCTCGTAGGACCAGAAACTGCATGTGATTCAACTCCATTTAGGAATGGGAAACAAACGCTAGCTTGCCTTACAAGAAACACACTCTGCTTTAGAGAAAAGAGCACTCTTCTACTCTACTGTGTTTCCTATGGGGTCCAAACAGTGAACATGCTCAGAACCAAAGAACTGTGCATCCTACACACGGCCATATCTAGTTCAATTCTGCTTAGGAACCTGAAAAGAGCAGTAGATCCTCTTCATTCCAATACACTGTACTTGCTGCGAACAGATGCCAGTGCTATTTGTCCTGTGTATGGCAATGGCAGCGCATTAGTGACTCTTCTTACCATAAAACAACTCTTGCTCGTAGGACTAGAAACTGTATGTGATTCAACTCCATTTAGGACTGGGAAACAAACGCTAGCTTGCCTTACAAGAAACACACTCTGCTTTAGAGAAAAGAGCACTCTTCTACTCTACTGTGTTTCCTATGGGGTCCAAACAGTGAGCTTGCTCAGAACAAAAGAACTGTGCTTCCTACACACACAGACCATATGTAGTTCAACTCTGGTTAGAAAACTGACAAGAACACTAGCTCCTCTTCAGTCCAATACACTGTACTTGCTGGGAACAGTCGTGAGTGCTATTTGCACTGTGCAATGGGAGCGTAATAGTGACTTTCCTTACCAGAAAACAACTCTTGCTCGTAGGACCAGAAACTGTATGTGATTCAACTCCATTTAGGACAGGGAAACAAACGTAGCTCGCCTTACAAGGAACACACTCTGCTTTTGAGAAAAGAGCACTCTTCTACTCTACTGTGTTTGCTATGGGGTCCGAACAGTGAGCTTGTTCAGAACAAAAG